>NC_082706.1:149595816-150227889 GCF_030144855.1 Hypanus sabinus
ACTATTCCTCTTCCCACCCTGTTTCCGATAAAGATCCTATTCCCTGTACTCAGTTTCTTCAACTCTGCCATGCCTGTTCCCAGGAGCAGCTTCTTGTTCCAGGATGCCAAAAATTGGGTTTCCCTCCCTTCACTATTGATGCTACCTTCTCCTGCATCTCCTCTGTTTCCCATGCATCTGCACTCACCACATCTTCAGGCTGCCTTAATAGTGATAGAGTCCCTCTTGTCCTTGCCTATCACTCCATCAGCCTCTGCATTCTGCATCATCTGGAACATCTGCCATCTCCAAAGTGATCCTATCCCTGAACATATCCGCCCCCCCCCCCCCACCCTTGCTTTCTGCAGGGATTGCTCCCTCTGTGATTCTGTTGCCCATTTGTCCATCCCCACTATCCCTGTTAGTGGCCTAAGTGCTACACCTTCTCCCTCACCTGCACTAAGAGCCCAGGCAGTCTTTCCAGGTAAGGCAACACTTCTGTGAATCTGCTGGGGTGCTCCCAATGTGACTGCCTCTACATTTGTGAGACCCTTGCATAGATTTTTACGTAGTAAGGGAATTAAGGGTTACGGGGAAAAGGCAGGTTGATGGAGCTAAGTTTACAGACAGATCAGCCATGATCCTATTGAATGGCTGGGCAGGCTCGATGGGCCGGATGGCCAACTCCTATTTCTTATGTTCTTGCATTCTTTGTAAATTGGGGGACCACTTTGTCGAGCATCTCCGCACCATCTGCCACAAGCGGGGCTTCCTAGTGGTCAAATATTTTAATTCCGATTTCCAATCCCATTCCAATGTGTCAGTCCACTCGCTCCTCTTGTGCTAGGATGAGGTCACTCTGAGGATAGAGGAACAACACCTTGTATTCCATCTGGGTAGCCTCCAACCTGTTGACTTGAATATCGATTTCTCCTTCCAGTAAACAAATCGCCCCCCCCCCATTCTTCTATTCCCCACTCTGATCTTTTATCTCTTCTCACCTGCCTATTACTTCCCCTTGGGTTCCCTCTTCCTTCTTTCTCCTGAGGACAATGCTCCTCGTCTATCAGATTCCTTCTTCTCCAGCCCTTGCTCTGTCCCATCTGCCTGGCTTCACCTATTGCCTTCCAGCTCGCCTCTTTCCCCTCGTGTCACCTTTTTATTCTGGCATCTTCTCCCTTCTCAATCATGAAGAAGAGTCATGGTCTGAAACATTGACTGTTCATTCATTTCCATAGATGCTGCCTGACCTGCTGATTTCCTCCAGCATTTTGCTTTGTATTTCCAGCATCTACAGACTTTTTCGTATTTATAACAAAACTCACACGATTAAGATGCTTTATTGATAATCACAGATGGAAGACGTCACGCTTATGAGACCAATTTCTAAAAAGGCTGATCAAGGAGGAGATTGTGTTGCAAAGACCTTTCACTTCATCCTCCAGAAATGAGAAGGATTGACAGCCAGCTGTTTTCTTTGAAGTCTGCTATCCATCAGGCAATTCTTATTTGCCAATAAAAATGTTTTTAAAGGAAGATTTGAAGGACAGGAATTATTTGTTTTTTTTTCTAGACACAGCAGCTAAATCAGGCAGTTGTGAAAGACATTAGACTTGATCTATAGTTTCCAATGAGTTATCTTTTAAATGCTCTTACTGTAGGTGTTTCAAGTGATCTCAAAGCAGTGGGTTATGAAGTGGGAAATCATCCATGATTACTGATCTTTATTGATATCTGAAAGTGTATACATGTCAGTTAATTGTCTGATTAGCTATACTTATGACATCCTTGTCAAATAGTCTACAAGCACTCACTGTGGAAGCTAATTATATAATTGCTTGAATAACTAATAAATATATCAAATGTTATAATATTGCATTTGGAGGCAGGATTTTCTGCTGGAGTCACTTCACTAGTTTAACCTTAACGGAATATGATAGGAAATTGTTGGTCAACTGTGGTTTTGTTATGATCCTTGCATCTTTGTCCCCTGTTAATCACACAGCTATAATTAACATCTATTACTACAAACTTACCAAATCATGCAAAATGGGTGAGGAAATACTGCATGGAAGAGAGAATCATTTCAATAATATCAGTGGATTTCCAGAAAAGTTGTTTAGAGTGAGTCAGAGCTGTAGCTATTGAAAAAAGAAAAATAACAAATGACAGGAAAATATATTGACAGAGTTATGAAAGATGCCGGAAATTGTATTAAGAATTGTGATTCTGAAGCACATTCCAAAATAGTCTTCTGTGCACATAATTATCAAGCTTTCACAGATGAAGTTGGTTGTGCTTTTCAAAATGAAATTGTGTGCATTTATATGAGGAAGTGTCAGTCATTCGTGAAAGTGTGGCGTTAGTGGGTTGACTAGTGGTTCAGTACGTAGTTTTCTGTTTCTATAAACCTATTTAGCCATGGAAACATCTTGGCTTATCATTTTTTTTGAGAACGTGTGCAACCACTTAGATTTGCTTGTCTGAAATAAATTTATTTTTAGTTGTCAAATTTCAATTAGGATGCAATGAAGCCTACGCGACAGACAGAATGCATCTATCCGTTAAGAGGCGGCCATGGAGCAAGAAAGGCATTCTGTTAAGTTTGCTCTTTAAAGCTCCAGTACCTGTTGCAAATATGCTTTCCCAGTTTTAAAGGTTATCACTGAAAATATTTTGCCCCATAGTTTTCTTACTCGGATGACGGTACTTGTGGTATATGTGTAAAGGCTACTTTCTGTGAGTAGATGGATGTCAAAGATGCTTGAGGATTGTTTTATCTTTTCTAGCCTACATGCCAGCAACATGCCAGAAAATGGAGAGTGTCAGTGGGCAGAAATCAGTGTAGTGTCTATCAATAAGGAGAAGGAAGATGAAAGGTCTGAAGGTGGGTAAGTCACCTGAACTAGATGGACAACACCCCAGGTTCTGAAAGAAGTGACAGAAGAGATCGTGGAGGCATTAATACTAATCTTTCAAAAAATCAACAGTCAGTAATGGTCCCAGAGGACTAAAATTGCAATTATCATGTCACTTTTTAAGAAAGAAGTGAGACAAAAGACAGTGGGCCATTTAGCCTGACTTCAATGGTTAACTAATTTTTAGAGTTCATTATTAAGGATGAGATTTCAGGGCACTTGGAAGAACATAAGATAGACCAAAATCAGCATACCTTTCTTAAGAGGAGATCATGCCTGACAAATCTGTTGGAATTCTTTGAAATAACAAGCAAACTCAGTAGATGTAGTTTACTTGGATTTTCAGAGGTATTTGACAAAGTGCTGCACATAAGGCAGGTAAGGTACTAGCATGGGTAGGAGATTGGCTGACTGGCAGAAGGCACAAAGTGGGAATCAAGGGGATCTGTTTCTAGTTCACTGCCAGTGATTTGTGATATTCTCCAGGCTTGTGGATGATACAAAGAGGTGAAGGAGCAGCTTGTGTTGAGGAAGAAGGGAGTTTGCAGAAGGACTTGAACAGGTTGGGAGAATGGATAAAGAAGAAGCAGATGGAATACAGCAGATATGAAGTTATGTAGTCGAGCACTTCAGTGGAAGGGATAAACTATTTTTAATGGGGAGAAAATTCTAAAATCAGAGGTGAAGAAAATTGGGAGTCCTACTGTAAGATTTAATAAAGGGTCATTTGCAGGTTGAGTGGGTAGTAAGGAAGGCAAATGCAATGTTAGCATTTGTTTCAAGGAGGCTAGAATATAAGACCAAGGATGTCATGTTGAGATTTTATAAGGCATTGGTTAGACCACATGTGGATTATTGTGAGCATGTTTAGGACCCATGTCTAAGGAGGGAAGCACTGGCATTTGGAAGGGTCTGGTGGGGTGTTTATGAGAATATCTTGGGGATGAAAAGGTTGACGTGAGGTGCATATGTGGGCTTTGGGCCTGTACACACTAGAGCTTGAAGGAAGGGCAGGGGCCCTGAAACATGACCTCTGTTTGCTCTTTCCAGAGATTCTGTCTGACCTGCTCAGAATTTCATACATTTTCTGTTTTCATTATCAATCTGAATGGCACATGCTTAGTTGTACTGAAAAAGCAGATTATAGCTCAGTAGATCCACTCCTCGTATGCTAAGTTTTTATCCTCCAAGCATTTGTCCTTATTCTGTAACTGCAGCTAGCACATGTTTGCAGACTGTGCATGCTACTATTTTGGTGTTAATGCACTGCAATTAATTAGTGATGTCTGATCCCTGAGGCACACTGTGGAATGAATGAATGAGTGGACTGGGGGCTCTGGTGTGTTTAAGGAAGGATTCACATTTGTGGCCCAGTGCTGTGGTGTCTGGAGATTACTGTATAGAGAGGGAGAGAGGCTGGTGCCCCAAGTTCATCCACTTGTGTGAGATAATCAAGACTGTGGGGGGGAGCAAATGAGCCTGATGATTACTACCCTTGTGCAGGGTGCAGGTTGGGATTAATTGTGAGATAAAATCCTGCACTCAAATATGAGGGCTGTGGGGATTGACTGGAGGTCGCTGGGTATGGGATGATATACTGCTATGTGATAGAGGAGCTCTGGAAAACAGGCAACCTTTATTAATAAAAGTAGTCAGCATGCCTCTGTTTCCTGGGACTGGTGCCTCTGTGTGCTTTGATGTGTATTTGTATGTTTTCAGCTGAATTTTTTTCAGAGGGGCGAGTAAATGGTCAGATTTTTATTCCCAGCCAGAAATGCATAGATCTAAGAATCTGAATTTCTAGCCTTTGAGTTTATTCAGTAACACCCTAATGCTTCAAGTAATATTTGCTCATTCAGTGAACTACAGCTTATAATAAACCTCATAATTAATCTTGCAAACATGTAATAAATCTTGCAATATGTCAGAAACAGAGTTAAGGTTTCAGACTGACCCTCCAACAGGACTTCTGAAATGTAAATATTAATTCTGAATAACTTTCCACAGATGATGCTCAGCTTTTCCAGTATCTGTTTTTATTTCAAATTTACAGCTTTGGCACATTTCTACATTTTGCATAACTCCCATAAACTGAATAGCACATGCCACTTGTTACATCTACTCTTCTGCAAATGTATCGTAGAAACAAAATTCTAAAAACATTCAATAGGTTGTGCAGTGTCTATGGGAAAAAGAAAAAGGGTTAATGTTTTGGGCCAAAGCATCTTTGTTAGAACTGGTTTAAAATCAAGATTAGCACATAGTGAGTAGAGTACTGCAGGCTCATGAGGGTGTAGTGAGGAGAGTGGAAATTCAAAGTAGTCAATGTGCTTCTGCCAGTTAGTAGAATTAGAGAGGGCAAGAGGCCTGAAGGAAAGGCCCAGGTTAGATGGTAGAATGGTACAGTACAGCACAGCTTGTCTCATGATGTTGTGCCAAACTAAGTAAATTGCTCAAGAAGTTTGGAGACAGGAGAATTGGTCTGCTGGCTTGGTGAATGCTGTGCTGAAAGAAACATTCAGTACAACTTGGGCAATCTGAATTTATGACGGCAGAAAGGGGAATGGCATTAAAAGTTGTTTGAGTTTATAAATAGGCCATTCAGTTCTTGAGTTTACCTGGTATCCGAAGGAAAGGGGGGGGGGGGGAATTGTTGCCAGGTCTGATATAGGGTTTTTATCCTTAAAAAGTTAATTTTATTTCTCTTCTGACAGTCAGTACTCATTTGTTGATGCAGAACTGTGTTAAGAGTATAAGCAGTAAGTACAAAAGTTGGTTATTTTAAGCATTAAGTCAGCCCTTCCCCTTGAGCCTGCTCCAAATTTCAGCAGGGTGATTGCTTATTTTGTACTCAACTCTACTTTCCTGCCTAATCCCTATAATGCTTAACTTCTCTGCTATCAAGAAATGTATTGTAGTCAGACTACATGACTCTCTGGTATAGAGATTTCCAAAAGATGAGCAGTCATTTTAAGAGACATTTCGTTTTAACTCAGCAATCCCTTACTGTGAAACTAAGCTTTTAGTTCTATGTTGCCCCATCCAAGATAACATGGTCTTAATACCATGTCAAGGTCATATGGTCAAGGTCTTTCAGAATTTTGTACATGTCAATAAAATGTCTATTCATTTTTCAGACTTGAACATAAAGTTCTAATATGCTCAGTCATTCCTCAAAGCTTTATGTATTTCATCCACAGGGACACTCACATCTTTTTATTCAGCAGCATTCATAGCCTCTCTATAGAAACAAAATTCTGTTTTGCAATTACACTTTAAAACCATAAGATATAGGAGAAGAACTGGGTCATTTGGCCCATTGATTTTGCTCCGCCATTTCATCATATAACCATATAACCATCACAGCATGGAAACAGGCCATCTCGGCCCTCCTAGTCCATGCTGAACTCTTAATCTCACCTAGTCCCACCTACCCGCACTCAGCCCATAACCCTCCACTCCTTTCCTGTCCATATACCTATCCAATTTTACCGTAAATGACACAACTGAACTGGCCTCTACTACTTCTACAGGAAGCTCATTCCACACAGCTATCACTCTGAGTAAAGAAATACCCCCTAGTGTTCCCCTTAAACTTTTGCCCCCTAACTCTCAAATCATGTCCTCTCATTTGAATCTCCCCTACTCTCAATGGAAACAGCCTATTCACATCAACTCTATCTATCCCTCTCAAAATTTTAAATACCTCGATCAAATCCCCCCCCCTCAACCTTCTACGCTCCAATGAATAGAGACCTAACTTGTTCAACCTTTCTCTGTAACTTAAGTGCTGAAACCCAGGTAACATCCTAGTAAATCGTCTCTGCACTCTCTCTAATTTATTGATATCTTTCCTATAATTCAGTGACCAGAACTGTACAAAATATTCCAAATTTGGCCTTACCAATGCCTTGTACAATTTTAACATTACATCCCAACTTCTGTACTCAATGCTCTGATTTATAAAGGCCAGTGTTCCAAAAGCCTTCTTCACCACCCTATCTACATGAGACTCCACCTTCAGGGAACTATGCACTGTTATTCCTAGATCTCTCTGTTCCACTGCATTCCTCAATGCCCTACCATTTACCCGGTATGTTCTATTTGGATTATTCCTGCCAAAATGTAGAACCTCACACTTCTCAGCATTAAACTCCATCTGCCAACGTTCAGCCCATTCTTCTAACCAGCATAAATCTCCCTGCAAGCTTTGAAAACCCACCTCATTATCCACAACACCTCTTACCTTAGTATCATTGGCATACTTACTAATCCAATTTACCACCCCATCATCCAGATCATTTATGTATATTACAAACAACATTGGGCCCAAAACAGATCCCTGAGGCACCCCGCTAGTCACCGGCCTCCATCCCGATAAACAATTATCTATCACTACTCTCTGGCATCTCCCATCTAGCCACTGTTGAATCCATTTTATTACTCCAGTATTAATACCTAATGACTGAACCTTCTTAACTAACCTTCCATGTGGAACTTTGTCAAAGGCCTTGCTGAAGTCCATATAGACTACATCCACTGCCTTACCCTCATCAACATTCCTCATAACTTCTTCAAAAAATTCAATAAGGTTTGTCAAACATGACCTTCCACGCACAAATCCATGCTGGCTACTCCTAATCAGATCCTGTCTATCCAGATAATTATAAATAGTATCTCTAAGAATACTTTTCATTAATTTACCCACCACTGATGTCAAACTGACAGGTCTATAATTGTTAGGCTTACTTCTAGAACCTTTTTTAAACAATGGAACCACATGAGCAATACGCCAATCCTCTGGCACAATCCCCGTTTCTAATGACATCTGAAAGATCTCCGTCAGAGCTCCTGCTATCTCTACACAAACTTCCCTCAAGGTCCTGGGGAATATCCTGTCAGGACCCGGAGATTTATCCACTTTTAAATTTCTTAAAAGCGCCAGTACTTCCTCCTCTTTAGTTGTCATAGGTTCCATAACTTCCTTACTTGTTTCCCACACCTTACACAATTCAATATCCTTCTCCTTAGTGAATACCGAAGAGAAGAAATCGTTCAAAATCTATCCCATCTCCCTTGGCTCCACACATAGCTGACCACCCTGGTTCTCTAAGGGACCAATTTTATCCCTCACTATCCTCTTGCTTTTAATATAACTGTAGAAACCTTTCGGATTTACTTTCACCTTATTTGCCAAACCAACCTCATATCTTCTTTTAGCTTTTCTAATCTCTTTGTTAAGATTCCTTTTAAATTCTTTATATTCTTCGAGCAATTCCTTTACTCCATGCTGCCTATATCTATTGTAGACATCCCTCTTTTTCCGAACCAAGTTTCTAATATCCCTTGAAAACCATGGTGCTTTCAAACCTTTAACCTTTCCTTTCAACCTAACAGGAACATAAAGATTCTGTACCCTCATAATTTCACCCTTAAATGCCCTCCATTTCTCTTACATCCTTCCCATAAAAGAACTTGACCCAATCCGCTCTCTCTAAATCCCTTCGCATCTCCTCAAAGTTAGCCTTTCTCCAATCAAAAATCTCAACTCCAGGTCCAGTCCTGTCCTTCTCCATAATTATATTGAAGCTAATACTATTGTGATCATTGGACCCGAAGTGCTCCCCAACACATACATCTGTCATCTGACCTATCTCATTCCTCAACAGGAGATCCAACACTGCCCCATCTCTAGTCAGTACTTCTATGTATTGTTGCAAAAAACTATCCTGCACATATTTCACAAACTCTAAACCATCCAGTCCTTTTACAGAATGAGCTTCCCAATCTACATGTGGAAAATTAAAATCTCCCACAATCACCACCTTGTGTTTACTACAAATATCTGCTATCTCCTTACACATTTGCTCTTCCAACTCACGCTCCCCATTAGGTGGCCTATAATACACTCCTGTCAGTGTTACTACACCCTTCCCATTCCTCAATTCCACCCAAATAGCCTCCCTAGAGGAGCTCTCTAATCTATCCTTCCAAAGCACCGCCATAAGATGTTCTCGGACAAGCAATGCAACACCTCCTACTCTATCACACCTGAAATTCAGTGTCAGCTTACATTTTGAGAGAATTAGAGACCCAATGCAAGGATATCAAGTTGAGACTTTATAAAGGCTTTGGTTAGACTGCACCGAGTGTATTGTTGGTCATGGTAGACTTAAACTCTTGAACTTGAATGAGTCAATGACCCTGGAAGCAGACAGATAAATTGTCTTTGTTCCTGCCACATGCTTGGAGATGGAATTTACCATTTTGTGGCACCGTTATACATCTTCCATTTTGAGATGTTGCTTTCTGTATTTTAAAGTGGACACAGTGATGTTTCAGATAATCTGCTGAACTGGAGATAATTTCCAATAAGAAGCTATTTGTGAGGTGTTCTTTGAAATAATATAAAACTTGCAGATTTGTGAATGTTTTGGTTTAGTATCATGCCATGGCTGATTTATTACCCTTCTCGGCCTCATTCATCAGCCCATATCCTTTGCCCTGATTAATCAAAAATCTATCAACCTCTGCTTTAAATATACACAATGACTTGGTCTGCACAGCTACCTATGGCATTGAAATCCACAGAATTACCACCCACTGGCTAAAGAAATATTTTCTCATCTCTGTTCTAAATGGATGTCCCACTGTTCTGAGGCTGTGCCCTTTGGCCCTAGAGTTCCCCACTATAGGAAACATCCTCTCCACTTTATCTAGACCTTTCAATATTCAATATGTTTCAACACAATCCCTCATTCTCTAAACTCAAACAAGTATGTGCCTAGAGCCATGAAATGCTTCTTGTATGTTAACCATTTCACTCCTTCAACCATTCTCATGAACCCATCTGGAAACTCTCCAATGCCAGCAAATCTTCTATAAGGGGCCCAAAACTGCTCGCAGTACTGACTGTTTGTTAACAGGATACGGTTAGGAAATTCACTACGCAATGTGTAATTAATCGGAGCTCACACTTTATTGTCTCTGCACAAACAACAACTTAACTATGTTGACCCCTGGCCAACGGCTTAGAACATGAATTCTACTGTTCCCTCTGTACCAATACTCACTCAGGCAACTTTTCTAATATATAATAGCAAAAATAGGGATCTCCATTGGCCAAATGACTGATCCTTTCTCCACACAGTCCCTGGCATGGGGATTCTTCCTTGTGATGGTGGGTCTCTGGAGAGAGTTATCACTGATAAGAAACTCAATGTGTCCACTTTTATACTCATTCTGTACCAATTGAAATATTGCATTCCATTGTCACTGGCTGTAGGTCATCTGATTAATCTGTAACACCTTTTTGTTGGCTTTGCTCCAGACCAGCATCCATTTATTGTCCTCTTCCCAGCAAGTGACAGACAGTCATTTATGGCTCTTCTCTTCAGTAACCAGCTTGAATCACTCCAGGCAGATACTAAACCAAAACATTCACAAATCTACAAGTTTTATATTATTTCAAAGAACACCTCACAAATAGCTTCTTATTGGAAATTATCTCCGGTTCAGCAGATTATCTGAAACATCATTGTGTCCACTTTAAAATACAGAAAGCAACATCTCAAAATGGAAGATGTATAACGGTGCCACAAAATGGTAAATTCCATCTCCAAGCATGTGGCGGGAACAAAGACAATTTATCGGTCTGCTTCCAGGGTCATTGACCCATTCAAGTTCAAGAGTTTAAGTCTACCATGACCAACAATACACTCGGTGCAGTCTAACCAAAGCCTTTATAAAGTCTCAACTTGATATCCTTGCATTGGGTCTCTAATTCTCTCAAAATGTATGCAAAGTAATCTTCAGAGAATTCTGCATGAGGATTCATAAGTCCCTTTGCATCTCCAGTTTTTTAAAAAATTTTCTCCCCATTTAGAAAATTATCCACACCTTAATTATTTCTATCAAAATGTATAACCATGCACTTCCCTACACTATATTCCATCTGCCACTTCTTTGCCCATTCTCCCAATCTGTCTGTCCTCTGCAGACACCCTGCTTCCTCAACAACACCGGCCCTGCCAGATATCTTATTGTCTGCAAACTTGACCACAAAGCTATCAATTCCTTCATGCAAATCATTGACATCTAATGTGAAAAGAAGTGGAACACCACTAGTCAATGGCCACCAACTAGAAAAGCACCCCTTTATTCCCACTCTGTCTCCTGCTAGTCAGCCAATGTTCTATTCATGCTAGTACTTTTCCTGTAATACCGTGGGATCTTATCTGAAGCATCATGTGTAGCATCTTGTCAAAGGCCTTCTAAAAATTCAAATAAACAACATCCACTGACTGCTTTGTCATGCTGACTTTAGCCTATTTTGTCATGTACCTCCAAGTATCTTGAAACCTCATCCTTAATAGTAGGCTCCAACATCTTTCTAACCACTGATGTCAGGCTAAACAGCCTATAATTGCCTTTCCTCTAACTCCCTCCCTTCTTAAAGAATAGACTAACACTTGCAATTTTCCATTCCTCTGAAGTCAGTCCAGAATCTAGTGAATCTTGAAAGATCATTAGTTAACACCTCTAATTTCTTCAACTACTTTAATAACCCTGGGGTGTAATCTATTTGTTCCAGGTGACTTATCTACCTTCAGACTTTTCAGCATCTCGAGCATCTTCTACTTAGTAATAGCATTGATACTGTGGCTTTTAGTTGGCTTTTGTTGGTATTTATGTTTACTAATCCTCTACCTTCCCACTAACTTTTGCTATATTATATGCCCTCTATTTTTTTTTCCACTGTCTCTTGACTTCCCTTATTAGCCATGGTTGCCTCATCCTCCCTTTAGAATACTGGTTCATCACTGGGATGTAACTTTGCTGCACTATCATATTGCTCCTAGAAGCTCCAGCCATTGCTGTTCTGTCGGCAACTTCCAATTAACTTCGACCAGCTCCTCTCTCTCATGCCTCTGCAATTCATATTACTCGATCATAATTTTGATTCATTCTCCTTCTCAAACCGCAGGGTGAATTGTATCATTATGATCACTGCGTCCTAAGGGTTCCTTAAACTTAAGCTTTCTAATCGGTTTTTGTCATTACATAACACCCAATCCAAAATTGTCTTTTCCCTATTGTGTTCAACCATAAGCTCGTAGCATTCTATAAATTCCCTGTCTTGGGATTCAGCATCAATCTGATTTTTCCCAATCCACCTGCATATTGAAAACTCCTGTAACAATCACAAAATTACTCTATTTTACATACGTTTTCTGTCTCCCATGGTAATTTGTAGCCCACATCTTGGCTACTGTTTGAAGATCTGTAAACAAATCCCATCAGAGTAATTTACCCTTGTTTCTTAACACAACCCACACATCTCCCATACCTGTAATGTACCAACAAAGACAGGTGTATAGGGATTCCAACACCTGCAGTTTCCCCCCAAGTCACACACCATCCTGATCTTGAACTGCATCACTTATCCTCTTTAATTGCTAGAGTTTAGATCCTGGAATGATGGCAACAGCATTGTGGAAATAATTTCACTGAAAGTGTTTGCAGACAGACAAAGATCAAGGGCAGTTAGCGAAGGGAAATAAAAGCTATCCTTACCAGCAATGACCAAGTCTCAGAAACAAATATAAAATGCCCAAATCCATTTTTGGTATCTGGTGTCCTGAGGGTTTTTTGTGTCCAGCAAGATACGGTAGCTGTATGTTCAATTGATTTTATTAAACTTTGGTTTCTCTTCATTGCTTTATTAAAATCATGTGAATTCATGCAAATCTTCAACTTGGGACAGTTATCCACAAATCCTAACCTTGAAACCCAAGACATAGGAGTGTCTGCTGGCAGTGTGCTCTCTGCCTCTGTCAGTCTGTCAAGCTCCGCCTACAGTTTCTCTTTGATAACGACTAGAAAAATTCTCAGACAATGTATTCAGACTGCTTAACCCTCATCTCCCTCTCATATTCAAATTCTATCAACAATTTCATCTGGGAATTGTTTCTTATTCAGTGTAAAAGTTTTATCTTCAGCAGCCTTCAATTTCAACAAGTTCCCTGTCAGTGCAGTTACCAATTTCACCTCTGTGGTTACACAACCATCTGGTATATATATATATGCACTTCTCATCAGCAATCGCATGTTCAAAGTTTAAAGTTCAAAGTAAATTTATCATCAAATTACAAATGTCACCATATTCAACTATGAGATTCATTTTCTTGCAGGCATACTCAGTAAGTAGATAATAGGCCAATAACCTTAATAGAAACAATCAAAGACCACACCAAATTGTGCATTCAACCAGTCTGCAAATGACAACAAGCTGTGCAAATACAAAAAGAAAGGAATAGTAATAATAAATATCAAGAACATGCGAGGAAAAGTCCTTGAAAGTGTGTCCATAGGTTGGGGAAATACTTAATTGATGGAGCAAGTGAAATTGAATGATGTCATCTCCTCTGGTACAAGAGCCTGACGGCTGAGGGGTAATAACTATTCCTGAACCTGGAAATTAGTCCTGAGGTTCTTATATCTTCTTTCTAATGGCTATAGTAGAAGAGAGCATGTGCTGGGTGGTGGAGGTCCCTGGTGATGGATGCTGCTATCCCTTGACAACACTCCATCTTTCACCTTTCATGGATTCAAGTTTTGTCCAATATCACCACTTTGCCTGTGAGATGGCTTTCTGGAGATTGTGGTGGGCCTCTTGTTACTTTCTTGGTCACCAGACTTGAATGCCTCTGATCCAGCCCTCAGCAGATTGCGGATCTCGTAGTTCATCCGGGGCTTCTGGTTGGGGGAGAATGAATGAATTTGTGAGGTCACAGATGTCTGTTTCTATTATCCCTTCTCTTTAGTAAATACAGTACTAATGCGAACTACTTAGGAACTCGCCCACGTCTCCATCTCCAAGTTCATGTTCCCTCTTTTACACTTGAGTGGTCATAGCATCTCCCCAGTTGGGCAGAAAAATGGTTCGGCACAGCCAAGAAGGGCCAAAAGGCTTGTTTCTGTGCTGTAATGTTCTATGGTTCTAGTTATCCTCTTGCTCTTGAGCTATGTATAAAATGCTTTTGGATTCTCTTTAATCCTACTTGCAAAGGACTTACCATGGCTGCTCCTCCTTGAGATCTTTTCTGGCTTCTTTATAATCCTTAAGGATCTGTTTGATTTTTAATTTCCTAAGCCTCACATACACTTCTCTTTCTTGACTAAGTTCACCATTTCTCTCAACATCAAAAGATGTGGATTGCCTGAAGCAGTTGTTCCCATTAATGGGGATCAGGGTCAGTCACCTGGCCAGGCTCATTCTCTAACAGCAGATGCTGTACAGTCCCTCCTTTTTATTAGGCCACCTACATGTTGACTTAAGAAACTCTGCTAGATGCAACTCCCAAATTATGTCCTGTGTAAACCTCTTGCACAAGGAGGTCCAAGTCTATATTAATGAAGTTGAAGCCACCTAATACAACAATCTTTTTGTTTTAATGCTTTTCCCTTACCTGCCTGTACATCTGTTCCGCCAAGTCCTGGTGACTATTGGGGGATGAGGAGGGAATATCTTCAGTGTAGATCATTAGATTAATTACACCTTTTTAATATTGGAGTTCTAGCCATATAACAATTACAACATGGAAACAGGCCATCTCGGCCCTTCTAGTCCGTGCTGAACACTTACATTCACTTAGTCCCACCTACCTGCACTCAGCCCATAATCCTCCATTCCTTTCCTGTCCATATACCTATCCAATATTGTTTTAAATGACAAAATCGAACCTGCCTCTACCACTTCTACTGGAAGCTCGTTCCACACAGCTACCACTCTGAGTAAAGAAGTTCCCCCACGTGTTACCCCTAAACTTTTGCCCCTTAACTCTCAACTCATGTCCTCTTGTTTGAATCTCCCCTACTCAATGGGAAAAGCCTATCCATGTCAGCTCTAACTATCCCCCTCATAATTTTAAATACCTCTATCAAGTCCCCTCTCAACCTTTTACGCTCCAAAGAATAAAGACCTAACTTGTTCAACCTTTCTCTGTAACTTAGGTTCTGAAAGCCAGGTAACATTCTGATAAATCTCCTCTGTACTCTCGCTATTTTGCTGACATCTTTCCTATAATTTGGTGACCAGAACTGTACACAATACTCCAAATTTGGCCTTACCAATGCCTTGTACAATTTTAACATTACATCCCAACTCTGAACTGAATGCTCTGATTTATAAAGGCCAGCATACCAAAAGCTTTCTTCACCACCCTATCCACATGAGAATCCACCTTCAGGAAACTATGCACCATCATTCCTAGATCACTCTGTTCTACTGCATTCCTCAGTGCCCTACCATTTACCATGTATGTCCTATTTTGATTATTCCTACCAAAATGTAGCACCTCACACTTATCAGCGTTAAACTCCATCTGCCATCGATCAGCCCACTCTTCTAACTGGCCTAAATCTCTCTGCAAGCTTTGAAATCCTACTTCATTATCCACAACACCACCTATCTTAGTATCATAAACTCAGTGGATGACTCCTCCATTGTGTCTTCTGTGTTATAGCTGTGGTGAATGGCACAAGCACATGCCCTCCCTAGCCTCTTTTTACTTCTCTCTTTTCTAAAACATCAAATGCCTGACCCTCTGTCAACCAGGTCTCTCTTATGGCCATAACATCATAATTCTTTCACCTTTGTCTTTACCACAATCTATGCAGATCAGAGATAACATCTCCACCTTGCTGATAATCAACACTGGTGCTTAGCCCACTGTTACAATGTCTCTACATGCATGACAGTGTGGCTAGGCACTGCTCAAATGCCATCTATAAATTTACTGATGACACAATTATTGCTGGCAGAAATTTAGATGGCCACAATAAGACGTACAGGATTGAGGGATGAGCTGGTTGAGTCGTTCCACAACACAACCTTGCTCTCATTGAGAGCGAGACCAAAGAATTGATTGTGGACTTTAGAAAAGGTAAGACAAGGGAACACACACCAGTCCTCATCGAGGGATCAGAAGTGGAAAGAGTGAACAATGTCAAGTTCCTGAGTGTCAACTTCTGAGGATTTATCCCGGGTCCAATCTTGTGATACAATTACAAAGAAGGCACAGCAGCAGCTATGTTCTATTAGGATTTATTATGTCACCAAAGAGACTTGCAAATTTCTGCAGATGTACCGTGCAAGGCATTCTAACTGGCTGCATTACCATCTGGTATCGTGGGGTGGGGGCACAGCGCAAGATCGAAATAAACTGCAGAAAGTTGTAAATTCAGTCAGCTCCATCATGGGGACTAGTCTCCCTAGTATCCAGGACATCTTCAAAGAGCGATGCCTCAAAAAGGTGGCATCCATCATTAAGGACCCCGATCATCCAGGTCAAGCCCTCTTCTCATTGCTACAAACAGAAAGGAGAAACAGGAGACTGAAGGCACACACTCAACAATTCAAGAACAGCTTCTTCCCTTCCACTATCAGATTTCTGAACAGGCATTGAACCCATGAACAGTACCTCACTACTTTTTTTTCCTTTTTAAACTACTTAATTTAAATGTATACATTCACTGTAATTTGCAGTTTTTATTATTATGTATTGTAATGTACTGATACTGCATAACAATGAACTTCACAACATATACCTAAGAGATTGGGGGGGACGTCACGTGATGACGTAGGCTCGAGACGTTGGAACCCAGCCCTCCCGTAAAAAAGTTAATAAATTAATGTTTAAGTGAAGAAAAGTTAATTAATACTTTTTTAAGGTTACTTATAAATTACTTTGGATTGTTTTAAGCTATGCCTGATAAACAGAGGACGAAGAAAACTGCTACCGCGAAGACCGCTCAAGTTGGAACAGAATCAAGGCCTACTTCTACCGAAGAACCGCGGACTCAGGTACAACACACCACCGGTGAAACAGAAAAGGAGACCGCGGCAGCATCGGCCATTTCTAAAGGGAACGATCAACGAGAACCGCGCATGCGCAAAGGAACGAGCATGCGCAAAAGAGAGCAACCAGAACTACAAAACCCAGCAACGACTGAAACCGACAGTGAAAGTGAGTCTGAGAGAGAGTCGGGCTCTCTGGAAAAATCAGACGAAGATAGAGATGAAAGTTCCTCTGAAAATACAAAAAAGACTTTGAGGCAAATAATGCATAAATTAGAAAATTTAGAAAAAGTAATTAAAAGTAACCAAAAAGTAATTAAAGAAAAAATAACAAATATGGAGGCTATGTTTGATAAAATGACAAAGAAACAGGAAAAAATGGAAAAGAAAATTACAGATTTGGACACCAAAGATATTAACCAGAGTCTGAAACAAATTAATCTCAAAGTAGAGATAATTAGTAAATTAGTTTATTGTCATATGTACTGAGGCATTGTGAAATAACATGGTTTTGCATACCTTCCATACAGATAACTTCATTACAATGGTGCACTGAGGTAGGACAACCTCACCCACCTTAGCAGTCACCTATTCACTAAATTGCCATCAGGGAGATGCTGCAAGTCCATCAGCACCAGGACTATACATCATCTCTGAAGTTTCTTTCCTATTGCTATCCAGCTTCTGTACAAAACTCACTTGGGCGTAGTACCCTAACTATCTCTGCACAACATCCTTCAAATGGTCTTTCCTGCTCATGTTCTCTTGATAATTATTGTGCCTGATCATATGCTCACATTAATTTAATTATTGACATTTGCGAGTGTGTAACTGTTTTGCTAATTGTTGATTGCTCATGGCTGTTTGCACTATTGTCTTGTAAATTGTTGGTTGCTATTGTGTTGTCTGTTATGGCATTGTCCTATGTTTTATGCTTGGCACCGAACCACAATCAATTCTGGTATGTCTCACAAACTGGCAATAAAGTGATTCTGAAAAACAACAGAATATAGCGTAAAAGTTGCAGTTTCAGAAAGTGTGCAATATCGATAGACAATAAGAAGGCATTTTAATCTTCTAATTAGGAGGAGGGAGAAGAGAAAATGTCTGGCTGGGTAAGAAATTTGACTATATTAGCTGCTTTGCCAAGACTGCAAGATATTTGTTCTGGAATCAAAGATTTCCTCTGGAGAACTCAAGCTTTAATTGTTCTTTCTCACCTATAAGACACATGGGATAGGTGACTCTTCACTGTTTGTCATATTTAACCGCTAAATCTGCTGGTGTCAGGATCTGAGCTCCTAGCTTGTAATGTTAAATTGAGTGACAGTTGATCTTCCATTCATTGCCTTACTTTTTTCCTATAATGAAGAAGCAGGTCACAAATATTCCCTGTCTGAGTGTAAAAGCTTTTGTGGTGATAAAAATATTTGGCAGGGGTGGAGAGAGTGTAAGTCACAAAATAATATGTTTATAAAATCTGCTTTTATTGATTGTAGAAGGGGGACAAAATGTGACAAAGAGGAGTAGGCATTTGGAGGTTTCCACCCCTAATTTCTGAGCTATATGCTATGACCACAGGCACAATGACTGCTTTCTCCATGATGATTTTTCAATGATGTGACTGTAACTGCAGCTTAATGTCTTCAGTTCTGCATCGCCTTGTCTCGTACAAGAAATTTATTATTTTGTAGCAGTAGTACTGAACAAAGACATTGTTACCATAAATTACAAAAATAAATAATACAATAAAAGGGATAACAAGATAGTCTTCATAGATTCACAGTTGGGATTGTACTTAAGGAGATAGAAGGCATAAGAGAGAGAGATGAGTAACCTGTTTGAAATAACTTGGAAAATGTGCAGCTCGGGTGGTTGAAGGTTGGGTTGAGTTGCTCTCAGATCTTGGCAATCCATTTGCAAATGTTTCATCACCATATGAGGGGAGGTATGGTGATGAAACGATTGCCAAGATCGGAGAACAACTCAACCCAACCAATAACCTGTTTCTTTAATGGAGAGATTAGTAATTGCATGTCAAATTTCCAAAGTTCAAAGTAAATACTATTATCAAAATACATATGCATGTACAACCCTGAGTTGATATGTTTCATCATCAGCCTCAAAATATTTCATCCCTGTGGAAGTAAGTGCTATTGGGTGATGGTCATTGAGACAGGTCACCACAATCTTCTTGGGCACTACTATAATTGAAGCCTTCTTGAAACAGGTGGGTACCATATACTGCCAAAGTGGGAGGTGAAAGAGCTAAGAGAACTCACCAGTTGATCAGTACAGGTCTTCAGTACATGGCTAGGTACCCCATGTGGGCCATATCACCCTGGATTCACCCTCCTGAAGGCATATTGGATTCAGAGACTTAAATCATACACCAGGCTCTCATTTCCCTCCAATACAACAATCTTGCCCTCAGGTCAATTTTGTTCTCCAGTGACTGCATATTAGCCAACAAGATGCTGGGTAGAGGGGGCCTCATCCCTCTGTGATTCAGCTTGGCTCGGATTGTCCTTGCTGCCTGGTTTCCAGTCATGGAGCTGAACTTTGGTCCTTTTAAATGTGCCATACCTGACTGGGCCACTGAGACCTTGAAACAATCATGAGATCTGTAGTTCAATAAGTCGATATAAAAGTACATTGCTTGGAGGAAAGTTACGTGCTTCAGATTGCAGTGAGAGTAACTCGAAAGAGGTATATATAAAAGAATATTTAGAACTTTTGTTTGTAGCCCACAGAACTTTGCTGGTGATCTCTGGAATAATCTTGTTGGGTTAAGACAAATAATTAAAATATTAGAAGGACATCTGTTGAAAGGATTCAAAAGATCGTGATGGAAGTTATATATAGGCTGCCAAACAGTAACCAGGATGTCGGCTTCAAATTACAACAGGAGGTAGAAAAAGCGTGTTGAAAGGGCAATGATACGATAGTCATTGGGGGATTTCAATATGCAGGTAGATTGAGAAAATCAAACTGGTGCTGGATCCCAAAAGAGAATTTGTAGAATGCTTAAAACATGGCTCTTCAGAACAGATTGTGGTTGATCCCACTAAGGGAACAGCAATTCTGGATTGGGTGTTACGAAATGACCCAGATTTCACGAGGGAACTTAAGGTAAAGAAACCATTAGGAGACAATGACCATAATATGATAGAAGTCACCTTGCTGTTTGAGAAGGAAAAGCTAATGTCAAAGGTTCATTTATTATTAAAGCCAGTATCCACATGCAAATCTGAAATGTGTCTTCTCCAGATGGCCACAAAACAACAAGATAGAACATAAAAGTTGTTCAGAGATGAACATCAAACCCACACCCACCCCTGCACGAAGAAGTACAGTGTCCTGACCATCAACCGCCAACCCCCACCCCCCCACCAACATAAAACAGAACAGGAACAATGACCCCCAAAATACAACCACTCCCCTCGCACAAGAAAATGAAAAAAGAATGGGTGATAACAAAACCCAAGATAAAAATAAGTCTGAAGAAGTCCACGGGTCAGAAGGCCCAGGAAAGAAACATCCCAAAGATGAAGAAATATTCTAAAGGGAGGATGAGGCAATTGGAGCTGACAAGATAAGTCAAAGACAGCAGAAGAACAAAAGCGAGGGAGTATAACATTGCAAAAATTAGTGGGATGGTAGAAGCTTTTAAAAAGCAATGGTAGACAACCAAAAAAGCCATAAAGAGAGAAAAGGTGAAATATAAAGGCAAGATATAAAAGAGGATACATAAATATTTTTCATACTTTTATAAAGAATAAAAGAAAGATGAGAGTGGATTGCATACAGCTGGAAAATGACACTGGAGAGGTAGCACTGGGGGACAAAGAATGGCAGACAAACTTATTAAGTATTTTACATCAGCCTTCACTGAAGAAGACACTAGCAGAATGCCAGAAATGCAAGAGTGTCAGGGGGCAGAAGTGAATGTTGTTGCTATTGCTTGGGAAGCTGAAATGTCTGAAGTTAGATAAGTCACCTGGACCAGATGGATTACATCTCCAGTTTCTGAAGGAGGTAACTGAAGAGATTGTGGAGACATTGGTAATGATCTTTCAAGAATGATTCCGGAAGTCTGGAAAATTGTAAATGTCACTCCACTCTTTAAGAAGTGTGGGAGGAAGAAGAAAGGAGATTATAGGCCAGTTAGCCTTACTTCTATGATTGGAAAGGTGTTGGAGTCTATTATTGAGGATGAGGTTTTGGGGTACTTGGAGGCACATGACAAAATGGGCCAAAGTCAGCAAGGTTTTCATAAGGAGAAATCTTGTCTGACAAACCTGTCGGAATTCTTTCAGGAAATAATAGGCAAAAGAGACGGTCAGTGGATGTTGTTAATTTGGATTTCCAGAAGGCTTTTGACAAGCCTTTTGATAAGGCTGCTTAACAAGTTAAGTGCACATAGTATTACAGGTAAGAGGCTAGCAAAGATAGAAGATTGGCTAACTGGCAGGAAGCAAACAGTGGGAATAAAGGAGGCCTTTTCTCATTGTCTGTTAGTGAAGAGTGGTATTCCACAGGGGTCTGTATTGGGACTGCTTCTTTTCACATCATATGTTCATGACAGGATAAAGGAATTGATGGCTTTGTGGACAATGTATCTGCAGAAGGACTTGGAATGATTGGGTGAATGGGCAAAGAATATAGTGTAGAGAAGTGTATGTCATGCACTTTGGTATAAAGGCATGTTTTCTAAATGGGGAGAAAATTAAAAAAAAATCTGAGGTGCAAAGGGAGTTGAGTCCTCATGCAGGACTCACTAGTGGTTAACTTGCAGGGTGAGTCAATGGAAATGTATGCAAATGCAATGTTAACATTCATTTCGAGAGGACTTGAATGGAAATCAAGGTTTTATAAGGTATTGGTCGGACTGCACTTGGAGTATTGTGAGCAGTTTCGGGCCCCTTATCTCAAAAAGATGTGTTGGTATTGGAGAGAATCCAGAGGTGGTTCACAGGAATGATTCCAGGAATGAAAGGATTAATGTATGAGCAGTGTTTAATGGCTCTGAGCCTGTGCGTGCTGGAATTTAGAAGAATGAGGTGAGATTTATCAAATATTGAAAGGCCGAGGTGGCATGGATGTGGAGAGGACATTTCCAAAAGTGGGAGAGTCTAGGACCAGAGAGCACAGCCTCAATAGAGGGACAGGACATTCATTTAGGACAGTGATGAGGCAAAATGACTTTAGCCAGAGGGTAGTGAATCTGTGGAATGGCTGTGCAAGCAGTGTCTTTGGGTACATTTAAGGTGGAGGTTGATAGGTTCTTGATGAATCATGTGTCAAGATTACAGGGAGATGGCAAGAGAATGGAGTTGAGGAGAATGGTGGCACAGACTCAATGGGCTGAATGGCCTAATTCTGCTCCTATGTCTTATTGTCTTATGGAGTTGAAGGAAACTATTTTTACCCAAGGGATGCACCATGGACAGAGTACTGGGAAGTAAGGTTAACCTGGACTTTTTGGGTCAATTAGTTCCCTAAAATATCATATGTTTTAATGATTCTATGACTTTTAAAAATATCTGTCTTCCTAGCTAATGCTCCATTTTATCCCCAGCATTTGAAGAGCATTCTGTTTTGAGGGGGTGAGTATATTGTGGAGGAAAGCTGAAAGATTTGATCCTGTTATGTAACAACACACCTACCAATAGTTCATCAGCAGCAATGATAATGCCTATGAAGAAGCCACATCGTCCCACATTTCTGTAAAAGCCTTCAGCACTGTCAGGATGGAGAAGCAAGGGAGAGGAGAAAAACAATTTTATTTTTAATATTCATGCAGCAAGGATAATGGCAATAAAAAGTAAAGCAAAATTAGAAAATGTTTACTTGAAGATGGATGCACAAGGCTCACATCAAACTGAATTTCGGCCTCATTTCCAATAATCTGGATAGCTGCGGACACAAACCAGGTGCTCTAAGCAGTCCTCCAGACTGATGGTTCCATCAGTACTGGAACTCAAGCTTTAGACACTGCTCAGAAAAGAAGAACAAGTGCACAGATATCAATGATACTGTACCAACATAGAATAATCTGCTCATGAATTTCCTTGTTACAGCATTACAGACCTAGCAACACTGATCAAAACATGTGCTCTTGCCAAATTTCAGCAAGTGATCCAGTGATTAGAGCTTAAGTGGACTGGCATCATAATTATTAAAATCACAAGTGCAGATCAGAAGCAAATGGTTCACCTTGTAATCTTTCCAGTCTCTAAAAGCACAAGTCAGGATTGCAATGGAACACTCTCCTCAGTTGCCTGGATGAGTGCATCTCCAACAACTCTCGTGAAGATCTATGCCTCCCAAGCCAAAACACGCTGTTAGATTGGCTCCCATCCACAGCACACATTCATTCCTACCACCACCAGTGCAGTGCCTACAATATGCACTATATGCAAAACGTACACCAGGGCTAACTCACCTTCTCAATTCCAATGCCAGTTCTTGAACTCACAACCTCCACCACTAAAAGATTCAGATAATGGGAACATCACTAGATTTGGCTTTTCTTCTAAGTTTGTACACCATCCTGACTTATCACCAGTCCTCCACTTCAGTGGGACTAAAGCTTGAAACTGTATCCAGTGGCACTAAGGGATACCTTCACCAGGGAGACTACAATAGATCAAGAAGACAACATACCACCACCTTTTCAAAAATAATTAGGGCTAAAAATGTATTCTGGCCCTACCATATTTAAGCAGCTTGATAACTGGGTACAGGAGGTTTTGATGTAATTTGTTACACATAAAAATATGTAACATAAGTTTCCTTTTCTGCCACAAATACCTTGAATTATAAGATTTAAAGAGGAGTGGAGGAATACAAACAGCTTGATGCTCAGGGCATTAAAACTGGTTGCTCACACAGTTGGGACTAGAAAAAGGAATACAGTATCGAATTACTGATCCAGAGTTATTCTATGTTCCACTGCTTGGTTATGTTCCTTCAAATTTATCTTGAGGTGAGTTGTTAATATTTTGAACCGAACAATCAACATAATAGAAAATATTTACATGGTGACCTTGTCACACTGGCTGAATTGAGTGGTGAAATGCTACTGATGAGAAAACTATCAAACAGTCTAATGACATCCTGATACAAAGAAGGTAATGTCATAGCTAAATGCTGTGGTACCAAGGTTCTGAGTTTAATCTTGAACCTAGTGCTGTCTGTGTGGAGTTTGCACATTTCCCGGTGATGATACGAGGTTCTCCATTGACCGATACATTGTGGACATCATCCCTCCCCATAACTGGCAGTATCTACAGGAGATGCTGTCTCAAGAAGGTAACATTTATCATCTGAGATCCCCACCATCTGGGCTATGCCATCATTTTTCAATTAGCACTTGTCAGGAGATGCAGAAGCCTGAGGTCCCACATCACCAGTTTCAAGAGCAGCTACTTCCTTTCATCCATCAGTTCTTGAACGAATGAGCAAAGATTTAATCACTGCAGTTTAGCAACATGATGACCGATCTGATCACTTTGCACTAAAATGGACTTAATTCTTTTGTTCTAATTGAGTTCTTTCTTGTAAAACCTGTGTATAAGTAGCTTAATTTAAGTTTTTTTTCTGCGAATGCTTCTTATGATGCCTTGTGTCTGAGATGCTGCTGCAGTAATTTTTTCATTGCACGCATGCATGCATTTTTGCATAAACAATAAACTTTGACTTTGATATGTGTTATTCAAGATTGTGTAATGTCATTTCCAGTACATAAGTGTAAAGGAGAATAACATACTTACTACTTTTGATCTGATGTAGCACAAAAATCTCAATAAGACAAAGAACACAATAATAAACACAAGCTAGATTGATTGTATGTCCATAAAGTGACACAAGGCACAGGAGTATCTATACATAAGATGACAGACATGAAATTATTAAGTAGTGGTGTTGGGGCATAGAGGGGTGAGTTAGGGGGTGGAGGTATTGATCAGCCTTGTTGCTGGGGAGAAGTAACTGTTCTTGAGGCTGGTGGTCCTGGTGTGGATGCTACCTAGCTCCTTCACCGATGGGAGTGGGAGAAACAGTCCATGAGCACTGTAGATGGGATTCTTCATGATGCTACGCGTCCTTTTGCAGCACCTTTCTATACATACAGTTGAAGTCGGAAGTTTACATACACTTAGGTTGAAGTCATTGAAACTCTTTGTTTAACCACACCACAGATTTCGTATTAACAAACTATAGTTTTGGCAAGATGTTGAGGATATCTACTTTGTGCATAACGTAAGTAATTTTTCCAACAATTGTTTACAGACAGATTATTTTGCTTTTAATTGACTATATCACAATTCCAGTGTTCAGAAATTTACAAACAAAATTAAAAGAAATCAGCCAAGACCCCCCCCCCCCAAAAAAATTGTGGACCCCCACAAGTCTGGTTCATCCTTTGGAGCAATTTCCAAACACCTGAAGGTACCACGTTCATCTGTACAAACAATAGTATGCAAGTATAAACACCATGGGACCACGCAGCTGTCATACTGCTCAGGAAGGAGACACATTCATACTTTGGCGTGAAAAGTGCAAGTCAATCCCAGAACAACAGCAAAGGACCTTGTGAAGATGCTGGAGGAAACGGGTAGACAAGTATCTATATCTACAGTAAAGAGTCCTATTTCGACATAACCTGAAAGGCTGCTCAGCAAAGAAGAAGCCACTGCTCCAAAACCACCATTTAAAAAAAAAAGCCAGACTACAGTTTGCAAGTGCACATGGGGACAAAGATCTTACTTTTTGGAGAAATGTCCTCTGGTCTGATGAAACAAAAATTGAACTGTTTGGCCATAATGACCATCATTAGGTTTGGAGGAAAAAGATTGAGGCTTGCAAGCTGAAGAACACCAGCCCAACTGTGAAGTATGGGGGTGGCAGCATCATGTTGTGGGGTGCTTTGCTGCAGGAGGGACTGGTGTACTTCACAAAATAGTTGGCATCATGAGGAAGGAAAATTGTGTTATGCCATTTCTGTCTGGAGGAATGAAACAAAATTTTAGCAACTTATTGTGAGAAGCTTGTGGAAGGCTACCCAAAATGTTTGACCCAAGTTAAACAATTTAAAGGCCAAATACTAACGAAGTGTATGTAAACTTCTAACTCACTAGGAATGTGATGAATGAAAGAAATAAAAGCTGAAATATTTAATTCTCTCTACTATTATTCTGACATTGCACATTCTTAAAATAAAGTAGTGATCCTAACTGACCTAAGAAGGGAATGTGTTCTTGGATTAAATGTCAGAAATTGTGGAAAAACTAAGTTTAAATGTATTTGGCTAAGGAGTATGTAAACTTCTGACTTCTACCATATGTCCTTGATGGGTAGGCTGGTGCAAGTGACACGCTGGGCAGTTTTGACCATCCATGGTAGAGCCTTCCTGTCCGCTGCAGTGCAGTTTCCATACCAAGCAGTGATGCAGCTTGTCAGGATGCTCTCTACTGCACATCTGCAGAATGAGATGAGCATACATGTGTGAAGTCCAGTTCTGTTCAGCCTCCTCAGAAAGTAGAGTTGTCGATGAGCTTTCCTGACTGTGTAGGGTGTGTTCTGGAACCATTAGAGGATGTGTGAGATGTGCACTCCCAAGTGTTTGGCAACACAGCAGTGGAAACTGCAGTTTCAATGTGAAGGAAGCTGTGAGTGGTGCGAGTTCTCCTAATGTCAAATACCATCTCTTCTGGCTTGTTGACAGTGAGGAAGAGGTTATTTGCCTGGACAAATTGTCTACTATAAATTGCCCCTCATCTAACTAAGTGGTAAAATCAAGGGAGAATTGACAGGGATGTCAGGAAAATAGGGTAGGTAAAGGAGGAAACAAAATGGAATAAAATTGCTGTGTGTGTGGTTTAGACTGAAATGGTCTTCTATGGCTCCTATGGAAGTAGATGGGATGCAACTGATTCAGGAAATTACACTGGATCAAATTTAGGGTCTGGAAGAATACAGAACAAATAGAAAAAGATCTGAGTTGAAATGGATGAATTGTAATTTAAAATCAGGAACAAAGAAATAGATAGGGAGGGAAAAGTTAGATACAGAAAAAGAATCAGATCTTCCATTACAAAGAACCAAAAGAATTTATTGAAAAGGTGGAAATAATTCAACAATTGAAAAGTGGCAGGAGAAATGGATTAAGCTTGATGGTCATGTGGAGAAAATCTTGATTGCAGGAGCACATTGTGATAAATAGCCTGTATCTATGCTGAAACATTCAATCATTCTGCAATTCTTTTCCACACAGTTGTTCAGAGGGAGGAAGAAAATCCTATAAAGACTTTCTCTGTGTGTGCACTGAATGGTTGGGTACAAAAAAAATCACTGACTAAATTGCCTGCCACTTGTGTGAGGAATGCAGCAAATAAAAGAAGGAAGAAATTTGACTAAAGGGGGGAGGAGGGGTTATACGGAGGATGTGATTTAATTTATTTGTATTTATCAATTCAAAAGATTAAAATACAATTTTGTTTGATATATGAAAAAATCTAAATGACTAATGAATCATTAGTGTTCTAGTTACAGTTAAATGTAGTTAATTGACCTAGCTGAAAACGTGTCAGATCAGTAAATACTCATTTTCTTTTATAAGTGCAAACAGTATTCCAGTGGTTTTATCACACAGCGTGTGTGAGTCTGTTTGATCTTTCCTCATCACCAGAACTCCATTTCAACCAATGAGACAAGGTCAGCCATTTGAGTGCCTTTGATTCTGTTGATTGCTCAGGTCCTAATGAGGGCTTCATCTGCTATATTAAATAATTTTTTCCATTTCATATGCTTCCCGCTTTGCTCCTCTGACAGTTGCTAGACATATATGATTTTATAAAAATATTAGTCGTGTGACGATCTGCATTCAAAACAGCACAACATTTGAAAGAACTGATGTTGAAGAAATGCATTCAGCTTTTTGCAATCATTCTTTGAACATATTTAAATTTACCACTTCATTGGTTACACCTGTATTCTTGCTCATTATTGCAAATATATAATCAGCCAATCATGTGGCAGCAATTTAATGTATAAAAGCATGTAGACATGGTCAAGAGGTTCAGTTATTGATCAGGCCAAATGTCAGAATGGGGAAGAAGTGTTATCTGAGTGACTTTGACTGTGGAATGATTGTTGGTGCCAGATGGGTTGGTTAGAGTATCTCAGAAACTGCTGAAATCCTGGAAATGTCATGCACAACTGTCTATTGAGTTTACAGAGAATAATACAAATAACAAAAATTAACACCCAGTGACTGGCAGTTCTCTGGGCAAAACTGCCTTGTTAATGAGAGGTCAGAGGAGAATGGCCAGACAGGTTCAAGCTGACAGGAAGGAGAAGGTAACTCAAATAACCACGTATTATAACAGTGGTGTGCAGAAGAGTATCTCTGAACACAAGATACATTGAGCCTTGAAGTGGATGGACTATAGCAGTGGAAGACTATAAACACACACTCCATGGCCACTTTATTAGGTATGGTCCTGTTCTTAAAGTGGCCACTGACTGTGGATGCTCAACTGCTGATTCAGAGCTTTCAGAACATGTGTGGTGTTCGAATGGCACAGTCTTGTCACACTCTTGTTCCTCCAACCTACAACATCTAATGGTTAAGTGCCAAACGTTCTACTTATCGAGAGAGTTCTCCTGGGTGATCCCGACCACGGTATACGTATTGCCAAAGGGCACTGTTAAAATGGAACGCGAGGTATTGAGTGCCACCAGAAGCAAACAAGGAACCGCTTTCCCAGATGCCTTTCAAATCATTGTCAGGGACTTCAGTCAGGCTCATTTGAAGAAATATCTGCCCAAATATCATCAACATATCACCTACAACACACTGGCCCACTGCTGTACTACAATTAAGAATGTCTATTGTTCCATGCCAAGATGGTATAAAGCTGTCCTACCAGCTGCATACAGGCAGAAGCTAATGAGCAGGTCTCCAGAGACACAGGCGACAAAGAAGTGATCACCATAGGCAAAGGAGCAACTTTGGGATTGCTTTGAGTCAGTGGCCGTGTTTAAGAACTCATTTAAATATACCACGATTGTCACAAATTTTATTTTTAAAAAAAAGTCACAAACTTTATAAAATTGAGTGTGTCCCCACAAAATCATTCACTCTTCCCTAAACAGAAGCCCTAGATGACCCATGAGATTGGCAATTTGTTAAGGACCAGATTAGTGGCATTCAGGACTGACCAAGTTAAATAAGAGATCCAGGGAGGATCTCTGGAAAGCCATCTGACTTGCAAAGTGACAATTCTGGACCGAACGTGAATCACTGAGGGAACATAAATACTGAAAAAAGCGTGATAGCTGTGTCAGGGCATGAATGCTATTACCTCCTATAAAATGAAACAAAGTGACATAAACAAGTCTTCGCTTCCAAGTGAGATCAATGCCTGTTATACTCACTTTCATGGAGACACCTTTATAAACTTCCACAGACCCCAATGACCCTGTGAATTCAGTTTGAGGCTGACGTGAGTGCATCTTGCAGAAGGGAGCACACATGAACAGCATTTGGCCTAGATTTGGTGTTCCTTGGAGGGTTAGTACTGGGACTGCTACTTTGTGGATGATACAAAGATGGGTGGAGAGGCAGGGAGTGCTGAGGAAGCAATGTGATTGCAGCAGGACTTAGACAATGGGATAGGACTTTATTCCCTGGAGCATAGGAGAATGAGGGGTGATTTGATAGCGGTGCATAAAATTATGATGGGTATAGATAGAGTGAATGCAAGTAGGCATTTTTTCCACTGAGGCTGGGGAGAGAAAAACCAGATGTCATGGGTGAAGGGGGAAAAGTTTAAAGGGAACATTAGGGAGGGCTTCTTCATGCAGAGAGTGGTGGGAGTGTGGAATGAGCTGCCAGATGAAGTGGTGAATGCGGGCTCACTTTTGACATTTAAGATAAAATTTGGAGAGGTACATGGATGAGAGGGGTTTGGAGGGATATGGTCCAGGTGCAGGTCAGTGGGACTAGGCAGAAAAATGGTTCGGCACAGCCAAGAAGGGCCAAAAGGCCTGTTTCTGTGCTGTAATGTTCTATGGTTCTAAATTGAAAGAATGGGCAAAAAAGTGACCGATGGAATGGAGTTGGGTAATGTATGATAATGCATTTTGGTAAAAGGAACAATAGTGCTGACTGTTATCTAAACGGGGAGAAGATCAAACATTAGAGGTGCAGAGGGACTTAATAGTCCTCGTGCAAGATTCCCAGAAGATTAATATACAGGTTGAGTTTGTGGTAAAGAAGGCAAATGCAATGTTGACATTTATTTCAAGGGGAATAAAATATAAAAGCAAAAAGATAATGCTGAGGCTTTATAAGACACTAGTCAAGCTGCATTTGGGAGTATTATCATCAGTTTTGGGCCTCATATCTCAGAAAGGATGTGTTGTCATTAGAGAGACTCTAGGAATGAAGGGGTTAACATACAAGGATCATTTGGTAGCTTTAGGCATGTATTCACTGGAATTTAGAAGAATGCTTGGGGACTCATTGAAACCTACTGAATAGGGTAGATGTGGAGAGTATGTTTCCTATGGCCGGGATATCCAGAACTAAAGGGTACAGCCTCAAGATTGAGGGGTGAACTTTTAGAACCGAGTTAAGGAGGAATTGTTTTAGCCAGAGGGTATTAAATCTGTGGAATGCTCTGCCACAGACTGTGGTGGAGGCTTAGTCTGTGGATATATTTATGGTGTAAGTTAATAGTTTCCTGATTGGTCAGGGAATCAAAGTATACGGCAAGAAAGTAGGTATATGGGGTAGAGAGGGATCCAGGATCAGCCATAATGGAATGGTGGAACAAACTCAATGGGCTGAATGGCCTAATTCTGCTCCTAGGTTTTGTGGCCTAAGGTGCTAAAGACTTATGTTGATTAACTAGTTGGTGTGTTCACTGATATCTTTCACCTCTCACTTTGGAAACTGAAGGTACTTACCTGCTTCAAGCAGGCTTCAGTTATATCGGTGCCCAAGAAGAGCATGGTAACCTGTCTCAATGACTATCATCTGGTAGCACCTACTGTACATCCACAATGATGAAGTGCTTTGAGAGGTGGGTGATGAAACATATCAACTCCTGCCTGAGAAGTGACTTGGATCTGCTCCCATTTGTCTCCTGTCACAACAGGTCAACAGAAGATGATATATCATTGGCTCTTTACTTGATTTTCTCACTTGCAGACCCAGGAAGTTTGGATTAGTAACAACACCTCCTCCATAATCTCCATCAGCACAAGGGTTAACTCACTGCTCTACTCTCTGAATACTAATGACTGTGAGGCTAAGCACAGCGACATTGCCTAAGTTTAATTGTGCAGATGACACATCGTTGCTGACAGAATCAACATTGATGATAAATCAGGGATAAATAGGAGGGAGATTGTGAATCTGGCTGACTGGTGCCACAACAACAACCTTGTTGTTTCCTAATGTCAGCAAGATAAAGGAGAGGATCATTGGCTTCAGGAGAAGGAATCCAGAGCCTTCATCAAGGGATCAGATGTGGAGAGAGTTGGCAACTTTAAATTCCTCGCTGTTATCATTTCAGAGGATCTGTCCTGGGTTCAGCATGCAAGTGCCATTACAAAAAAATTACAGCAGTGCCTCCACTTTTAGAAGTTTGTGAAGAAACGGCATGTCATTGAAAACTTTGAGAAACTTCTATAGGTGTGGAGTGTATGTTGACTGGCTGCCTCACCAATGCCCTTGAATAGAACAGCCAATAAAAATTAGTGTATATGGCCCATTACACACCATTCAGCACATCTACTCAGAGCGCTGTCACTGGAAAGTAGCACCCATCATCAAGGACCCCCACCATTCAGGCCATGCTCTCTTCTTCCTGTTGACATCAGGAAGAAATTACAGGAGCCACAGGACACATACCACCAGGTTCAGGAACACTCAACCATCAGGCTTTTGAACTGTTTCTACAACCTATAGACTCATTCTCAAGGACTCTTCTTCTCAAGTTCTTGATATTTATTACTCATGATTATTATTTCTTTTTTCTTTCATTTTGTATTTGCAGTTTATTGCCTTTTGCACATTGGTTGTTTGTCCATCCTGTTGAGTGCAGTTTTTCATTGATTCTATTGTGTCTTGGATTTATTGTGATTACCCACAAGTAAATGAATCTCAGAGTTGGACATGGTGACATATATGTGCTTACTTTGAACTTTTTTATGTACGCAAGAGGTGATGCTGAAAATCCAGAGTACACACATAAAATGCTGGAGGAACACAGCAAGTCAGGCAGCATCTATGAAAATGAATGTGGAGTTGAATTTTTGGGCCAAGATACTTAAAGAACATGATGATTATCATGACGAAGGAAGTGTGACACAAGACATGGTGTTCAAATCTATATAATTTTTTTTTATTTTTTACTACTTGCAACAGAATCTATTCAGACTTAAACCATAAGGTATAGGAGCCCACTCAGCCCATTGAATTTGCTCTGCCATTCAACTATGGGCTGATCCAGTTCTTCCAGTCATCCCCAATCCCCAGCCTTCTCCCCATACCCTTTGATCCCCTGGCTAGTCAAGAGCCTATCTATCTCTGCCTTAAATACACCCAGTGACTTGGCCTCCACAGCCACTTGTCGTAACGAATTCCACAGATTGAGCATCCTCTCACTAAGGTAACTTCTCTGCATCTCTGTTTTAAATGAATGGCCTGAAGTCGTGCTCCCTTGTCCTAGACTCGCCTACCATGGAAAATAACTTTGCCATATCTAATCTGGTCAGGCCTTTTAGCATTTGAATGTTTCTATGAGATCCCTCCTCATTCTCCTGAACTCCAGGGGATACAGCCCAAGAGGTGCAAGATGTTCCTCATACGGTAACCCTTTAATTCCTGGAATAATTCTTGTGAATCTTCTCTGAACCCTCTCCAACGTCAGTATATCTTTTCTATAAGGAGTGTAAGTAAGGAGTCTCTGGTTTCTTCTACAGTGTTGCAATTGTACTCTTCCACAGGCACCGCAAAAAAAGTTTGCCAGGATTGTTGGATATCAACGTCAAACTCATTAGCTCACCTCAGTGATTCCAATCGGATTCTGCTGACATTCTGACAACATTCAGTACATGTCACACATCCAAGAATGCATAAACTTAGAGATCTGAGACTGACAGCTGACATCACGTCTGTCACTGGGTGGCTGGCAAAATGTTTGAGTCCATTATTAAGGAGTAGGCTTCAGGGTACTTGGAGGCACACAATAAAATAGGCTGAAGTCAGGATAGTTTCCTTAGGGGGAAATCTGTTGAAATTCTTTGAGGAACTAGCAGGCACGATAGACAAAGGTAAATAAGTGGATGTTGTTTACTTGGATTTTCAGAAGGCCTTTGACAAGTTGCTGCACATGAGGCTGCTAAACAAAATAAAAACCCATGGTATTACAGGAAAGAGACTTGCTTAAACAGAAGATTGGCTGCTTGGCAGAGTGAAACTAAAGGGGCCTTTTCTAGTTTACTGCAGAGACAAGTGACATTCCGCAAACTTCGGTGTTTTGTCCACCAATTTTCTTACTACTTAATGATCTGGATGACAGATTTGATGGCTTTGGGCAAATTTAAGGATAGTGAACTGACAGGTGGAGGGGCAGGTAGTGTTTAAGAAGCAGGGACTCTGCAGAAGGACTTGTTCAGATTAGGAGAATGGCAAAAAAGTAGCAAATGGAATATGGTATAGGGAAATGTATAGTCATGTATTTTAGTGGATGGAATAAAGGCATGGACAATTTTCTAAATGGGGAGGGAATTCAGGAATTGAAGACTGTTACAAATGCAACAGCCATTTATTAACAGCTGAAAATTTAGAAAAGTAAACAAATGACTAACTTAACCAGAAGTTAACAGTTAGGTGGCAATATCTAGCAGACATTCAAACTTAGAAACTGTTCTTAATGAGTTCTCATCCAAGCACAGACTTAAAGTGATAAATTCAAAAGTCCATGTGATTTATACAGTCATTAAGGAAAGACTTCCCCGAAATAATGATTCCTTCAAAGTAATGATGAGTCTGCTGATCCCACAGCCAGGAGATGCCTTGTTCGAAGAAATCATGAGGAAATAAAAGAAACTGACCTTTTGACTGGAGGGTGATCACTGCAGAAACCTTCCCAACGTGGCAGGGTTTAACTCAAATGCATGCCACAGTTCCTGAACCAAGTCACAAAGGTGTCATTCCCCAAAACGCTAAACACCATTAACTTTATCCAATCCTTTGAACTCAGACAACTCCAGTAATGCTTTCACTCTCCGATACTGGACTGTAAGGGAAAAATAAATGCGCAACAAACAAAACCGGTGGAGCCTCCACACTTCCAATCGGCAACAACAACATTGTACAAAAATAAAATGAGAACTGCGTCACAGTCCGCAGGACTGGTTTAAGTACAGTTTGGAACATGCCATCACGTGACATAACATCACCCCATGGTCATGAGACTATTACATCATCCCACTGTCCTGTGTTCAACCTGTGGATATGCAACAAGGGGCAAATGGGATTCCTGGTGCAGGATCCCTAAAGATTATCTTGTAGACTAAGTCAGTAGTAAGGAGCACAAATACAACCTTGGCATCACTTTTCAAAGGACCAGAATGCAAATAGAACATAGAACATAACACCACAGGGACATGCCCCGTAGGCCAGAATGTTGTGCTGAACCAGTTAAGTTAGTAATCATATGACAAACTAATCTCTCAAACTAGCCCACACAATATCCATATCCTTCCATTTTCCTCTCATTCTTATACCTATCTAAACATCTTTTAGTAGTCCTTAACATTTCTGTCTCTTGGATCCCCCAGGCCAGTGCACTGAGTTTATTTTAAAAAAAGCCCCTCATATCTCCTTTGAAATTACCCCCTCTCACCTTAAATGACTACTTTTCTAGTGTTAGACAGTATCTTTTTCCCGGGGTTGAAATATCTATCTATTCTATCTATGCATCTCATATCCATATAAACCTCTATCAGATCACTCCTCATCCTCTGCCACTCCAGAGAAAACAACCACTGTTTGTCCAAATTCTTGTAATAGCATTTGCCCTCTAATCCAGACAACAGCCTGGTAAAGCTCTTCTGCACCCTCCTCAAAGCATCGACATCCTTCTTATAATGCAGGCAGTCAGAACTGTAGGCAATACTCCAAATGTGGCCTGACTAGAAGTTATAAAGCTACAGAATAACTTTCTGACTTTTTAACTCATTGCCTTGACTAACAAGCACAAGCATGTTCTATGCTGTATTAACCTTCCTATCAAAGTGATGAATTTGGACCCCAAAATCCCTCTGCTCAACAACACTGCCCGTAACAGTACACTATCTCTTTATATCATCAGTCTTCGTATCATCAAGCAAGGATGCAATCCTGAGTCTTGATAAGGAATTGGTCACACCATACTTGGAATACTGTGAGCTGTTTTAGGCCCCATATCTAACAAATGATATGTTGGCATTGGAGAGAGTACAGAGGAGGTTTGCAAGAATAATCCAGGGAATGAAAGGGTTAATGCATGAGGAAAGCACGATGGTTTTAGGCCTGTACTTGCTGGAATTTAGGAGAATGAAGGGGATCTCATTGAAACCTATCGAATATTGAAAGGCGCAGAATGGACATAAGATGGTTCCAATAAAAGGAGAGTTCAGGACCAGGGAGCACAGCTTCAGAATATAAGGATGGCCCTTAAGAACATAGATGGAGAGGAATTTCTTAAGCCAAAGGGTGGTGGATCTGTGGAATTCATTTCCACAAATGGCTGTGGTAGTCAAGTTATATGGTATAATAAAAGTGGAGATTGATAGATTCTTGATTAGTAAGGGAATCAAATGTACAGGGAGAAGGCAGGAGAATGGAGTTGAGAGGGATAATAAACCATCCATGATGGAGTGGTGGGGCAGAATCCATAGGTCCAATAACCCAAGTTATTTATTAAGTCTTAATTTGTCAGTGGTCTTTCTGCACCCATTCACTCACCTCTTCTTCTGCTCAGGTTATGCAGAGAACTGACTGGGAAGGGATAAAGAGCCTGGATATGGTTTCACTCTGAGTCTGAAGGGTAAGCGATGGTCATCTAACCTGAATGCCAGCAGATTGTTTCTCAGTTTCTACCCAGTCTCTGAGAGACATACTGGGTGGGCAACCTCAGGACATTGAGTTCTTCCTTCACAAAGAGCACTAATTCTTCTCCTTCAAAGCCGTGCTAAGCAAAATCGTACCCGTAGCCAGATTTCCCAGTCTGCTCTTTCACTTGGCCCAGGCAGCAGAATCCAGGTAGGGGAGGCTGCTTTTCATGATGTGCTGAGTTGTGTGTACAATCCTCGCTAGCTTCCTGCAGACTCAGGCAGAGTAGTTGTTATACCAATCTGTGATGCATCTGTATAGGCTGTTTTCTACGAAAACGGTGGGAGTCAACAGGATCATGCCAAATCTTTTTAGCCTCCTGAGGACATAGGTATTCTTTCTTGTTGCCTGTGTGGTTGGATTATGTCAATTTTTATAATGTCACTGAATGATTCTGTCATAAACAGTTTAATTGTTTCTTCATAAATTAAGATATTTAAAGATTTCAGTGAAGTTTGGAATAGTATTAAACACTGCCTAATGGAATGATAAACTGATTCAGTAGTTTCTAGCTAATAAAATATTAGATATATAAAGATCCTGTAATAATTATGCTATAATTTAGGTAGTTCAGGATTATTTGCAGTTATTGCAAATTGCATGATTGCCATTTATTGTCACTATTAAATGCATATTATCTACCAGTGATAAAAACAGAATTTGAATTATACCTGATATGTCAGTATGAATAATGATGTATAAGCATCAATTGTTTGATTGGAAACTACCAGAATTAGTTAATGATAGTATAGAAGAGATGTATAACAAATTTGCAATCTGCTTTGCACCATTTCTGATTGCCCTTTCCTTTATGGTCAATAGAAAAGATAAAGAAAATTTGTTACCTCTCTTACACTCAGACTGCTAAAAATATTTCCCGTTCTCCAGCCCTTTATCTCTTTCAACAATTGACCTTCTACCTCTTTATTTCACCCCCCCTCCCAGTTTCACATATCACCGACTATGTTGTACCTCTTCCACTCCTCCCCCCTCCACCTTCTTTTTCTGACTTCTAAGCTCTTTTTTCCAGTCCTGATAAAGGCCTTGGACCAAAACATCAACTGTTTACTCCTTTCCATAGATGCTGCCTGGCCTGCTGAGTTCCTCTAACATTTTGTGTGTATTACTTTGATTTCTGGTATCTGCAGATTTTCTCTTGTTCGTGGTTAGACAGAAGATATTACTTTCAGCAGAAAATGTTTGTGGGTTGGATGATGAAATAATCCTCTACTGATACTCTACCGTTCAGTAAATGGCTTAAAGGAAGGGTAGACTGACAAGGTAGTAGGTTATATAAAATTAGGAGCAGTTGTTAACAGTGAAGAAGATTATTGTAGATTACAGGAGGTGGGGGGTGATCTTAATTAGTTAAGGAAAGTTGGCCAAGGAGTGACAAATAGATTTCAATACTGTTGATTATGAGCTGATGAAATTTGGAAAATCAAACTAGCAAGGGACTGGCACTATGAAATGTTAGGGCACGAGGGAGTAGAATGGAACAGAGGGACCTTGGAGCACAGTGCATAGTTTGATGAAAGCAGCATTACAGGTAGGCAGGATGATAAAAAAGGAATTTCGCACATTGACCTTCATCAGTAGGGCACTGAGGATAAGAATTTTGAAATTATATTGCAGTTGTTTAAATTGTTGGTGAGGCTGCACTTAGATGTCTATAGCTGTGGTCACCTGTTATGGGAAACATATAGTTAGACTAGAAAAGGTGCAGAAAAAAGTTCCAAGGATGTTGCCAGGACTAGACAGTCTGGGTTAGAGGGAGACTTTGGTTAGCCTGGGTCTTTATTCCTTGAACTTAAGGCATATCATAGAACCATTTATATTATGAGATGCACAGATAAAGTAGATGGTAGCAGGGTAGAGAAGTCCAAAAACTCGAGGGCAGAGATCCAACAAAGAATGCAATTACAAAGAAGGTACAACAGATTTGGAGTGTTACCAAAGACTCCAACATATTTCTGCAGATGAATCTACAGATCTAATTAGCTGCATCACCATCTCAAATGGAAGGGCCACTGCACTGGATCAGAAAAAGCTCTAGATAGTTGTAAATGCATCTAGCCCCATCATGGGCACTAGCCTCCTCAGCATTGGAGACATCTTCAGATGGCAGAATTCATCATTAACCCTCACATATTTAAATTAAATAAGTAGTGCAAAAAGAGTGAAAATTATATAAATATGTTACTGTAATTTATAATTTTTAAATTATGTATTACAATGTACTGCTGCCACAAAAAATGAATTTCAAGACATATGCCAGTGATATTAAGCATGATTCTGATTAAAGGCAAGAGTGGTGAGATTTTAAAAAGATCCTGAGAAAACTTTTTCATGCAGAAAGTGGTGAGTATATATATCCACAGATTAGGCCTTCACCTCAGTCTGTGGCAGAGCATTCCACAGATACACTACACTCTGGCAAAAAAAAAATCCTCCTTGCTTCTGTTCTAAAAGGTCACCTCCCAATTTTGAGGCTGTGCCCTCTAGTTCTGGATGCCCCCACTGTAGGAAATATCCTCTCCACATCCACGCTGTCTAGTCCTTTCAACATTAAGTAGGGTTTCAATGAGATGCCTATGCATTCTTCTGAAGTCCAGTGACTACAGGCCCAGAGTTGCTAAACACTCCTCATATGTTAACCCCTTCTTCCTAGAATCATCTTCATGAATCTCCTTTGGACTCTCCCCAATGACAACATACCCTTTCTGAGATATGGGGCTAAAAACTGTTGACAATACTCCAAATGTGGTCTGACTAGTAAAGCCTCAGCATTATGTCCTTGCTTTTATATTCCATTCCCCTTGAAATAAATGCCAACATTGCATTTGCCTTCAGTACCACAGACCCAACCTGTAAATTAACCTTCTGGGAGTCTTGTACAAGGACTGCTAAGTCCCTCTGCACTACTGATGTTTAAACCTTTATTTTAGATAACAATCCACACATTACCAAAATACATTATCATATATTTCCGCACACTGTATTTCATCTGCCACTTTTTGCCCATTTTTCTGATTTGATTAAGTCCTGCTGCAATCAGCACTACCCCCCCTCCACCTATCTTCATATCATCCTCAGACTTTGCCACAAAGTCATCGATTCCATTATCCAAATCATTGACAAACAATGTGAAAGGTAGTGGTCCCAATACTGACCCCTGAGGATCACCACTAGTCACCAGCACTCATCTAGAAAAGGCCCCTTTTATTCTCACTCACTGCCTCCTGCCTGTCGGCCATTCCTCTATCCATGCCAGGCACTTTCCTGTAACACCTTAGGATTTTATCTCATGTGTAGCACCTTATCAAACACCTTCTGAAAATCCAAGTAAATGACATCCACTGCTTCTTTTTAGTCCACCCTGCTTGTTACTTCCTCGAAGAACTCTAACAGATCTGTCAGGCAAGATTTCCCTTTAGCTGGCAGATGTATGGGGCTGAGTGGGATCCAGGATCAGCCATGGAATGGCCAAGCAGACTTGATGAGCTGAATGGCTTAATTCTGCTCAGAGGTCTTATGGTCTTATGGATTTACATCGAACTCTCAGAGGAAGTGGTTGAGGCAGGTACAATAATGTTGGTGCGACATGCAACAAAAAAAATTCAAACATTATAAAGAATAAGGAATTAAGAAAAATAAAGTTTGAAGTTAAAATACAATGCAGTAAAATGTCCAGTGCATACAGTAAATACCAGCATGTATTTGCAATGTAATCAGCATTATTAATTGTGATTTAAATTTTTTACAATGCGGTGCAGTGTCTGAGGTAATAGATAGAGTAGGTGTTGGTAGAGCTAATTAGATTGGCTGATCAGGCTAACTTTCTTGGGGGGGGGGAAGAAACTTTTAAGATGGTGTGAAGATTTTGTTTTAATAGTTCTATAGTGCTTTTTAGAAGGGAACTTTTGGGAGCGGGTAGAGTCCGCAATGACTTTTCCTGCCTACTTCATTTTCCTGGACACATATTAGTCTTGCGGTGATGGTAGTCTGCATCCAATGATCTTGTCTGCTGACGTGACAGTTTACTATAGTTTGTGTATATTGTGAGAGGCTGCTACACCAAACCAGACAGTAATGGCTGATAAGAAAATGCTGTCTATGATGGCGGTAGAGAGTTACACCAGTATGTTCAGGGGAAAGATGGAATTTTACCAACTGCCACAACTAGTACATTCTCTGCTGAGCCTTTTCGTTATTGAAACATATTTAGTTCTCCCACTCGAGGCCCTACTAGATAATGATGCCCAGGAACCTGAATGTTGAAACAGTGCTACCTGTAGAGTTATTGATGATCCACTTCTCCTGAAGTTAATATGCTTCTCCACAATTTTGAGAGCATTCAGTTCCAAGTTGATGTGATTGCGCTAGAGGTCTGAAGGGCCTAATGATCTAGATTATCATTGAAGTATTATGTTTGGTAAACTTATTATATTGCTCTTCTTAATTTGCCATTTTCAACATTACTATATTCAGAATGAGTTTAAGAGTGTATGTAAATATGTGAATATGTATGTTTAACATGTTGCTCTAAAAATTGTCAAATGTAATTTCGTATACATGTATACGTACGTACATTCAAAAAGTAGAATTTCCAGTCAAGAAAGAGGTTGTAAGGTCAAAACTGGTCAGTGGAAACTGAATGATGTTAATGTTCAGCACAACTTATGTTCATCAAATATGATAATTCAGCTCATTTTTCTGGCTCCATTACAGCAGCTTAATATTTAGGTTAATAAAGTTGTATGAATTAATAATGCAAGAGACATATGTTCAGATGCCATCATAGTAGCTAAGAATTTTAAATTCAGTTAACTGAATAATCAGCAATCGACTCCTATGTCACTACTGGTAACCCTGGGATAACTCCGTTTATGGATTAAAATCATTTTGAAGCAGAATTCTGCTGTCCTAACAGTCAATGTCGATATACGACTTTACCACCCAACAATACAGTTATTCTCCAAAGCCACTTGACTGAAGGGGCATTTAGAAATGGGCAATAAATGCCAGCCTTTCCACTTCCACTGACAATTGTGTTCCATGAATGAATAATGATCTCATAATTTCATTATCTGGTGGCACCGGCTAGAGAATATGCATGCATTTGTCTCTCCGGTAAGAGCAGCCACTGAGCAATAATTTTCTAGCAGATATTATTTTGAATGACATTTGAGCTAGAACAAGAAGAACCCATTTAAAATGTCTATTAGGAAAGGTAGATGAGAAAAGAAAAAAAAGTGAAGAAAATTGCCCAAGTCTAGACGAACCATTTATACTTCACAGACTGCTATCATAGGAATCCAAGTGATCAGGGGCAAGATATTGAATAAAAATCATTCAAAGTCATTCCTGTTCTGCAAAGGTGTCTTGTTTTTGTTTTGTGCTGTCACATTCTCTCTGATAAGGTCCTGAACTGGAGTACAGGCAAGGCATTCTTTTTAATCTACTACCATCATGTTGACCAAGATACACCCTGCTCACATTCCTCTCCCCTCTCTTTAATAACTGTAATTCAAGTTTCTGCCAATATCACAAGCCACTTCAACTGAACCAGGCACTTGGCTATCTGAAGTTGTTTTAGGTATTGATACTTCACCATAGATACTTAAACAAAGGATACATATTCTGCCTAGCCTTGGTCTTTCCAGTTGGTGCTGTCTTTTAAAAATACTGGCATTTATGAGGGAGAGTCCATAGCACATTTGTTTCCAATGATATTACGACATATTCCCAAAAATCTGGAGTAGTTTTAGCCCAGCTATCATTTCCACCTGGGTTCTTTTGCACCAAAGAAGCAATCGTGGAGCATTATGAATTCACCGTAATTAAAATGTGTTCCAGTTTTTACTACCCAAGGTGGACTTTGAACCCTGTGCCCTTGGTCACTTAGAGTAGACCTGATTTCTTGTTGTTTTTAGGTTGGATGTAAAATCAATCCCAGAGAGAGTTCTCATTGCCATACAGTGTTAAAAGTAAAAAGGCTGCAATTTGTGTACATTATGTTATGCAAAATTTTACAGAGACAATAATACCTGCAGGATGGTGTTAAAAGCATGGTGTTATTTTTTATATTAATCAGAAGGCATATCAAGATTATATCTACACAATGCCAGCAATTGAGGGAGGCACCATGCACAGCTAATAATGATGCTGCCTTACTGTACTAGTGAGCCAGAGTCAATCCTGACCACGGGTGCTGTTTATGCAGAAATTGTATGTTCTCGTTGTGGTTATGTGGGTTTCCTCTGGATGATCCTGTCTCCTTCAATGTCCCAAAGAACGTGGGTTGTTAAGTTAATCAGTTACTATAAATAGGAATGAATAGTAGAATTGAGTGCGAAGTAATGTTCATGGTGAGAATAAAATAGGTTACAGTACGATTATTGAGAGCTTTGATAGACTGAAGGGCCTGTTTCTGTGGCTGATTATCTCTTTGACACAGTAACTTCATTGCATTCCATAACCACATGACTCATTTACATAGTACACTTAATGTACCACTCTCCACTCCTCCTTTGAAAATAGTTGAACATACTTCCCATGTATGCAATGTCATTAGAGAATCAATCTGTTCACCAATTTCCTTAGCTGGCTTCTCAACTTTGTATTTGTCTCTGACATTATATTAGTTCCCTTGTCTGAACTCACTGCTGTTCTGTGACACTTCAAATTATTGTTGATTTTACACTGATAATAAGAATAGTTTCATCATAGCACATCATTGCAGTATCTCCAGCTACATCTCTTGCTGTGATCATCTGAACATTTCTGGCCGTATGTGTAGCAAGTGCTTTCTCAGACTACAGACACCTTCTCTAAAGTATCGTTGTTGAGTTTCATCCATGCTCCCTGGTGTGTGTGATTCCCTAACTCTGAGTGAAACATGTTTTTTTTTGCATTATGCCACCTCTCTACACTTGCCTTTGAGTTGGACTTGATCAAGCTTAATCTCAGCATAGATGAAAATGGATTAGCAGGTCCACCCAGGTATATCCTGATGCAAAGTATGATATTGTAGAGTACTGAAAACAAAGGTTAGCCAATCTTGATTCATTGTGAAACCTGAACAATGATTTAGCATTTGCTTCTTCAAGTAGCTTCCTTTTGGAAGGAGGATGAAACAGATAATCAATAAGTATTAAATACTATTATATTACAGAAGATATCCAAATAAATGAGAAATGTAATGTGACCAAGTTTCAGATTCCAATTCTGTCAGTAATCCATGTGGGTAAACATCCAGTGGTCCATTCTGTTGTACAAGTATGTGATCTCAAGTTATTTGAGTGAATGGCTGAGGAGATGGTGCAAGGGGCAGGGTTTTAAGTTCTTGGATTATTGGTACATTTTCTGGGGAGGGGTGATCTGTACAAAAGCAAGAGGATAACTTGGGAGAGGGTGGGACCACTCAAGGGTAACAGGGAGAACATATGCTTGGATGCAGAGAATGTGAGTGAGGTACTTAATGAGTACTCACTCCAGTATTCACCAAGGAAAAGAACTTGGAGGACCAGGAGATCAGTGCTGAGTGTATAAATATGTTAGGGCATTCAGAGGTCAAGGAGGAGAAAGCATTGAGCCTCCTAATGAGTATTAAAGTGGCAAAATCCCCAGAGCCTGATGGGATTTACCCCAGGTTATTGAAGGAGGCAAGAGACAAGATTGCTGGGGCCTTGATACTTCTTTATGTCCTCTCTAGGCACAGACAATGTCCCAGAGGGATATCAAGTGGCTAATGTTGTACCTCTATTTAAGAAGAAAACAAGGAAAATCCTGGGAACTATAGACTGGTGAGTCTCACATCAGTTGTAGAGAAATTGCTGGAGAAAATTCTTAGGAATAGGATATATGAACATTTGGAAACCTATGTCCTAATCAGGGAGAAGGCTAGGAAATGGGATTGAGGAGGGAAAAAAAGGATCAGCCATGATTAAATGGTGGAGCAGATTCAATAGGCCAAATGGTCTAATTCTGTTCCTATGTTTTATGGTCTAATTAGGGAGAACCAGCACGGTTTTGTGCAGGGCAGGTCGTGTCTTAGCAAATAGATTGAGTTTTTGGAAAATCAGATTGTTATTTAAATGGTAAAAGACTGCAGCATGCTGCTATGCAGAGGGACTTGGGAGTGTTTGCGCTTGAATCACAAAAGGGTGGTTTGCAGGTGCAGCAGGCTATCAAGAAGGCAAATGGAATCTTGGCCTTCGTTGCTAGAGGGATTGAAATTAAGAGCAGGAAGGTTATGCTGCAACTATACAGAGTACTCCATGCAGTTCTGGTCTCCTGACTTGAGGAAGGACATATTGGCTTTGGATGTGGTGCAGAGGAGGTTCACCAGGCTGATTGCAGAGATAAGGGGGTTCGACTATGAGGAGAGATTGAATCGCCTGAAACTGTACTCGCTGGAATTCAGGAAGATGAGAGGAGATCTTACAGAAACATAAAATTATGAAAGGGATACATAATATACACGCAGGCAGATTGTTTCCACTGGAAGATGAGACTAGAACTAGAGGACATGGTCTCAAAATTTGAGGGAGTAAAGTTAGGATGGATATGGGGGAAACAGTGTTTCCCAGGGAGTGGTGAATCTGTGGAATTCTCTGCCCAATGAAGCAGTTGTGGCTATCTCAGAAAAGGGTATTTAAGCTAAATTGGGATAGATTTTTGCATAGTAGGGGAATTAAGGGTTATAGGGAAAAGGCAGGCAGGTGGAGATGAGTCCACAGTCAGATTGGCCATGATCTTATTGAATGGCAGAGCAGTCTCAACGGGCCAGATGGCCTACTCCTGCTCCTATTTCTTATGTTCTTATGTTCCTTCAGGAGTAAATGAACCACCAGAATCATATTCAAATCTTTATCTAAAAATTGCAGTGTAATCATCCACCTATAGTCGATGATTCTTATGTTAGAATCTAGAATCATACTGTAACAGCTCAATTTTGCAGTCTGGAGTCAGAATTGGACTTGTATCACTGACTCATGATGTTAAATTTGCTGATTTGTAGTAGCAGTAAGTGCAGACAAAAAAATCTATGTTACAAAAATAAAAGTGCAAAAAATGGAATTATAAGGTATTGTCTATCGGTTCACGGACTGTTCAGAAATCTGATGGCGGTGGGGGGAGGGAGCTGTTTCTAGAGTGTGGGTCTTCAGGCTCCTATACCTCCACTCTGATGGCAGTAATAAGAAGAGGGCCTGTACTGGATAGTGAAGGTCCTTTATGTTAAATATCAACCTCCTTGGAAATGCCTGCTTTTGGAACCAGGAGTTGTGATCCATAAGAACAAATGATCTACCCATTCAAAAGGTATGCAATATCTCAATAACCAAATATATTTGCCTTTCTTAAGAACTCTGTGCAAAGTATCACTTGCTGGCTTTAGTAAACTAGTAGATGTTTGGTGATGTGCTAAAATTAATCATTTGTTTTCTGCTGCACATTAATCTCTTCCTTCAGGAAATGATGAAAATATATGACCACCCTTATTGGTTTTGACAGCAATCTGGAATAATACTGAACCATTCCTGAAAAAAAGGAGAAAAGGCTCTGGGGAATTCTTTGGAAACTTTACCTTTAAGGGTTTCAGCCTTTTAATATCTACCAATACATCAAGTTTCATAACTAACTAAATAAAAGCACATTTAGACTGTTTCAATTACATGTTGTGATGTTGGAATCACTCCGCACTTTTTTCAAAGTATGCTAATTCTCCTTTGCATTAACTATAGTGGTGAGATTCTTAGTTGCATAAGTGAATATTGAAGCTTTGCAATACTTTCGTGGTGGACTGAAAGTTATTTAAGGATTTAATTTGTATATTAAGTGAGCGTGGGAGAGGAATGTTTTGTATGTATTGCTAGGTAGCACTCCAGTCTTTATCCATACACAACTGCACTAAAACAAATGACTAATCAAATTTTGTAGAACGCTTGGATCCTCCCAACTACACATGTAAATCCCAGGAAACTATTGAAGCATATTATTCATCAACAATTGTTTGATTCAAGATTACCCTGTTGTGGTCACACAATCATAGTTTTATTGGAATTGTTCCTTCAGCTATTTTGAGCATTGCTTTTCAATATCTCAGCTCTTTTTTCACTAGTTTTAAATGGGGAAAAAAGAACAGACCTTGATTTATAATATGTGAGTCTGAAAATAGTCTAAAATAGTCTAAAATGCTCCTGCTCTCTGATAATTTTAATGAAGCCATTTTTGTAGAGTTCATTATGTTTGAAGAAAAGTGTTTTCAAATATGATGCAGGCAAATGTGTGAATGCTGAATATGCCATTTTAATTGGGTTTCAGTTTGACAGCTACATAGGTAGATTAGTGCAGTCAACCACAATTATTTGTAACTCAAGACACAAATGAACGTAGCTTGCTATATATTATACCTGCCCTAAAATATTCAATATTTCTCCTGAATCATCTCTAAGACAAATTGGTCCTTCTTACTGATGGTCAATGCCAAAATGTTAATTGTAGCTGGAACTATTTGCAGTTACATGATGTCATGTTGCCTTGCGCAAGAGTTGTGCATGGCATTTTAATCAAAATAATCCAGTGTCATCTGTTGTGGTTTACTTTGTACTGCTTTTCCATGATTCTTATGAGACACCTCTGCAATACTGTTATGCAAGAAAAAAAATGTATCAGCTGGCTTGTTCCAATGTTTCCTTCTGCATGACAGGCAGTCACTTTAAAAGAACAATTACACGAGGAATAACTACCAGTACAATGGTGACAGATACACACTTGTCACTTGATGTTGTCCCCATTTCTGGACCGTAGCTCTGAATTGCCCAATGACTGCAAGCTACTGTTGCAATCATTGCAGCAAAAGACAATTCCTTAGCATTTTTGACTGCCATTTGCAAGTAAGTGCAAGTAAATCCTGTGAGCCAAATGTGAAGCTTAAGCTAGATACTCAAAATATGATCTAAAAACTCTCAACTTCTAATACCTTGAAAAGTCATTCAACATAATATTCTCTGCATGGCACTCCATCTTCTTAAGTAACTGGGTTGAAGAATCATTCCAATTTTTGGACTCTTGGCTTTGCAGATCACCAAGTTAATGATTGTGTATTTGTTTCAGAGCTCATTTCGTGGGTGTGATTGACTTTTCTTCACTCTGTTACAACAGTATTGAATACCTATGCATTTTGAATACAGTTCTCCCTTGTGAATGTTGTTGACAATTGGAAACATCTCTATACTCTCAGTGCAAGTTGTGACTGATACATGTACCTTGTAACTCCAGGTTACAAAAGTCTGATTGGTTCTGACACCCCATTTTTTATTGTTTTCTTTTCCTGAAAGAGTTGCCACTGTATTGCTGAGTGTTTACTCCTTGCACCACCATGCTGAACAGTTTTGCAGACCAACAAACGTCCCTGGCACACATGCCTGTCTCTGTCATTGCAGCATCACATTGGCAATCAGAGCCTCTAAGAATGCAGTTGCACAAAGATCACACTGCCATATTTGTTCTTCTTGCATGACCTGCACATAACACATGTTGGAAGAGCAAAGGTTCACAATTCCAAATGCACAACCAAATATACATGCTGTGATGCACCATCAATAACTCACACTGAGACGTAGGCGAGATATCGGCTTTTATTGACTGGAAGAAGGAACCAGGAGTGAGTGTCTATCATACAAGGTCCTGGAGACTGAGGCCGAGCGTCAGGCCGCAGGTCTCCTTTATACAGGGGCCTGTGGGAGGAGCCACAGGAGCAGTCAGCAGGGGCGTGTCCCGACAGGCACATAGTTCACCACATGCTGCACAGTGGAAACTTGTTCCTGCTGTAGCCCAGCATGAATTCTGCCTGGATGGCCCTGAATTGTGCCCTTTACAGTCTTTTTAAGTGTGAGAATTTCTAGGTATACCACTCCTTCTGCATTCAGCATCATAGAACAATAAAGCACAGATACAGGCACTTTGGCCCAACAAGGCTATGCTGACCACTGTGAAACTTAGAAACATAGAAAATAGGTGCAGGAGTAGGCCATTCAGCCCTTCAAGCCTGCACTGCCATTCAGTATGATCATGGCTGATCATCCAACTCAGAACCCTGTACCTGCTTTCTCTCCATACCCCCGATCCCTTTAGCCACAAGGGTCATATCTAACTCTCTCTTAAATATAGCCAATGAATCGGCCTCAACTGTTTCCTGTGGCAGAGAATTCCACAGATTCAATACTCTCTGTGTGAAGAAGTTTCTCCTCATCTCGGTCCTAAAAGGCTTCCCCTTTATCCTTAAACTGTTACCCCTCGTTCTGGACTTCCCCAACCTCCGGAACAATCTTCCTGCATCTAGCCTGTCCAATCCCTTTAGAATTTTATGTGTTTCAATAAGATCCCCCCTCAATCTTCTAAATTCCAGTGAGTATAAGCCCAGTCAATCCAGTCTTTCTTCATATGAAAGTCCTGCCATTCCAGGAATCGATCTGGTGAACCTTCTTTGTACTCCTTCTATGGCAAGAATTTCTTTCCTCAGATTAGGGGACTAAAACTGCACACGATACTCCAGCTTTGGTTTCACCAAAGCCTTGTACATCTGTAGTAGAACCTCCCTGCTCCGGTACTCGAATCCTCTTGCTATGAATGCCAACATACCATTTGCCTTTTTCACCGCCTGCTGTCCCTGCATGCCCACTTTCAATGACTGGTGTACAATGACACCCAGGTCTCGTTGCACCTCCCCTTTTCCTAACCGGCCACCGTTCAGATAATAATCTGTTTTCCTGTTCTTGCCACCAAACTGGATAACCTCACATTTATCCACATTAAAATGCATCTGCCATGAATTTGCCCACTCACCTAACCTATCCAAGTCACCCTGCATCCTCTTAGCATCCTCCTCACAGCTAACATTGCCACCTAGCTTCGTATCATCCACAAACTTGGAGATGCTGCATTTAATTCCCTCATCTAAATCATTAATATATATTGTAAACAGCACTGAACCTTGTGGTACCCTACTAGTCACTGCCTGCCATTCTGAAAAGGTCCTGTTTATTCCCACTCTTTGCTTTCTGTCTGCCAACCAATTCTCTATCCACATCAATACCATACCCCAAATACCATGTGCTTTAAGTTTGCACACTAATCTCTGGTGGGGGACCTTGTCAAAAGCCTTTTGGAAAATCTACCACATCCACTGGTTCTCCCCTATCCACTCTACTAGTTACATCCTCAAAAAATTCTATAAGATTCGTCAGACATGATTTTCCTTTCACAAATCCATGCTGACTTTGTCCGATGATTTCATCTCTTTCCAAATGTGCTGTTATCACATCTTTGATAACAGACTCTAGCATTTACCCCACCACCGATGTCAGACTAACCGGTCTATAATTCCCCGGTTTTTCTCTCCCTCCTTTTTTAAGAAGTGGGGTTACATTAGTCACCCTCCAATCCTCAGGAACTAATCCAGAATCTAAGGAGTTTTGAAAAATTATCACAAATGCTTCCACTATTTCTTGGGCTACTTTCTTAAGCACTCTGGGATGCAGACCACCTGACCCTGGGGATTTATCTGCCTTTAATCCCTTCAATTTACCTAACACCACTTCCCTACTAACATGTATTTCCCTCAGTTCCTCCATCTCACTAGACCCTCGGTCCCCTACTATTTCCGAAAGATTATTTATGTCCTCCTTAGTGAAGACAGAACCAGAGTAGTTGTTCAATTCGTCTGCCATGTCCTTGTTCCCTATGATCAATTCACCTGTTTCTGACTGTAAGGGACCTACATTTGTCTTAACCAATCATTTTCTTTTCACGTATCTATAAAAGCTTTCACAGTCAGTTTTTATGTTCCCTGCCAGCTTTCTCTCATAATCTTTTTCCTCTTTCCTAATTAAGCCCTTTGTTCTCCTCTGCTGGTCTCTGAATTTCTCCCAGTCCTCAGGTGTGCCGCTTTTTTTTTTGCTAATTTATATGTTTTTTCCTTGGACTTGATACTATCCCTAATTTCCCTTGTCAGCCATGGGTGCACTACCTTCACTGGTTTATTCTTTTGCCAAACTGGGATGAACAATTGTTGTAGTTCATCCATGCGATCTTTAAATGCTTGCCATTGCATATCCACCGTCAACCCTTTAAGTATCATTTGCCAGTTTATCTTAGCTAATTCATGTCTCATACCTTCAAAGTTACCCTTCTTTATGTTCAGAACTTTTGTTTCTGAATTAACTATGTCACTCTCCATCTTAATGAAGCTTTCCACCATATTATTGTCACTCTTACCCAAGGGGCCTCGCACGACAAGATTGCTAACTAACCCTTCCTCATTGCTCAATACCCAGTCTAGAATGCCCTGCTCTCTAGTTGGTTCCTCAACATGTTGGTTCAGAAAACCATCCCGCATACATTCCAAGAAATCCTCTTCCTCAGCACCCTTACCAATTTGGTTCACCCAATCTACATGTAGATTGAAGTCACCCATTATAACTACTGTTCCTTTATTGCACGCATTTCCAATTTCCTGTTTAATGCCACCCCGAACACTACTACTGTTAGGTGACCTGTACACAACTCCCACCAGCGTTTTCTGCCCCTTAGAGTTATGCAGCTCTACCCATATCGATTCCACATCCTCCAGGCTAATGTCCTTCCTTTCTATTGCTTTAATCTCCTCTCTAACCAGCAAGGCTACCCCACCTCCTTTTCTTTCCTGTCTATCCCTCCTGAATATTGAATATCCCTGGATGTTGAGCTCCCATCCTTGGTTACCCTGGCACCATGTCTCTGTGATCCCAACTATATCATATTCATTATTAACTATCTGCACATTCAATTCATTCACTTTGTTACGAATGCTCCTCGCATTGACACACAAAGCCTTCAGGCTTGGTTTTACAACACTCTTAGCCCTTATACAATTATGTTGAAAAGTGGCCCTTTTTGATTTTTGCCCTGGATTTGCCTGCCTGCCACTTTTACTTTTCACCTACTACTTTTTGCTTCTACCCTCATTTTACACCGCTCTGTCTCTCTGCACTTGTTCCCATCCCCCTGCCACATTAGTTTAAATCCTCCTGAACAGCAGGACTTCCTTGACTTATTTCTATTTTCCTCTTCCTCGACCCTAACACGTTGGTTTCCTTCCTCTTGCCAACTCAGTTTAAACCCTCCCTAACAGCTATATTAAACAATCCCACCAGGAGGTTAGTACCCTTTGAGTTCAGGTGTAACCCATCGTTTCTGTATAAGTCATGCCTTCCCCAAAATAGATCCCAGTGATCTAAGAATGTGCTCACCCAGCTAGTTCCAACTTCCTGCATTCTGACTATACCCTGTTAAGCACTGTGCCTCTCTATCTATCAAAGTACTTCCTAATGATACTGTTGTACCTGCTTCAATCACATGGTCTGGCAGCTTGTTCCATTTATTCACCAGAGTTATCTTCCAAGTGTAGTCCTAGTGTAGGATTCTCTAAAGTTTACCTTGCAGGTTGAGTAGTGAGGAAGACAAATGCAATGTTATCATTCATTTCCAGAGGACTAGAATATAAAAACAAGGATTTAATACTAAGACTTTTAAGCCATTAGTCAGACCACATTTGGAGTTTTGTGAGCAATTTTGGGCCCATTATCTAACAAAGAATATGCAGGCTTTGGAGACGCTCCAGAGAAAGTTTACAAGAAAGATGCCAGGTATGAAAGGGTTAATAGAAACATAGAAAACCTGCAGCACAATACAGGCCCTTCGGCCCACAAAGCTGTGCCAAGCATGTCCTTACCTTAGAACTACTTAGGCTTACTCATAGCCCTCTAGTTTTCTAAGCTCCATGTACCTATTCAGGAGTCTCTTAAGACCCTATCGTTTTTGCCTCCACCACCACCACCACCAGCCCATTCCACGCACTCACTACCCTCTGCATAAAAAAAATTACCCCTGACATCTCCTCTGGACCTACTTCCAAGCACATTATAGCAGAGGTTGATAGATTGCTAATTAGTAAAGGGGTCAGAAGTGACGGGGAGAAGGCGGGTGAATGGAGTTGGGGGGTGGGGGAATGATTTTGCAATGCTCCAATGGCAGAACAGGTTTTATGAGGTGAACGCCCTAATTCTGCTGCTATGTTTTATAGCCTTCTGTCTTATTTAGATTGCTTTGCTTTGAGTTTGCCAAATCTACTGAATTTGTCCTGTCTTTCAAACTTCTCAACTTGAATTACAATTACCTATTGAAACTGAGGTTAGCTTATGCTCAGCAACAATAGTAAAGCCAGATTTTGGACACTGGATCTGCCGTAACAATGGATGGAAATAATGACAAGTAAGGTGTTCATTATGTTTGACTGATGTTGGGCACAAAGCCATTCAGACAGCAATATATTGATTTGTTTTCTTTCAATTCAATAAAGACTCTATTCTGAAGTTTACAGTTCATCACTTATAAATAGAGTTCTCAGTATTTCTGAAATAACAGATTAAACTCCCAAGAAAGTCACCAGGTAAAAATGGTAAATAAAAATGACACTGCAAGTTTCATCATATCAGGAAAATTAATGTTTAGGAAGTAATTTTGTAAATGATAAAGTCAGAGAAAATTTATAGAAATGTTAAATTCTAATTGAAATTTATTAGAATGTTAAATTTCTATTTTTAATTATGCTGTTGATTCCCTAGTTCACATTTGATCAAATTGACAAATATTGCCAATTTTTTTTAAACGAGCATAAAGTTTCAGGGCTTGAATTTGTTTGTAATCAACTGGCTTTCAGTACAATGGGGAAATATTACATTCATATGTTAACTCACAATTAATTCCTCCCAGATACTCATTATCAATACAGTGGGGATTTGGAGCAAGAATACTCCTCTTCATTGTTATGTTGGGGCAAGGGAAAGCCAACATGTTAGAACTTAAATCATTGTAGGTATTAAAGGGATAATTTCCTTTGAAAGACCATGGACCGGAGGAGTCTAATGTTCAAAAATGAATAAGAGCTTTCACAATGCTTGCTGTTGAGGGAATCATCGGATACGTGGACACATCTGAAGAGAAGTCAGATCTAGGAGAGCATAACTATTAGGAGCTGAAGAGACAGTTGAAGCAATGTGATATGTTGCGGCAATGGCAGTTTGCATTTGTTTTTCTGTGAGTACCATCTCTGCCATAATTGCACTGCCTTAGTTTATGGAAGGTGTTTATGGAAGAGTGTTCAAGTTTTGGTGGCAGTCAAAGATCAAAGTAGGTTTATTATCAAAGTATGTATGCATTATGCAACCTTGAGATTCATCTCCTAGCATCCACTTCCTGTACACATGATAAGCATAACCCATAGAGTACTGATGAAAGGTTTTGACCTAAAACTTTACTTCTATTTCTTTCTCCACTGATGCTGTCTCAACCACAGAGTATTTCTGTTTTATCTCAGATTTCCAGCATCCTTCTTGCATAATCTTATTTTTATTATTGGCAACCAGGCATCTGAGGGGCTCATTTATTACAAGAAACACCTGAGAACAGCAGCATCATTTCACTGGGCACCAGGAGGTCTCAAGGAAGAGAAAATCTGCAATCTGAACAACACACACAAAATGCTGGAGGAAATCAGCAGGCCAGGCAGCATCTATAGAAAAAGCACAGTCGACATTTTGAGCTGAAACCCTTCGGCAGGACCCTTCACTGGGAGATCTGTGGGTTTACAGGCTCCTTTTCTAAGTGGGTAATCCACATTTCACATGTGGGTAACTGTTCAGACAGTTAATAGAGAGATAAAAACAGCTGGACTTGCTCACTGAAGGAAGTTTCTTGCAAGTTGAAAAACTTTCTGAAGAGAGTAACAGTTGCAGGGATTATTTTAATCTTAAAATGAAAGATTGACAGTGTAGAGATGTAGAAAATTGTCTACATGTACCCAGTTCAGAAAACGGAGACACAAGAGATTCTGTAGATGTTAGAAATCTTGAGCAATTCACAAAAAAAATGCTGGAATATGCTGAATTCCTCCGGTAGTGTGTGTGTGTTGCTCTTGTTCACAAAATAAAGTAAGAGCTCAATTGATCCAATCATCAGAGTATGGCTGAACAGTGCTCACATACAACACTTAGTCATCACAAGTCTCTGACCAATGGCCAAAAATACTAACAATAAATGCTGGAAAAACTCAGCAGGCCTGGCAGCATCTGCAGAAACAGATTCAAAGTTACAGTTTCAGGCTAAAGACCTGTCATCACCTCTGGCTTATTAAAACATCTGCTTGTTATTGGAAATAATTTGGAATATGTGTACCTTGGGTGGTTAATGGTTAGATTAAGTTGTCCTCTTGATCTTCATGGGTAGAGACTACTCCAAGAACGTAGGATTTCAGTCATGCACAAGCTAACAACAACTTTGAGGAGCATACTTTGCAGAGCAAAAGAACAAACTGAGCTATTGGACAAGAGCATTGTGGTCAACAAAATCTAATGTAGGCACTGCAACAAATATTACGATGGCGAAACTGGGAGAAATCTATCCATAAGGATCCACAAATATCAATTAACAGTAAAACAGCATGACCAACTCTACCCAGTCTCTACCCATGAAGATCGAGGGGAGCACAAATTCAACTGGACATCAGTGAAAATCATGGCACATGACATGCAAGAGAATTTCTAGAAGCGTGGTTTTCTCCAAACATTTCTGTAAATAAACACATAGACCTTAGTCCATAAGACATAGGAGCAGAATAAGGCCATTCAGACCATTGCGTCTGCTCTGCCATTCCATCATAGTTGGTCCTGGATTCCACTCAACCCCATACACCTGTCTTCTTGTCAGATCCTTTGATGCCCTGACTGATCAGGAAGTGATCAACTTCCACTGTAAATATACACATGGACTTGTCCTCCGTTGCAGTCTGTGGCAGAGTATTCCACTGATTTACTACTCTCTGGCTAAAAAAAAAATTCCTCCTTACCACTGTTATAAAGGCTGTGCCCTCTCAATTTTCTGGCTGTGCCCTCTCAATTTTCTGGCTGTGCCCTCTAGTTCTAGATACTCCCACCATAGGAAGCATTCTCTCCACATCCACCCTTTCAACATTCAGTAAGTTTCAATGAGATCCTCCCCGGCCCCCCCCCCCCATATTCTTCTAACTTCCAGTGAGTACAGGCCCAAAGCTGCCAAATGCTCCTCGTATGTTAACCCCTTCATTCCCAGAATCATCTTCATGAACCTGCTCTGGACTCTCTCCAATGACAATACTTTCTTTCTGAGATATATTAACAATATATTGTCCAAAACTGTTGACAATACTCCAAGTGCAGCCTTACCAGTTTCTTTTAAAGGCTCAGCATTATCTTTATGCTTTTATATTCTATTCCCCTTGAAATAAATGCATAATTGCATTTGCCTTCTTTACCACAGATTCAACCTGTAAGTTAACCTTTTGGGAGTCTTGCACAAGGACTCCTAAGCCCTTCTACACCTCTGATGTTTGAACCTTCTCCCTATTTAGATAATAGATAACTACTGTTCCTTTACTAAAATTTCACAACACTGTATTCCATCTGCCATTTTTTTGCCTATTGTTCCAATTTGTCCAAGTCCTGCTGCAATCGCATTGTTTCCTCTGCACTACCTACCCTTCTACCTATCTTCGTATCATCTGAAAACTTTGCCACAAAACCATCAATTCCATTACCTAATCATTCATAAACCGTGAGAAAAGCAGTGATCCCAATACTGATCCTCGAGGACCTCTAGTCACCAGCAGCCAACCAGAAGAGGACCATTTTATTCCCACTCACTGCCTCCTGCCTGTCAGCCATTCCATAGGAAGCAACAAAAATTCTACAGGAGGAACTCAGCAGGCTGAGCAGCAACTGTGAGGCAAAGGAACTGTTCATGTTTCAGGTTAAATATCTGCACCAAGATTCCAAGGTTTGAATCCAAGACATCACCCATTCATTTCTCCCCTAACTACTGCTCAACAACACTGAATTCATTCAGTAGATTGTTTGTTGCTTTAGATTCCAAAACAGGAGGGGCATCACAGTAGTGTAACAGTTAGTGTGATGCTATTACAACTCTAAGTGTTCCAAAACTCAGAGTTTCTTTCTGGTGCTGTCTATAATGGAGTTTTTATGTTCTCCCCATGAGTGCGTGGGTTTCCTCCTGGTGCTCTGGCTTCCTCCCACAGTCCAAAAAAGATATACTAGTTGGTAGTTTAATTGATCATTGTAAATGGTTCTGTGATTAAGCTAAAGAATGTTAAAATAGGTCTTTAACTGGGAGGTGCAGTTTGAAGGGCCATAAGGGCCTGTTCCATGTATATATCTAAATAACTAATAAATGATTCTGCAGCCACTTGTGTCTCAGTCTCATGGGATGTTTTGCAGTGCAGAGTACAGAAAGAGATCCCAAGAATTGTAGCGTAAGTTTCGGACCCATACTTGGCAGTTATTGTAAAAGCTGGACAAGTGTAATCTAAAAATTTTATTCCTGGATGATAACAAGAAACTGTTTTGATATTGCACCTTTTGCATGTAGTCTCTGTGCTCAGCTCATCATATCTTCTCTCTGTTCCCATAAACATTGAGTTTTGAGCTATGCTAATTGAGACTGATACACATGTCAACCCAGAAGATTTCCTGTAAGAGATGCACTTTATTTCTCCTCTTACCTTGGCACTCAACTCCAGTTTATAAGGAACAAAGAGACAAACAGCTCAGAGACACTTGAAGGAAATTGTGGGTCATGGATGCAGCAGAGTCTATTCTTTACCATTTTAGTAATATTGAAACCACACAATCAAACCTAGAAAATTATTTTAACAATAAGTCAGGACCAAGTGATGAAAGAAGGAAAAGTACTGGTAGCCAAGGCAACTCAATCTGTGTTAAAGATGAAAGTGTGAAGTAAGTTTGATCTCATCTCAATAATATTGATACTACATGAGTTCTAGGTATCTGGCCAAGTTACCATAATTTTAAGTTTAATGCATAGATATTCCAGGTCTGCGTATTCTGCCCAAAAACCTCAGCTGTAGAGCCCAGAATTTCTCTCTCTAAATATATTTTCAATTGAACTTTTCAGAGATGAAGGAAGTTGCAATAAAGAGGATGCAACTGTTGGTTTGAAAGGTTTTAAATTTGATTGCACACTGAGTAAACAATTCCACAATACTTTATAGAGCCTTACAAAGAATAGACACAACAACCTGTACTGTTTGCTTGTTCTACAGCTCACTAGCTTCACAATTCTCCACTATGATGGGACTGTTGAGTCTTTCAAAGGTGGAGGAGGTGGAGTGTGAGCTGTAGAACAAGCGAACAGTACAGGTTGTTGTGTCTATTCTTTGTAAGGCTCGATAAAGTATTGTGGAATTGTTTACTCAGTGTGCAATCAAATTTAAAACCTTTTAAACCAACAGTTGCATCCTCTTTATTGCAATTTCCTTCATTTCTGAAAATTTTGATTGAAAACATATTTAGAGAGAGAAATTCTGGGCTCTACAGCTGAGGTTTTTGGGTGGAATATGCAAACATGACAGTTCTGCACACCTGACCTGCAACAGCTTCCAGTCAAGTGTTGTCCATTTTATCAGCCATGGGAGTTTCAGCCATTATCTTAGTAGTGATGTACAGGCTACCTCGGTCCCATGTCAAGCAAGCTCTAGACAAACTGGGTGATGGAATTACCAGGCATGAATCAACGTGCCCTGATGCCTTGCCCATCATTTTGGGGGACTTTAACTAGGCAAGCTTGGAATGATCTCTAAATAATTATCACCAACATATCACTTATAGAACCAGAGGAGCCAACTCACTGGTCCACTATTATACTCCCATTAAGAGTGCTTTCTGTGCCATTCTACACCAACATTTTGGAAAGTCTGATCACCTGACTGTACTACTACTCCCTTAGTATAGGCAGAGATTAAAGACCACAACACCAGTAGTGAGGACCAAGAAGGTACAGACAAGGGAGGCACAAGGCTGCTTCAAGAACAGCTTTGAGTTGGTGGACTGGACAGTCGTCTGAATGAGTACACCACAGTGATCACTGACTACATTAAAACTTGTGTGGATGACTGTGACAAAGGCTGTGGATGAACCAGGAAGTTATAGTCTGCTAAGTGCTGTATCTGCAACATTCATGTCTGGTGATCCAGGACTATACAAGAAGGCCAGGTACGACTTATGAAGGGATATTTCAAGAGCAAAGGAACGCATCCGATCAAGGTTAGAGGCGGATTTGGATTCACATCAACTCTGGCAGGGTTTGCAGGCCATTACTTGCTACACAAGACCATAAGAAATAGAAGCAGAATTGGGCCATTGAGCCCAGCAACTCTGCTCTACCATTTCATCATGGCTGATCCATGTTTCCTCTCAGCCCCAATCTCCTGCCTTCCCCCCCCCCCCCCCCCCCCGATGAGCTCAATGCCTTTTATGCTCGCTTTGAAGGAGAGAATAAAACTTGGGAGTAGATTTGTTTTCCAACAAGCCAATAACCCCATGCATAAAGCCAAAACTACAAAGGAATGGCTTTAAAACAACAAAGTTGATGTCCTGACCTCAATCCAATTGAGAATTTGTGACTGGACTTGAAAAGGACTATTCACTCATGATACTCATGCAATCTGACAGAGCTTGAGCAGTTTTGAAAAGAGGAATGTGGAAAGATTGTGGTGTCCAGATGTGAAAACCTCATCAACATAGTTTCAAGGTTGTAATTGCTGCCAAAGGTGCATCTACTAAATACTGACTTGAAGGCTGTGAGTACTTACACAATTAATTATTTGTGTTTTATATTTGTAATTAATTTAGATCACATTGTAGAGATCTGTTTTCCCTTTGACACAAAAGAGTCTTTTTCTGTTGATCAGTGTCAAAAAACCCAAATTAAATCCACTGTGATTCAATGTTGGAAAACAATCAGTCATGAAAACTTCCAAGGATGTACTTTTTCTTATAGTCACTGTATATATTTATCGGATGGCATCCATTAGTCTCGCGAGACCATGGACCTGCGCCTGGAAAGTCTTGCAAGTGTCCTCTCCAGGACGCAGGTCTGGGTAAGTTTGTATGGAAGACCGGCAGTTGCCCAAGCAGCAAGTCTCCCCTCTCCATTCCACCGATGTAGTCCAAGGGAAGGGCAAGGGTCGATACAGCTTGGCACCAGTGACATCGCAGGAGCTGCCAGAGCGAGGTTGAAGGCAATGTCTGACTGCCTTAGGAACTCCAGATCCAGATTTGTCCTCAGGGTTTACTCCCTAAGAATTTTCCATGAGTGGGTATGGCTGCAAGTCAGCGGAGGTTTGAAATCAGAGTTTTCCCTCGCTTAGGTGGACTGTCTTCCCAGGCCGATGAGCTCCAATTACCCGAAGCACTGGTTTTACAGTGCCAGGACCTGCCTTCGCCCCTTCTCCTGTCAGTAGAAATGGTTCTGCCAGGCTTAGAGGCTAAACCACACAAGAAGGCCAGGAGTTGGCCTTGGTTGTCAGAGGCTATTTGAGGCGCATGCCAAAAGGAGCATTTTTAGGTAGTGGGAGCTTGGCCCCACTACCACTCCTCAGCTTGACAACCTTGGAACTATACATATATATTTATACATATACATACACACACTTCTTATTGTAATTCACAGTTTTTTATTATTATGTATTACAATGTACAGCTGCTGCATAACAAATTTCATGACATATGCCAGTGATATTAAATCTGTTTCTAATTATAATTCAGATGACATGGAAAATTTATAACATATCTGTTTAAGGTGTTGCAAGGAGTCTGTCCAATTTTTTTGTACAAAGCATTTACTTTCAAGTTTATTTCTTTGTCCTGTTCATATACAAAAGAGGCAAAATTCTGAGGCTGACATTCGGAAGGTGCTCCAGCCATCAATAATACTCAAAGTACTTGGTGATCTGAGCAAGTAAAAAGAGACATGATGTGGAACACCTGTTGATGTTATAGATACTGCACAGTGCAGGTAGATGTTTTTTCTCCTAACCAGTCCCAATTCTGCTGAAACATGAAACATTAACTCTGTTTCTCCTTCCGCAGAAGCTCCCTGATTTGCTAAGTGTTTCCTGCATTTTCTGTTTTTATTTCAAATTTCAGATTTCCAGCATCAGCTTACTGATTTTCTACCCCTTTAAGTTAAGTCAAGTCGCTTTTATTGTCATTTCAACCATAACTGCTGGTACAGTACACAGTAAAAACAGAAATAACGGTCCTCCAGGACCATGGTGCTACATTAAACAACACAAAACTTCACTAGACTACCTAAAACAACACAAAACTGCACTAGACTACGTGAAGCAACACAAAACTACATTAGACTTCAGACATACACGGGACTACAGGATATACAATGACATATATTGAAACATATGAGATTGCAAGAAATCTTGACAGGTGTTTCCTCTTATTGAATAATCTAGAAAAAGGTGCCACTGTAATGAAGGAAGATGAGGTAATATTGTTTCTCTCAGAAGGCAATTGGTTTTTAGAACTCTCTTCTTCCAAGGTAAGTGGAAACAGGGGCTTGTATATATATTTAAGATAGTGTTAAATTTCTTTTTGATAAAGAATGGAGTGAAAGATTGCTGGGGAAGCAGGCTGAGGTTTAAAATCAGATCAGAGATTTTAACTGGATGAGTAATTGAACTTAACAACTTTAACCCTGATTTAAATATCCAATTTCAATTTTGAGGATGAATTTCTATAAAATAATTTGCTTCCCATAGCTAAGCTATGCAATTTTGTCGTTACATAATGATGAGCCAACTATTTTAGGCTGAACATACAAAACATGATAAAAACTATGATGATAAAAGGTTCTGTGAGTCACCCTACCAATATGAATCATTGCAACAAGATAATTATTTGTGAATTTTAGCTTGTGCTTAGAAAGCAAATGAAACCTGTGTGGGAGGTAGAAGTGTAGGTCCAGAGTGAGAGACTTATTCAGAGTGGGAATTTTGGCATGTATGGTATTTGATAATAACGTTGAAAGGCCACAGTCAAGGGTTTGAGTATTATCATATTACTACAGTATTTGTCAGAATTTGCAAGGTTTCCTTTTATTAAAATATCTTAGAAATTCATTTTAAGTACAAAGCTTTGGATCCAATATGAACAGGAGTCATTCTAATGGAAGGTGACTCCATTCACATACAGTATTTAAAGCCTCTTCCATTGATTAAACATGCACATGCTTCAGATCTGTACCTCACATGGAACCTAGTTTCTCAAAAACCCTTTTCACTTTCTTTGAGTAATAAATTAAAAGAAATCACAACATTTCTCCCCTTAGTTGAAAATACACCAATGCATCATAGATAATTCCATAAACAAGTTGCTCATTTATTTTAAATTTGTTGTCATCAGTATCATAGCATTAAATACTTCTGCATATACTGTGCTGTTTATCATTAAAATGAATGTTTTAGACTTGAAGTAAATAAATGCCTTAAAATACTTTGATAATATCTGATACAGTTTTTACCTTTTTATTACTTTACCAGTGTATGCAATGGTGCAACTCTGACTTTTTGTTGGGACATGGTATTTTTGACTTGTTACTCAAGGGTGGTAGCAAGGCCAGACCAAGTAGCTGTGTTGGATGGAATCAAGAGTGCTCAAAGCAGAACAGAGTAATGGTAGAAGAGATCCTTGAAGCGTTTCTTCATTTAGTCATTGACATTCACAAGGTCAGCCCATTTTGTGCTGTCGTTCTGGTTGGACCTTGGGTGTTTCATATAACCATATAACAATTTCAGCATGGAAATAGGCCATCTCAGCCCTTCTAGTCCATGCTGAACGCTTACTCTCACCTGGTCCCACCGACCTGCACTCAGCCTCCATTCCTTTCCTGTCATATACCTTCCAATTTTGCTTTAAATGACAATATTGAACCTGCCTCTACCACTTCTACTGGAAGCTCGTTCCACAAAGCTACCACTCACTGAGTAAAGAAATTCCTCATCGTTTTACCCTTAAACTTTTGCCCCTTAACACTCAACTCTTGTCCTCTTGTTTGAATCTCCCCTACTCTCAATGGAAAAAGCCTATCAATGTCAATTCTATCTATCCCCCTCATAATTTTAAATACCTCTATCAAGTCCCCCCTCAACCCTCTATGCTCCAAAGAATAAAGACCTAACTTGTTCAACCTTTCTCTGTAACCTAGGTTCTGAAAGCCAAGTAACATTCTAGTAAATCTCCTCTGTACTCTCTCTATTTTGTTAACATCTTTTCTATAATTTGGTGACCTGAACTGTACACAGTACTCCAAATTCGGCCTCACAATTTTAACATTACATCCCAACTCCTATACTCAATGCTCTGATTTATAAAGGCCAACATACCAAAAGCTTTCTTCACCACCCTATCTACATGAGATTCCACCTTCAGGCAACTATGCACCATTATTCCTAGATCACTCTGTTTCAGCTGGAAATGAATTGAAGAAATTGCACTTATTATGACTGTCACTAAATTGCTGCATCACCTTCACTCTTTCCATTCATTGTCACTTCTTTAGATCACAGATTTTCTGCTGGACCTCTGCTTTGGGCTTATAGAGCTATGGCACAGTTTGAGGATTAGTTCCTCAGTCTTCTAGTTCTTCTCATCAAACCAGACCTGGTTCTTGCAAAGATTGTAAGAATCATTTTATGGTTGTCAATCATGGCGAACTTGTCTCGAAGTTAACAGATACCTGCCTGTGAAGAAGTTACAGTTTTCCAATTCTGCATGTTATTTCCAAACTCTTGTGGTAGTGGAGATCATTTTCTGAACTGATAAGAAACTACAACAATTGCACTACAGAATAAAGATCTCATTACTGGAGCTGCATTAATGAAGCAAGATCAGATGGACCATATGTGCAACATCTGCAATTCAAAAATAGCTTTCTGGTGACCATTAAGGAGATTGTCATTGCGAGACATAAAGAAACAGAATACTCAGAAACAGAGATATCAACAAGCTTATCAGATTGAAGAGAATCTGAAATAGGAGTAAGTGAGAAGTTGTGTGTAGCAATCTGGGATTGATCAGAACATCAATGAAGCTGTTTGGACTGCTGGTAACAAACAACTTCTTCCCGTAGTAGTTTAGTTAGCACGGCACTATTAAAGCTTGGGGTGTCGGAGTTTGTAGTTCAATACTGGCATCTTCCGTAAGAAAGTTTGTACCTTCTTCCCGTGTGCACATGGGTTTCTTCTGGGTGCTCTGTTTTCCTCCCACAGTCCAAAGATGTAATGATTAGTAAATGAATTGACCCTGTGATTGAGCTAGGGTTAAATCTGTGGGTTGCTGTGCAGTGTGACTCAGTGGGTCAGAACAGCATGTCCAAATAAACGCATTCAAACATGTAGGTAACCAGCCTATTCCTTCAAAATGATGCTTTCTGGAATATCCGAAATGCATTTATTCTGCTCCAGAGACCTTAGAGGAAGGCTCTGCTGGGACAGTTGATAGATGAAAATTCGTCAGCATAAGCAATGAATTGCTAAGGCATGTCAGATTTGCCTAGAAAAAAAAGTCTAATTTTTGCCTGGGAAATTGTCAATCTCCAGCATCTATAAGACAAAGGGTTGAAAACACCTGCACTCATAGGTTTACCTCTACATCCTGCACCATCATACAGTGACTGCAAGCTACATTTAATTGAAACAAAAATGCAGCCTTGAACTAATTATCATGTACATGTTCTTGGTGTCTGCCCTCTTATTGTGCTTTTTCCTTCTCCTGTGCTACAGCAGTTGATGCAGCTGATCTGAGGGATGACCTCTCCCTTGTAGTGGTAGAGACTACAGATTTTTTTGCAGCATGGTCTTGAATAGGTCTAGGTCCGCATGTCACAGCTTCACACCGCACTGTCTCACTATAAGCAGCAGTAGAGTGGGCTAGTTGGCTGAAAACAACAGGATGGGTACTAACGTAGCAGCAATGTTGTGATTGCAAATTGAAAAAAGGCAGCCTATTTATATTCCACAGTATATCTGCCTTAATCTTGGGTGATGCCTAAGCATTCATTGTAACTCCTTGGATGATAGATAACAAGAGTCCTGTAACATATTTAAAATAACTCTGTAACCATATCCATAACCATTATGTGACTTCAGACTCAGTTTGCAGGGCAGATTTATGTGAGTTTGTACCATTTCCCCTTGATATCCAAAGGATTTTGTCCATACTACAGTGGAAGTTGAGAGCTTAGTTATCAGGCTTTGTGCACTGCTTAGTTAGAGCCATAGAGTTACAGCCACATTGTGCAGAAAATGGCTATTCAGCCTATCACATACATGTTGATCTTTTTGGTCATCTGCACTAACCTCATTTTCTCATTTTATGATCATATCCTTTCTTGCTTTACCTAATTAAATATCTATATGTTCTCTTAAATTTAATAATTGTATCTGATTTTACACCTCTTTTGACATTTTGTTCAAAATATCATACATACTCTGTGTAAAAATAAATCCTAAACTCTTTAAAACTCCTTCCTCTCACCTTAAACTTGCTTTAGATATCTCTGAGGTTGGGAAAGGAAGTTAACTATCTTGCCTAACAACACACACAAAATGCTGGAGGAACTCAGCAAGCCAGGCAGCATCTATGAAAAAGAGTAAACAGTTGATGTTTCGGGCCGAGACTCTTCAGTAGGACTGGAGAAAAAAAGTCCAGGTTGTAGCCCTTATGCCGATGCTACTATCTGTATTATGTAAGGGGACAGTCTCTGAACTAATAGCTATAGGTGACAAATTAAGTGATGGAATTCAGCATTCTTCCGTGGCTTGTTTCCTATCCTGTGGTGTTAGGCCAGGGAAAAAGAAAAGGAAGATGCTGAGTAGGATCATGGAGAGGAGACCAAGCACAAAAGATGCATTAGCACTCAGCATTTTCAGCTTATAAATTCTAGGTTGGGAGATGAAACTTGAGAAAATGGATTATGTATAAATTTATGGTCGCCCTCAAAAATCTCAATGTCACAAACATTAAAGAAATACATGGCAGCTGCAACAGTGAATGCCACAGCAGGCTGCTGAACCAGTTCATTAATACTGGTGCCAATAGTGTGCTGCCTTCATCTAGAAGTGAGGGGGAAAGGACCTGGCCTGGTGCGAGTTTCTGTCATGTTTTCATAGGTAAGGCTGTAAGGCTAGGAGGAGTCCAACAAAACAGAAACAAGTAAGGTAATTTAATTATTTTCCTTGAACTTATTGATGACGAACAATGAATCGTGAAATTTCAGATGAAGTGTTTTCAAATTTCTAGTAAAAAAAAATCCAGTGTTGTGGTTCTAAACAAACTTTATGCTCTTATTAATTTTTACTTTCATTGGGAATACTGAAAAATAGTGCCAGTCAATTGTAGGAGTGACCCAAATACATACAATGATATGGTGCATCCCAATCAAGAGTGGAATTTCTAATTTGCAGTCTTTTTTCATGTTTTCTATAAAAACATAGTCTTTGCATTTCAATTGACAATCTTTTTAAAGTACATGATGATCTAGTTCTTTACATGTTATGAAATTGTTTTATTGTTGAAAGGTATTGTATTTAAGATTATGATCAGTTGATAAAAATTCTAATATGTAATTGGTATCTTCATTCATAGAAATAACATAGTTTTCATACATAATATTTCATTAAAGATTGTACAAATGAATAATTTATTCTGAGCTGAATATGTTTTTAAAGAATAAATCCTTTTGTGATATACTGCAAGTATCATCTGAATTGGCTTATAACTGAATGCTGATAGACTATTAAATATGCAAGGTGCTGTATAATGTCCAATTTAACTTAAAGAAATTATCTTAACCCTGACCAACAGTAGAACCTGAATGCAGGAGATTCTGCAGATGCTGGAAATCCAGAGTAACACACACAAAATGGGGGAGGAACTCAGCAGGTCAGCCAGCATCTATAGAAATGAATAAATAGTGCAAGATCCTTCTTCAGGACTGGAAACAAAAGGGGAAGACACCAGAACAGAAAGGTCAAACACGAGGAAATCTGCAGATGCTGGAAATTCAAACAACACACACAAAATGCTGGTGGAACGCTGAAGGCCAGGCAGTATCTATAGGAAGAAACACTGTCAATGTTTCAGGCCGAGACGAAGAGTCCTGACGAAGAGTCTCGGCCCGAAACATCGCCAGTGCTTCTCCCTATAGATGCTGCCTAGCCTGCTGTGTTCCACCAGCATTTTGTGAGAATAGAAAGGTAGTGGGTGAGGAAGGAGGAGTAGGTAGAAGGTGCAGGTAGAGCAAGGTGGATGGGAATGATAAAGGGCTGGACAACAAGGAATTTGATAAGAGAGGAGAATAGACCATAGGAGAAAGGGAAAAAGGAGGGGTGCTGGGGGAGATAATAGGCAGGTGAGCAGAAGAGGTAGGGGAGCATATTAAGCAATAGAAGAAGAGGTGGTAATTTTTTACCAGAAGGAGAAATCGATGTTCATGCTATCAGATTGGAGGTGACCCAGATGGAATATAAGGTGTTGTTCCTCCACCCTGAGAGTGGATTCATCATTGCAAAAGAGGAAGCCATGGACCAACATAATGGAAATTCTGCTTTTGATGGATGGAGCAGAGGCACTCAACAAAGTGGTTTCCCAATTTATGTTAGATCTCAACAATCTAGAGGAGCATCAGGAGCACTGATACAATAGACAACCCCAACCTATTCACAGGTGAAGTGTTCCCTCACATGAAAGGATTGTCTTAGGCCCTAAATGGAGGTAAGGGAGGAAGTAAATGGACAGATGTGACATTTCTGATGCTTGCTGGGAGATGTACCAGGAGGGAGATTAGAGGGGAGGGAGGAATAGATGAGGGAATAATGGAGGGAGGAATCCCTGCAGAAAATTTAGAAAGAGGAGGAAAAGTAAAGATGTGTATGGTGGGAAGATCCTGATGAAGATGGCGGAAGTTCAAGTCAAGTCAAGTCAAGCACTTTTATTGTCATTTCGACCATAACTGCTGGTACAGTGCATAGTAAAAATGAGACAACGTTTTTCAGGACAATGGTGTTACATGACACAGTAAAAAACTAGACTGAAATACGTACAAAAAAAAACAACCCAGAGAAAGCTACACTAGACTATAGACCTATACAGGACTGCATAAAGTGCACAAAAACAGTGCAGGCATTATAATAAAAAGGACAAGGTGTCAATCCAGGCTTCAGGTATTGAGGAGTCTGATAGTTGGGGGAAGAAACTGTTACATAGTCTGGTCGTGAGAGCCCGAATGCATCAGAGCCTTTTCCCAGATGGCAGGAGGGAGAAGAGTTTGTATGAGGGGTGCACGGGGTCCTTCATAATGCTGTTTCCTTTGTGGATGCAGTGTGTAGTGTAAATGTCCGTGATGGCGTTGTATGTTGGATGCAAAGGCTCATGGGGAGGAAGGTGACAACAAGAGGAACCCTAGTCCTGTCTGAGAAATGGAGGAGATATGGGTGAGGGCAGCATCAATGGTGGAGGAAGAAAAACCTTTTTTGAAGAAGGACAACATCTCTGAGGTCCTGGAAAGGAAAGCCACATCCTGAGAACAGAAGCAATAGAGACGAAGGAACTGAGAAAAGGGGATAGCATTCTTTACGGGAGACAGGGTGGGAAGAGTTATAGTCAAGATAGCCGTGGGAATTGTTATGTTTAGTTAGAGTCAACTGTTAGATCTCTTCCTAAATTTGTGATGGATATTCACTGTCCTTGGTGAGAGGCCAAGCTCAGCTTTCTATACACAGCAGCCATGAGCTTATAAATATCAAACAGTTGTTTTTGAATAAGTTAAACTTCTACCTAATCTTTGTTTAGCAACTGTTCATAACCAGGAGGGGTGGGGGCTAGTTTTCAGCTCTTAATGTAAATGGAAAGCAGTAATGAGTTTGAAATTAAATCACAGCTTTGTAAACAAGCTCTGTTTACAGAGCAGACTGTGAGCCTGCAATACCTGTTCTAACTCCTGATGAGGTGCAGTAAATAGGTTATTTAATTTGATTTGTTTCAAACAGACAATGCTGGCTAAATTGTTTACTTCAAGGAAGCTTGCAGACCAGATGGATTATATCACTTTGCATACCAATAGCTGATATATTAATGAACTGGACAATTTGTATACTCAAGAGAATTAGATTCACAGCATTAATTGGGGGTTCCTGGGAACTCTGTCTCTAGAAGCAGTTAGACCACTCGTGTTGAAAGGCATTTGAAAAAAAGTATCATCTGTGTGAAGGCACACAATTGGCAAACAGATGGTTTAACTTGAGAGCAATTCAGGACTTTTAAGAATGGCTAGGAAATGTCCAAAAGCGTGATAGAAATATGGTGTGAAATAGAATCTATTCCGCCGCCTTTGTTTTCTGCCATAGACAGCTGGTTTATCTATAACTCATTGGTATGTCTTTTAAGGCTTGTAGGAGTTGTACCTGTGTTTTGGAAATCTTTTATGTTTTAGAAATCATTTGTATTTTGGAAATCTTTTATAATATAGAAATTTTTTGATTCTTGGGAATGTTGTTTTTAATTGAAATGTGTCTCACTAGCTGGAAGTAATGTTCTCCTTGTTAAGGAGTGGATGGACCTAGGGCTCAAATAGTGGATATTGCAGCTCCACTCGCCATAGAGAATAAACTGGGAAATAAACTAGCTTTCAAAAGTTTGGGTAATTACAGTATAACCTCCCTGTAGCGAGGGACTTGTTGGATCTATATTGGATATGACTTAAGGTCTTCGTAGTAGCAGCAATTCAATGCAATACATAATATAGAAGAAGAAAAAAATAATAGAACACAGAATAGTACTGCACAATACAGGCCCTTCGGCCCACAATGTTGTGCCAACCCCTAAACTCTGCCTCCTGTATAACTCCCCCACCTTAAATTCCTCCATATACCTGTCTAGTAGTCTCTTAAATTTCACTAGTGTATCTACCTCCATCGCTGAATCAGGCAGTACATTCCACGCACCAACCACTCTCTGAGTAAAAAACCTTCCTCTAATATCCCCCTTGAACTTCCCACACCTTACCTTAAAGCCATGTCCTCTTGTACTGAGCAGTGGTGCCCTGGGGAAGAGGCAATGGCTGTTCACTCTATCTATTCCTCTTAATATCCTGTACACCTCTATCATGTCTCATCTCATCCTCCCTCTCTCCAAAGAGTAAAGCCCTAGCTCCTTTAATCTCTGGTCATAATCCATACTCTCTAAACCAGGCAGCATCCTGGTGAACCTCCTCTGTACCCTTTCCCATGTTTCCACATCCTTCCCATAGTGAGGAAACCAGAACTGCACACAGTACTCCGTGTGGCCTAACCAGAGTTATATACAGTTGCATCATTACCTTGCAACTCTTAAACTCTATCCCTCATCTTATGAAAGCTAACACCCCATAAGCTTTCTTAACCACCCTATCTACCTGTGAGGCAACTTTCAGGGATCTGTGGACAAAAACCCCCAAATCCCTCTGCTCGTCCACACTAACTAGTATCCTGCCATTTACTTTGTACTCTGCCTTGGAGTTTGTCCTTCCAAAGTGTACCACCTCACACTTCTCTGGGTTGAACTCCATCTGCCACTTCTCAGCCCATTTCTGCATCCTGTCAACGTCTCTGCAATCTTTGACAATCCTCTACACTATCCACAACACCACCAACCTTTGTGTCATCTGTAAACTTGCCAACCCACCCTTCTACCCCCACATCCAGGTTGTTAATAAAAATCACGAAAAGTAGAGGTTTCAGAACCGATCCTTGTGGGAAACCACTAGTCACAACCCTCCAATCTGAATGTATACTCCCTCTACCATGACCGTCCGCTTTCTTCAGGCAAGCCAATTCTGAATCCACCTGGCCAAACTTCCCTGGATCCCATGCCTTCTAACTTTCTGAATAAGCCTACCGTGTGGAACCTTGTCAAATGCCTTACTAAAATACATGTAGATCACATCCACTACACTACCCTCATCTATATGCCTGGTCAGCTCCTCAAAGAACTCTATCAGTCTTGTTAGACACAATCTGCCCTTCACAAAGCCCTGCTGACTGTCCCTGATTAGATCATGATTCTCTAAATGCCCATAGATCCGATGTCTAAGAATCTTTTCAACAGCTTTCTCACCACAGACATAAGGTTCAGTGGTCTATAATTACCTGGTCTATCCCTACTACCTTTTTTGAACAAGGGGACAACATTCGCCTCCCTCCAATCCTCTGGTACCATTCCCGCGGATTATGAAGACATAAAGATCCTAGCCAGGGGCTCAGCAATCTCTTCTCTTGCCTCATGGAGCAGCCTGTGGAATATTCCATCAGGCCCCAGGGACTTATCTGTCCTAATGTATTTTAACAATAATAATAATTAAAAAAATAAATAAATCAGTCACAGTATACGTATATTGAATATATTAAAAATCATGCAAAAATCAGAAATAATATATATTAAAAATTGCGGTAGTGTTCAAGGGTTCAATGTCCATTTGAGAATCAGATGGCAGAGGGAAAGAAGCTGTTCCTGAATCACTGAGTGTGTGCCTTTAGGCTTCTGTACTTCCTACCTGATGGTAACAATGCAAAACGGGCATGCCCTGGGTGTTGGAGGTCCTTAATAATGGATACTTCCATTCTGAGACACTGCCCCTTGAAGATGTCCTGGGTACTTTGTAGTCTAGTACCCAAGATGGAGCCGACTAAATTTACAACCCTCTGCAGCTTCTTCCAGTCCTGTGCAGTAGCAGCACAACCCCCCCCGCCCCCCCACCATGCCCGACAGTGATTCAGCCTGTCAGAATGCTCCCCGTGGTACATCTATAGAAGTTTTTGAGTGTAATTTTTGTTATACCAAATCTCTTCAAACTCCTAATGAAGTATAGACACTGTCTTGCCTTCTTTATAACTACATCAATATGTTGAGACCAGGTTATATCCCCAGAGATCTTGACACCCAGGAACTTGAAACTGCTCATTCTCTTCACTTCTGATCCCTCTATGAGGATTGGTATGTTTTCCTTCATCTTATCCTTCCTGAAGACCACTATCAGTTTTTTTTTATCTTACTGACATTGAGTGCCAAGTTGTTGCTGCAGCACTACTCCACCAGTTGGCATATCTCACTCCTGTATGCCCTCTTGTCACCACCTGAAATTGTACCAGCAATGGCTGTATCATCATCAAATTTATAGATGGTATTTGAGTTATGCCTAGCCACACAGTCATGGGTATAGAGAGTAGAGCAGTGGGCTAAGCACACACCCCTGAGGTGCGCCAGTGTTGATCGTCAGCGAGGAGGAGGTGTTATCACCAATCTGCACAGATTGTTGCCTTCCAGTTAGGAAGTGGAGGATCCAATCGCAGAGGAAGGTTCAGAGGCCCAGATTCTGTAACTTCTCAATCAGAAATCCATCTGAAATCTATGGGATATTTTTTCAATGGATATCAAATTCCATTAAGGTCACTTGCGTTTGCATTTAAATCAATAAATATAACTGCAAATTTTTGGTATGAAACTGAAATAGCTGGAGTTAGGTACATTTTAAAAGTTTTTTTAAAAAGTTTCCTTCTAAGCAAGAAGAACATGCCCTTCCATGCCCTACAAAAAAACCTTTTGGTATGCCTTGATATAAATGTCACAAAATCTGAAGATATTGAAAATCTGAAATTCTTAGAAAAATGCAGAAATGTTGTAAATGAATTCATTCTGATGAACAATCATCAATCAGAAAATTGACTGTCTCTCCTTACCCAGAGATGCATACTGACCTAATGACTTATTCCCAGCATTTCTGTTTTTCTATTGAAGGTATCCCCAAAAGGGCAGCCCTGTGATTTCCTGATTATTAAGCCTTAACACACAAAGCCCAAGGATATATACTACACTAGACGTAATTACTTTTGATCATAATTACTTTTCATCATTTGTGTTCATGAACTAATTAAAGAGAGTAAAGATGTATTTAACAGAATGTAGAACAGGACCAGGCCTTCAACTAAGAGTATCTGCACTGATATGAAGGTAATGCAAGCAAATCCCATCTGCCTACACATGGCCTACATCACTCCATCACATATCTGTTCGTATGATATTCTAAATGCCTCTTAAATATTGTTATTATATCTGTTTTCCTATCAGATGTGTATGCTGAACATGGAAATGTGCTAATTTAGTCACCGTACTAATTGCCAGAGACTGGCCAGTAATTGTTATAGATTTGATTATTGCCGATTTTTTTTTCTGTGCTGTCATCATCATTCTGTGCCATGTTCTATGACATGAGTGATCATGGTCTCATGTCAATGATTGTTCTCAGCAAACTATTCTACAGAAGTTGTTTGGCATTGCCTTCTGAGCAGTGTATTCACAAGGTGGGTGACCCCAGCCATTATCAATATTCTTCAGAGATTGTTTGCCTGCCATCAGTGGTCACATAACAATGTGATATACACCAGCAGCTCATATGACCACCTGCACCCATGGCTTCATGTGACTCTGATCAGGGGCTAAGCAGGTGCTACACCATGGCCAAGTGACCTAGCAGAGGGAAGGTGCACCTTATCTCCACCCCACTGTGCTGCATTACTCTATAAATAGCATTCTCCTCCATCCAAACTAGCACTATCCCTGCAGCCAAGAAGTTTTGAAAGGGTTACGGTCAGATGTATCTTACCTGATCCCTGGCACTCACCTACTTTAAGTTCAGACAACATTTTTGAAATCTCAATATTTTATTTAATATATCTAATAACTCAACTAACTCATCCTTCACTCTTACATTGGAAGCACCATCTCATCATCATCATCACCAGTGATCGCTTGTAGATGAGTATGATCCTTCTCCTGGCAGTTGATCTGGTCACTCGTGTGCCTTGAGTTGACTGAACAGGCCGATCCATGATCTGCAAGTCCTATTGCAGTGTTGCAAGTGTTGGTCATTGAAGTGGTCACCACTTCCTGATTGCCACAGTACTTTGTCCCAAGTTGGTCAATCGGATTGCCGAACCCAGAGAAATGCCTTTGTATGAGATCTTTTAACGTGAGGAGGCTGATGCACAAGGAGCCACTGCACAATCCTTGACAGAGAAAGGGCCAGAATCCAGTGACATAAAGGCCAAAATGATTTGGGCCCCTCTTTCTCCTCTTTTGCAGCTGTTGTGGTGGTCCTCATAGTTCCAAGATTCCAGAGATTTTAATTTATCATCATTTTTCACCTGCTTTGCCGGTGAGGCCTTGGTTGGACCATGCTTCATCTGGATGCTCCCCTTGACATTCCCGTCTTGGGTGACCCTACCAGGAGCTAAGCTTCCAACAGCATCACTTTCAGGTTCTCAGGATCATACAACCCTCTCCACCGTGAGAAGGTGGTGGTACCCCAGAGAGGGTATAATGCCTAAGACCAATGAATAGACTTAACATTGCCATCAGCTTCTATGTCCAAAAGACCATCTTTGTCCTCAGAAGGCCATACCTCTGCATCTACTATCCTTTTATGCTTTACATATAAAGAGATCATTTTGGAATCCAAGTTATGTGGGCAGCTAATCCTTTTATCATATGCTTTCTTCATCTTATTTTAGTTTTTAATTCCTCTCTAATTCTTTTGGAATCATCTTGGTTCTAGCTGGTATTTTCAACCCAAAATTTGTTTTTACTTTACCTTTCTCTGATCTATTTCATTACTGAGGATGCTCTCAGTTTGTCTCTCCTTTACTCTTTATGGAAATGCTCTTTATTTGAACCTGAACCAACCTTTCCTTAAAGGTACCTATTGTTCTCCTGCAGATCTGCCTGTCCACTGCCTGTTCAAATTAATCTGGGCCAAATATATTCTGAGTTCATTGAAAGCTGACTTTCTCCCATCCAGAGCTTTTACTATGGATTGCTCCTTTTACTTTTCTACAGCTAACCTAAATTTTATGATGCTGTGATCATGAAACTTGCTGTGCATGAACTATTTGCTAGAAGGAGATGCAGCAATAGCTCCTTCATTGTTGGAATAGAAAAGTGCTGCTCTAGGAAATTAACCTAGATGTATTTGAAAATCTCTTTGCTCTGTCTTCCTTGAACACTATTACTATCCTAGTTTACAGTTGGATAATTGAAGTCCTCTATTATAACTACATTATAAATATCCTGATGAAGGGTTTCGGTCTGAAACATCGTCACTACCTCCTCCCATAGATGCTGTCTGGCCTGCTGAGTTCTGCCAGCATTTTGTGTTTTTATAAATATCCTATTGCTCCAGGTACAATCTGCAGAAAGCCATCCGGAAGTGTCAATTATGGACTGAACTTGAATCAATTAAGGAAGCTCAACAGTTTTGGCAGGTCTTAAACACCATGACTTCTTATAAAGTTAAATCAGGTAACATAGGTGACAGCAAGGCTTTGTTCCAGATGAGATCAATGCCATCTATGCTTACTTTGACCATCAAAACATGGAGGAACCGTCACAAACACACACTTGCCGTGATAATCCTTGGCTTTCAGTTTATAAGGTCAATGTGCAAGCAGCCTTTCAGGAGCATGAATCAACAAGAAGCATCTGGGCCAGAGGGGTAACCTGGCCAAGTACTAAAGACTTGTGTCAATTAACTGGCTGGTGTGTTCATTGAGATCTTCAGCCTTTTGCTTCAGCAGTATGCAGGGACCACCTGCTTCAAGCAGGCTTCAATTACATCGGTTTCCAAGAAGAGCGTGGTGATCTATCTCAGTGAATGTTACCCAATAGCACTTACATCCTCAGTGATGAAGCGTTTTGAGAGGTTGGAGATGAAACTTATCAACCCTTGCCTGAAAAGCCCCGATTTGTTTACTGGTTCTCAGGTTCACAGCAGAAGACACTTTATTGGCTCTTTGCTCAACCTTCAAACATCTAGACAGCATAGATGCAAACATCAAATGTTCTTTACCAACCACATCTCAGCATTCAATACCATCTTCAACTCTGAACTAATAAATAAGCTCCAGGTCATTGGCCTCAATACTATCTTTGTTCAATTGGATCCTCGATTTCCTCAATTGCAGACCCAGTCAGTCTGCATTGACAACAACATCTCCTCTACGATCTCCATCAGCACAGGTGCATCACAAGGCTGTACTCGTTTTACACTTGTGACTGTGTGGTTAAGCACAGCTTGAATGCCTTATTCAAGTTTGGTAATGCTACTACTGGCATAGGCCAAATCAAAGGTGATGATGAATCAGCATATAGGAGGTAGATTGAAAATCTGGTTGCATGATGCCAGAACAACAATTTATTACTCAATTCAGCAAGACCACGGAGCTGATTATCAACTTCAGGAGAAGGGAAACAGAGGTCCATGAGCCAGCTCTCATCAAATGAGCGAGGCATTTGGAATAACTTGCACAAACTTGTGGCACAATCGGAGATTGTTTGCTATGACGTTGTTCACCTCACTGAGTTGTGGTTGAAAGGACATCATAGATGTGAGCTTAACAACAAAGGATATACTTTGTATCAAAAAGACATGCAGGGAGGCATAGGCGTGACTCTGGTAGTAAGAGATGGAATTACATCTTTAGAAAGAAGTGACATAGGGTCAGAGAATGTTGAATCTTTGTGACTGGCAAGAAGAAATTGCAAAGGTAAAAGAAACCATGATGGGAATCATATGTAGGACTCCAAATAGTAGCTGAGATGTGGGGTTGAGATTGCAGTGGGAGCTGGAAAAGACATGTAATAAGGTAATGTCACAATTGTAATGGTAGATTTCAATACCAAAGGTTTCAAAGGTACATTTAATGACAGAGAAATGTATACAATATACATCCTGAAATACTTTTTCTTTGCAAACATCCACTAAAATAGAGGAGTGCCCCCAAAGAATGAATGACATTTAAATGTTAGAACCCCATAGTCCCCCCACCTCCCCTCCCTCCCGCACACAAGCAACAATTCCCCCTCCCCCACCAGCAAAAAAAAGCATCGGCACCCACCACTGAGCACTCAAGCATGCAGCAAAGCAACAGCAAAGACACAGACTTGCAGTATCCCAAAAACTACTTGTTCACCCAGTATCCGACATACCACAGGCTCTCTCTATCTCTCTCTCCCTCCAACAAGGGAAAAAGAGGTGCCTCCATTTCACAGTGAGAGGGGAGATATAACAAACAACTCGCTGATTTACGATGTTAAAAGTCCATTGCATTGCTTTTTCCAAGCTCTGTGCCCAAAGACCTCAGGTCTCTGTGCACACAGGCAGTGATCTTCTGACTCCCAAGACACACTGACCTCCGATCCGCCTGTCTACAGAGCCATGAGGTCTCAGATCTCCAAAGGCACTTAGGCTGCTTCCTTGGTATATTGAATAGCAGCCAGTCATGAAACTCCGAGAGCAGGTCCCATTCCCGCAAAGAACCAAAGTCAGCCTGTAACTCCATGTCAGGGTCCCTGAAAAGGAAACATAGAGATGTTAGAGATGGAAATAGGGCTGTTTCTGAAGATGCAAGCAAAGGAGTTGCCGTTTAGTGCCATCATGACTGAGCTGGAACATAGCTCATCAATATGCAAGGGGATTGGGAAAATTAGGGTGGTGACAGATCACGAGAGAAGGAATTTGTTGAATGCCTACAAGATGGATTTTTAGAGCAGCTTGTGCTTGAGCCTACTAGGGGAAAGGCCATCTTAGATTGGGCGTTTGTAATAACCCAGATTTTATTAGGGAGCTTAATGTAGAGAAACACTTAGGAGGCAGTGATCATAATATGATTGAAATCATACTGTAATTTGAGAGGGATAAGTAACATGTATCAGTATCACAATGGAATAAAGGGAATTAGAAGCATGAGATTTCCCTGAAGGAATGGAGGAGGATACTGGCGGGGATGACGACAGAGCAGTGGTGGCTGAAGTTTCTGGGAATGGCAGAGCTAGGCAACCGTGGCTGAAAAGAGAAGTTAAGAACTGCATAAAATCCAAGGAAAGGGCATATGTGTTGCCTTTAAGGCATTTGTTTAGTTTATTATATTTTTGCTTTAGTAATTAATTTGTTATCATTTTCTAGTTAAAGTTAAGGTTGTTTAAAGTAAAGTAAAGTCTGTGATATATCGCAGTATGCAATGACGTCACACCCGGTTTCACTGCAGCTTGTGGGAAAATACCGGTTTGGAGAAACGGGAAGGCGGGGCTTGTGTGTGCAGGATCAGCGCGAGAGAAGTTTTCTTTCTACGCACTAGAAACATTAGTGAAGCAACGCCGTAAGTTCATGAGATAATCGACATGTTGAATTAAAAATGTTAGTGCTGATTCTGTTAAAAGTAATGACAGTTGATAAAGTTTATGTTTTTTGTTATTTACAGAGTTGCGGATAGTTTGTGTTAAAGTGTATTTAAAGCCAGTCGATGGCGTAGGTAGATTCTGACTGTATGTTGCACTTTAATGTAATATAGTTGTTGTAGTTTTACTTTTGCAAGTATTTATGATGTAAATATGATGTCAAGAAGGAAACAAATACTGTATATATTTTGTATTGTTTTATCAACAGTTTTCACCATATGTTAATGTGGAAGAGTGAACAGTAAATGGTTAATCTTACTGGGACAGCCTCATTGACTGGTTTATGCTTGGTGTTTAGTTCAGAGTTCTTTTACACCTGTGCGAGAACACTACAGCATATAAGGCAGCAAAAGTGAGTGAGAAGTTTTAAAATCCAACAGAAGGCAACCAAGATAGCTATAAAAAGGGAAGAGATGAAATATGAAGGCAAACTAGCCAATAATATAATGCAGGATACTAAACATTTTCTCAGTTATGTAAAGAGTAAAAGGGAGTTGAGAGTTGATGTTGGACCACTGGAAAATGGTGCTGGTGAGGTAATAATGGGGGACACTAAATGATGAATAAACTTAATGGGTACTTTGCCTCAGCCTTTACTGTAGAAGACTCTAGCAGTATGCCAGAGGTCCATGAGTGTCAGGGAGCAGGAATGAGCTCTATTGCTTTTACAAACTCAAAGATCTTAAGGTGAATAAGTAATCTGGACCAGATGGGCTACATCCCAAAGTCCTGAGAGAGGTTGCTGATGAGATAAGGGATGCATTGGTCATGATCTTTCAAGAATCACTTGATTCTAGCATGGTCCTCGAGGACTGGAAAATCGCAAATGTCAGTCCTCTTTTTAAGAAGAGAGGAAGGCAAAAGGAAGGAAATCATTGGCCAGTTAGCCTTGGGAAAGTGTTGGATTCTATTATTAAGGATGAGTTTTTGGGTACTTGGAGACTAATGATAAAATAAGTCAAAGTCAGCATGGTTTCTGTGAAGGGAAATTTTGCCTGCCAAACTTCAAGGAAGTAACAAGCAGGGTGGACAAAGGAGAGCTAGTGAATGTTATTTACTTGGATTTTCATAAGGTGTTTGATAAGGTGTCACACATGAGGCTGCATAACAAGATAACATCCTGTGGTGTTATAAGAAAAATACTAGCATGGATAGAGGAAAGGCTGACAGGCAGGAAGCAGTGAGTGGGAATAAAGGGGTCTTTTCTGGTTGGCTACCAGTGACTAGTGGTGATCCTCAGGGGTCAGTATTGGGATCATTATTTTTCACATTGTTTGTCAATGATTTAGATAGTGGAATCAATGGCTTGTGGCAAAATTTGCAGATGATGTGAAGATAGGTGTGGGGGGGGGGATAGGTAGTGCTGAGGAAGCAATGGAATTGCAGCAGGACAAATTGGAAGAATGGGCAAAAAAGTGACAGATGGAATACAGTGTTGAGAAATGTACGATAATGCCATTTTGGTAAAAGGAACAATAGTGCAGACTATCATATAAATGGGTAAAAATTTAAACATCAGAGATGCAAAGGGATTTGCTCCTTGTGCAAAACTCCCAGAAAGTTACTATACAGGTCGAGTCTGTGGTAAAGAAGGCAAATGTAATTTTAGCATTTATTTCAAGGGGAATAGAATATAAAAACGAGATAATGCTGAGGCTTTATAAGATACTAGTCAGGCTGCACTTGGAGTATTGTCAACAATTATGTGCCCCATATCTCAAAGAATGTGTTGTGATTGGAGAGAGTCCAGAGGAGGTCATGAAGGTGACTCTGGGAATGAATGGGTTAACATAAGAGGAGCATTTGGCAGCTTTGGGCCTGTACTCACTGAAATTTAGAATAATGCTAGGGATCTCATTGAAACCTATTGAATGTTGAAAGAACTAGATAAGGTGGATTTGGAGAAAATGTTTCCTATGGTGGGACTATCCAGAACTAGAGGGCACAGCCTCAAAACTGAGCTGCAACCCTTTAGAACAGAGATATGGAGGAATGTTTTTTAGCCAGAAAGTAGTGTGGAATGCTCTGCTACAGAGTGTGGTAGAGGCCATGTTTGTGGTTATACTTAAGGCAGAAGTTGATAGTTTCCTGATCGTTCAGGGCATCAAAGGATATGGCGAGAAGGCAGGTGTATGGCATTGATTGGGATCCAGGATCAGGTATGATAGAATGGCAGAGCAGTCTTGATGGGCTGAATAGCCTAATTCTGCTCCTAATCTTATGGTGATTCAGAGGTGGAGAAGGGTAGCAATTTTAGAGTCCTTGGTGCTATTATTTTCTGAATCCAGCACCTAAGTACAATTACAAAGAATGCACAGCAACACCTCTACTTCCTTAGGAGTTTTCAGAGATTTGGCATGACCTCTAAAACTTTGACAAACTTCTCTAGGTGCCTGGTGGAGAGTATATTGACTGGCTGCATCACAGCCTGATATGGAAACACCAATGCCCTTGAATGCAAAATCCTACCAATAGAAGTGGATATGGCCCAGTTCATCATGTGTAAATCCCTTGCAATCATTGGACACTCCTACATGAAATGTTGTTGCAGGAAAGCTGTATCTATCACCAGGGATTTCCACCACCCAGGATTTGCTCTCTTCTCATTACCGCCATCAGGAAGTAGGTACAGGACCCTCAGGACTCACCACCAGGTTCATGAACAATTATTTCCCCTCAGTCATCAGACTCTTGAACCAAAGGAGATAACTTCATTCAACTTCACTTGCCCTAACATTGAAATGTTCCTACAACTAATGAACTCACTTTCAAGGACTCTTGATTTTATGTTCTCAGTTTTTATTGCTTAACCAATATCTCATGAATAAAAAAAAGCAATTTACTTTCACCAAATAGCCAGTAGACACTTCTTTCAGATAGTTGTCAAGTAACTACTCAAAAACTTATGAAGAAATAAAATTATCAGATCACTTGTTATGTTGGCTTCTGCTAGATGTATTTCCACTCTGAGGTAACATCAGATGTGGTATTTCAGCTTGGGAAAACATTTGCAGTAAAAACATGTGCAATACAGTGTTTGGTTATTAAAATGTTTATGCAATTTTTAACTAAAATTGGCAGCACCCTTTGTGTGTTTTGGTTGTATTCCAGAATGAAATCTTGAACGGTAAACAAAATTAATTATTTCAAACTTTGGGCAAGATTCCTCTGACTGAAAGTATAAATGCCAATTCAGTACTTTGCTATGATATTTATTTTCTTGATTACTGAGAACTATTTTATATTTTGGGAAATCGCTTCACACATTTCCCTGTACTCTACTGAAGAGAATCACATATTCTAACAGAGTTCTTTGTGATATATCAGGTCAATAATTTGAGACAAATACAATTAACATTATATGGATATGCTTTTCAAAAAAAAGACCATTAACTAGAATTAAATACTATTGAATTGTTTGCTCTTTTCTTTATTACTCTCTATGGGGGAAAAATTACAATATTGTTTTCAAATTCGACATCAAGATAGATAGGTAATTTTGTAAAACTTTTGTATTAAATTCAGATATAAAACCCACTTCAATATGCTTTCATAAGAGTTACATAATTCAAGTTATTACATGATATCATTGTTAATGAGTAGACAAAACAATGTTAATCTAATTCTAATCCCACTGTGACCACTCTTCAAGATGTATTTGGCAGTGAAGCTGCCTCAATATCTCTGTCTCTATCTTTGGAGGCAAACTGTCAACCAACATCTTTTATAAACCTACCGATTCCCACCCTGTCTCCTGTTTAAAATTTGCTGTTCCCTTTACTGAGTTCCTTCGTCTCCACCGCATCTGTTCCCAGAATGCAGCTTTCCCTTACTCATGATTGATGCTGCCCTCACCCACATTTTCTCCATTTCCTGAGTATTTGGGCTCACCCCATCTTCCCACTGCTTTAACAGTGATAGAGTTCCTCTTGTCCTTACCTACCACCCCATAAGCCTCCACATCCTACACATCATTCCCCAGAACTTCCGCCATCTGCAAAGCCATCCTACCACCAAACATATCTCCCCATTTTCCCCAGGGATCTCTCTTTCCACGACTACCTTGTCCATTCATCCCTCCTCACTAATCTCCCTCCTGACACTTATCCATGGAAGCAGCTAAAGTGCGACACCTACCCATTCACCTCATCCCTCACCTCCATTCAGGGACCCAAACAATCTTTCCAGGTGGGGAAACACTTCACCTGTGAATCTGCTGGGGTTGTCTATTGGGTCCTGTGCTCCTGATACAGCCTCCTCTACATTGTTGAGACTGATCGTTAATTGGGGGATCGCTTCATCAAGCACCTCCACTCTACACGTCAAAAGCGAAACTTCATGGTTGCCAAACATTTTAGTTCCGATTCCCATTCCGACATGTTGGTCCATGACCTCCTCGTGCTGTGATGAGGTTACCCTCGAGATGGAGGAGCAATGCTTTATATCCTGTCTGGGTAGCCTCCAACCTGATGGCATGAACATCGATTTCTCCTACCAGTAGAAAATCTTCTCTCCACCTCCCCTCTTCTTCTAATATAGAAAAATATGTCAATATTTTATAATTAAATAATTTGCTTGTATTAAAAAAATCCCTTATTTACAATCAATTATCTATTTTAATTTCAAGCTATTTTGCATGCAACTTTTAAATACCTACCAATATATTGGATAGCACACTGGAATTCCAGGCATATTCACTGATGATGAAGATTTGAAGAATTATTTGTATAAACTAATGATATACAGATGTTAGTATGGGACATGTAAATTTGAATTTACAGGGACAGTTGCTTGGAGTGTAACAAGGTACTCAGCAGCTGTACAAACATGCAAATAATAAACCAAGGTTCGGTTCTACTGAGAACAGCTGTGCTAGAAAATCAAAAGGATTTCAATGGGACTTCAATAAAATTAAAACTCATGATTGACTATATATAGATTAGTATGCAGTATAGTGCCTTATCAGATGGAGTCTTACTATCTTTTATTCACTGAAGAAAACAAATGATTAAAAAGTGAAAACTCATGCAGACAGAAAGCCTAATTCTACATGTGTTACATATTATAATAAAACTGCTTCACACATTCTATGCTAATCCATACTCCTAACCATCCACCCCAGCAACCCTACAAACCTTCCCATAGTACGTCATTAATTAGTTGCAACATAGATCATTATTTCACCTGTGTGTGATGAATAAATACTGAACACAATTATGGTCTGGACTATAGGAAGAAAAGAGCCTGGATTTAATGCCTAGCTGATAAGCGATAGCACTCTTTACTGCTGTAAAGAGAAACTGCCCACAAGATAACCTACAATCTCTCTGACATGAACATCACACTTTTGTAATATTGGTTGCCATCAGAAAGCCTTCTCTGTGAGGTGTCAATTCAAATAAGCTGTGGCACCGAACATGATGTAGTCAAACTGTCCGAACAATTAGTCATATTTCAATAGTCTCCCAGACAGCAATGTAGAAGAAAAAACATAAATTTTAGTTGATAAGCTCTATTGTACTGGACTTTGCCAGTGAGATCTTAAGTCAAAGGAGCAGAATTAGGCTATTGAGCTCACTGAGTCTGCTCTGTCATTCCACAGTAATCTGCGGTCATTCCAGTGCTAGGCACATTGCAGCACTAATGTCTTGTGGCTACAATGACCCTTGGGCCTTGCTACCATAACGATTGGCACAGCAGTATGGGCCACCAGTGTTGAACAGGCCACAGGCTGTGGTCTTACTCAAAGAATGTGGAGTAGCATGTAACGGCCATACAGGGCACATAGTGGAAACCCACATCAAGGAGCATGGGAGGTGTATCCATCCGTATTACCAAGAGAAATCGGCAGTAGCAGAACACTGCATTTGTGACAGCACAAAACTACTGTGCCACGCTAATGGGATTTGAGACAGCCTGGTGAAGGAAGCTATTGAAATAAAACTAGAGAAAAAGAATTTTATCAAAGACGAAGATCTCCCCCCAAGTAAGAACTGGATTTCGATTGTTAAGAAGGTGGGACAGTGGAAACCTGTTTGGATGAGGACTAACCAATCAGGAGGGACAGACGACAGGGAAGAATATACCACCAGACTAGACATGCCTAGTCATCATCCCTGATGAATATGGCAGAGTTTGTCATGAAAATATTAGTTAAAATTGATACCTGTACACAGCTGGAAGAGTTTATTTATTGAACTATCAGTGCATTCCAGCCCAATTTTAGATTGAATATGCACAAGATAAGACAGAATTCAAAAGATCACAAATAAGTTTGCTTTTAAAAAGTCATTAGGTTTGGATAGTTTCCTAGAGAATTGCTAAGGTGTGCTGAGCAGTTATTATGGTTTAGTGCAAAAATCACTCAGACTCAAATCACCAAAATACAAGATTTTCAGCACCTTTTAAAACAGTAATAATAGTTTACAGACATCTTGAAATCACTTAATTTCACCTTTTTCTTTTCACCAGGTTGGAGTATAGAACAAAACAGTTCTGTATATAGATAAGTGTACAAATTCATATTCCACAAGGTATCTGTCAAAGGACACTGAAATCAATTTTTTTCCCATATTTTAAGAACCACAAAAATTTGTGCCATTAACTATTCAGAGATGGTAAGAGGTGGAACATAACTGAGGATGTTCTTTTATATAATGTCTACAGGAAATTTAGAAATGGAGGATGTAACAGCCCTTTGAAACAAACTTTATCATGCCTTTTCACCTTGGCATATCAGATGAGTTGCTAGCATTAGGTGGAACCTAAGGTTTATTACACTTATTCATTTCTTCTTTGGAATGTGGCCAGCATTTCTTTTCCATTCCTCATTGCACTTGAGAAGCTAGTACAGCCATTTTTTTTCTTGAACTGCTACAGTCCCTCTTGAGAAGATATTCCACACTTCTGTTGGGTGAAGAGTTCCAGGGTTTAGACCCAGTGACAAAGAAGAACAAATGATACATTTCCAATCAGACTGTTGTGTTTCTTGAAGGGGAACACAGATAATTTTCATTTATTTAGAGATACAGCACGGTTAAGATCCCTTCCAGACCACGCTGCCAAATTATAGCCACGTGATCAATCCATTAGCCCATACCAGTGGACTGTGGGAGGAAACCAGAACACCCAGCAGGAACCCACACAGTCATGGGGAGAACAAACAAACTCCTTACAGACAGTAGATCAAATTGAACCTGGGTCTCTCGTACTGCAATAGTGATTTTCCAACCACCATGCTACCATGCCGACCAATGTACCCATTGCCCAGGTAGAGTTCCCAGGAGCATGCTGCCCTTGTCCTATAAGGGAATTTTATATGTTTTCTGGCCTCTGCGATGATTTTTGGTGTACTATTATGGGTTAGGATTTGTGGTGTTAAGAGGGTTATTTGGTTTCTACCAGAAGTTTATTTTGCAAGGTAAATAACTGCAGAGGATTTTGTAACTAGTGAATATTTCCACCAAGGTGCACTGGAAGTGAGAAGGTATGGATGTTTAAGCTTTTTAATGGAGTGTTAATCAAATAGGCCTCCTTGTTATGGATGGTATCAACCTTCTTAAGAGTTGTCGTTTCACTTGTCCTGTCAAGTGGAAAGTATTGCTTCACACGCTTGACTTGTGCCTCTTATATAGTATCCAGAGAAGATTTGATGGGAAATATGCCCAGCCTATTTCTATATACTAATTTATACCTGTTGACTCAATCGCATCTACCATTCAGTCTGCCTTAAGAAGTAGGGACATGCTCTTTAAATCTGCTCTGCCTATTAGTAACATCATGACTGACTTTCTATCTTGTTCACCTTGCCAACTAATTCCCCATATTCACTTATATCCCTGTGGTGAACTACATACACCTGTCTGGACACCCCCCCCCCCCCCCCGCTGACTGCTCCTGTGGCTCCTCCCACAGACCCCGGTATAAAGGTGATTGGAGGTACTGCTCCCCCCTCAGTCTCCAGGATGTTGTGTGGTGGGCTCTTGCTGCTGATGGTGCTTTTTTCCAGCTAATAAAAGCCTGTCTCACCTCATGTATCTGAGAGTTATTGATGGTGCATCAATTTTATTAGATGGAATTTTAAAACATGGAAAGTATTTTACATCCGGAAAAATTGGACATTGATCCTCAAGCCCCAGAAGCAGCCATTGCCTTTGAACTCTGGCTTGCATGCTTCCAATCATACCTGGAAGAGATTCCCATGAATGAGCCTGCTATCATGCACAAAATCCTCCTCTCCAAAGTCAGTCCGAAGGTGTACTCCCTTATCAGGGACCTGCCGACCTACCAGTGGGCACTGGATGCCCTCAAAAGACAATACCTGCGGCCGGTGAACACTGTCTCCGCAAGACATTGCTTAGCGATGCGGCAGCAGTGGGCCGGAGAGTTGAGTGCTGAGTTTGTCCGGGCCCTACAGACACTCGTGCAGGCCTGCGACTGCAAGGGACTGACGGTGGAACAGCATGTGGAGCTCCTGGTACGAGACACCTTCGTTACGGGGATATGGTCAGTATACATGCACAAGCATCTGCTGGAAAACGCCGATCTTACCTTACGCTCAGCGATCGAGCTGGCCGACACACTGGAGGCTGCTCTGCACAACGCTGACACTGTCCAGCCACACGATCTCCCACCGGCGCCGTGGACGCCGCAGACCCCACCACCCGGCCAATTGACCTCAGCTGCTGCCACTCGCGAGTCCGTGAACTCCCCGCAACCCTCTGGCGAATCGACTACAGCAGCAGCCAGTCGCAATTCCGTGCAGTGTTACTTCTGCAGACTCGAAAAGCACTCCCGAAAACGCTGCCCGGCCCAAAAAGCTAGCTGCTCCAGCTGCGGAAAGAAGGGCCATTTCGCCAAGGTCTGTAAGTCTAAACCACGAGCGGGGTCGAGCAGCGCCGCGTGTGAGGCATGGGGGTCGCCATCTTGGTCACCGCCATCTTGCCTGCCCACCTCGTGGGAGGCATGGGGGCGGCCATCTTTGTCGGCGCCACATCACACAGCCTCCAACCCAAGGGAGCTTACTGGGACCCAAGACGGTGATTCAACTCTGGCCTCTGTAACCCTCGACCAAAGCGCCCCACACCAGCTTGCAAGTTCAATGATGGACATCCTGGTGGAGGGGCACAGGACTAGCTGCCTGTTTGACACGGGCAGCACTGAGAGTTTTATTCACCCGGACACGATGCAACGCTGTGGACTTGTGACATGGCTGGTAAGCCAGAGGGTCACCTTGGCTTCTGAGTCACATTCCACAGACATCCGGGTGGGTTGTGTAGCGACATGGTGTTGTAGGGCACAGAATATCGGGACTTTGCGCTACTGGTCATGCCTCAACTGTGTGCGCCTGTGCTATTGGGGCTGGACTTCCAGAGCCACCTGAAAAGTGTGACAATGGAGTATGATGGCCCCTCCCACCACTCACGGTCAGGAATCCTCAGTTTTGTGGGACCTCGTCATATACCCCGCTACTGACCACATACACACACCGACCCACACATCCCAACCAGCACCATGCCGACAGCTGCGCTACTGACACCACTTGTAGCCTCTCCACCCTCAAGATCCCTCCCCCACCACTGTTCGCCAATCTGACTCCCAACTGTAAACCTGTGGCAACTAAAAGCAGGAGGTACAGCGCGGGGGACAGGGCCTTCATTCATTTGGAGGTGCAGCGGCTGCTCAGGGAGGGCATCATTGAGCCAAGCACAAATCCTTGTTCGGACCAGGCAGAAAAATAGGATGGTCGTGGACTATAGCCAGACCATCAATAGGTTCACGCAGCTTGACATGTACCCCCCTACCCCGCATCGTGGATATGGTCAACCAGATAGCTCAGTACAAGATGCACTGGGCCATAGATCTGAAATCCACACCACCAGCTCCCCAACCGCCCAGAGGACTGCCCCTACACCGCCTTCGAGGCGGGCGGCATGCTCTATCACTTCCTGCGCATCCCCTTCGGTGTCACAAATGGTGTCTCTGTCTTCTAGAGGGAAATGGACCGGATGGTGGACCAGTGCCAACTGAAGGCCACATTTCCCTACCTGGATAACATCACCATCTGCGGTCACGACTGGCCGGATCACAACACCAACCTCCAATGATTTTTCCAAGTGGCCAAAGCCCTGAACCTTACTTATAACAGGGACAAGTGTGTGTTTGGAACCACCTGACTCGCTATCCTTGGGTATGTCGTGGAGAACGGAGTCATTGGCCCTGATCCCGTCTGTATGCGCCCCCTGTTAGAACTCCCTCTTCCCACCAACCTCAGAGTCCTCAGACGGCGCCTGGGCTTCTTTCCTATTACGCCCAATGGGTCCCCCATTACGCAGACAAGGCCCACCCCCTGGTCAAGTCTACCACATTTCCACTCTGTGCCGAGGCCTGCGAGGCCTTCAGTTGCATTAAAGGGGACATTGCCAAAGCTACAATGCATGTGGTGGACGAGACCATTCCCTTCCAAGTAGAGTGCGACGCCTCCGACTTCGCGCTCGCTGCTACCCTCAATCAGGCAGGAAGGTCAGTAGCATTCTTTTCTCGTACCCTTCAAGGCCCTGAAATTCGGCACTCCGTGGTGGAGAAAGAAGCCCAGGCCATAGTGGAAGCTATTAGGCACTGGAGGCACTACCTCGCCAGCAAAAGGTTCACCTTGCTGACCGACCAGCGCTCAGTTGCGTTCATGATTAGCAACCAACAGCAGGGCAAAATCAAAACTGATAAAATGTTGCCGTGGAGAATAGAACTCTCCACCTACAACTATGATATCCTGTACCGACCTGGAAGGCTCAATGAGCCCCCTGATGCCCTATCCCGGGGGGTGTGTGCCAGTGCACAGCTCGACCAGCTATACACCCTCCATGCACATCTTTACCACCCGGGGGTCACCCGATTTTACCATTTCGTGAAAGCCCGGAACCTGCCTTACTCCCTTGAGGACATCAGGATGATGACCAGGGACTGTCAAGTCTGCTCTGAGTGCAAACCGCACTTCTACCGTCCTGAAAAGGCACAACTTATCAAGGCCACCTGCCCCTTTGAGCGACTGAGTGTTGACTTTAAGGGCCCCCTTCCCTCCACCGACCACAATGTCTACTTTCTCAACATAATTGACAAGTACTCGCAGTTCCCCTTTGCCATCCCCTGCCCCGATATCACTGCCACGTGAGTCATAAAAGCCCTGCACCAGCTCTTCACTCTGTTCGGCTATCCCTGCTATATCCACAGTGATAGAGGGTCCTCCTTTATGAGTGATGAGCTGCGCCAGTTCCTGCTGGCTAGGGGCATTGCTACTAGTAGGACCACGAGCTATAATCCCCGGGGAAATAGACAGGTGGAGAGGGAGAATGCCACAGTGTGGAAGGCCACACTATTAGCCCATAAGTCAAAGGGGTTGTCAGTCTCTCAATGGCAGGAGGTCCTCCTCGAGGCACACCACTCCATCTGCTCCATTAGGTACGTCCGCCAATGCCACCCCTCATGAGCGCCTCTTTTCTTTTCCCAGGAAGTCTGCCACTGGGACCACCCTACCAGCTTGGCTGACGTCCCCAGGGCCAGTGCTGCTCCAGAAACATGCGAGGAGCAATAAGTACTCCCCCCTGGTCGAGAGGGTTCACCTACTACATGCGAACCCCCAGTATGGCTACGCGGTCTTACCTGATGGGCAGGAGGACACGGTCTCTGTCCGTGACCTGGCGCCGCAGGAGCAGCAGACCTCTACCCTGAACACTCCACAGTAACTATGAACCCTGTACCCACCGAGGTTTATACCCGCCTGACACCATGCACACCAAGCCCTACACAGACTCATCACGACACTCCGATACCGGGCGCCTCGCACACGCATGAGGGATCACTGACGCCTAATGGGCTGACATCTTAAGTCAGGCTGGAACCAGCACAACCTCCGTCTCCGGTGCAATCACCGCCGGTGCTACATAGATCGCGGCAACAGATTCTGTTATGAACCCCGTAACTGGGTGTCTTATCAGTAAAGATAGGAGTCGCCGTTGAAGTCTGAGGATACTATTTTTAACAGTATTTATTAGTAAAAATACATAAAAATAATATCAATGCAAATACACAGATAATATACATCATCAATACTAAACCTAAAAGTGCGAGTATAATAATCATCAATAAGAAATAAGCTCTATCGTTGTCTAGGGGATAATGAATTGTCCGATGGAAATATAAAGTTCAGTTCAGTCAATACAGGCTGCAGTCATTGCTGATCACCGTGTGGCAATTGTTAGAGAGAGAGAGAGAGAGAGAGAGAGAAACTTGCCGACTTTCCTTGTTATGATCTTGATCCGTATCTGTCCTTTAGCTAGACCGTTCCGTGGAGGACTCGTCACCCAGGCAAGGATGGACACACACACAAGCCCCCCACCGATCTCGTAGCATTTCTCCTGGTGCATCTGAGGAGTGTTCCCCAGACCCGACTTTTATCCTCACTCACGAGGTCTCAGATGTCAATCAGGTTGGGATGATGCAATCCCTCAACCAGACCACTCTGGTTGTCCCCTGAGGGGTTTCAATGAATAGTACAGCACTCAATACACAATTCCTTCTCCAAGAGACAATAGCAGTAATCAGTGGTTCCATTTCACTTTTGTTAGGAGACATTCCACTTTTTGTGTATTCCTGCGTTGTCAATAACAACTGCCTTTTCTGTTATCCTGCGTCTCTCTCTCATAACTGACATGATGTGTATCTCTCTCATTTCCTGGGTATCAGCCCCGAAATAATAGTGATGTTGCGATTCTCAAAAAGGGGGGGTGGCGGGCATTGGCAATATTGTACCCTTCTGCCCATCAGATTTGCTCCTCATTCGTAACACCCCCATCCTTCTAAGGATTTTTACCACAGGGAAAAATTAAGTACTACAGAGTCTTACAGAATTTCAGAATCTAACACAATACAGAAGAGTTTTTTTTTCACTAGAGTAATACAGTTATACATTCAATTCATCATCTAGATAAACAGTCAGCGAGCACATTATCACTTCCTTTAATATGCTGTATCTTAATATCAAATTCTTGCAGCATCAGACCCCAACTTAATAATCACTTATTTTTTTTATTCCTTTTCTTCAGCAAAACAAAACTAGAGTTGTGATCTTATCTTACATGTATATTACAAAAGTTTATGCAAATACTAATCTTTATTTTACTTTCAAACTTAACAGCCAATCTTCCATGGTGTTGTCATTATTATTTACATGCTTTGTCGAAATCCCTTAAAACCAGATCCTGTTATTTAAAGTGGCATCCCGTCAACCCTCGCCCCTTTTCCAGTTAACTTTCACATGGTTAGCTTGCTTACTAGGGTGCAATAGGCTTTTGCATGCTCCTTTCATAGGAGTTATCTTATCAACAATGTTTTCCAAACTTAGCCCATCTTCTGAACTTCCACACAATTCTTTATTTTTAAGCAAGTCGTTAGTTTTATCTTCAGGACCCTTCATTCTATTAGTTTTCAGTTTAAAATCTGCAAGCGATCCCTCTTTGTCCAAACAACATTTCAAACTCTGCCTCTTCACAGCACGCCCTTGAATAACATTAGTGAGTGGGGCACCTTTACATTCCAAATCAAACTGTAATCGATTCACAGGCACTGTGTTAACAAGCCATTGTCCCTTCAGCCTGGTTACTGCTTCTGACACCAATCCAGACTTTAAATTTTCTTCATTCAGTTTAGGAACTACACTTTTTCCTTTTCCTTCAATAATAATATTTACCTCACCACCTTTTATCTCCTCACTAACTTTTAACACACCTTCGAACACAAACAACTGGGAATTCTCACTTCCCACTAGTACCAAGGTTAAACCTTTCTTCACTGAACCAAGTCCATCTGACCCACAAGGACTGCATTCCTATTTAACTGAATCAGATACCTCAGACTTTTCCCGAGTTTCATTACTAGGTTCAGTACCACGTGCATCCACATCTTGAACAGACTCAATCGGGACATCTGCCTCTGCCAGGCTTCCAATACCCGTCACCTTTTCAAATTCTAAATTCCCCTGATCCTCCCAGTTACTCTCTGGGCAACTCCCTTCCAGAGTAAACTCAACCCTGCGGGTTAAAAAAACCTCATCTGCCAACCCAGCAGACTTCTTCAAGGTAATGGCATCCTTTTCATCTAGAACTGCCCTTATTTCATTATCGGGAACACATTTAAAAAGTTCAACTTCTTCAAACAGTTCTGTCAAGCCAGACAGATCATCCATGTCCAACCCTGGACCTTCTAACAGTCTTATCTGTTTCTCATTTTTACTCCGTGCCTCTATAAATTTCCTCCTGGCTAAGGGTAGGTTTACCTCCTCTCCTTTTCTCTCTTTCACCTCCCTATTCTCCGTTTTATCACTCTCTAACCCTTCTTGGTACAGGGTCGGTAAAAATGTCTCAGCCAAATCCACACAGGACTCATTTAAAGTAGTCTGTTTCTCAGCTGCCTTTCTCGTCATGCTGCGAGTGATCGCGCATGCGGGATAGATCTTGGAACCTAGGGGCGGGACCTCAACTCTTACAGGCATGCTTGTCAGCTTCATTGCTGACCAAACCTCACCATCTGCTAAATCGTTACCCAAAAGGACGTCCACGCCTTCTCTCGGGAATTCTGATCGCACCCCTATTTCAACTGGTCCAGATACCAGATCACAATTTATAATGAACCTATGCAAAGGTACAGCTTCTGTCCCTTTTCCTATTCCTCTCAAAACTACCTCTCCCATCTCAGGACCAAAATCTAGTACATTACCAAGAATCAATGACTGCTCAGCTCCAGTATCTCTCCAGATCCGCACTGGAACTGGTGTTTCTCCCACTTTCACAGACACGGTCCCTTCTGAAATAAATTTCTCATGCCCCTCTCGTATACTGTCTACCTGGGGCTTTCTCGTTGATTTGCCGATTGACACAATACATCCTGTAGGGACTGCTGCTTTCCCTTTTCCTGTCTCCTTCCTCGGAGCAAAGCACTTAGATGCAATATGACCCACCTTTCCACAATTAAAACAGGTCAAGCCAGGACCCCTCCTGCCATCTTGCCTTTCTTTCTCCTTATTTTTGCCACTAGCTCCTGGCTGAATTTCTGCCTCAGCCAGCGGGCTTTCTCTACCGTTCCTACAGTCTTTCTGGTAACTCTTATTCGATGAAAACTTTGTCTTGTGGGTTAGGGCATATTCATCTGCAAACCTGGCAAATTCGGATATGGACTTATTCGGCTTCTCATTCAAGTACATCCGGATATCATCCAAAACACAACCTTTAAATTCCTCAATCAGAATCAACTTCCTGAAACACCAAAAATCCTCTTCCACCCTTTCTGCCGCACACCAACCATCCAAGAGCACACCCTTCTCATAGGCAAACGCTGCATTCGTCTGATTCCACACTTTCTTTACATTTCTGAATTTTTGTCTATAGGCCTAATTCATAGGTCTGGAGAATGGCCTCTTTTACTTCCTCATAATTCTCAGACTTCTCCACAGACAACGCCGCATATGCTCGTTGTGCCTTCCCTTTTAACACACTTTGTAACAACACCACCCACTGATCTCTGGGCCATTTCTGATTCACTGCCACCTTTTCAAAATGCAAGAAATAACTATCAACATCCGTCTCCTCGAACGGAGGTACTAACCTAAACTCCCTACTAACATTAAACCTCTCCTCTCGGTCCTGCCCTTGAGCTCTTCGTTCTTGCCTTAACTTCTCCATGTCCAACTCATGCTGCCTCTGTTTCTCCTTCTCCTCATACTCGCTCTCCTTTTCGGCTCTTTCCTTCTCCTTTTCAGCTGCTTCCAGCTGTTTTAACTTAATTTCATGTTCCAACTTTAATTTTTCCAACTCTAACTGAGCCGTCCCACTAGCTGGTACCTTTTCAGGGATCTGTTCCACTACCTCAGCCGAAAACACATTCTTCTCAATATGATACCGAGTTACGGCCCTCCGCATCTCCCACTTTTTCATTGACAACCTCACCTCTGCAAGATTTAGTCCTTACACAATATTTATCAAGTCTGACTTTGTGGCAGCCTCTAGTGCCTCCAGAGTCGGGTTTTTTATAAATTCGTCTACATCCATCTTTGCTGGTTTCCTGTCTGGCTATCCATGCAACCAGATCCAAGTTTGGACTTAAGAGCCCGATTTACTGGCCCTCCAACTTGGTATCAAATCTTGAGACGAGGCCCCAAGTTGTTACGAACCCCGTAACTGGGTGTCTTACCAGCAAAGATAGGAGTAGCCGTTGAAGTCTGAGGATACTATTTTTAACAGTATTTATTGGTAAAAATACATAAAAATAATATCAATGCAAATACACAGATAATATACATCATCAATACTAAACCTAAAAGTGCGGGTATAATAATCATCAATAAGAAATAAGCTCTATCGTTGTCTAGGGGATAATGAATTGTCCGATGGAAATATAAAGTTCAGTTCAGTTCATACAGGCTGCAGTCATTGCTGATCACCGTGTGGCAATTGTTGGAGAGAGAGAGAGAGAGAGAGAGAGAGAGAAACTTGCTGACTTTCCTTGTTATGATCTTGATCCGTATCTGTCCTTTAGCTAGACCGTTCCGTGGAGGACTCGTCACCCAGGCAAGGATGGACACACACACAAGCCCCCCACCGATCTCGTAGCATTTCTCCTGGTGCATCTGAGGAGTGTTCCCCAGACCCGACTTTTATCCTCACTCACGAGGTCTCAGATGTCAATCAGGTTGGGATGATGCAATCCCTCAACCAGACCACTCTGGTTGTCCCCTGAGGGGTTTCAATGAATAGTACAGTACTCAATACACAATTCCTTCTCTAAGAGACAATAGCAGTAATCAGTGGTTCCATTTCACTTTTGTTAGGAGACATTCCACTTTTTGTGTATTCCTGCGTTGTCAATAACAACTGCCTTTTCTGTTATCCTGCGTCTCTCTCTCATTACTGACATGATGTGTATCTCTCTCATTTCCTGGGTATCAGCCCCGAAATAATAGCGATCTTGCAATTCTCAAAAAGGGGGGGGGGGCGGGCATTGGCGATTCTGTACCCTTCTGTCCATCAGATTTGCTCCTCATTCGTAACAATTCGACCACCTGATAGACTTAACCTGTAAATATACTTGTAAGAAACTTCACCCCATGGGGACTCTCTTTTAAAACAAAGTGGGGTTGAATGTGGTGAACTACATATATCTGTCTGGACACCCCCCCCCCCACTGACTGCTCCTGTGGCTCCTCCCACAGACCCCTGTATAAAGGCGATTGGAGGCACTGCTCCTCCCTCAGTCTCCAGGATGTTGTGTGATGGTCTCTTGCTGCTGACAGTGCTTTCTTTCAGTTAATAAAAGCCTATCTCGCCTCATGTCTCCGAGAGTTATTGATGGTGCATCAATCCCCAAATGAGTCTTGTTTTTAAATGTATTCAATGACTGAGCATGTAAAACAATGAAGCAAGGAACTTCTAGGGCAATGTGAAAGTAATTTATATTCATTTCGGCTCCAAATGGCCAACCCCTAATCTTGAAAACACCCCCTAAATTCTAATCTCTACCAGGCATAAACAGCCTTTGGTTCCAATTTCATCAATTCTTAAATTCTCTTAAATATTAATGAGATCACTTCTCATTCTTTCAACTTCAATCCATGCCAGTCAGTCTTCATCAGAAAATTCTGTTATCCCAGGAATCAGTCAGATGAAGAATTTTTAATATTATATTTTCTTTAGGTACAAAGATCAAAACAGTAGATACAGCTCTAGATGGAGACCCAAACAAGTCCTGTAGAATCATAAGAAAGTTTTCATATCTATAAATTTATTCATAATTAATGGCATTAAACACCATACAGTTGATTCATAGAATGAATTTCAGAGACAATTATAACACAGTAATGTGACAAATGTTTGAGGATGTATTTCTGTACTTCACTTTCTTACAATAAAGTCCAAGGTATTATTTACTTCCTAATTTGACATTACTTCGCATTATATCTTCCTAGAAAAGCTTAATCGTGATTTAAGGCTCTTCATGTTTACAATAACAGAATGGCAATATCTCAGTGCCTGACCCAGTTGTTAAGCAAAATGCCTTTCAGGTGCAGTGTATCTACCAGATAGCACAAGATAACAGGTGAAAAACTGTGCAAAATAATAAGAGAAAAATATTGTTTCATCATTCAAGTTAGCCCAAGGACACAGTTAACAGTAACCATTGACAAATTATTAGATATATAAGAGTTCAATCTTGGACTGATATCCCCATGAGTCAGTCAAACGCATTTGGCATTTGACAAAGGATTTACAGCTGATTACTTTCCTCTATTTTTAGTAGCTGCTTCTTCAATTCTCTTCTTTTCTAATTCTCTTTTCTTCAATTGTTTTTTAGTTCAGACCAAAGCAAGGAAATAGCCCCAGATCAAATTATCATTATCTCCAGTTGTGGAACCTTTGTTACTGCAAACATTCAGTGCAAGATTGTTTTCTTTGCCTATAGTGGTTTCAAATTAATATCCTTTGTGGAACTGAGGAATTTTGATTATGTTAGAGGTATGGGAACAGCAGATAGGAAAGTTCACTCCATCTCATTCTTAAAAGATGAATTTAGTGAGTAACACATTTTCTGTTTGTCAATATATAGTCTCTTGTAATCATCCAATTAGAATCTGGTGATCTCATTTGGTGTTGGAAGTAGTTCATTGGTACCATTTTCATTTTCAAATTGGAAGGGCATGAATTTATGTCCCACTATGAAGGTTTGAAACATATTTCTGTATGATACCACTGGAAAGTAAAGAAGGGAGCCCAATGTCATCTCAGTGAGTTGTATAAATTGCCCAGACACTAATAAAGAGGAGTCCTTCAATACTAGACGATTGTTATTCTTCACTAACAATGTTCATTATCTCACGCCACTTTATCATTGGCATCTTTTACTATAGAACAAGCCAGCTCTGCTTCAGTTGGAGAGTTTTGAGAGCTTTACTCATAAAGGGTGCTTCATAAATGCAAGTTTTACTTGGAGCAATCAGAATTGTTTGTAAAATATTTACCACCAAGAAAGATAGGACTTCAAGTGCATGATGATGCTCCCTCCAAGATGCACACTAACCTGGCTTCACTATATATCATCACTAGTCCAAGAACTGGAACAGAACTTCTGATCTAACTGCCCTGTGGAGCACCTTCATCAGAAGGATTCCTTGGTAGGAGGAGATGAATCATCATCAACCTCTCAAAGACAGGCAAGAGTAATAATTGTTTGTCTTACCAGTAATGCACCAATCCTAATGGAAACAAATAGATCCTTGGATCACACAGTGTTATGTTGTGTGGAAGATTCATGACAATAATCTCAACCTGTATGTTAATATTTTGCTTTCTGCTGCACCTTCACAGGTTTCTCTAGTTCAAGGTGCAGGTTGAATCCTTCAGCTGCATGCAATGTCTCAGAACAATTGGCTTAAGCTCGCTACTGAATGATATCTTTTCTTTTTCCAAGGTCTGTAATCTGTCAGTTATAGTTGTTGCTGAAATCTTCTTCTCTAAAGCTGAGATGTTACCCTGAAAAATGTAATATTTTTCTTTGTCATACCAATTTAGTTGTGATTTATATGGCACCTTCACACTTGAATCCCAGATCTTTCAAATTATCTAGTCCAGCCTGCTTTCAGAAGCATTTATTTTCATCCTTATTAGCAAAATCACTGCAATTTCAAAACTGGATTGCACTCCTCTGCACCTGATTTTTGGTTCTTCTGATTCTGGAGCTCAGTATATCTGCTTCTCGGTATTCCTTTCATAGTCATTAACTTACTTCATCTCTTTCTTAAAAGGTGAATTTAGTGAATAAAACATTTTCTGCTTGTGAATACACAGACTCTTGTAATCATATAGAACAGTACAGGCCCTACGGCCCACAATGTTGTACCGACCCTTAAACCCTGCCTCCCATATAACCCATCACCTTAAATTCCTCCATATACCTGTCAAGTAGTCTCTTAAATTTCACGAGTGTATCTGCCTCCACCACTGACTCAGGCAGTGAATTCCACGCACCAACCACTCTCCGAGTAAAAAACCTTCCTCTAATGTCCCCCTTGAACTTTCCACCCCTTACCTTAAAACCATGACTTCTTGTATTGAGCAGAGGTGCCCTGGGAAAGAGACGCTGGCTGTTCACTCTACCTATTCCTCTTAATATCCTGTATACCTCTATCATGTCTCCTCTCATCCTCCTTTTCTCCAGAGAGTAAAGCCCTAGCTCCCTTAATCTCTGATTATAATGCATACTCTCTAAACCAGGCAGTGTCCCGGTAAACCTCCTCTGTACCCTTTCCAATGCTTCCACATCCTTCCTATACTGAGGCGACCAGAACTAGACACAGTACTCCAAATGTGGCCTAACCAGAGTTTTATAGAGCTGCATCATTATCCCGCGACTCTGAAACTCTATCCCTCGACTTATGAAAGCTAACACTCCATAAGCTTTCTTAACTACCCTATCTGCCAGTGAGGCAACTTTCAGGGATCTATGGACACGTACCCCCAGATCTCTCTGCTTGTCCACACTAACTAGTATCATGCCATTTACTTTGTACTCTGCCTTGGAGTTTGTCCTTCCAAAGTGTACCACCTCACACTTCTCCAGGTTGAACTCCATCTGCCACTTCTCAGCCCACTTCTGCATCCTATCAATGTCTTGCTGCAATCTTTGACAATCCTCAACACTATCCACAACACCACCAACTTTTGTGCCATCTGCAAACTTGCCAACCCACCCTTCTACCCCCACATCCAGTTTGTTAACAAAAATCACGAAAAGTAGAGGTCCCCGATCAGATCCTTGTGGGACACCACTAGTCACAACCCTCTAATCCAAATGTATACTCCCTCTACCATGACCGTCCGCTTTCTGCAGGCAAACCAATTCTGAATCCACCTGGCCAAACTTCCCTGGATCCCATGCCTTCTGACTTTCTGAATAAGTCTACTGTGTGGTACCTTGTCAAATGCCTTACTAAAATCCATGTAGATCACATCCACTGCACTACTCTTATCAATATGCCTGATCACCTCCCCAAAGAACTCTATCAGGCTTGTTATGCATGATCTGCCCTTCACAAAGCCATGCTGACTGACCCTGATCAGACCATGATTCTCTAAATGCCCATAGATCCTATCTCTAAGAATCTTTTCCAGCAGCTTTCCCACCACAAGCATAGGGCTCACTGGTCTATAATCACCCAGACTATCTCTACTACCTTTTTTGAGCAAGGGGACAACATTCACCTCCCTCCAATCCTCCGGTACTATTTCTGTGGGCAATGAGGACATAAAGATCCTGGCCAGAGGCTCAGCAATCTCTTCCCTCACCTCATGGAGCAGCCAGGGGAATATTCAGTCAGGCCCCGGGGACTTATCCATCCTAATGCATTTTAACAATTCCAACACCTCTTCTCCCTTAATATCAACATGCTCCAGAACATCAACCTCACTCATATTGTCCTCACCATCATCAAGTTCCCTCTCATTGGTGAACACCAAAGAGAAGTATTTGTTGTGGACCTCGCTTACTTCCACAGCCTCCAGGCACGTATTCCCACCATCCAATTAGAATCTGGTGATCTCACTCGGTTTCTATAGCTAGCCCAATTATGTTGCTAACTTTATTCCGTAAACTTCAGTGAACACTAACTGAAGAGTGCTTTGCATCTGTCAAGCCAGCCTGACAATGGTCTACGTGGGCAGGGCAAGTGCATTCCCCCAAGTGTGATTGACTTCTGGATCCTGAACCGTCTAATGGCTGTGATCTTTTCAACTTACTTTAAGTTAATTTATATAAGCAGAGGGTGAATCATGATTTGCAAGTTGATTAATGTCATTAGGTATATGTCAGACTCTTGCAAACTTTCAGGTGTAGTGAGAGGAGTGCGGTTCAATTTTGAACTTATAGTGATTTCACCTGGAAATTATTGGTAATGCAATTTATTCCAGGAAAAAATTACTCTAGACTGGGCATTGCTGAGAAAACAGCATGTCAAGATACATTTGCTAGAGTCACATCTTTTCTAGAATACTAATTTAATGTTCTTGTTGTTACCTCCCAAAGATAGGCAAATTATCCTATAAAAACAGGCAAAGCATTCCTTGGATAGTTTTTTAATGTTATGAAAGCATCTCTGCATGAGTTAATATCTGATTAATTTGAAATCAAATAATGATGATTAGAGAGTGAGGTTCAAATTACTGAGCTTGATATTTTTAATTATCTAATTAAAACTTATTAAATTAATGGCTTGATTTTTTCAATAATATAGTTGTAAGTTTTATATTTGTATTTTGCACCCAGAATGATATATGAGAAACAAACAAGCTGTAATTCAGAACACTGAACAAATTATATAATCAAATAAATTCCCTCAGGAGTACAAGAAAAAATAATGTTATGCAAATATCATCCAATATTGATTTCTACAACATATGAGATTTCATTTATAATATATGGGATGCAACTCACAAGTTGTACATCTAACTGGTTCAAAACACACAAAACACACATCAGGCCACATCAATGAATAGGAATAAATAATTGACACTTTTGGCTAAGACCCTTCATCAGGACTGGAAAGGAAGGTGGAAGATTACAGAATAAGAAGGTAAAGTGAGCAGAAAGAGTACAAGCTAGAAAGTGATAGGTGAAGCCAGGTAGGTGGGGGAGGGGAGATGGAGCAAGAAGCTGGGAGGTGATTGGTGGAAAAGGTAAACGACTAGAGAAAAAGTAATCTGATAGGAAAAGAGAGCAGACTATGGAAGAGAGAGAAGGAGGAATGGCACCAGGGGGAAGTGAAAGGCAGGTGAGGAAAAGAGGTAAGAGTGGAACCAGAGTGGGGAATTAAATAAGAGGGAAAAGGGAAGGGGAAAATGTCACCAGAAGTTGGAGAAATCAATGCTCAGGCTATCTAGGCATTCTAGATGGAATATGAGGTGTTGCTCTTTCAACCTGAGAGAGTGGTAAAAGAGGAGGCGATGGATTAACATATCAGGATGGGAACGAGGATTGGAATTTAAATGGTTGATCACTGGGAAATCTTGCTTTTTGCTGATGGAGTGAAAGTGCTTGACAAAGTGGTCCCCCAATCTGCTGTACATCGGTTCTCACTAATGCAGAGGAGCCTGTAATGCGATTACTGGATTCAGTAAGCGACCCCAAGAGATTAACAGGTGAACTTTTGCCTCATCTGGAAGGACAGTTTGGTGCTCTGAATGGAGGTGAGGGAGGAGGAGAATGGGAAGTTGTAGCACTTCTGCTTGTAGGGGTTAGTGTCAGGAGGGAGATTAGTGGGGAGGAATGCATGAACAAGGGAATCATAAAGGGAGTGATCCCTGTGGAAGGTGGTGGAGGTAAAGTTGTTGAATATGGTGGATGTTGCAGAGAATAATGTTCTGGATGTGGAGGTTTATGGAGTGATAGATGCCCTGTTAAGGCAACGGAAAGGGAAGGGGTGAATCCAGATGCCAGGAAAATGGAGGAAATGCAGTTAAGGGCATGTCCTGTGTTTATGTGTTTAACTGGTTGATGGTTTCATATGATAGCTGTATAATCTTAATAAAAGACCAAGGTGAAATGATACAGCAACTCTACATTAAGTTTGATTATCAGTTTTTTTTGGACTTTCGAATTGTATTTTGTTTAGCATAGACTTGCATTTATAAAATTAGAGAATACAAGAAAATCTGCAAATGCTGGAACTCTAGAGCAACATACACAATTCTGGGGGAACTCGGAGGGTTAGGCAGCATCTATGGAGAGAAGTAGCCAGTTGACATTTCACACTAAATCACTTCACCAGGACTGGAGAGAAGGAGGGGAGATAGCCAGTATAAAAAGTTGGAGTGGGGGAGTGGGTGGAGCTTAAGTTGGCGGTGAAAAATGGAGACAAATGAGGGAGATAATGGGCAGGTTGGGGAAGTGGAGAATTGGAATGAAACAAGAAGTTGTGATATGATAGGTAGAAGTAAAAATAGAAGATGAAATCTGAATGGAATTGGTTTATTACTATCACATGTACTAAGATAGTGAAAAACATATCTTCTCTATGGTTCATACAGAACAATCATTACACAGTGCATCAAGATAGAACAAAGTAAACCAATAACAATGCCAAATAAAGTGTAAAAGGTACAGAGTAAGTGCAGTCCAGGTAAACAATAAAATACAAGTACGTAACGAGGTAGATTGTGAGGTCAAGAATCTCTGTTGCTGTATAAGAGTTCCATTCATGAGTCTGGTAAGTGTGAAAGAAGCTATCCTTCAGCCTGATGATTTCATGCTTTTGTATCTTCTGTTGATTGGAGAAGGGAGAAGAGAGAATTTCCAGGTAAGTGGAATTTTTGATAATACTGGCAGCAGGAAATATATACAGAGTCCAAAGAGGATGTGTTGAACTGTGTTCACAACTCACTGTATTTGCCATCACATATAGGGCAGTTGCAACATCAAGTCCAGATAGAATACATTTTATGGTGCGTTGATAAATATTGGTAAGAGTCACTGAGGACATGCCACATTTATTTAGCTTCCTCAGGTTGGTGAGCTGTATTGGCTGTGACATCAATGTCATGGACCAAGACAGGCTGTTGATGATATTCACTCCATGAAGCTCTCAACATGCTCAATCTCAACACCATCGATGTAGACATGAGCATGTGCACTGGCCCCTTCTAGAAGTCAATCACCAGCTCTTTTGTTTTGTTATAGAGTGGATGTGGAGAGGATGTTTCTTATGGTGGGTGAGTCTAAGACTAGAGGACACAGCCTTTTAGAATGGAGATGAGGAATTTATTTAGCTAGAGTGGTGAATCTGAAGAATTCTTTGCTACAGGCAGCTGTGGGGGCCAAGTCTTTGTGTATATTTTAAGGCAGAGGTTGTTAGACTGGTCTGGACATGAAGGGCCACGGGGGAAAGGCAGGAAATTGGGGCAGAGAGGAAAACTGGATCAGCCTTGACAAAATAGCAGAGTAGACTCGACGCACCCAATGGCCTAATTCTGTGCCTGTATCGTATGATCTTATGGATAATATTGAGGGAAATGTTGTTGTCATAATACCATGTCACTAAGTTCACTATCTCCTATGCAGTCATGAGTGTACAGAGAGTAGAGAAGAGTCTGAGGATGCAACCTTGTGGAGCATCACTGTTTAGAATAATTGTGCTGGACATGTTGTTACCTATCCTTACTGATTGTGGTCCGTTGGTCACAAAATTGTGGATCCAGTTGCACTGGGGTGCATGGATTGCCTCAGTTTGGAGCTTGGTGATGAGTTCACATAGAGTTGTAGTATTGAAGGGAGATCTATAATCAATAAACAATAATGGAATAAAGCAAAGGAGGTCAGTAAAGGAACCAGAGCAAGAAATATGTAGGTAATGGACCTTTGTAACCCATATTTTTTGTCTGTAGTATTCTTGGAGAATATGTGAATCCCACTGTGAAAGCACTTTCTCTTTAAATTTCAGACTCAGTCATCTTCTCCACTTTTTCCTTGTGTGTTCCTTACCACTTTAGCTCTTTGTTTTTATAATTCTGCTGATACCTAAATCATTCCCTAATCCACAAATCATCCCAGTCATCAGGCAATCCCTTAAGCAGATTATAAGTCATTTCATAACATCTTTACGATTTTCTCTCTCGTTTCTCTGCTATCTTGGTCCAGTGAAGTACAGCTCAGCTTTTAATTTTGAAAAGTAAAATGTTAAGTGGCTGGTTTTCTGCCAGATGTAGTATATTTTGTTCTTTCATTTTGAAACTGACAGACTCTAGTACAATGTTTTTAAATTTATCTGTATGCCAATCTGTATTGTTTCTCGGTGTTCCTTCCTGCATCATTGTGTTATGTTATTTCTCTGCCAAATCTGCTGCTTTCTCTTTATTTTCATGTTTCTTTCTTTCTCCTTAATTTATGTCATGTTTCTCTTGATGTGAATCAAGGTAGTAAAGCAGAGCAAAGTTATAAAGTTGGTAATCCCATATATGTTTACTGTATGTTTTCTCCTTATTGTCAAGTGCTTATTCTTCTTCTCTTGACCCTCTTCACTGCCACATTGCCCGTCAACAATCCCCTCCTTTGTTCATTCAGCCTGCCCTGAACTGTGCCTTTGTTTGTTCAGGATACATTTTGTCATAATTCCTGATTATCTTCCTCACACTCTTCCAAACAGCAATCTCCATTCAACTTCCCTTCATCCTGTGTCAGTGTAGTCACTTTCTGTTTCTGGTCACACCTTCCCACTTGTCTCAGGTGCTTTAAAATTCTGTGATCCATTCCCTTGGAGCAAAAAACGAAAGTACTGCAGTTGTTGCACACTGTCCAATTTTGGCTACAAATTTTACATCACGGAGAACCAAACACTGGGTAAGTTCAATATGAATCAATAGACAATAGGTGCAGAAGTAGACCATTTGGCCCCTTGAGTCTGCACCGCCAATCCTTATGGGGTGGGATGATTCTAACTGGCCTTTGATTTCACATCTTCGTTAGGGGGAGAGCCTAAGATGCCACATTGAGTGGTTCTGTAGGGCAACTCTTGTGGAATGGTTTGACTTACAACACAAAAGGGAAAAAAACAATCAGATGCAAAGAAAGACAAGGGTTTTGCATTGTCAAAATTATGAGGTTTTTCTGAGGGCAAACTAGACACTTCACCATTTGAGATGCCTTACCAAGCCCAATTTGTGCACAAATATTCCAACTACCTTGGGTACTAAAGAGACTTCAATGGCTGGAATCTAGATCAACACATGAAAGAACTAGTGGAATTCAGTGGTCACTCTAAGTAACCTTCTGGATATTTACTGATATAGTTTTGAATAACGAGAACATCAAATAACAAACTACTCTTACTGCACTGTTTCACTAAATAAAATGAAAAAATAAGAAATGTGAATGTGAAGTTATGTTTTGATTCAAGGAAAGAAATATAAACACACTTTACTCTCAGTGAGACTTCTGTTGCTGATGACAAATATTTTATATATCCGGCTTGTAGTTGGTTGTTTTGAGAGCTATGAATGTAGGACCAGTTTCATCAGTAAGTCTAGTCCTATGATTAGACTTGACCAAGTTCATCACTGAAAACAATGACTCACATGAATACTTATGGAGTGTTAAACTACATACAGTATTTACCATTATTATCACCGAATATCCAGTGTTCATTCACAAATGAGAAAAGGAAAAAAAATACAGGCAGAGTAAAGTAAATACCAACTGGCCCAACCATTTACTATCAAAAAAATGATGTGTACACCACGTCTTCAAAGACTTCAAAGCATATCTTCCAACATCATGTGTTCTCACAGCCATCTAGCTGGCACCAAGCTGGTATGAGAGGAGGCAGAAGTGAGTAGTTACCATCACTAAGGAGAAGGTGCTGGGGAAGATAAAAGGTCTGAAAGTAGATAAATCACCTGGACCAGATGGACTACACCTCAGGGATCTAAAAGATGTAGCTGAAAAGGTTGTAGAGGCATTATTAGTGATCTTTCCAGAATCACTAGATTCCAGAATGGTTCTGAACTTAGAAGATCAGGAGAATGGGCAAAGAATTTGAAGTAGGAATGGAGTGTAGGAAATTGCAAAATGGTCATGCATTTTGGTAGAAGGAATAAAGGCATAGACTATTTTATAAATGTATAACAAATTCAGAAATCAGAAGTGCAATGGGACTTGGGAGTCCTTGTGCAGGGTTCACTAACAAAGTAACATGCAGGTTGACTCGGTGGCAAGAACACAAATGGAAGGTCAACAATCATTTTGAGTGGACTAGAATATAAAAACAAGGATATAATGCTGAAGCTTTATAAAGCATTGAACAGACCACATGGAGCATTGTGAGCAGATTTTCACTCTTCATCTTAGAAAGGATATGCTGGTATTAGAGAGAATCCAGGGGAGGATCACATTCTCAAGAGGGAGGGTGAGCAGCCGGATGTCGTGGTCCATGTAGGGACCAATGACGTGAGTAGGAAGAGTGAGGAGGTCCTGAAAGGTGAGTTTAGGGAGTTAGGGGCCAAGTTAAAGGACAGGACCTCCAGGATAGCAATCTCAGGATTGCTACCAGTGCCACGTGCAGGTGGGTTTAGATAGCGCAGATCAACACGTGGCTGAAGACATGGTGCAGGAGGGAGGGCTTCAGAATTATAGATAGTTTTCCAGGGAAGGTGGGACCTGTTCCGGCAGGACGGTTTACATCTGAACTGGAGGAGGACAAATATTCTTGCAGGTAGGTTTTCCAGAGAGGCTCCAGTGCATTTAAACTAGATACAAGGGGGGAGGGTAACCAGGGTATAGGAACAGATGTATGGGAAAAGGAAGAAAAAGAAGATAAAGTTGTTTGCACCGTTAGAGATAAATAAAGAGTAAGAGATGGAGAATTTCTTAAATGCATTTATTTTAATGCTAGAAGCATTGTAAGAAAGGTGGATGAGCTTAGAGCATGGACTGAAACCTGGAAATATAATGTTGTAGCTACTAGTGAAACATGGTTGCAAGAGGGGTGTGATTGGCAACTAAATATTCCTGGATTTTGTTGCTTCAGTTGTGATAGAATCGGAGGGACAAGAGGGAGAGGTGTTGCATTGCTTGTCAGAGAAAGTATTACAGTGGTGCTCTGGCAGGATAGATTAGATGTCTCATCTAGGGAGGCTATTTGGATGGAGTTGAGGAATGGGAAAGGTGTAGTAACACTTATAGGAGTGTATTATAGACCACATAATGGGGAGCGAGAATTGGAGGAGCAAATTTGTAAGGAGAAAGCAGATATTTGTAGTAAGCATGGGGTTGTGATTGTAGGAGATTTTAATTTTCTACACATAGACTGGGAAGCCCATTCTGTAAAAGGGATGGATGCTTTGTAGTTTGTAAAATGTGTGCAGAATAGTTTTTTGCAGAAGTACATAGAGGAACATATTAGAGAAGGGGCAGTGTTGGATCTCCTGTTAGGGAATGAGGTATTTCAGGTGATAGAGGTATGTGTTGGGGAGCAGTTCGGGTCCAGTGATCACAATGCCATTAGTTTCAATATAATTATGGAGGAGGATAGGACTGGAACCAGGGTTGAGATTTTTGATTGGAGAAAGGCTAACTTTGAGGAGATGCGAAAGGATTTAGAAGGAGTGGATTGGGACAATTTGTTTTATAGGAAGATTGTAATAGAGAAATGGAGGTAATTTAAAGGAGAAATTTTGAGGGTACAGAGTCTTTATGTTCCTGTTAGGTTGAAAGGGAAGATTAAAAGTTTGAGAGAGCCATGGTTTTCAAGGATATTGGAAACTTGGTTTGGAAAAAGAGAGAGATCTACAATAAATATAGGCAGCATGGAGTAAATGAGGTACTCAAGGAATATAAAGAATGTAAAAAGAATCTTAAGAAAGAAATTAGAAAAGCTAAAAGAAGTTACGAGATTGCTTTGGCAAGTAAGGCGAAAGTAAATCCAAAAGCTATACAGCTATATTAATAGCAAAAGGATAGAGAGGGATAAAATTGATCCCTTAGAGAATCAGAGTGGAGAGCTATGTGTGGAGCCAAAACAGATGGGGGAGATTTTGAACAATTTCTTTTCTTTGGTGTTCACTAAGGAGAAGGATATTGAATTGTGTAAGGTAAGGGAAACAAGTTGGGAAGTTATGGAAACTGTGCTGATTAAAGAGGAGGAAGTGCTGATGCTTCTAATGAATATAAAAGTGGATAAATCTCCAAGTCCTGACAGGATATTCCTTAGGACCTTGTGGGAAGTTAGTGTAGAAATAGCAGGGGCTCTGACAGAAATATTTCAAATGTCATTAGAGACGGGGATGGTGCTGGAGGATCGGAATATTGCTCATGTGGTTCCATTGTTTAAAAAGGGTTCTAAGAGTAAACCTAGCAATTATAGGCCTGTAAGTTTGACATCAGTGGTGGGTAAATTAATGGAAAGTATTCTTAGAGATGGTATATATAATTATCTGTATAGACAGGGTCTGATTAGGAACAGTCAACAATGGATTTGTGTGAGGAAGGTCATGTTTGACAAACCTTATTGAATTTTATGAAGAGGTTACTAGGAAAGTTGCTGAGGGTAAAGCAGTGGATGTGGTCTATCTGGACTTCAGTAAGACATTTGACAAGGTTCCGCACGGAAGGTTAGTTAGGAAGATTCAATCTTTAGGTGTTAATATTGATTCTGTTAAAATGGATTCAACAGTGGGTGAATGGGAGATGCCAGAGAGTAGTGGTGGATAACTGTTTGTCATGTTGGAGGCTGGTGACTAGTGGTGTGCCTCAGGGGTCTGTACTGGGTCCAATGTTGTTTGTCATATACATTAATGATCTGGATGATGGAGTGGTAAATTGGATTAGTAAGTATGCAGATGATACTAAGATAGGTGGTGTTGTGGATAATGAAGTAGATTTTCAAAGCTTGCAGAGAGATTTAGGCCAGTTAGAAGAGTGGTCTGAACGATGGCAGATGGAGTTTAATGCTGATAAGTGGGAGGTGCTACATTTTGGTAGGACTAATCAAAATAGGACAAAAATGGTAAATGGTAGGGCATTGAAGAATGCAGTAGAACAGAGTGATCTAGGAATAATGGCACATAATTCCCTGAAGGTGGAATCTCATGTGGATTGGTTGGTGAAGAAAGTTTTTGGTATGCTGGCCTTTATAAATCAGAGCATTGAGTATAGGAGTTGGGATGTAATGTTAAAATTGTACAAGGCATTGGTAAGGCCAAATTTGGAGTATTGTGTACAATTCTGGTCACCGAATTATAGGAAAGATGTCAACAAAATACAGAGGAGATTTACTAGAATGTTACCTGGGTTTCAGCACCTAAGTTACAGAGAAAGGTTGAACAAGTTAGGTCTTTATTCTTTGGAGCGTAGAACGTTGAGGAGGGACTTGATAGAGGTATTTAAAATTATGAGGGGGATAGACAGAGTTGATGTTGACGGGCTTTTTCCATTGAGAGTAGGGGAGAGTCAAACAAAAGGACATGAGTTGAGAGTTAAGGGGCAAAAGTTTAGGGGTAACATGAGGGGGAATTTCTTTACTCAGAGAGTGGTAGCTGTGTGAAATGAGCTTCCGGTAGAAGTGGTAGAGGCAGTTTCGATATTGTCATTTAAAGTAAAATTGGGTAGGTATATGGACAAGAAAAGAATGGAGGGTTATGGGCTGAGTGCAGATCGGTTGGACTAGGTGAGAGAAAGCACTTAGCATGGTCTAGAAGGGCTGAGATGGCCTGTTTCCATGCTGTAATTGTTATATGGTTATAAGAATGGTCCAGAGCTGGTATGAGAAGTAAAATGGATCAGCTATGACGGAAAGGTGGATCAGACTTGATGGGCTGAATGACCTAATTCTGCTCCTATGTCTTATGGTTTGACAAGAAATGGCATATGGAAAATTTAATTTGGGTGTCATATGTATACATTACCAAATAATGTTGATGGAAAATACCTGGATAGGCAGAGAATGGAATGAATCTTTGCAGACTTCTTGCAGTCTGATGTTGTACATCATGCATATCAAAAGTAACATTGATACATGAAACTAGCTGTCTCCCTGATTTACAATTGTACTTTTCAATTTCTAATCTGGTTTTCAATCCATTCTTATGGAATGAACATCTCTTTTCCTGCTTCTCTATTAGTTAAGGGAGTTCTCAGTAAAATGATTTTCAACAGTCTCACCATCTTTCCCAATGTTTGTAGCTCTGTGCCACAAGACTTAAGTAATAACTAGTACTCACTCTGGCAGCGAATGAGTGAGTGTTAAAGAAAAAGGAACCACCCCCTGGGAGCAGAAGTGAATGTGCTTGTAAACTTGGGTATAAGGCACATATTTGGACAAATATAGAAAGTGGCAGGTTGGAAAAAAAATGATGATGGCTCTAAGCAGCCAATATTTCCCACATGTTGTAAATGCTTAAATTCGTTATAATCATATTTTTACAGAAATGATTTGGATAGACAGCGATTGATTAGGGATAGTCAGCATGGCATTGTGTATGGTAGGTCATGTCTGACCAATCTCAGAGTTTTTCAAGGATGTTACCAGGAAAGATGATGAAGGCAAGACAGTGGCTATTGTTTACATAGACTTCATCAAGGCATTTGACAATGTCCTGCATGGGGAAAGTTCAGTCGCTTGGCATTGAGATGAAGTAGCAAATTGGATTAGACATTGGCTTTGCGGGAGAAGCCACAGAGTGGTAGTGGATGCCTCTCTGACTCGAGGTCTGTGAATATTGGAGTGCCACCCTAATTGGTGTTGGGTCCATTGTTGTTTTTCATCTATAGTATATAAACAATCTTGGTGATAATGTGTTTGACTGGTTCCGCAAATTTGTGGATGACTCCAAGAGAGTCATGAAGACCCTAGAGAGGCTGGTCCTGGCTCACCTCCGACCCCTGATCAGATCAGCCCTCGATCCCCTGCAGTTTGCCTACCAGGAGCACATTGGAGTCAAAGATGCTGTCATCTACCTGCTGACACACAGCTGACTCCAATTTGGATAAGTGGGGCAGCACTGTAAAGGTCATGTTTTTTGATTTCTCAAGTGCCTTCAGTACAATACAACCCTCGTTGCTGGGGGAAAATCTCTGTTCAATGCAGATTGGCATATCAATTGTATCATGGATAATGAACTACCTGACAGGCAGACCACAGTATGTGTGGCTTCAGAGGGGTGTGCCAGACATGGCTACAAGCAGTACTGGGGCGCCACAGGGGACTCTATTGGATCCCTTCCTGTTTACCCTGTGTACCTCAGACTTAAGATCCAACAGTGAGTTATGTCATCTGCAGAAATTCTCTGATGTCTCAGCAATAGTTGTGTGTCTAAAGGTAGGAGAGAGGATGAATACAGGGCCCTGCTGGAGGACTTGGTCAAATGGTGCAAGCTGAATCATCTGCCCCTCAACATCAGTAAAACAAAGGAGATGGTGATGGACTTTAGGAAGACTAAGCCAGCAGTGCTCCTTGTTACCATTGATGGTGAGGACATGGATGAGGTGATAACCTACAGTACCTGGGGATGCACATAGTTGACAGACTTGAGTAGAGCACCAACAGAGAGGCTGTGTACAAGAAAGGCCAGAGTTGTCTCTGCTTCCTGAGGAGGTCCTTTGGAGTATGCAAGCCTCTCCTTCACATGTTCTACCAGTCTGTTGTTGCCAATACCATCTTCTATGTGGTGCTGTGCTGGGGCAGTGACATCAAAACCGGTGATGCCAACAGGCTCAATAAACTGATTAGAAAAGCTGTCTCTGTTATAGGAGTCAAACTAAACACACTACAGGCTGTGGTAGAACAAAGGACTGCATAGAAAATCCGGGCAATTCTGGACAATGTTCCTCACTCTTTACATGCTGCCTTGGCTGAACAGAGGAGCACTTTTAGTAATCGACTAAGACAACTGTGCTGCTCCAAAGAGTGCTATATGAGATCATTCTTACCCTCGGCTATTAGGTTCTCTAATGAGTCAACCTATAGCCAGGGAAGTGATGGCCACTCCTGTTAAACTGGTATTGGTAACTTGTTTTTTGTTCTTTCTATTCCTCTTCTAATATTTATATCAGTGCACTTGTATTGCTACTGTGACACTGTAATTTCCTTTGGGATCAATAAAGATTGGGGGTGTACTAGAGAGTGAAGAAGACAATCAAAGCTTATAATGGGATCTAGATCAGCTGGAAAATGGGTTAAAATGGCAGATGGAATTTAATGCAAACAAGTGTGTGGTTTTGCATTTCAGGAGGAACAACCAAAGTAGGGATTACACCATGAGTGGAAGGACAATGAGGAATACAGTTGAACAAAGGGATCTGGGAATACTGGTCAATAATTCATTGAAAGTGGTGCCACAGCTAGGTAAAATTGTTAAGAAAGCTTTTGGCATATTAGCCCTCACAGATCAGTATTGAGAAAAGGAGTTGGGATGCTATGTTGAGGTCGTATAAGACATTGGTGAAGCCTTATTGAGAGTATTGTGTGCAGTTTTGGTCACCAGTGTACAAGAAAGATGTAAATAAGATTGAAAGAGTAGAAAGAAATTCACAAGGATGTTCCCAGTACTGGAGGCTCTGAGTTATAAGGGAAGATTGAACAGGTTAGAAATTTCTTCCCTAGAATATAAAAGATTGAGTGGAGATTTGATAGTGGTACAGAAAATTATGAGGGGTATGAATAGGGTAAATGCAAACAGGCATTTTGCACTGTGGTTGGGTGAGTCTACAACTAGAGGTCATGAGTTAAGGGTGAAAGGTCAAATGTTTAAGGGGAACATGAAGGGAAACTTCTTCACTCAGAGGGCGGTGAGAGTTTGGAATGAAATTCCAGTGCAAGTGGTGCATGTGATCTCTTTTCAATGTTTAGAAGATGTTGGTACATAGATGTTGGTTTAGTACATAGATGGATAAGGTATGGAGGGCTATGGTTCAAGGCAAGTAAATGGATTTGGCCGTTTAAATGTTTTTGAACAGACTGGATGGGCCAAAGGACTTGTTTCTGTGCCATCGTTTTCTATGACTCTATGATCCTAAGTTCCATCACCATCCTTCAGGAAGGTTAACCCACAGAAAACATCCGGCCTAGATGGGTACCAGGCCAAATATTTAAAACCTGTGCTGATAAACTGACTGGAGTGTTCATGAGATTTTTAATCTCTCACTTCTGCAATCTCAGGTGCCCACCTGCTTCAAGTAGGCTTCAATTATACCAGTATCTAAAAGAACGTGGTAACATGCTGTAATGACTTTCTCCAGTACCACTTACATCCACAGTGATGAAATGTTTTGAGAGGTTAGTGTTGAAACATATCAACTCCTGCCTGGGAAGCAACTTGGATCAGCTCTAATTTGCCTACTGGCACACCAGACCCACAACAGAAGTCATCTCATTGTCTCTTCACTCAAGTCTGGAACATCTGGACAGCTAAAAAGCAAACATCAGGATGCTCTTTATTGAGTACAGCTTGGCATTCAATACTATTATCCCCTCAAAACTAATCAATAAGCCTCAAGACATTGGCCTTAATACATCCTTGTGCAATTGGATCCTTGATTTCCTCACTTGCAAACTTCAGTCAGTTTAGATTGGCAACAACATTTCCTCCACAATCTCCATCCACATATGTGCTCCATAAGGCTGTGTGCTTAGCCCCCTGCTAAACTTGCATTTACCCCTCAATCAACAGGCTCTTGAACAAAAGAAGATAAATTCACTCAACTTCACTTGCCCCATCACTGATATATTCCCACAAGTTATGGACTCACTTTCAAGGACTCATCATCTCATGTTCTCAATGTTTATTGTTTATTTTACTATTATTGGTAGTATAGGCTCTTTCTTTTTGTATCTGCAGTTTGTTGTCTTTTGCACACTGGTTGTATGCCCAGTTGGTAGAGTCCATTGATTCCATTATGGTTATTGGATTCATTAAGCATACCACACACAGAAAAACAAATTTCAAGGTTATAAATGGTGACATATATGTACTTTGGTAATTTAAGTTGAACTTTTAAAACTTTGCAGTTCATAACCAGCCTCCTTCGAAAACGGGAATTTTCATTGGTTCCAGGATACTGAAAGTTGAGCTGAATGCTGGTACATGCCATTCTAAACAATTGATGACAAGTACAGTATGTTACAAATGCAGCTTTCTATCTTAGCACAGGAAGAGTTTCAACCATAAAATCAACCAATGGAGATCACTACAATCATGGCCCTTACTTGTTCTGAATTTGCAGTTCTGCCTCATGCATGGACATGGGCATTCTTACCGAAGCATGGATTTATCAAATATTTCTCCTCTAAAGATCTCTGAGAACCCAGGTTAGAAATAATCTTCTGCTGAGAGTGTTTTTCCCCAAGTTACTTTTTGGCACCTAGTCCTTTAAGTTTCTCAACAATTTCAAAAATGTAGTACCATAACGAATTAAAATATCCAATAACTCAGCTTAATTCGATGTTTATATCATTAAAGTCTTCTATTGTTCATAATTATAAGTACCACGTCTGCATTATATAGCTGCAATTTGGTAAATTTAAATGAAATAAATCTCTGTGCAAGCTCGCTGGGGTATATCTTCAGATTTCTGCTCTAGCTGCTAATTCATAAAAGTTCTCGCGTGATCATATGAGAAGTAGTTTTGTACCAAACCACAGGTAGGCACAATCGGTTATTGATAAGATCTTCTCTCGGTGAGGCTTCATTACGTATTGAACTGTGATCGGGATGCATTAGTGTGCACTCCCTGCTCTGTCTGTTCGCACGTGTGCCGTACATTAGTAGCGTTGGTCATATTTCCCATTCACTGAGGCGTTGATAAACGACCAAGTCTTTAATACAACATGATAGTTCTTCGCTAATTAATTTCCCTGCTATTCCTGCTTTATGCTCTTATAATCGAATTAAGAAAAAATAATCGCGCATATTTTAATTAAATTAATGGAATTAATGGAACTAAATGTTTGAAAATGCAGAATTTTCAGTGGTACTGGATCACAATTGAAATCTTAAAGTGGTTTCTGCTAATAGCGGCAACTTCTGGTTAAACGCAAACACGAGGAAATCTGCAGATGCTGGAAACTCAAACAACTCACACAAAATGTTGGTGGAACGCAGCAGGCCAGGCAGCATCTATAGGAAAAAGTCCTGACAAAGGGTCTCGGCCGGAAACGTCGACTGTACTTCTTCCTATAGATGATGCCTGGCCTGCTGCGTTCCACCAGCATTTTGTGTGTGTAACTTCAGGTTAAAATCCATTTACTTTACACTGTAATTCGCTTTAGAAATTATGCATCCAGATCGTGTGTCATTGAAACTAAATTTTAGGAAGATATTTAATATTTAACAGAAATCTGTTCTACAAAAGCATTTGGGCGAGGTTCATTTATTTTAGTTTAGGATCTTCAAGAAAAATCTTCTGCTTTGCAACGGTGGTACGATTGTTCAGTTTTTTTTTCCTTTGCCTATTATTTCTTAACATGAGCAAACCTAATTTTCTTCAGTCAACGTTAAATTTGAAGTCTCATAATAATTTACCAAAGTCAGCAAGACCAGCAGGGGCCCTTAATATTTTTTTTAAAGAGTTTTGTAGTATCTAATCAGCAGCTTTTGGAAAAGCTCGTTTCATTCAATGGTACCGTCACCCTGCTCTTTACTTTTCCCCTGAAATATACAGAATCTGGCAAATATACCAATAATAATACAATAATCCTAGCATGTAATATAGTGCTGTTATTCAACTTTTTCTTTGCAAATGGCACTCCGACACGGTGACGTTAATGAATTTGAAGCTATGGTTTGATATATAACACTTAAATCTAGTGACTCTGACATTATTTCATGCCTATTGGAACAGATCCCGTACATGACTGTTGCACAATGAAATGTTTGCACCATAGACACAGCAAATTTGATCTCTGTAGGTGGGCCTTTCCCACGATGTATTACAATCCATGCTTCACCATGTGAGGAATATGGGCGCCCAGACCATGTATTGTTTCTCCACTCGTTTTGGTTTATAATCGATGAATTATTGACAGTGATTTCCGTTAGAACCAAATTGATCCTATATTCAAGTGATAAAGGCATCCACAGCCAGGATTACGACTCTAAGTTGCATGAGACTAATATATTCCGATATTAATATTCGACGTACCAAATAATATTCGGTTTATGAGTGATGCCAATGCCAGAGGAGGGACTTACACGTTTCACATTAAATAGGGGTAACAACTCCAACCACACTACAAAACGATTTCATATCTCATACTGTCGGCATTTTCTCCAATATGTTCTTAAATGTCCTTCTTTCCTTCAAAATTACTTTGTGGTTTTCTCGCCCTCACAACGAGCTATATTACATGTGTGGGCGTATACTTTAATAATGTTTCAAAAAGTAATAGCCCACGTTTCTAATTCCGGATACATGTCGCTGCTGGATCCTACATGGATTTGTGTTTGTTTCAAACAACACCTATTAAAACACAGTGAGTTGGAAATATTTCCACGTAGTTGCTGCAGATTGAAAGTTGACGTGGATTTTGATCACTTGAGCACTTACTTAAGGCTACGTTTGACAATTTATTCAAAAATATGGCTTTTTTGACTTTTTGCCGATGAACTTCAAAACCAATAATTTCAATATTTTGAAAGAAAAATCGGAAGAAATGATAAACATTGTTTATTTGATTTTCACTACTGAAAGAAATAGAGAAGGGGAGGACTTCACTCGGGAATGACCTATTTCTGAAGTTCAACGCTGCATTATTTTACGCGCAGATAACTTTGCGGCTTTACTCTACCTAACTATGATCTATGTTCGGAAAACCAGTAACGGGTGAACAGGATCAAAGGATAACGCGTCAAAATCTCTGCGCCAAATAGGGCAACTGTATAAAACGGTTTCCATTGAGCTTTGAAGTGCTGAGAAAGTAAGGACCGATTTTGCAGATTTCGTCAATAGAGTAGGAAATTGAGAAGCGGTTGAGAACATGCGCAAAGCAAAATATAAAGCAAAAAAAAAACAGAATTAATGGGCAAGGATGTCAGGAAGTATGGGCATGACGAGGATACTGTTGAGGGAAGCGTCGGAGAACAAGAAACGACATTTCAAATTAGTGGAGAAAAATTATTAGTAACAAGCAAGTTCTTTTGAGAATTTTCAGCTTCAGATATTAAAAATAAAACAGCAAACCAGAAATTACACTGCTCAGTGAACCTGGTAAGAAATTCTGATTATTAGTAACCAGCTGAGAAAAGGATTATAATGGGTTTCAAAGTTTCTTTGATATATCTATTGATGATCTATCTATTTTCATATACGTCATGTGTGGTTATTTTATAGGTACACTCTTTCAACATTTGAAACAGCAATGGATAAAGGTCTTAAAACATTTGCCCTGCAGTGGAAATATTATTTCAATAAAGTGAACGATTGGAATTAAGAACCTGATTGTTCAATTTCGTGCAAAAGTGATCTTCAATTTAGACATAGGAAAGAGACAGGGTCATTTCAAACTTTGGTTAAAGGGTTAACCCATATAAAATATTCGTAATTGTTGATACGAACAGATTTAATCTCAGCACTTTACTCAAAAATGCTGCTAAATATATTTTTATTTGCAAGTATACTTTAGGTGTGCATGTACCAGCTTTCCTGCTTCAAACGTATTGTCTGTATGCAGATGGTGTTTATTGTTAAGCAATGAATGATTATTCACAGTGAATTTAAAAAAAGATATATGCAAAATATTCCTAATGGTGATAGACTATGACTTTTATCAACACTACAAAGGTAAATTTTAGAGGAGAATTGAATATCCTACTCAGGGCTGGGATTCAAAAGCCGGAATGCGCTCCATAAGTTGCACAGGATACCTGCACAGAATACTGCGGGTGTACGGCCAGGAATCCAAACACCGAAGTGATACCGGAATATAAAGAGTTAAAATTATATGGGCCAGTTACATAAAATGATGTTTTATTCCCTTAGGTTTAGAAGATTAGTTGAATTGTATGATTGAGGCTTTAAACTGTTTTGAAACGTTAGAGGCGGCGAAATTGTTTTCAGTTGGAGAATCTACAAAAAGGAAGCGCAATGTGCAAACTGCAACTAGATCATTCAAAAATGAAAGCAGGAAGCACGTTTTCCACAAAGGAAAATGGATATCCAGAACTTGTTCGTCAAAAGGCAGTTAAAATAATCGACGCAGCCGTCATTAGATCGGTGACTGGCAACAGAGTACAGGGACCTGGAATAACAGCAAGAGAAGACTGCTGCGAGATTGAATGAATGGTTTAACAGGCTGAAGGAGCTCAGTGTCGTTCTCCCGTTTCTTCATGTCCCCAAAGCAACATTTGTTGCTATTTCCTCAGATCTGTTTAGGAGGCTGGTAACCCGGAACGCTAAATCTTCTCTGCCCATTGATGCTGACGGACCTGCTAAGTATTTCCATCCTTATTTTTATTCCCTCTCAATATTACTTTCGGGGTGGGGGGGGGGGGAGAGAGAGAACAGTGCCAGTAAATGATTAACTGAAATTAAGATTGTCATTCTGCTCCGAACGTTCACCTCATCAACACACGTGCAAGAATGATCCATCATTTCTTTATTGTACACGAAAAACGGCGAGAAATTGTTACCCCTGTGCGCATTTGAAGAATAATTGTTCAGATGCAAGGTTCTTTGTGCATGAATTAAATACTTAATAAAATGCATTATTTCCCTCTCCCAATTATGTAATGATATCGTTTCCTCTTGCTCTCCAGTAGAGAATCCCAATAGTAAACGGAATATATTCCTTATTTCTTTGAATTTAATATTATTCGCCCTTTCCCACATGCAGAGTGAACGTGGTAAATAGTTAATCTCTGTGCTTTCCTGAGCAGTAAGTGGTTACTGCTGGCAGCGCCGCCCACCCTTGTGCATAATAGTAAACAATCAAATGCGTCCTCCTCTGTTCCCACACACACAGTCAATAGTTACTAATAGGCATTGCTCTTTTTTTTAATCTGGAGAAATACCTAAGAAGAATCACATTCCTTTGCATCGATTGCGTGCAGTTAACGAGGCGCGTGTTTACAAACCTTTGCCTCTGCACACTAGTCCATGCTGTGAACGCCCGGCACCTTTCACCTTGGAAGCGGTCCCCTTCCTCTCACCTGCCCGCCGAATGGTAGCCGCCGGGTGGCAATGGCGGCGCGTGCGCAGTGAGCACGGAGGGCTGGGCAATCGCGCACGAGCTGCATTTAGAGGGCGCGAGCCGGCAAGCGTGGCTCAGATTGAAGTTGGCAGAGTGCGGCTCCAAACCTCCGGCGCACCAAGCGACCATGGCGGACATGCACAACCTTTACCTGCAAGGGATTGAAGACTCGACCTCGCAGTTTTTGGAAATTTGGCACCACTATGATAATGCTGGTAATTCTGACTTTCTGCGAAAGAACATTGAATTGGTCCGTGTGGTATTGTTTAAGATGAAAGCTTTTATATCTGTTCACAAGAACTTCCATCCAATTGTGCATAATATTTGAACAAATGTTTTTATAAAAATTGATGAAATATCTGTATTTTTAGAAGTCAAATTCTAAAATGGAAATTGGATTAAGTGAGTAATATATCCAATTCTAACTTGATTGGGGTTGGTAAATGCAAATAACCACGGCAGCGTAGGTGAAGGGTACAATCTGGGGAGAGCTAATGGAAATGTGGGGAGAAGCGAATGGAATGACACTAGGACCGATAAGCGGTTTTGATCTGGGGGCAGGGGACAATGTATGACTCCAAGTACGAAACTTTATTATAAATAAAAGTGTGGCTTACTATTTTAGGTCATGGTTATATTGATGGGAGAGAACTGCAAAACTTCATTGGAGAACTCCAACAAGCTCGAAAAGGCGTTGGCTTAGTAAGTGTTAAATAACAACGACAATGGAATAAACTCATGTAGAACCGAATTATAGTGGCCGAAGAACAGAATTCAATCGGTAATAAACTAGCTGTCAATTTATTAATGTCTGGATTTTGCATTCTTGGGATGACTTTTTGGACAGTTTACAGATGCAAAAACCAAATACCTGTAGAAACTATTTCCGCTTCTGAAAGAGATAAGAAATGCAAAAGTGAATTAAATTGTTTATTATTCCCGCGAGCTTCCTCGGTGGTTTCACTAATGTATCTGTCGGAAATGCCCAAGCATCGGGCAGAACATTTAACAATTGATTGCATTGGGACTCTTGATTCCATCCAAGATCTGCTACCTTTCTCCCTTAACCAGGCGCAAATAGTGAGATCTGGTTGAGCCACAAATTAATGGCTATTCTTTCTCTCTGGCTCCACCTCAGGCAGTTTTTAGATTGAGTCGCTTCTGCCGAAATTCGTGAGTTTCATTCACTCGGTGTTTGAAAGGCAATTACATGTAAAATACTTGCACACCATATGTAATCCAATATAGTTTACTTGGGAGGCTTGTTTTCCTCGTAATTAAAGAACTTACGATACTGTTTATAAATTAATGAAATGTTAGCTCACAATGATATTCTACGTATCAGCAGGTTGCTAACAGTGAAACACGATTATATAAATTACTAAGATCTATCACAGATGTGATAGATACCGTAGTGACAAAAGTTGGCCGATTGCTACGCCGCTGTTTCCTTGACTACGGGCTTCTTGTAAAAGGGTACGCGGGCATTATTACTGATATTGCCTGACGACGGATCTCACTGGTGGCAATTATGGACCACTGTGTAATACTCCTAAAATGCTCTAGTTTTGATTACTATCTCTAATTCTTGATACGCTCTTCTGTCCTTTATGAGCATTTGTTTTATTTCCCTGAAAATAATTATAATATACAATAGGTAATCTGGGATAGGTCTCAACTACGGTAATGGGCAATAAGTTCGTGGGTTAATTACAAATTAAAGGGAATGTTCCTCTGAGGAGTGACGTACAGCAATATTCACAAATTAAACTTTTAAGAAAATCAGTTCTGCATATAATGGTGTAATATTGAGCATTCACAAGCAATATGGATTTAGTTAACTCGAAGATTTTGATGTAAAGTAAGACATTAATCGCTGCAATATGTAAATAAACAAAGTGCTTATTGTAAATCAAAATCCTGTGAATGTTAGAGTACTAAAATAAAATCAGTCCTGAATATGCTGATTGACTTACGGTTTCGAACGTTTTCTGCTTTCTGTATTTTAGAATGTTTTGCTGATTTCATTTTACATTATGTAACTATCCGCAGCACCAGAAAGCGTTGTCATCCATATTTCTTTATAGTGCTGGAAAGTGTACTTGTGTGTTCTGCTGTGCTAAAGGCGAGAATCTTGTAGGAATGTTCAGTAACAGCGCTAACATGATCAATTCTAGGAATTGTCTGATGAAGTGAAAGCCCTCGTGGAGAAGTATGATCAGAGTGCTGATGGAAAAATCCAACTGGCAGATGTAAGAATCTCCATTTGCATTAACTTTATCACATTTAATATAATCTAGTTTAGGAAAGATTTTTTGGAGAAATTTGGCACTTTGGCTTGTTATTATCTGCACTTTTTAATATTAGTACAAAAGGATCAATTTGTGGGGGTGGTGATTTACCATTTGCGAAGTATTAACTTTCCTTATTGCATTGTCAACAGGTATGTGATAGAATGGCACGGAGAAATAAAAACACCCAGGAGAACTCTTGTATGAATCCTGATTTTAAACATTTAAATGAATCTGCTATTTCAGATTTAGAAGTTCTTTTCTCACTTTCACTTTTGGCGAAGTTGACTTAATGTGAAGCCTGCAAAACAATAAGCTCCAGAAATATTCATTGAAAGCTCATCAAAAATTTATGAATCAGCAGCTTGATAGTTTAGTAAGTTAGATTGGAAAGAAAATTATATTTTGCCTGTAATTTAATTTATTATATTCTTGAGTCAATTCAGCAGCAGAAGTGTTGTCCATAAGAGATGAATTCCACTTTTAAGGCTGAGCCAACCTGGACATAATTGTAGTTGGATGCAGAATATTTTTGGAAATGATCTTAATAGCTGATCCCTCATCTGTGCCCTTTGAGAGGCAATACAATTTTGTCAAAAGAGTTCTAAAGAAGAAATATAACCAGTAAACTTAACATAGTCTTTTAAACACATTAGAGTATCAAATTAAAAACTTTTCATAGATTGATATTGATTCGAAGAAAATTACCTGTGTCAGAAGAAACAGTTTCAAAATCCATTTTCAATTTAAGTTTAAATCAAAAGCTAAGTGGGATTTATCCACAATAATAAGAATGGTTGAAACAAAAGCAATTATTCTGCAGCAGTCATAATGCAAAAAAACTAATGTTTTCATATTTACTTTATTCTGTTTCAACTATAATTTCTATCAATACTTGAGGAATTTACAAAGCTCTTCTGTGCAAAATGAAAATTAGTTTAAATGATAGGAATTAAATAACATTATACATGCTTTTGCATCACAATCTATTCTTGTTCTGTGGTTATTAAAGTAAATTTAACAATTCACAACTGAATGTCAAGTGATGACTTAAATAATATCATGATGGAAGTGCATGAGTGTGTGCTTCCTAGATCAGCTGTGTTGCCAAGACAATACAACAACTCTTCAGTATATGCCAGTCATGACTGGCTAAATAAATTCTTCAGTGTAACAATGATTATGATGTATTGAAACCATCCAGTCCTGCTAAAAGGTCTCAGCCTGAAACGATGACAGTGCTTTTTTCCATCGATGCTATTTGAACTGCTGAGTTCCCCCAACATCTTGCATGCATTGCTTGGTTCATACTTGGTAATCTGGGAAGATCAGGAGTCAATCTGTGTAGGGATGCTAAAAGTGCCTTAAGTGAAAGGAGAGCCTATCTGCAGGCTGACAAATTCTTGAAGCTTGCAAGTTTAACCAATGACTTAATCAAAATGTATTTAGATTTCCCTTTTCTTTCCTGATTACTGATGCATGGTAGCTGAAAGCTAGAGTAATTGTTTATCATCTAGTAATGATAAGAGGAAGGCACAAAAGCATAGCAGGAGATTGGGGAATTAATTTGTAATAGGATTCTCTTTTTTAAAAAAGATAAAATATTAATCAGTAATGTCAATGATGAGTTAGAAAACAGTGTTAACCAGTATATTATTTTTCTAGCTTCTTCAGATTCTGCCAACAGAAGAAAACTTCTTCTTGTTCTTTCGGCAACAATTAAAATCAAGCACAGAATTTATTGAGGTATCCATGTCCTTATCCAGTGATTGATAGAAATCAGATGGTCACTCTAATCATATTTTAGAATATATTTGCTCAGTAGAAGTTCAATATTGTTTGCTTTCCAAAATCTAGATATTATCACTCCACAATACTCAAAATATTTTTTGAAATATTTAAGTTACTTGTATTAAAAAGTGTTTTGAGTGATGCTTGAATTTTTATAGATGTTATAATAAAGTATGCAACAATATATCATAAATTTGAATTAAAACATGCCTGTGTGAAATATCTACCTATGAGACATTTATTGGAATTGTGAAATAAATTACTTGGCATCTTTGCTATAAATTATACAGTTTTATTTTCATATCATGAATATATAAAGATTTTTGTGTTTTATACACTATTAATAGTCAATTATTGAGGTTTTATGCTATTTTAATGGTGCAAAATAAGGTATTTTTGCTCAAGATAACTGTACACAAAATCTTAACATAATTTTTGTATTTGGTGATTTTTTTTGCTACTACATGAAACTGCTTAAAACTAATTGTAGCATTGGCAAAAATAGAACATTTTTGCATGCTTGGTAATATTGACTGATCCTGTACAGACAAAAATCGAAAGGAATGTCAAGATGCAGGAACAATACCAAGATTGGAATATATACTGGAATATAATATACATATAATATAATACACTGGAATTTAGAAGGATGAGAGGGGATCTGATTGAAGCATAAGATTATTAAGGGATTGGACACACTGGAGGCAGGAAGCATGTTCCCGCTGATGGGTGAGTGCAGAACTAGAGGCCACAGTTTAAGAATAAGGGGTAGGCCATTTAGAACAGAGATGCGGAAAAACTTTTTCACTCAGAGAGTGGTGGATATGTGGAATGATCTGCCCCAGAAGGCAGTGGAGGCCAAGTCTCTGGATGCATTCAAGAGAGAGTTGGATAGAGCCCTTATAGATAGCGGGGTCAAGGGATATGTGGAGAGGGCAGGAATGGGGTACTGATTGTGTATGATCAGCCATGATCACAGTGAATGGCTGTGCTGGCTAGAAGGGCCAAATGGCCTACTCCTGCACCTACTGTCTATTGTCTATATGCAGTCACTAAAAAAAGTTTTGCAGTGATAAGTTTTAAATCAAATCTGATCCCAAGTATTTGTAAGCAAGGCTCTAGTTTGGGGCAGTGAAACTGAGAGATTGGCATGCAATACTGAGTTGGAGCAGGTCAGGATATCTGAGACTTTTAGGAAATGTATAGTTTTAATGCTGTTGGTTTACATTTTATCAAAGCCTATAATGGGTAGAAATTTAAATTTGAGGCTTGAGTAGCATTGAACAGGGTGGTGCCAGGCAGATAATAACTTGATCTCTTTGGGGATGGAGAAACACATGTCACAGGCATGAAAAATGTTCTGACATTTCTCTATCACCTTCTGGCAGGCAACTCTATAAAATACTAGCAGCAGCAGGAGAGCAGCACGATGATTTTCTCAAAAGTATGGATGCAACTTGTATGAGCCAGCAAACAAATTTGTATTAAATTGAGTATTGCAAACAGTCTGGTTATCAAACTATAAAAAGGATATTATTTCACTGGAGAGGGTGCAGAGGAGAATCGCTAAAGATGTCTGGTATGGAATGCCTCAGCTATGAGGAGGGACTGGAAGCACTGGGTTTGCTTTCCTTGGAATGCAGGAGGGGGCAGCCTGAGTAAGAAGCGAAGATAGAATACTAAGAAACTTTGTCCCAGAATGGAGTCACATAAACTACAGAATATATACTTGAGATAAAGAGTAATAGTGGATCAATAGAAGCTTTTTAAGCTCTGAGCATGGTCACAATCTGAAATGCACTGTCAAAGAAGACAGTGGAACCAGGTCATCAGGCAGCATTTAAATTATCTGGATGGGCATCTTAATCACTAGGGCAATGGAAAACTACAGACCAAGTACTGTTAAGTATGATTAGTAGAAATGGATACTTGATAATTAGCATGGACAAAAACAAAAGGTTTGTGTTTCATTGTATGACCCTAATATTTTAGAGCAAAATCAAAAAAATAAATCTAAATTCATAAAATTTGTTCTGTTTACAAAATTACTGGACAAATATTTAATCTCCTTCAATAAAGGAAAATAAACAAATTGCTATACTTAACGATTGTTGCTTTTTATTACAAATGAGTTAAACTGCTTTTTTTCAGACTTGGCGAAGGTATGATGAAGATCATAGTGGCTTCATAGAGGCAGATGAGCTGAAGGTAAAGGCCAATTGTGCATAAGGTATTATACATGATAATACTGTATTCTAGTATAATGAATATTTTTAATCTGGAGAGCATGACTGCTCATTGGGTACCAAGTGACATGGAGATAATTAAGTTAATAATTGGGGGTGGGAGATAAACAAAACTGGCTTGTAACCTTTCGGGCTGTAGGGTTTCTAATCTCCAGAGCATCCTCAATTCTGTATAGGCTATGGCCTATTATATTTTTGGATCTTGGGTATCTTTACTAAATATGAACAGTGTATAGGCTCACCATTCTCGTGTTGAATTTAGTTGTAACTTTCTAATCCAAATTACTTGCCATTCTCTAGTGAAGCTTCTAGTGCTGGGAACATATCTGCAGTACATTGGTACTTAGTCAATGTTTGTTTACTGGCTGAATTCCCCAGTTACAAAACGGTGCAGTTGTTTGATGTATATGTGTGATTCCAAGGCTATGCATGATACTGAAGAACAATGGTCACTACTGCAGACAAAAATTTGTTTTCAAACCATTTCAAAGTTGCTTCTGGGTAATTTCCAGATGTGCAGACTTTACTTCTCCTGAGTGCTGTGTATAAATAAATTGTGTTTCAATAAACTGGGCAAATTGTTTGCCTCCATGCCCCAGTCTCTCAATTTTATAAGTAGGGAGGTGACGACAACAGCTTGCAGTAGTGCTATGGAATCAGAACTAGTGACTTTTTCTTATTCTTTTTCTTTTGCATCAGTCTTCACTGTGGAAGACACTAGCAGTATGCCTGATGTTGTAATGTGTGTAGTTACTAATTCAAGAGAGAAGGTGCTCACAAAGCTGAAAGACCTAAAGGTACACAAGTCACCCAGACCAGATGAACTGCACCCTAGGGCTCTGAAAGAGGTAGCAATAGAAATGATCGTTCAGAAATCATTGGACCCTGGCATAGTGCCAGAGAACTGGAAATTTGCAAATGTCACTATATTCTTTAAGAAAGGAGGAAGGCAGCAGAAAGGAAATTATAGACCAGTTAGCCCAACCTCAGCGGTTGGGAAGATGTTAGTCAATTGTTAAGAATGAGGTAACGGAGTACTTTGAGTACTTGGTGATACAGGACAAAATAGTACAAAGTCAGCATGGTTTTCTTCAGGGAAAATACTGTCTGACGAACCTGTGGGAATTCTTTGAGGAGATTGAGGATAGATAAAGGGGATGCAGTTGATGTTATATATTTGGACTTTCAGTAGGCGTTTGACAAGGTGACACACATGAGGCTGCTTACCAAGTTAAGAGCCTATGGTATTACAGGAAAGTTACTAACATGGTCAGAGCATTGGCTGATTTGTAGGAGGCAGCGAGTGGGAATAAAAGGATAATTTTCTGGTTGGGTACCAGTGACTAGTGGGGTTCCACAGGAGTTGGTGTTGTCACCACTTGTTTTTATGCTGCATATCACTGATTTAGATGATGGAATAGATGGCTTTCTTGCCAAGTTTGTGTCAGGAATGCAGCCAGATGGACCCAAACGCAGGACGCAGACACTGAAGTACTAGGGGGAGGACAGGATGGGGATACCATGGCATTTAAGGGTAGAGCTGGGGTTCAGGTAGATAGAGTTCAGACAGGCAGAGCGGAGCGGGCTCCCGGGGTTCAGGGAGGCAGAGCGGAGCAGGTCCCCGGGGTTCAGGCAGACAGGTCTAGGTGGCTAGATAAGCTGGCGGAGAGCCCTCCCTGGATGGGCCGCATATTTTCTGTGTAGAGACGCCTCCCAGGTGGAAACACCGGAGGCCTGGGCAAGACGCGAACCCCTAGGTGGGTGTGGGGCACAATCCCAGGGTTCGGGCGGAAGAGGAGGACGGGGCAGAACCCCTGCCAGGTAGCGGCAGGTCGGCCGGACAACAGCCATGATAGCAGGAAAATTGGGAAAGGCCGGCAGACAGCACGACCACGTGAACAAAACAAACGAGCAGAGAAGCAGGACCAGTGCATGGGAAGAAAGGTGGAGGAGAGACCAACCTGGTAGTACTGGTACGGGGCAGAGAAGCACGATGAGGAGTAGATCTGAGCCCGGGCAGGATAACAGAATGCAGAGAAGGGTTCGGAGCCGGTGGAGAGCAGGAAACAGGGTAAAACGACCACCCGCCTGGTCCCGGTCCCAAGGGCCCTTAAAAAAACCTGCAGCTCAATGAGTTACAGGTGTGTCTCCTTGACCAGGAGGGTCCCAACTAGATCACGGGTGACAGGAGGGACAACCACAGGACCAGGAGTGCAGAGCCCCCGGACCGGATCAAGACCCGGAACGTGGATTATGGACCAGACCGGACTGGACCCTGACATTTTGCAAATGATATGAGGATTGGTGGAAGAGTAGGTAGTGTTGAGGAAACAGGTAGGATGCAGATGGCCTTAGACCGATTAGGAGAATGGGCAAGAAAGTGGCAAATTAAATACAATGTTGGAAAATGCATGGTCATGCACTTTGGTAGTAGAAATAAATGTGCAGACTATTTTCTAAATGGGGAGAAAATTCAGGAATCTGAGATGCAGAGGGACTTGGAGAGTCCTTGTGCAGAATACCCTGAAAGTTAACTTGCAGGCTGAGTCGGTGGTGAGAAAAGCCACATTAGACTTTATTTCAAGAGGTCTAGAATATAAGAGCAAGGATATGATGCTGAGGCTTTATAAGGCGCTGGTGAGACCTCACCTTGCATATTGTGAACAGTTTTGGGGCCCTCATCTTAGAAAAGACGTGCTGACATTGGAGAAGGTCCAGAAAACGTTCCAGGAATGAAAGGGTTATCATGAGTAATGTTTGATGGGTCTGTACTCACTGGAATTTAGAAGGATTGGTGGGGGGGAATCTCATACAATGTAGATGTGGAAAGGATGTTTCCCATGATGGGAGAGTCTGGGACAAGAGGTCACAGCCTCAGGATAGAGTGGCACCCTTTCAAAACAGAGATGCAGAGAAATTTCTTCAGCCAAAGGGTGGGGAATTTGTGGAATTTATTGGCACAAGCAGCTGTGGTAGCCAGGTCATTGGATGTATTTAAGGCAGAGATTGATAGGTTCTTGATTGGCATGGCATCAAAGGTTACAGGGAGAAGGCCAGGAACTGGGGTTGAGGAGGAGGAAAAAAAAATCATACATGATTGAATGGGAGAACAGACTTGATGGGTCAGATGGCCTAATTCTGCTTCTATGTCTTGTGGTCTAAATTCAGATCTATACTACTTCAGGCTTTTACTGCTCAGATGGAATTTTCTCTGCTTAACTGATTTACTGCAATTATAAATAATCTAATAGTTGCAACATAACTTCCTGCGCAGAAATCCTCACAACTGAAATTCCTAGCAATAATCAAGCACAGTACTTCCCTGAAGCTGGTTACTATTCATCTAGTTTATACTGTAAAATTCACTTTCCATCCCATATGTATTCATGCCAATACAATATAGAATGCTTCAGATGCTGGGAGTCCACAATAAAAGCTGAACAAAAGCCAAATACACCAAGCTGGTCAGGTAGCATATGTGGATTGATTGAGTTAGCATGAGCTGTGAGGCAGTAGCTACACCACTGCCCTGCACGTGACAGAAATGGAGAACAGAGGCAAATCCACTCCCAGTTGGCACCATTCTCCTTTATCATAGAAACATAGAAAATAGTTGCAGGAGTAGGCCATTTGGCCCTTCGAGTCTGCACCACCATTAAGTATGATCATGGCTGATCATCCAACTCAAAACCCTGTACCTGCTTTCTCTCAATACCCCCGATCCCTTTAGCCACAAGGGCCATATCTAACTTCCTCTTAAATATAGCCTCAACTGTTTCCTGTGGCAGAGAATTCCACAGATTCAATACTCTCTGTGTGAAGAAGTTTTTCCTCATCTCGGTCCTAAAAGGCTTCCCCTTTATCCTTAAACTGTGACCCCTCTTTCTGGACTTCCCCAATATCAGAAACAACCTTCCTGCATCTAGCCTGTCCAATCCCTTTAGAATTTTATATGTTTCAATAAGATCCCCCCTCAATCTTCTAAATTCTAGTGACTATAAGCCTAGTCGATCCAGTCTTTCTTCATATGAAAGACTGCCATTCCAGGAATCAATCTGGTGAACCTTCTCTGTACTCCCTCTATGGCAAGAATGTCTTTCCTCAGATTAGGGGACCAAAACTGCACACAATATTCTAGGTGCAGTCTCACCAAGGCCTTGTACAACTGCAGTAGAACCTCCCTGCTCCTGTACTCAAATCCTTTTGCTATGAATGCCAACATACCATTTGCCTTTTTCACCGCCTGCTGTACCTGCATGCCCACCTTCAATAACTGGTGTACAATGACACCCAGGTCTCGTTGCATCTCCCCTTTTCCTAATCGGCCACCGTTCAGATAATAATCTGTTTCCCTGTTCTTGCAACCAAAGTGGATAACCTCGCATTTATCCACATTAAATTGCATCTGCCATGAATTTGCCCACTCACCAAACCTATCCAAGTCACCCTGCAACCTCCTCACAGCTAACACCACCGCCCAGCTTCATGTCATCTGCAAACTTGGAGATGCTGCATTTAATTCCCTCATCTAAATCATTAATATATATTGTAAACAACTGGGGTCCCAGCACTGAGCCTTGCAGTACCCCACTAGTCACTGCCTGCCATTCTGAAAAGGTCCCGTTTACTCCCACTCTTTGCTTATCAGCGTTATCAGCTTATCAGAGTTAAATTCATTCATATTCAACAACTTCAATGTCACACACTTTCTCCATGGAGCTTATCCAACACCAAACTGTGCATTTCTTTTCAGTGAGCAATCCCATTTTAAGACCTAAGCAGGACTCCTCCCTTGCTATATTTTTTTTATATTGTATCAATAAAAAGCTATCAGTATTTGTGTTGCTTCCTGCACATTTCAGATTTTGAACACTTTAGTTTTCCTACCAATTATTCATGCTGTCCCCACTTTCACATAACCCATTTCTGCTTCTTCTTTCCTTTTCTGACTTTTCTACCTCTGTCAGCAGATAGATAGTGTCAGTAAGTATTATAATCCCTGCTACTCCTTCAGTTTTTCTGCTTCTTAAAAGGATTCTATTTCATTAATCCCAATTTCTCTTGTGTTTTGTCTCTTCTAAAGAGCAAGCATTGGTAAAGAGTGAGATGGGAAAGCAGAATTTAAAAACAGGCATGTTAGCAGAAAGCCAACATGGGTTCAGAAAGGGGAAATCGCGTTTTACTAATATGCTGGAGTTCTATGAAGAAGCAACTAAAACTTATGATAGCAATAGAGCAGTTGATGTTATTTACTTGAACTTTCAGAAGGCTTTTGAAAAGGTACCCTACAAGAGGTTAATAATCAAATTATAGGAGGTAGGGATTCAGGTAAGCTGTGTGACTGCAAGCTGATTTAGCTCAAAAACAGAAAACAAAGTTATGGTGAGAGGAACATTTTCACTCATAGAAGATGTTAAAAGTGGGGTTCCGCAGGGATCAGTTTTGGGCCTGCTGCTGAATTTTAATTTGCATTAATGATTTGGATAAGCACATAACAAATAAGCTAGTAAAGTTTGCAGATGATACAACATTGGGGAGTCGGGCTAATAACACTCAGGCAGTAGAATCACTACAGTTAGAACTAAAAAACCAGATGTGAGCAGAGAAGTGGCAGATGAAAGTTAATGTCAGTAAATGTAAAATATTGCATACAGGAAGTAGAAATATTAGATACAAATATGCAATGGGGGGTGGGGATCTTGAGTTAGAAAGTGCACTGTATGAGACTAATTTGGGTGTCCTAGTGGAATCATCATTATCAACAACTAGACAATATACAGAAGCGATTAGGAAGACTAACAGAATGTTGAGCTATGTAATTCGCTCAGTGGTGTTCAAGTCTAGAGATGCTCTCCTTGAGCTGTATAATGCACTTGTGAGGCCACACCTTGAGAACTGTGTACAATTTTGCTCTCCATATTTTGTGATGCATATGAAGGCACTTGAAAAGAGTTCAGAGAAAAACGATTAGACTATGCATTGTATGATCAATGAAGAAAGATTGAAAACATTAAATTTTTTAGCTTAAGTAGATGTTGAATGAGAGGAGACATGATAGTAGTGTTCAAAATCATTAAGGGTCTAAGTAAAGTGGATGCCAGCAGCTACTTCAAAATTAATCTATTAATGAGGACACTGGGCCATAGGTGGAGACTGTCTAAAGGGAGATTTCAGACTAACATTAGGAAGCATTTCTTTACAGAGCTGTGGACATGGAATAAACTACCTAATTGTGTAGTTGAGAGTAGTACCTTTTTTTAAAACAAAACTTCCAAATTTAAGCTCTAGTTATTTCAACACAGTATGCATATAGAAAGTTGGCAAGCGATATTGTGCTGAATGGCCTTTTCTCAAAGCTTTCTAATGCTCAAATTAGAACAAATGCTTTTAAGACTCTTTCATTATTTATGGTTTCCCCTTCTACCATTGATAACAGGATTTCCCCTCTTGTTTCATAAACTCTGGTCTCGCCCATTCCCCTCACGGACATAACAAGCATAAGGTTCTCACTGTGCTCTTTCACTGCACCTGCCTTTTCATTCTGCAGATCATCTTTCATAATTTTCACTACTTTCAATTGAATTCCACTGCCAGACCCATCTCACACTACTTCCAGCATTGTGGAGGGACTATTCCTTGCACAACTTCCTGGCCTGGTCTTCCATCTCCACTAACCACTCTTGAATTTATGATTTGCTACTCTTATTTCTCATCTTTCTACTATAGAGACCCAAATACTCTTTCCACATGAAGCAGTAATTTGCTTGCATATTTTCCCAGTTTGGTGTATTTCATTTGGTGATCATGATGTGGTCATCTTGACATTGCAAAAACCAGCCATAGATTTGGAGTCCTGTTTTGCAGAATGCTTTCATTAAATCTGAGGTTAATCATAAACTTGCAGTTACCTGTCACTTTAATTCGGTTCCAAACCTATCCTGAACTGTCTTCAGTCTTCCACATTGTTGCAAAGATGCCCAACGTGAGACTTGGGGACAGGACCATCTCTTCTATCTGAGCATGTAGACATCCTAGGGATTTGATGCATTGAACAATTTCAGGGGAACAGGCAAGACTTATTTTACTCTCCAAAGATACAGCTATTTTTCCCCAGTCTAATAGCTGGCGGCACCTCTATTTTCTTAGGAGTTTGCAGAGATTTGGAATGACATCCAAAACTTTGACAAACTTCTATAGCTGAGCAGTGAAAAGTATATTGACTGGCTGCATCAAAACATGGTATGGAAGCACCAATGCCTGGGAACGGAAAATCCTACAAATCATTACGGGTTAAGTCCTCCTAACCACTGAGCACATCTACATGGAGTGTTGTTGCAGGAAAGCAACATTTGTCATCAGAGACCCCTTACCATCCAGGTCATGCTCTCTTTTTATTGCTGCCATCAGGAAGAAGGTACAAGAGCCTTAGGACTCACACTACCAAGTTCAGGAACAGCTACTACTCCTCAACTATCAGGCTGTTGAACAAAAGAGGATAACTTCACTCAATTTGATATGTTCCCACAACCAATGGAATCTTCATCTCACGTTCTTGATACTTGATGCTTTTGTCTTCTGCTCTTTGGTTGAATGCCCAAGTTGGGCAGTCTTTCATTGATTCTGCAATGATTATTATTCTGTAGGTTTATTGAGTATGCCCTCAAGGTAACAAATCATAAGGTTGTATATGGTGACATAAATGTACATTGATAATAAGTTTACTTTGAACTTTGCTGCATTATCGTGGTAAAGAGTTGATTCCAACCAGTGGTCCACTACAGATGCAAACCCATTGCAGGCTGGGTCAAGTAACGCTCAATCATAGTTTGATCTATCTTGTTGCAATATTGCACCTACTTTCTAACAAGGTTCCCTCTGCGGTGTGACTAGCTTGCTGGCAAATGGAAAGCAGTTCAGTCCATGTTACCATTCTGCCACAACAAGGTAACTTCAGCCTCAGTCATTCCGCTGCAATATGCAAACACACATTCAACTTATCCCAGAAAGCGTATTTCATTTTTCAGGAGCCTTCTATTAGCAGAGCAAGATATTGATAACATTTGCTACTGTTTCCAATAAGCCCATGTAGCCTACAGCTACAAAATGTGTTTTGAAGACCAAGGGCCAAAATTTAGTATAAAACTCAATCTAACAAGCAGCAAAAATCTACACCACTGTGAATGCTTCAGAGACTTGGACCACCTGCAATAATCACTGTATATGTTCTTCTCCCTCTTTCTCTTTACTATGTCACTGGAGATCTGGCACAAAGACTACCTCCACAGAATCCTCCGAGTCATTCAATTGTACAACACAGAAAAGGGCCTTTTTTTCTTCACACTCATACCAACTTTTTGACCATCTACACTAATCTTATTTGCCTACATCCTTCTAAATCTTGTCTATTTAATTGCCAATCTAAATGCCTCTTAAACATAGTAATTGTATCTGAATCTGCCACCTTCCCTGCCAGTACATTCTATATATCAACCATTCTTTCTGATGTTAGAATAAAGCTTATCCTTCTGATTCCTATTTAAATAATCCTCTGGAACCTGAAACTGGAGCAGAAACAAATCATCCATGACTCTGAGGGTCTGCTGAAAAAGAAGTTATAGACACTACTTTGTGAAAGGTAGTTCACTATTGCCTTTACAATTCAAGCTATGGAACAAAGAAAGATAGATGTGCTCCTAAAGATCACATAATTTCTCATGATATCAAATATTATTGCTGTTCAATCTATAATAATATTCACTTTGTTGTTTTTATTGCTAATTCATTTCTCTCCAAGGGATAGTGAACCATTTTTTATAACAACCAGCACATTTTCTGGCTAGTGTAACTGCAGCCAGCTCATAAATGATAAGATTCATTAAGATTCAATTTACCACGTTCAAATTTGTACTGGTATTGTTTGAATGTAGTCTGCAAAGATATGCAGCTATAAGGTGTATCATTAAAAACAAGAGCAAATGCTTGTTAAATTTGTTTAAAAATGCTCTTTGCATCCTATCAGAACAACCCCATTTACTCTACAGTAAATCAATGAAGATTTTTTTGAACATCTGTTTAATGACATCAAACTCCTTCAAACAGCAATGTGGCTGTGACCTGAAGTTCATCTGGAGGAACAAATGAGATTCTGATTTGCTGTGTGTGCTATATAAAAGATGATATCTCTGATTCAAGCACATTTCCTCATGTCTGTGGAGCAGGTCTTAAACCTAGCCAGAATTTTCTATTTCGGGTACAAACTGAGCCATAGGTGACATTTCCAACTTAAGTTCAGTGCAACACTGAAACTGTGCCAGAGACAAAATGAAACAAAAAGTTGGATAGGCATCACATTCAGAAGTACTTTCAATGTTATAGATGAATATATAGTGACGTCATTATCACGAATTTGTACATAAATACTAGGTGACTGCTAGTTTATGACTAAACATCCACAAGAGGGCAGCAAGCATTTCACTGTCAAAGAGGCCAACCAAATACAAAATATGAATAAAATAGTGTAATATTTCTCTTACTGTCAGGCTTCTATTTCTAGAGTAAATTAAAGATAATTCTGAAGACTGAATTTCCTTATGCTTTTCTTCCTTGTATGTCTGCAGCTGGTACATCAAAATTAATTGAATACAAAAGAAATAAACAACAATATTTTGGGATCAATGGATTCAGTTAATAATAGCTGAATATTTACAGCAAAAAGCTAAGAAGATTTATTAAGATTCAACAGCAAAAAGTTGAACTTTGATCAAATTAAGAATAATTGTGGTTAATAAGGTAAACATTGAGTTTATTATTGGATATATTTCATCTTATTTAAAGCCTCATCAAACTAGCTTATACGTTCAGGAATCTTAATGATTTGGCCTTTATTTCTTAGCAGAAATGCAAATTAAATTAAATTAGTTATATGAATTAATGAAAAATGAAAAAAAAATACTACTTCCTAAGAGGCCGGTGAAAACTTGCAAAACCAAATGCCTTTTTAAAGAGATGGTGATAACAAGTTTTTAAAAAAAATTGTGGGGCAGATCCTGAGAAGAGGATTTATTCACTTAAGTAGCAGGAAGGAAGGGTGTGTTGGGTGAATAATGAAAAAAAATTGGAAATTGATTGGAAATTAAAATAATGGAGGAGGGCAGAGTGTCACAGGACAGAGGGGACTGTCCTGTCACCCTTTCTTTTCACCATCTACACCTTGGACTTCAACTACTGCACAGAGTCTTGCCATCTTCAGAAGTTTTCTGATGATTCTGCCATAGTTGAATGCATCAGCAAGGGAGATAAGGCTGAATACAGGGCTACGGTGGGAAACTTTGTCACAGTGTGAGCAGAATCATCTGCAGCTTAATGTGAAAAAGACTAAGGAGCTGGTGGTGGAACTGAGGAGGGCTAAGGTGCCAGTGACCCCTGTTTCAATCCAAGGGGTCAGAGTAGACATGGTGGAGGATTACAAATACCTGGGGATACGAATGGACAATAAACTGGACTGGTCAAAGAACACTGAGGCTGTCTACAAGAAGGGGCAGAGCCATCTCTATTTCCTGAGGAGCCTGTGGTCCTTTAACATCTGCCGGATGATGCTGAGGATGTTCTATGAGTCTGTGGTGGCCAGTGCTATCATGTTTGCTGTTGTGAGCTGGGGCAGCAGGCCGAGGGTAGCAGACACCAACAGAATCAACAAACTCATTTGTAAGGCTAGTGATGTTGTATGGGTGGAACTGGACTCTCTGACGGTGGTATCTGAAAAGAGGATGCTGTCCAAGTTGCATGCCATCTTGGACAATGACTCCCATCCACTCCATAATGTACTAGTTAGGCACAGGAGTACATTCAGCCAGAGACTCATTCCACCAAGATGCGACACTGAGCATAGGAAGTCATTCCTACCTGTGGCCATCAAACTTTACAACTCCCTCAGAGTGTCAGACACCCTGAGCCAATAGGCTGGTCCTGGACTTATTTCCACTTGGCATAATTAACTTAATATTAAACCATAAATAATTAAATAATGATATATTTTTAATATAGCAATATATTTGTTTAATATTTAGTATATATAGTTTAATATTCTTGCCATAGAGAGAGTACAGAGAAGGTTCACCAGATTGATTCCTGGGATGGCAGGACTTTCATACGAAGAAAGACTGGATCGACTAGGCTTATACTCACTGGAATTTAGAAGATTGACGGGGGGATCTTATTGAAACATATGAAATTCTAAAGGGATTGGACAGGCTAGATGCAGGAAGATTGTTTCCGATGTTGGGGAAGTCCAGAACGAGAGGTCACAGTTTAAGGATAAAGGGGAAGCCTTTTAGGACCGAGATGAGGAAAAACTTCTTCACACAGAGAGTGGTGAATTTGTGGAATTCTCTGCCACAGGAAACAGTTGAGGCCGGTTCATTGGCTATATTTAAGAGGAAGTTAGATATGGCCCTTGTGGCTAAAGGGATCAGGGGGTATGGAGAGAAAGCAGGTACAGGGTTCTGAGTTGGATGATCAGCCATGATGATACTGAATGGCGGTGCAGGTTTGAAGGGCTGAATGGCCTACTCCTGCACCTATTTTCTATGTTTCTATTTCTTCACAATTCTTGGTGCGGCTGTAATGAAACCCAATTTCCCTCGGGATCAATAAAGTATGTATGTCTGTCTGTCTGTACTTAAACATTTAATGTTTCACATCCACGGACAGCCATCAGGAAGGCCTGAAACACATGTTATGTTTTACTCTTTCCAGAAAAGAGGTCAGACTTGATTGTCACTTTATTTCAGGTTTCCAATATATGTACCCTACTACTTTCAAATTAAAATATCACAAGTACCTTAAAGAAACACTGATATAAACAATTAATGTTTCGCTCCAAAACAGCAATGCATGGGTGTTCCCTCATGGTATCATTGCATAGGATCAAGTTAAAACCAGGTTAAAGCAGGATTAATGCCTACAGCAGTTAATTGCACTAAAGGGAGAAAAGAGAAGAGTAAGGATATGCTTAGAAATAGAGAAACAAGAAATTGTAGTTGCTTGAATCTAGAGAAAAAAAAACGTGCTGGAATAATTCAGTAGATCAAACAGGAGGCAAAAGTGTTGCTTGATATTTCAGGCTGAGATTGTGCAACAGCATCAGGACAGACTGAGGGTTGGTATATTAAATTCGGTAGTGGGGGTGGGACAGGAATGGTGAGAGTAGAAGAGGAGGAGACTGATGGAGAGTTGCATGCAAGTGGGTGAGGTAGGAAGAAAGATAACCTGGCTAAAATAGGAAATTAATTGAACATGCAACTTTCCAATTTCAGGTAACCCAGGCTTTCTCTCCCTTTGTTTACCTTTTCCATCCCACCCTCCCCCTTGCACATGGATCTATCTATCCATTATTCCCCCTCTTCATCCAGATCCACCTATCCTTTGATTTTCTGTATTCTGGCCATATTTATTTCTGCTCCATCATTCCTGATACTGTTGTAGGGTCTCATGTATCATATATGCCTCCTCTGATGCCACTTGACCAACTCAGTTCTTCCAGTAATTTATTTAATGACATGTATAGAACTGAACTAATTTACAATGAATAATGAGGGACAGGAGGTTATTAACCTAGAAGGTTGTCATCACAGTGGTCTGATTTGGAACATTTTAATGAAAAAATAACTGGAACTATAAGTTTCAAGAACAGGGACACAATTTACAATTAATACATTTAATTCAGGGGGTTGACTCCAGTGCTGCAAACCGCAAACTAAATAGTGGTTTGAGCATACTTGGGGCTTGAAAAAATGTCTGAAAGTGATGAAAGCAAATTAGGCTTTCAATTGTAGTAAAAAGGTAATATAGAGCTGAAATAGTGAGTTTAATAATTTATAAACTATTGTTGTTACCATATTAAAAATACATGCATATATATTCTGATTACCACTGCAAAAATACTGGACAACTAGTAAAGCTGAAGTAACAATTACAGAAAAATAAAATTCTGAGCTCAATATCCTTCTTCTGTGCTGCAGTCATTTCTAATGATGGTAAAGGATGATCTGAAAGAACTCTAGTCCTAGCTTGTCTGAAGTAGGAAAAGTTTTTGGGAAGATCTTTCTTAGTAGGGTGGGGAGTGTGGAAGTCCTGTCAACAAAAAACCTCATAATCAATTAAAATATAGCCAAGTAGAACTGGGGTATAGTTCAAAATATATGGCAGCCTGAAACTAGTATGATTTATTTAAGTGGACCAGATTTAAGTGCAAAATATATAGGCTCATACCTGTACCCAGCTGGAAGCCTGAGAAAAGTTTATTCATATAGTTTTAGTTTGCTGCAGTATTGAGAGAATATAGCACAACTACAATTAGTGGGCTAGATTCTGATGAAGTTTGGCAGCTATTCCAGAATTTTTGATATCTGATTGTGTCTTGATTCTACAATGTAAACAGGAGTATTTCCTGTTCAGACCAATTAACTTTGCATCTAGCCCCTCAGTACAAGCTCATTTTTTTACAGGTGCTTGCCAGAAGTGAAAATGTGTATTGCTTATTTCCTTTTGCATTTTATTATTACTATTATTATTTTAATTATTTACCAAGATTTTGTGTTTTAAAATAAATGTGCTATTTTTCAATTGTGTAATCTTAATTTTAAAGTAAGTGCTTCAACTATTTCTAAAAGTTCAAGACCATCAGAGATAACACAGGCTGTTAGTCAAGCACTCTGGGGCTGGATCGAAGTTTGTAGCACCTGAGATTTAATTGCCACTTTTTACTTCTGAGTATGACTACAGCGGCATGGCGAGCTGCACATGGCTGTATCGGCTAAGTGCAAGCAAAGGCATCTTGCAGAAGGGGAATCCAAGGAAAGGTTGACTTAAGCAAACTCTAGCTCATTGTTTTCCATATGAGATGTTAAACCAAGGTTTTTTATTAGGCAGATAAAAAAAATCCCAATACACTATATTGATGGCAGGCAATAAAATATTTGTTCCTCCAAGATCACAAATAGATTATTTGGTCATTACATTGTTTTATTTGTGAAGTCTGCTGCAGGTTAACTGGTTCCTTCAGTTGCTGCACTTTCAGTGCTTTAGAACTTTCTGAGGTTGTGAAAGATGGCATATAAATGCAAGTTCTCATTCCATCTCTCACTAGACCTGCTACAGGTATAATTCCAATAGCATGCAGCAACTATTTGCCATTTCTAACAAATACAAACTGTATTTTGATGGCCAGTTCATTATCTAGTGACTGATACACTGGATCAGTCATGGTAGAAATTAGATAAAATTTAAAATCCATCTTTGCTGCGTCAGAATACCTTTGAAGTAACAAACAAGATAAACACTTCCTCCAGCAGCAATGAGTTCACAAAATTTTGATAAACCTATGATATAATCTTCCAAGCCTTAATCAAATCATTCTGGAACCTGTTATGTAAAAAGGCAATAACATAATAGGTTGCTATAACCTGATTATATAAGATTTACTATATTTTTCATATTGTACAGTACGTACAGAATTTGACATTGATCATAAATCACTGAAATTCTTACAAGCTATATTATTAGAATGCATATACAAGATCCTAAAGTTCTGCTATAATCTTCCTGAACAGAGTTTTCTTCGAGATTTACTCAAGAAAGCAAATAGGCCCTTTGATGAAGTGAAGCTGGAGGAGTATACCCTGACTACGGTAAGAGTGAAATCCTAGTAGTTTGCTACTGCAATTGTTTACTGAAAACATTATAATTTGTTATGAGGAACATTCTTGTAATAAGCACGACTACTTTGTTTTCATATTTGAGGAGTATTTGATGGCCCTGGGCCATGTGGTTCTGAGTGGGAATCTCATTGAAAGTTATTGAATGCTGAAAGGCCTGAATACAGTAGATGTGGAGAGGATGTTTCCATCGGTCAGAGAGTATAGGAATCAGAGAGCACAGGCTCGAAATAAAGGGACATGAGGAGAAACATCTTCAGCTTATGGTGGTGAATTTGTAGAATTCATTGTCACAAGTGGCGATGGAGGTCTAATCTCTGGGTGTACTTAATGTAGAAATTCATGGGTTCTTGATTGGTGAAGGGGGTTAAAGGTTACAAGAAGACAGGCATATGGGGTTAAAAAACAGTCATGATTGAATGGCAGAGCAGACTTAAGTCCAAGTGACCTAATTCTGCTCCTATGTCATATGATTTATAGTTTTATGAGGAACTTAATTAATGAAAAGTATCCAAACTACAAAAAATGCAAAAAGTAACAAAAATATATGCACCCAGCTTTTAATAACTTAAACATAAGAATTTCCTGATTGAATAAAAAAAATGAATCAGCATTTTCAAACGAGGTATCAGTTTGTACTAAACTTTAGATCATTGGCATCTAACAATAGACATGTAATTATTAGGGAAAAGTAATGAAGAATAACTGACCCATCCAAGTGCCCAAGGAGAAATGGTACAGCCTCCTCCCCAGGAAATCAGTCTCAAAGAAATAGCTAAAAATTAATTGATTACCTAAGGCAAACACACACAAAATGCTGGAGGAACTCAGCAAGTCAGACAGCACTTACAGAGAGGAATAAATAGTTGACTTTTTGGGCCAACGCCCTTCCTAATGAAGGGAGGATCTGACAGACGGGAAAGGAAGGGAGTGTATGGGGCATGGGGGATAAAGTAAGAAGCTGGGAAGGGATGGGTGTAAGAGATAAAAGTAAGATAAGATAAAACTTTAATTTATCCCTTAAGTAATTATTGTTGCAAGGCTGTTCAGTCAGAAATATATACTTTAAAATACAAAATATAAGCTTTGAGATATGAAAAAACACAAAATGTGCACTAAAAGGTAAGATACAGATTTGCAATGAAACCATATACTTATATACTTGAGGAGGAGTTGTAGAGTCTTATAGGACCTCCTGTGGCATTCAGTGGTGCCCCACAGTGGAATAAGTCTGTTGCTAAAGGTGCTTCTCCATTTGTCCAGTATGTCATGGAGAGGATGAGAGGGATTGTCCATAATGCTCCATAGCTTCTTCAGCATCCTCCTCTCAGACACAATGACCAGGGTGTCCAGTTCCATCCCCAGAAAAGAACAGCCTTCCTTACGAGCATATTGATCTTCTTGGCATCAGCTGCTCTCACCATGTTGCCCCAGCAGACTACAGCATAGAAAGGGCGGAGTAAGAAATCTGATAGAAGCAGAGTGGACCATGGAAGTAAAAGTGATGGGGGGGGGGGGGTAAGTGAAAGGCAGTTGAGGAGAAGAGAAGTGGTGAGAGTTTAATCAAGATGGTAAATGGAAAAAGGGAGGAGGGAGGGAAGAGGCAGTAATTACTAGTAGCTGGAGAAATTGATGCTCATGCCATCCAGTTGGATGGATGCTATGCAGACGAAATATGAGATTTTGCTCCTCCAGTTTGGGTTTGGCTTCATCATGGCAGTAGAAGAGACTATGGACAGACATGTCAGAATGGGAAGTTGAATTGAAATGGGTAGCCACTGTGTGATCATGCCTTTTGCAATGGACAGAAAGAAGGAGCTTGACAAAGCAGTTCTCCAATCTGCAGTGGGTCTCACTGATATAGAGGAGGACACACCAAGAGTACCAGAGACAATAGATGTCCCTAACCCTAAGATGTCCCTAACTTTCAGGTGAATTGCTCTACACTTAGGACTGTCTTGTGGTGAAGGAGAAAGTATAGGGGCAGATGCAGCACTTCAACCTACTCACCTTCCCCCTCAGTTTGTCTAAACTATCACCTGCCAGCTTCTACCTTCCCCTCTCCCACATTCCTCTTCTGGCTTCTGCTCCCTGCCTTTCCAGGGTGAAGGGTCTTGACCCGAGACGTCATAGATGCTGCCTCTAGCATTTTTTGTGTTGCTCAAGATTTTTAATATCTGCAGAATCTCTTGTGTTTATGATTAAACAAAACTGGAAAAACATTATAAAAAGTACATCACTCCAAATTTAAGGTGCTTTGTTATTTCATGAGGTGTGAAATGTACTATAAAACGTAGTATAAAATTCCTGCATTTTCTCTTTCTTTGATAGTTTATATCTGGAAAGAAATGTGTTTGCTTTGACCTTCTTATTAATAATGAACTTCCATACAAAAATTTCATGGCAAGTTATAATATACATCCCACAACATGCAGCACATGTGGTGTTGTGAATATGATGAGATTCTTCAATTTTTTTTTGCTATTTTAATTGATCTTTGTGATTCATGAACCCTACGTACATTGAACTTCTAATCAATATTCCCCAGTTTAATGATTAACAGTGATGGCTGCTCCTTCAGTGAATAAATGAGATCTTTAGGGTTCACTCATTTAATATACTGCCTGTCCAGCCCTGCAAATAATTTCTAATCAGAGCATGACAATGCTTTGCAGACTTCAGGGATAAATTTCTTTGTGATGATCCCTGCGCCCACCTGTGCAGTTTCGTTTATAAAACACACTTATTGACATTTACATTATCCATCAACTCCTGTAGTTCTCTAATTCTGCCATTTCAATACAAAACCTTTTCCAGGAAGAAAATAATCTTACTGTGCATAACGGAACAGACTTTAATTAAAGACCTGTTTTTCATGCGCATCCTTATACATTATCTAGGCAGCCAAAATCATCATTGTATCCTACAAAGCTAAAAATATTACAAATGCTTTTAATAAGCTGATTGTCATGTATGTGAATCAAAAACTGAAAAAACCAAAAATAAGTCAGGCTTGAAACATTAACTCTGTTTCTTCGTCAATGCTGCCAGACCTGTTGTGTGTTGGAGCAAAGTTTGTTCCAGATTTCAGCAACGGTGATCTTTTCTTTTTTGATGGGTGTATACAGATTGTATAATCAAGACATGTACACCCCACACTTAAGACATCTCCATTATCATGCATCCTGCATCCAATCAACCTTCTATTGGTAAACAGTGGATTTGCAGCTCTCGGTATTTTATCAGTGTAATTCAGTACCTGGAAATCTTATGAACTAGCAATTACTGGTACATAATCAGGGATTTTATTTAGTTCAGTTGGGATCATTGTGGGCCAATATTTTACACCCACGTGAACTGTTTCATATGTCAGTCAAGCTCGTCTCAGAGTAACCACCACGTGCCCACCCATCCCCTTTATTCATTGAAATTATAGCCTTTAAAGCATATATAATGTTAATTAATCTATTTTATTAATTATTTTTACCTTGTGTTTCAGTAACTAAAATAAGTAATGTAGAAGAAAGCTTCAATTTCAACCTTTAAAACTCCTTGTTAAAGGTTGTTAATAAATATTTCCATTTGTATTAGTGCTATGTAGGAGAACATATGACTAAATATTTACTTCTATTGATCAATTTCAAAATGTTAAATATTAAATGTTAAATATTCTTATTGAAATTGGTTAATCTCTTTGAACATTTTAAATTCTGAAACCATTTGAACAGGAGATAAAAATATCACTCATACACGTTTTTCAAAATGGTTGATAATCAGAGTTAATTTTGCTCTCCTCCAATGATTTTGCTTGTATTTCTTCGAGTTCAATTAACTTGTATCACAGTACTTTGCTCTGAATCTAAAGAAGAGACTCTTAAACTACATAGAGGCTTTGGGTATAAGTAAACCACACTGCTTCAATTTAATACTGTCAGAAGGGGCATGTCAAAACCATTAATTTCTTTAAAAATTAAGTAACAACAGTTTAATTTTCAGTTCAAGAATGAATATATAGCAATTCAGACATATACTGTTTAATCTCAGTACAGTGGAGATCATGAATCTGAACATGCATATTTCTAGAAATGTGAATTTATTGTCCAGAGTAATCAGTTCACTGAAAGCAGTTCTGATAGGGCCAGCTTTGACCTTAGGAAAGTAAGATGATGTCTGCTCTTGTTTTAATTGCTAGTCAATTCTACTAAAGGAGGAAGTAGCACAGGACTAACTTCATTGCTGTCACAGGTACATATTAGGTCAGCAGGTTCTTATTTTTATACTGACTTAGAGGATCCATGCCTAAATTGATATCTATACTATCCTGTCAAACAAGGTTAATCTAAATACTATATAATTGCCATTAGTGCAACATTTGAAAATGATAATAATGAAAGAAAGGAGGATTATTTGAAGGATGCAGAGTTGCTGCTGATCCTGTGGAATGAACAGGTAGAACAGGTTAAAAGAAGTATATAATTAGAATTTTCTAGTTTAAGCTCAGTAATTTTAGCAAAAATAGGATGACACTGAGAAGATGGTATAAATTACTAGGAGACCAAATATCTAAAGGTTATTAGGTAAAAGCTCCTGCAACACAAAAGTCAAGTGAAAAATATCAGAGATTCTGTTGACTCTCCCAAACAAGAATCTGGAAATTCAGAGAGGAATACTACATGTTTTTGGTTAATTCTGAATCCAAATGTAATCATTATTTCTTTGATCAATGCTTCTTGAACACATGGAAAACATTTCACATGTTCATTGAGAAAACTGTTCCTTACAAGGTAAGGCATGTAACATTTGTTTTCATTTAATGACCTCTACTCAAAAAAAACCTCCTTTCCTGTGTATGTGACATACAACAATGTTTCTAACATTGTCCATGACATCACATTCCAGGAAGCTAGGGAATTCATTTTGCAGCATTTGTAAGATTTTTTTAAGGGACAATAAACTGCAAAAACTTAATTGCAAAATCCATTTTCTGGACACTTGGCGATAAGGCTTAACATTGTTGAGTTAAAAGATAGCAATAAGGAGCAGTTTTGAAGTTATGTCACTTCATTAGTTTTGATTCTGAAATAGAGATTAATACAATACAGCACAGGAACAGATCCTTTTGGTACATAATATCTATGCTGCCATGCTTCCATTTTATATCAGTGCTATCTCCCTGCACATGATCCTTATCCCTTCATTCTCTGAATGTTCATATGCCTGTCTAAATGTCTCTTACTGCCACTATCATATCTGCTTCTTCCACCAACACCCCTTCAGTGTCTTCCAGATACCAACAGCATTTTGTGTAAAACAAATTTTGACCACACATCTATAGTTCCAATACTTATCTTAAAAAAGGCATCAAATCAACTTGTTATTTAACTCAATGTATCTTTGATAATATTTTCATCATTCTCAAGTTAGTATGAAAGAGCAAGAAACTCAAAAAGTTCAAGGAAATGAAGCAGTCAACATGGTTTTATGAAAGAGAAATACTGTTTATTGGAGTACATAGAAGAAGTAACATGTACTGTCAATAAAGAGAAAACAATAGGTGTGCTGCACATGAATTTCCAGAAGACTTTTGATAACGTATTGCATTAAGGGTTAAAATGGAAAAAACAGTAGCTCATGTCATAAGAAGTGCTATGGGAATGGATAGAAAATGAGTTTTTCCTGTTAAGGTACAGAGATCTGGTATAATGTTTTTTTTTGAATGGCAAGGTTTAAAGATACACGAGTGATATTTAAGAGACTACTAGACAGGTATATGAAGGAGTTATATGGTGAGGCAGGCAAAGTGAGGGGTTATATGGGAGGCAGGGTTTAAGGGTCGGCGCAACATTGTGGGCTGAAGGGCCTGTACTGTGCTGTACTATTCTATGTTTTTATGTTTAAAAGGTGTTGTGCTCTGGTGTTTGTTTGGTCCTGCCTTCCAGTGTTTGCTCAGTGGAAGAGCAACTGGACATTCAAGGAATTGGGCTTTTTTTTTTGTGACCGTGTTTTTCTGAAATCGTAACCCTATATACTATTTATGCTATGTGCAGTGTGCTGTTGGTGATGTGTTTTGCACCTGGGTCGCAGAGGAACATTATTTCATTTGGCTATATTCGTGTACAGCTGAATGATAATAGAACTTGAATTAGAACTTGTTTTCTTGGAAAATAGTTTATAAATTCCTAGGAGAAAGTTGGCATTCAGGGAAAAAAAGAATGAGAGGATTCATTCTAAACTCCATGAAGGATGTTTCCCCTAGCACTGGAAATGACATACCAGAGACATAGTCTCAGGAGGAGGAGTCAACCTTTTAAGACCACTAAGTGTGGAAAATATTTTTTTTTAAATAGGTTTGTGAATATTTAGAATTAACTTCCTTGAAGATGTTATATTGGGTGATCAAGGCCGAGATACCTTTTGGAACACAGGAATAAAGGGTTTGGTGATCAGACAAGAAAGTGGAGTTGAGGCCAAGATCAGATCGATCATGATTTTATTAGAATGGCTTGAATAGGCATCATCTACACCTGTCTCTTTCTCCACCCAACACCTCCTAGGTTTTGGCTTCCAATGTAAAACAGATATTTGGTAAAATTCCAGTGGCAGATAATATAATATGAAAATGAATGTAATAATTGGTATTTGAAAGTTAATCCATGTTGATATCAACTTAGAGATTTGCTTATAAGACTGTATTTCTCCCTCTGCATACCACATGCTAGGCATAATCATTCTGAGATCAATATATCTCTATACACAAATATCCCATTAACTGTGCTCACAAGTGACACAGTACACGGGATTGCAGATGCTGGAATTTAGGAAGTGTTTGTAGAGTAAAGTGGACAGTCTGGACCAGTGAAGGATCTCAACTTGAAATGTGGACCATTTCTCTCTACAGAGGCCACCAAATTCACTGAGTTCGTCCTGTATTTGTATTTTGGTTTACTGAGATCATGACTTGTGATTAATAAATTGGAGCTGGTACGAGGACAGAAAATAGTCAAATAGAGTAAGTTGTTATATACATACTGGGACATTCAGATGGAAATGAGTCCAAAATAAATTTTAAATATCAAAATATCTTTGATTAATTTCCTTATCTGTAAATAATTTTCCTTTTATAACAGGAAAATCCTGATAACCTAATGCAACATTTTGTTTATGAAAATCTCAACTTATTTATACTTTCTGAACAGGATAAATATTTGATCTACTTTAGGAAACTTTTATTTCTTATTTTTTAAGCTCAAAATGTTTGATTCAAATAATGATGGAAAGCTGGGACTCAGCGAAATGGCCAGGTATGTAATTTCAAATATACATTTTATTTAAATCAAAGAGCTTCATTTATGTAATGTAAGTTGACAAACCACATGTGCACTTTTTTGAATAGGTTACTTCCTAACAAAGAGAATTTTCTTCTCAACTTTCAAGTAGGTACTATTATATTTGTTTGTTTCACAGTTGGAAAGGAAAAAATCTATCAAACATATAAGGATAAAGGGTTCTGTACACTATGGCAAATGGGGTCTTGACCACTACATTCTACAATTCAACCTTTTATCCTCAATCTTGCATTACACATTAAACTGCTGATAGATTGTATAGTATACATGAATTGTCTGCCATTGTTAGTCTTTTTATTACTGTCATCTTAATTCCATCACATTTTCAATCATGCTGGAAATTTGTTTATCAATTTGTTTTTGTTGGAGACTTGCAGTTTCTGTCTGCAGGGTAGGCAACAATCTGATGCTATTTACAAGTCCTCAAAACATACTTAATGGCACATTGCTAATCAATCTCAAACCAACGCAGTATCAGTCTACTGAATATCTTGGGGTAGGTACCAGATTATTATTTTTATCAATACCTAGCTGTAAACTACACAAGTGGTTGCAGAACTTTAAAAACTATTCCTCACATATTTTCTAATGTCAGTAGGATAGTAGAAAACTTCAACATCACTGTTTCCATGAACTTACTCCTCCACTTTCTCGTTTTTGCTAGACCACAAATTCCTAGGCTCCCTTAAGTATCACTCAAACCCAAAATATACGAAATGATCAGCTAGAAGAACTCAGCAGTTTGAACAGCATCAGTGTATGTATGTGCATGAATCGTTGATGTTTTGGGTCACCATGTCAACAATTCCTTTCCCCTCATAGATGCTGCTTGACCTACTAAGTTCTTCCAGTAGATTGTTGCTGCAGATTCCAGCATCTGAAGTGCCCTGTGTCTCCATAATACACACTATTTAATTACATCAATGGTCTCTCAATAATCTCCAGACCACTTTCAGGGATATTAAGGATTCATTCTCAAAACATAGAACATAGCATTGAACAGATTAATATCATATTTTCAGATGCCTTAAGTGGTCTTAGAATCAGATGTTACATACTGATTGAATGCCTTGGTATATGCTTGCTGAGTTGTCTTTTTCCCTCAACTTTTAGGGGGTGAATATGTCCTCAAAAGAATTCAATGATATCTTTGAATATTATGACCAGGTAATTCATTTTTCTTTACTTTACCTAATGCTAAGTTGCTGTCTTATGACCAGTCAAGCACACCTGATGATTGCACTGAGTATTATTACAAATAGGCAACATGCCATACCTTTCCTTCACAAACTGCATATTGCATCCTGCACCACTGGTAGGACAAATCCACCTTTGGAAGGTTGGGTCTTTTGGGAGAAAGTACAGTGGTGTCAATAGATGTGAGTACTCTGGAGGTCCTTAACAAAGCCTGTAGATCCCCATTAGGTTTTGTCCCATTGGGTGAAACTATGTCCTTCAGGACTGAGCAGTGTTGTTATGATGATGATAAAATTTCAGTTTTGGTTTTACTGGATCTTAGTGCTGCTTTTGATACAGTTGGACATGGCATATTACTGAACAGACTTGAAAACTGGGTGGGACTTTCTGGTACAGTCCTAAAATGGCTTAAATCGTATTAATCGGACAGGGACTATTTTGTATTATCTGAATTGAATTAATTTAAATCTTGCATCCATCCCACAATGTGAAGGGATAAATATCTTTGCGTTACTCTGTCACAATGTGAATTTATAAGTCTAATGACTTGTAGAAAGAAGCTGTCCCATAGCCTGTTGGTGCTGGCTTTAATGCTATGGTACAATTTGCTAGGCAGAAGCAGCTGAAACAGGTTATGGTTGGGGTGACTAGTGTCCCTGATGATCTTCCAGGCCTTCTTTCTGCACCTGCTGCTGTATGTCCCCAATGGGGGGGGGGAGGTTCACATCCACAGATGCACTGGGCTATCCGTACCATTCTCTGCTGTACCCAGCGATCAAGGTTGGTCTAGTTCCCATACCAGGCAGTGATACAGTCAGTTAGGATGCTCTCCCTGGTGCCCCTGTAGAAGGTCTTGATGATTTGGGCACTCATGTTGAACTTTTTCAGTCATTTGGAAGAGATGATGTTGTGCTTTTTTTGGCCACACAACTGGTGTGTACAGTCCAGGTGAGATCTTTGGTGATGTCTGTACCAAGGAACTTGAAACTACTCACCTTCTCAACTGCAGACCCATTAATGTTGATCGAGGCAAGCCTATCTCTGTTCTTCCAGTGGATGTAGTGTACCTCGATTTTCAGAAGGCATTTGATAAGGTCCCGCATAGGAGATTGGTGGGTAAAATCAAAGCTCAGGGCATTGGGGGGAAGACATTGACATGGATAGAAAACTGGTTGGCAGATAGAAAGCAAAGGATAGCGGTGAATGGGTGTTTCTTGGAATGGCAGGTGGTGACTAGAGGGGTGCCACAGGGCTCGGTATTGGGACCACAGCTGTTTACAATTTACGTCAACGATTTGGATGAAGGCATTGAAAATAACATCAGCAAATTTGCTGATGATACTAAGCTGGGTGGCAGTGTGACATGTGATGAGGATGTTAGGAGAATTCAGGGTGACTTGGATAGGCTGGGTGAGAGGGCAGATACTTGGCAGATGACGTTTAATGTGAATAAGTGTAAGGTTATCCACTTTGGGGGTAAGAACAGGAAGGCAGAGTATTATCTGAATGGTGTAGAGTTAGGTAAGGGAGAAATACAAAGAGATCTAGGAGTCCTTGTTCATCAGTCACTGAAGGTGAATGAGCAAGTGCAGCAGGCAGTGAAGAAGGCTAATGGAATGCTGGCCTTTATTACAAAGGGAATTGAGTACAAGAGCAAGGAAATCCTCTTGCATTTATACAGGGCCCTGGTGAGACCACACCTGGAGTATTGTGTACAGTTTTGGTCTCCAGGGTTAAGGAAGGACATCCTGGCTGTAGAGGAAGCGCAGCGCAGATTCACAAGGTTAATTCCTGGGATGTCTGGACTGTCTAACGCAGAGAGGTTAGACAGACTGGGCTTGTACACGCTGGAATTAAGGAGATTGAGAGGGGATCTGATTGAAACATATAAGATTATTAAGGGATTGGACAAGATAGAGGCAGGAAATATGTTCCAGATGCTGAGTGAGTCCAGTACCAGAGGGCATGGTTTGAGAATAAGGGGTAGGTCATTTAGGACAGAGTTAAGGAAAAACTTCTTCTCCCAGAGAGTTGTGGGGGTCTGGAATGCACTGCCTCGGAATGTAGTGGAGGCCAATTCTCTGGATGTTTTCAAGAAGGAGCTAGATAGGTATCTTATGGATAGGAAAATCAAGGGATATGGGGACAAGGCAGGAACCGGGTATTGATAGTAGATGATCAGCCATGATCTCAAAATGGCGTTGCAGACTCGAAGGGCCGAATGGTCTACTTCTGCACCTATTGTCTATTGTCTTCCTGTAATCCACAATCAGCTCTTTAGTTTTTTGGACATTGAGGGAGAGGTTGTTATCTAGGCACTACTGTGTCAACATCTCCTCTGTAGGCTGCCTCTTCACCACGAGAAATAAGGCTCTTCAATCTCGTATCATCTGCGAATCTGATCAGCAGATTGGAGCTGTGTATGGCAGCACAGTCGCAGGTGTAAAGGGTACAGTAGCTGCATATCTGACTGAACAAAAACAACACACAGACACATTCCTCAAGGGTGCATACTGGGGCCTCTTCAGTTTAACATGCACATGCTAGCTCTAGCTCAAATCATGGTAAGCAACAAAATACCTTGCCTTAATTTTGCGAATAACTCTCAGATTTATATAATAGTGTTATCAAGTGACTATGGTCCCATACAATCACTAAAAAACTGTATTGAACAAATCACTGAATGCATGAACTGGAAGTTCCTCCAGGTAAACAAAGAGAAACCTGAAATAATTGTTTTTTGTGCCAAAAAAGAACGATTAGAAGTCAGCGCTCACTTAGAATCCCTTTCGTTACAGACCTCAAGCCAAGCCAGAAACTTTGGTATTGTGATGGACTCCAACTTAAATTTTAACTGCCACATTAAGACAAATTACAAAGTCAGTCCATTGCCATCTTAAAAGTATAGCGAGAATTAAAGGGCTTATTTCTTAGCAAGCTCCAGAAAAGCTCATCCCTGCATTTATTTTAGTAGGCTTGACTACTGTAATGCCATTTTCAAAAGACTCTGTAAAATATCCCTCAGACAGCTGCAACTCATTCAGAACACTGCTGCTAGAGTCTTCACTGAGATCTAGACAGTAGAACATACCACTCTAGTTCTCAGATCACTACACTGGCTTCCTGTCGACCAGAGGACTGACTATAAAATATTATTACTGGTTTATAAGGCGCTGAATAGTCTAGGGCCAAAACACCTCTGATCTCCTGCTGCATTCTGAGCCTTCCTGAGCTCTCAGGTTGTCTGGGGTGTGTCTGCTTACTGTCCGCAGGTTCAAAAATAAACACGGTGAAGCAACTTTTAGTTACTATGCTCTACATTCTGGAATAACCTTCCAGAGGATCTGAAATCTGCCCAACTTTAAGCTCTTTTAAAGATACAACTACTCCCTCAATGTCACAAAAAAAAAGGAGCTGGTTGCGGATTACAGAAGGAATGGAGACGGGCTAACCCCTATTGACATCAATGGATCTGGGGTTGAGAAGGTAAACAGCTTTAAGTTCCTCGTCATCCACATCACTGAGGGCCTCACGTGGTCTGTACACACCAGCTGTGTGGTGAAAAAGGCACTACAGCACCTCTTTTACCTCAGATGGTTGAGGAAGTTTGGTAATGGGCCCCCAAATTCTAAGAGCTTTCTACAGGGGCACAATTGAGAGCATCCTGACAGGTTGCATCACTGACTGGTATGGGAACTGTAGTTCCTTTAATCGCAGGATTCTGCAGAGAGTGGTGTGGACAGCCCAGTGCATCTGTAGTTATGAACTTACCATGATTCAGGACATTTACAAAGACAGATGTGAATAAAGGGCCTAAATGATCATTGGGGATCCGAGTCACCCCAATCACAATCTACTCCAGCTGCTACCTTCCAGGAAACAGTACGGCAGCATAAAAGCCTGGACCAACAGGCTCCGGGGACAGCTTCTTCCACCAGGCCATCAGACTGATTAACTCATGCTGATTTGAGTATACTTCTATGTTACATTGACTGTTCTATTTATTATAAATTACTATGATTGCACGAGGCATAATGTAAAGACTTTTACTCCTCATGTATGTGAAGGTTGTAAGAAATGAAGTCAATTCAGTTCTATCAAACTTGAAAACTTTTATTTTCGCTGTAGCTTTTAATTAGAATCTCCTGCACTGTACCTTATATTTATCATATATATTTCTGAGTGATTTCATGCTCTTTCATATTGTCTAAAATTTGATGTTTGCGTTTTATATCTTGTTCTGTCTAAGCACTTTGACCTGCGCTGTTTGAAAAGTGCTATACAAATAAACTTGCTTGCTTCCTATTGAACCACTCAGTGAAGAGCATCAATATTCCCAGCCCAGTGCATATCTTGTACCCTCCATTATTCTTTCTTTGTTTTGTACATTGTTTAATATGGAGCTGTACTGATTTATCAACTTTGGTAGCAAGGGGAGCAGGTTCCTCATTACACCTGTACACTTTCTATCTTGACCCCTCGCCACCCCAACTTATTCTGGCTTCATCCCCTTTCCTTTTCAGTCCTAATGAAGGGTCTCAGCCCAAAATGTTGCCTGTGTGTTCCCCTCTGTAGATGCTGCCTAACTTGCTGAGTCCCTAAAGCACTATGCGCGTATTGCTCAGCATTTCCAGCATCTGCAGAATCTCTTATCCTTAAAATTTTCTCATCTACATTTGCTATAGAAACATAGAAAACCTACAGCACAATACAGGCCTTTCGGCCCACAATGCTGTGCCGAGCATGTCCTTACCTTAGAACTACCTAGCTTACTCATAGCCTTCTATTTTTCTAAGCTCCATGTACTCCAAGAGCTCCAAGAGTCTCTTAAAAGACCCTATCATTTCCACCTCCACAACCGCAGCCGGAAGCCCATTCCACGCACTCACCACTCTCTGCGTAAAAAAAACAACCCTGACACCTCCTCTGTACCTACTTCCAAGCACCTTAAAACTGTGTTCTCTCATGCTAGCCATTACAGCCCTGGGAAAAAGCCTCTGACTATCCACACGATCAATGCCTCTCATTATCTTGTACACCTAATATGCAAATGAGCTGCTGTAAAAGCAGTGTAAAAGGAAAATTAGAATTTTGGATATGAATAAGCTGAGTGGAATAAAGTAACATCTACTTGTTGTTAATCATGACACAGGTTTTACTGTTAAATGCAACTGACTGTGAAAATGAAAGTATTATTCTGCTGCTCATAATGGAGGTGGATGGATTACATTTTCATGCATTCCAATTGCATTACTGCCTTTTGGGCAATAAGATTAAAATTGTAACATCATTATTTGTTCCTCTTATAGCATTGTAGTACGGTATTTTTAATTATAGTATGAGGATCATGGACTCACATGAGGTAAATTATTTATGACTAGGATAAAGGTGAAGTGTCTTATACAAATTTCTATTCCAATAGGATGTTTTGTCAATGAATATATTCATAACTGTTAACGATAGATTTAGATAATACGGTAATCATGGTATAAGGGGAAAGGGGATAGGAAGGGGAAGTAGAACTGAGATAAGTAAACTGTCCTTTTATGAAATGTGACAGCAGTTTTACAGAGGAAATTAAGTATGTTTCTAATCCCATTTAAAATAATAAAATTGTCTCAAAACCAGTTTGTGAATAATTTGGCAATCATGAATTAGCCAGAATGATAAAAATTAATGCATTTGTCTCTGTTTATTTATAAGTTGCTCAACAAAGTAAAACCATGATAATTGGCTTACTTTTTCCTGAAGCACAACCGTATGCACAAACTGGACATAGTAATGAAAATAGATAGTTAACTTTTCAATAGTCTACCTATTTTTATGTATTAAATGCAAATGTAATCTGATGCCATCAAGATTACTGTACAAACAAAATTATATTAAACCCTTTAGACTATACAAATTATTTCTTCAATTCTTTTGTTATTTGTCAGTATAACCTATTATGAATTTAAAGGTTAAAGGCATACATTAAGAAACTTGTATTAATAAATATAACACTGCAGGTACTTAGCAGTGAGAATACTATTACAAATGCATAAAGTTGCAGTCCCCAGTACACTAGATAATTTATTAAGTACATTGTTACATTTAAGTATGCAAACTTACTATACACATTGGTGTTTCCATTGTTATCTTAAGTCTGAATCCATCAGCTGAATATTACTTCAAGAAGAGTGATATGAGCAAAAAGCATTAAAAAAAAGCCTTCAACCCATTTGAGGTGTATTTGAGACTAATATGGAAAGCAATATAAGTGATAATGCAAGTTATTTATAAACTTCACCTTTTCATAATAACTATACAGCACCAATTTCATTTGAATCCTATGATGTTTACTTGTAATTATGTGTTCCATGCAGGCTATCATAATTTAGACACTGAGGTTTATTCACTTCAAATCTGTATTCACCCACATAATAAGCAACAATCTTCTAACAGTCTTTTACTTCTGTAGTGCATCGATCTGGATGGTTTAGGGTATCACAATGAACTCCCAATTTCTAAAGTAGCTCTACATATGTAATACTGCATATTCATTTTAAAATATGCTTCCCTTAAGAAATTTAAACAATAGTTTGTTTTTAAATAAGAGGATACACAATTTTCAACTTCATAAGTATTTATTACTGTGCGGTAATCTGAACAGTTCATGAAGGCTGATTTTTCTGTTTTTTACCAAACAAAATTATAAGAAATGGAGTGACCTAATATTTAAGAAATTAATCACACGTAGAATATAGATTAACCTAAACACGGCCTTCACAATGTGTGTGTACAAAGCCAGGCAGGGAGTTAAGTACCTTTTCAAAAATCACTCGTGATATAAGTTTTCTACAGGGTTTTTAATAAGAACTTACTTGTGAAGATATTGCTGTTTTAAGGGTAAATAAAGAGGGGATGGAGTTGAATGTCCTGCTACACCAAGTGCTTCAAGTCAAAATATGAATTAACCTGCACAGGAAATGATATAAAAAAAACAGCTTATGTACAGGAAGTGATGTTCATGCAAAATAAATACACCTCTAGAGGCCAGAACACATCCTGTCTGGCATCCATGGGATGTCAGCTTAGCTACTGAAACTAAAAGACAGATGATCATTCTCAAAAATCACTCGAGTTGTAAGCTTTCTTCAGGATTTCTAAATGAGAACTTACTTGTGAAAAGATATTGCCATTTCAAGGCAAACAGACTGTAGTGGAGATGGATGTCTTTCTCGTGCAGGAAAATATATAAAAAGAAGCTTACATACAGGAAGTGATGCTCATAACAAACTGTGCCTCCACAGGCCAGAACATTGACCATGTTAATGAGATTTATATTCTAATAAGAAAATACAAAAGTTTAAACTTCTATTTTTTCTCTTTAGGATGGCAATGGATATATAGATGAAAATGAATTAGATGCACTACTAAAGGACCTGTGTGAAAAGAACAAACAGGTAATAAAACAATGCAAACTACTAACTTTAAAGAGTTAAACAAATGAAGGTTTTATTCTACATGGCTGTTTCTGAAATTTAGTTAACTATATGATTATAAAATACAGGACCTAGACATTGAAAATCTTACAACTTACAAGGAAAACATCATGGCTTTGTCTGATGGAGGAAAGCTCTTTCGGAAAGACTTGGCATTAATCCTCTGTGCAGAAGAGTTTTAAATATCTTGCATTCTCGTCTGCTTGTGATTTCTGTGAAGATAGCTGTGTGCTAAATGGGTGTAGGATATGCTTTCCTTCTACCTGTATGCATATAGGTTAATCTGTAGAATGTGCAACACATTCTTTCTGATCTGTTGTATCTATACTCTTTGTAATTTATTGCTTTTGTATCTACAGAATTCATACAATAAAATATACTACTGAAAATGATATGAAATGTGGCATAAAACAGTTGTTTTGTATGGAAATGAAAGAAGTGTTTATAATAAATGTTGGTGAAACTGTTCTAGATTACTTAATAAATGTAATGAAGGTATAAGGAGACCTTGTGCAATTGACACAATTCATAATTAAAGATGTTAAAATTAATCCAGTAAGATTTTCAATAATTGTTCTGTATATGTTTTTAAGCATGGTGTACATTTTTTTGAAAAAAAACTTAACAAAATACAAGTAAACAACATGCTGAAAATAATTTGAACTACACAATTTATTGATCAGTTAAAGGCATATAATTCCTCCGGAAAAAATACCCAATTGTATTTGGAATCTAGTTTGTTCCTTGTCATCTTTTTAAGATATACAAGATTAAATGGTGAAACAATATGGATGGACAGAGGATGCATTGACTGAGTTCAGAAAAATAAGCAGCAAATAAACAGGAAAGCAAAAGCAAATTGACAAAGGAGCACCTTTACAGAAAAATGTCACAGCTACTTTCTATATTTTTGATCCATTCCAGATTTATAGAATACACTAGGATGCACTGTGCAGGATAGTAGCTGTAAACCCAGTCTAATCTGATTTTTAATTTAAGAGTAAATAATGCTTGATTTATTCCAAACTTAATATCAAAGCCCTATGATCCTTTCAAGCATTTACTTCATAAACCAGTAAAGTTTTTAAAAATTGCTCTCCATCATGTTAATGTAGCTTCTATGTATTCTTTTCTTTCCAAAAAAAATTCAATTTACCAATGAGAAGTATCATCCTTACTTCCCAACTCTGGTACTATGCATGCATCATTTATGGTGGCATCCATTATGGTGATTATAATATCCTTATACACATTGGCAGGAAAATGTTTTCAGAATAGTTTTGCTTCATTTTGCTTTGTGATAACACTGATCTAAAATCTCTACTGCCTTGCAACTACACCCCCACTCATAGGGAAGGCTTTGCAAGTAAACACGGAGGGAAAAATCTGGAGCTCGAGTCCCTAAGGCAGTCCCACAGTGATTCCAATGCTGACTGGCAACTCATGCAACACTGCTGGTACCAAATTATATCAGACTCTGCCGTTCCTTTCGGTTCATCAGATGCATGGAGAGGGGGAGCTTGCTACACGGGCAACAGCTTGCTCTTCACATCATACTGCCCAGGCCTACGTATCCAGACAGCTAAGACGCAATATCCATGGTCAACTCTGACTGACGTTGGCCCTCACCCTCACAACACTCAGCAAAGTAGCAAAACAGCAGTTTCACTTAATTAAAATTAATAAATTCTGATTTTATAACCAATGATAGTTTTTAAGTATTACTTATAATAAAACCATTTCAATTTGGTAAGTTAAATATAACTATTTTGAAAATATAATCAAATATAAATCATCTAAAATCAAGGCATTTTTTACCAGTAAACAGGCATAACAATCTTGTCCATGTGCCATTTTTAATTGTTGTTGATTTGTACCACTTAGGAGCCTTTGGTTTTTCTGATGAGGGACTCCAGCATGTCCCATTGGTCACTTGTAACCTATGATTTAAAAAAAAGAGAGAATTTAAAGGTCAAGCTTAAGTAGATTTAAGGTGTCCGCAACTTTCTGAACATCTACTTCACGCAACTTTGCTTTTACGAAAAAAGACGCCCGCTTTAAACTTGTGTTTACCCCGAGAAAGACTACCATGACCGTGAAGCCTTGCGTGGGCAGGTGTGAGTGCATGCATATACATGCCGATCTTTTTCTACAAATTGGTTTTGGCTCAACCTTCCCAATTCTGGTAAGTGAATCTACACTGTACATACATTATTTCTACTTTATATAGCTGTGTATTTATCATATCATTCCTGCTTTTACTATATGTTAGTGATATTTTAGGTTTTATGTGCTATTTGGTATAATTTGGTAAGTTATTTTTTGAGTCTGGGATCTTGACGGTAGAGGAGACCATAGACAGACATGTCAGAGTGAGGGTGGTCTGTGGAATTCAAGTGGGTGGCCACAAGGAGATCCCGCCACTGCTGGAGGACTGAGTGCCGGTGTTTGGCGAAACAGTCTCCCAGTCTGTGGCGTATCTCCCCAATGTATAAATGGCCACATCGGGAGCACTGGATACAGTACATCACTCCAGTTGACTCACAGGTGAAGTGGTGCCTCACCTGAAAGGACTGTCTGGGGCCTAGGACGGTGGTGAGGGAAGAAGTGTGGGGGCAGGTGTAGCACTTCTTCCGTTTGCAGGGATGAGTGCCCGGAGGGAGGTCAGTGGGGAGGGATGGGGGTGATGAGTTGACAAAGGAGTCACATAGGGAACAATCCCTGCGGAAAGCTGAGAGTGGGGGGAGGGGAAGATGTTGCTGGTGGTGGGATCACGTAGGAGGTGGCGGAAGTTACGGAGGATTATATGTTGGATCTGTAGGCTGGTAGGGTGATAGGTGAGGACCTGGTGGGCTGGTGGGGGGGATGGGGTGAGGGCAGAGGTGCATGAAATATGGGAGACGCGTTGGAGGGCAGAGTTGATAGTGGACAAAGGGAAGCCCCTTTCTTTAAAAAAGGAAGACATCTCCTTTGTCCTAGAACGAAAGGCCTCATCTTGAGAGCAGATGCGACGGAGGCGGAGGAATTGAGAGAAAGGGATAGCATTTTTGCAGGAGACGGGGTGGGAGGAGGAATAGTCTAGGTAGCTGTGGGAGTTAGTAGGTTTGTAGTAGACATCGGTGGATAGGCTGTCTCCATAGATAGAAACAGAAAGATCTAGAAAGTGGAGGGAGGTGTTGGAAATAGACCAGGCGAATTTGAGGGTGAGGTGAAAGTTGGAGGCGAAGTTAATGAAATTGACAAGTTCAGCATGTGTGCAGGAAGCAGCGCCGATGCAGTCATTGATATAACGTAAGAAAAGAGGAGGACATATACTGGTGTAGGCTTGGAACATAGACTGCTCCACATGGCCGACAAAAAGGCAGGCATAGCTAGGACCCATGCGGGTGCCAGTGGTTACACCTTTAGTTTGGAGGAAGTGGGAGGAGCCAAAGGAGAAACTGTTAAGGATGAGAACTATTTCCGCAAGGCGGAGAAGAGTGGTGGTAGAGGGTGACTGGCTGGGTCTGGAATCCAGGAAGAAACGGAGAGCTTGGAGACCTCTCCTGGTGGGCGAGAGGTATATAGGGACTGGACATCCATGGTGAAAATGAGGCGGTGGGAGCCGGGGAACTTGAAATCTTTGAAGAGATGTAAAGCATGGGAAGTATCACGGACGTAGGTGGGAAGGGATTGAACAAGGGGAGATAAAATAGAGTGGAGATAGGCAGAAATGAGTACAGTGGGGCAGGAGCAAGAAGAGACAATGGGTCTGCCTGGACAGGCAGGTTTGTGAATCTTAGGTAGGAGGTAGAAACGGGAAGTGCAGGGTATGGGAACTATAAGTTTGGTGGCTGTGGATGGGAGATCTCCTGAGCTGATGAGATCGGAAATGGTTTGGGAGACAATGGACTAGTGCTCCCTAGTGGGGTCATGGTCCAGGGGTAGATGTGTCAGCGAGTTGTCGTCGTGCCTCCGCTATGTACAGGTCGGTGTGCCAGACGACAACAGCATCCCCCTTATCAGCAGGTTTGATGGTAAGGTTGGGATTGTTGCGGAGGGAATGGAGAGCAGAGCGTTCAGAGGGGGTGAGGTTGGAATTGGAGGAAGGGATGGTGAAGTTGAGACGGTTAATGTCCCGACGGCAATTAGAGATGAACAGATCCAGGGTGGGTAGAATTCCTGGGCGGGGAGTCCATGAGGCGGAGGAGGAGGGTTGGAGACGGGAGAACGGGTCATCGGTGGGGGTGGGAAAGTCCCTACTGAAGAAGTGGGCTCGAAGACAGAGCCGGCGGAAGAAGAGCTCCACGTCCTGGCGCACGCGGAACTCACTGAGGTGAGGGCGAAGGGGGACAAAGGTGAGGCCCTTACTAAGGACAGAGCGCTCAGCCTCAGAGAGGGGAAAGTCGGAGGGGATGGTGAAGACTCGGCAGGGTTGAGAGCTCTGGTCCGAGGGGGGTGGGAGGCTGGTGGAGTCAGTGGGGAAGGGGTGGGGGGGAGAGGAAGCTGAAGCCCCCGAGGGCCCGGGAACCAGTGATTGAACCTCAGGCTCAGAAGGATCAGATGGCAGCGTGGTGGTGGGAGAAGGGAAGACGGCAGCGCTTTACGCCATTTTGGCTTATGAATGTTTAATAGGAACGCTCTACCTTCTGATAGCGGGGGAAACCTGTACAGTATTTATCTTTTTAAATCATAACAGATACCAATGAGAAATAAAGCAACTTAATTCTTCAGCAAGTAATGAGAAACAAACTTTGCTCTTTAATAGTACACAAATTAGTTATTGGATGTATGTTGGATAGCATCAGTAATGATCATTTTTTTTGGGTGAGCAATACATTAATCCCTGCAAGCATCTCTAGAGTTAATGGAAAATCGGTTTATTATCTATGGTATTTTCGCTTTGCCTTCCATGTAGAAATTGTGGCTAAGTGAATAAAATAAAGGCTTCATGGTGAAAAGACGATGTTACCTTTTGCAGACTGTTAAATTCACCAGCTATTGAAGGAAATTCACCACCGTCAAATCTTATTACCTATATTAAAAAAAACACATTCAGCTATGTTTGGCTTAAAACCAAACAATGAAAAAACTTAAAAACACAAAATGCTGGCAGAACTCAGCAGGCCAGACAGCATCTATGGGAGGAGGTAGTGATGACGTTTCGGGCCAAAACCCTTCATCAGGAGTGAAGTAACATGGGATGGTTGAGGGGGGATAAGAAGTTCGGGGGGAGGGATGGAGTAGAGAGCTGGGAGGTGATAGGCTTAAGGAAAAATGGGCTAGGGGGAAGGTGGAGAATTATGGGAAATAAAAGAGAAAGAAAGGTAGGGCTGGGGGGAGATTATAGTGAGGGGGGAAAAGAGAGAGAAAGAGAGAAAGGTTTCAAGACCTCCATTGATACCCCTGCCCCCCTTACCCCATCAGACTATAATTTTAGTCTGGTTCTCTTTCTCCCCCCTCACTATAATCTCCCCCCAGCCCTACCTTTCTTTCTCTTCTATTTCCCATAATTCTCCACCTTTCCCCTAGCCCATTTCCCTCCAGCCTATCAATTCCCAGCTCTCTACTCCATCCCTCCCCCCACTTCTTATCCCCCCTCAACCGTCCCATGTTACTTCACTCCTGATGAAGGGTTTTGGCCCGAAACATCATCACTACCCCCTCCCATAGATGCTGTCCGGCCTGCTGTGTTCTGTCAGCATTTTGTGTTTCTATTTATTTTCAGCATCTGCAGATTCACTCGTGTTGCCAATGAAAAAACTTTACTGCAGAATTAAAACACCATGATTGTTTCATTCCAGACTCTCTTCTTCCTATCCATTTCTTTAATCCTATGATTTCCCACCCTAACAGTGTTCCTCCATTTCTGCCTTCACAAAACAGCTTTGATGTCTTTTGATGGACAGCTTTGATGTCTTCTGAAGCTTAGGGCCCAAACTCTGGAAATCCTTTCCTAAATCTCTCCACCTCTCTCTCCTTTTGAGACACCCGTATCCATTGTAATAGATTATGCGGCTCCGTGTCAAATTTTGTTTGGTAACATTGCTACAAATTTATTTTGACTGCTTTAGTATATTTGGAGCAATATATAAATGCAGTTTGATGATGCGGATGTTCTAATAGAAGGTATTTCATCATATTCCTATCTTCCATTGCCGACCTTTTTCAACATTGGGAGGCAAGGCTCTGAGCATTAAATATACAGTTCTGATTCATTCAGCAGTCTTTTATTTCTCCCCTTGACAATTTTTTTTGCTGCAGAATGATCTAAAGGTCAGGAAAATTATCAAACTTTTTGTTAAACTGGATATAGAGAACATTTCATTTGTGAGGAAGAATGACAGTAAGAATGTAAAATGCAATATCCGATCATTTGGAAATCCTATGTATATAATTCCACTCACATTTACCCTGGTTCTCACATTCTCTTCCTACTAAGGCAGCAGTTTCTGCATCCACTTCCTGCTCACCAGGACCCTGTGTAGTTTCGTTGGCCACACTCCTTCAAAAATTACCTGGTTCAGATTCCTAAGATCACTTCAAATTTATTGGTTTCACAGATGCTTTACTGTATATCTTTAAAAAAAAGTGACATCCAATAGTCTGGAAAATCTGCTACTCTGGCACCAAAATCCAAAATGTACCAGATTAAATTGAATTTTATTTCAGTTAGACCTCTTTGATCTAAGACAGTCAGTAGAAAACCAACAGGGTTCAGAAAAAATATTTCATTAACCAAGAAGTATCTTGCTACCAAACAGAGGTTAAAGGGCATGGTTTGGATACATTTATAGAAGAGCTGGAAAAGTATAACAGGAACAAGGAAATAGTTGGTTACATTGAAAGACTTAGATATGGAAAAGCAGGACAAGGTTCAAAATGAATTCCCATAATATCATGGGATGGTTGGTCTGAACGGTCTATTTCTGTGCCTGACATCCTACAATCCTTTGCAGTCCTGGCTTTTAAGTGCCTTTTCCAATTAAGCATCCTCCCATAGATAACGCCATTAGGTCATAGAGTTAAACAGCACAGAAACAGACTATCCAGCTCTCAATGACTATGTTGACCATCAAGTATCTATCTACACTAAAAAAAATTGGCAGTAATCGTTCTGTAGCCCTCTATGCCTTGGCAATTCCTATGCTGGGAGTTTGCCTGCTTCCACCATCCGCTCATGCAGTGCTTTCTAGATTTCAACCACTATAGGTGAAAATGTCCTTCCTCAGATCCTATTTAAATTTCTTACTCTTTATCTCAAAATCTATGCCCTCTAGATTTATAAAGAGCATAAAGTAGGTTTTCTACTACCTACCCTAGTTTTTTGTACTATCTTTGCTATGATTAAATCCTCTTGATGGAGATAACCAAGGATAATATACCATTTTAAACAAAGAGCAAGACAATACAAATGGTAACCTACTGCTCCTGTAATCCAGTTGGCATAATCACTGCACAGGTAAGCAGCAAGATTGGAGATTTCATTCACAGTACCAAAGCGGCCCATCGGAATTCTCTTCAGCATTTCTTTTTCAAACAATCCACTTGGGTCAAGTCGACTAAAGGCACCCTAAAAAAGGTTAAAATACATTGCAAATGCTATAAGTAGACTAGACAAACAATATTAATGTCAAACATTATTTGGCTAAAAATAGGTTTAGCTTTAGCTTGAAATACAATTATTTTGCATGGTAAAGAAGAAAATAAATATTTTAAATAGGTATGTAAATACATTAAAATATTTTTTAAATTTTGAGGACATTAGAAATCAGAGCAAAATTACACGTCACCTCAAGCCTGCTCCGCCATTTGATCATTAGTCCGAATTCTATTTTACTGCTAGATTCCCATAATTCCCTATTCAAAATTCTTTATTGCCTATAATATATTTAATAAACTGCACTATACTGTTGGCAGAACGGTGGTTCCAGAGAATGTAAGTTGGCTGCAATGTGCATCACTGTGTTCTTGAGCTACATACAGTAGCTCAGAGGTACAGAATGGAAGTCAGGGGTATGAAAGTATTGGGTTTGCTGTCTGTGAAGTTCTGAACACAAACAAAGTTCTTAAGACCTATCCATTATAGACAGCTACGGGTACCCTCATTAAAGAAAGGTTATACTTTAGCCACCAACACTTCAAAAGCTAGATCACTTCCTTGTTGATTCTCCTCAGCAAGTTTAGCTGTTAATATCCACTGTATAAATAGTGGGTCCTACAGTGGGAGTTACTTCTAGCTAGCCAGGCACTTTAAATACAATTCATTTATTTTTAGTCATACACTTTTAAATATGAATACAATTCTCAAAACATACTCAAAACTCAGAGAGGATTTCTATATTATAAAAGATTTCCAAATTACAAATGATTTCGAAAACACAAGGGATTTCCAACATACAGGTAGAAATCCTATAAGCTAAAAAGACATACCAATGAACTACAGACGAACAAGTCACTATCGCACAAACTGAAGGCAGGGGGATGGATTCTAGTCACTCTGTCTTTCTGTCATAATTATCATTGTTCTTAACAAGCCTGGGTTTGCTCTTTAACATTTATACTATTCTTTTTTTCTACACGCATCTGATAATTTTCAGATACCTTTGCTGGGACATTCAACCAGATGGTCTAAAAGCTTCTGGTGATAGAGATACCAGACACTCAAAAATAATGCTGTGAGGGTTGATTCTCCAAATGCACAAATCTAACAACTATTGAGAGATCAGATACTTGATGTGCTAAGTGATAGTACCAGTCTGGTCTATAAACTTCTTTCATCTAAATAACTTACCCAATATTGCCTAGTTTGATGAAGGCCCAACTAACATAACCCAAGTCATCAGACTCCTCAATACTCAAGAGTCGAGACTGACATCTACATCATTATTATATTGTAATTTGTCCTCTACTGTGCCTATTGTTTTGTTTATATAATTATTGTACTGCACTGTTTTGTGCACTTTATGTAGTCCTGTGCAGGTCTGTAGTCTAGTGCAGTTTATATGTTTTACATAGTTTAGTGTAGCCTTGTGCTGTCTCACATTGTCTAGTGTAGTTTTGTGCTGCTTCATGTAGTGCCAGGGTCCTGGAGGAACATTCTTTCGTTTTTACTGTGTACTGTAACAGCAGTTTATGGTTGAAATGACAATAAGCTTGACTTGACCTCTTGAGCAGCCTGCTCTTTATAGACTGATCATTGCTTGCAATTTACATTAAGAATCGAAGACTGCTTCTTGTTAATGACAAGAAGCCGAGCAAGGAATATTAGTTGGGAGTTTAACTTATTTAAAAACAACTCTTTGAACCCCTGGAAGAGGCAGCTGGTGTGTCAGAAAGCTGAGCTCGGCCACCCAGGCCCTGGACAGTGAATATCTATCACAAGCTGTGTTGTATTTGACCTCTCACTCCAACGGTGATTCCCTGATATTGTGATCTGACATTGGCTACCTAGTCCCTAGTTTTACAGCAGCTCTAGCTGATACATCCAGCATAGCCCCATTCATTTGAATAAGGTCACCATTCTTCACTGAGGATAAAGGTCCACAGAACGGCAAAGGATAACAACTATTTCTTAACCTAGTGGCACTGGAAATGATGCTCCTTGGATATACTTAGACTATGCCTACTTCCCATTTACTGGACACAAAGAGAGAAATGAAAACTACACCTAGTCCATGATTACGATCATTCAAATCTCTTTTACCTATCTACTTAAGTTTTAAGGCTAGCCATAAGCCTACATCATTATATTCCTAATACAGTTCTGAAGAATATTCTCCTGATTACCAACAACTAACAACTGCACATAAGAATATGCTTGCATGTTGTTACGTACCCCGTAACTGGGTCACTTACCAGCAAAGATAGAGAGGTCCGTTGAAGTCTGATGGTACTATTTTTAACAGTATTTATTGATAAAAATACACAAAAATAATATCAATGCAAACATACAGATAACATACGTCGTCAATACTAAATCTAAAAGCGCGGGTATAATAATAATCAAAAAGAAATAGCTCTATCGTTGTCTAGGGGATAATGTATTGTCCGATGGAAATATAAAAGTCACTTTAGTTCATTCAAGCTGCAGGCTGCAGCCTTTGGTCGGAGTCAAGAGAGAGTGTTTAAACTTGCCCATTCCTTTTATGATGTCAAATCTTCGTGAGTCGGTGGGGGCTGAGTGCTCCTTGGTGTTAGCTAAAGCCGTTCTTCCGTGGCAAGACCCACCAATTCCGAGGCAAATGGAAAAGGACGCCCGTGGGCTTTTCCACCGGCTTTCGCTATTACGCAGTTACAGGAGTTCTAGCATTTCTTCTGGTGCGTCTGAGGGGCTGTTCCCCAGACCCTCTTTTATCCTGACTCACAGGGTCTCAGATGTCACTCAGGGTGGAATGATGCCATCCCCTAACCAGCCCACAGTGCCTGAGGGCTTTCACGAAGTACAGTACTCAATACACAATTCCGTCTCCAAGAGACAATGACCTGTTCCGTGGCTTTGTATCTCTGGGGCCAGGACATTCCAAACGTCTCTCTCTCATTTCCTGGGTCTCCTGCCCTGACTTAATAGCAATCTTGCTATTCTCAAAAAGGAGGGGGGGGGGGGAACACAGGCGCAACAATGTTTACTAATGGACATGGTACTACTGAACTAATTTTAAACTATAAACAACTGAGAATGAACAAGAGATAAGGTAGTAGTTAAATAACCTTACAAATATCAATTTAGAAATGCATAGTAAACTATGCCTCAAATTAAATAGTCATAAGGTTACAGATGTCACAGATAAAGAAATACGAGAGCAATGACAATTTTACAAGTTACAGGTTACTGCACATATATGTGAACATGGTACATGGAGTTGAGGTTGTAATCAGATCAGCTATAATCTTATTAAATAGCAGAATAGGCTTAAGGGGCAGATTGGCTTGTTTGTGACCCTAATTCCTATGTTCATAATACCTTTGTTTTAATCGGTCCTGGTTGAATTATATTGAATCTCAGACCATATCGACCCCATTCAGCAGCCAGTGATCTGTGAACGAAAATAAAAGAAAGTTTGTAGTATTTCTACACAGGTTGAATAACAAAATCTACCTATACATTAACAGTTGTATTTTGTGGCAAAACAAAGTATCGATATTGATGATGAAATTTACAAAATTATGTGAAAATATCTTTGCCTACATCGTCTAATACACTAAATGGAGTTCAGAAAGCAGTCATCTAATTTGCATTATTTTTCATGAATAAGTGGTCTATAAAAAACAGCATGTAATCTTCCATAATGGCACAATGTGGCCCTAAGAACTTATTCAACCAACCGCGGATCAGGAAAACCCAGAAGTTCTCTCTACAGCACTTGCTGTTGATGCATGTACAGACTTTTTTCTTGTCATTATTCTCCAAACAATACAGTATAACAACTATTTACATAGCATTTACATTGTATTAGGTATTATAAATAATCTAGAGATTATTTAAAATACAGGCAGTCTTTAAGCTGAATTTGTACATGTCAGAACAGGTACATCCGGTATTATTTAGCATCTGTTAGTCAAACGTTTGTCTTACTATATAGTATATATTTTACCTTTCTATGCATATAAAACACTTAAACGTAAGTATTTCAATAACTGAACCACTGCGTCACTTAGTAATAATTGTAGCTTTAACTGGGACAGGGCCTTTCGCATGCTCCATTACTCACTTTATCCTTTAAAATTGTTCTGATTGTTGACTGACTGTAGCCTAATGCTTTTCCAATGACTGATGGAGTTTCATCTCTTTCCGATCGCTTTATTTTCAACTGTGATCGTTTTCCGTCAATGGAACAGAAACACTGTGGGCAGCGTTCCTAAAGTCCATCATACTGAGACATGTTAAATAAGGGACTTGAGCATCCATGTTTTTTGGTATCCATGGGGGGTCCTGGAACCAATCTCCCGCAGATAAGGAGGGCCAGCTGTATATCACCATTCCCCCCCCCCACCCCCCAAGACAGCACCAGTAGCATTGATGTCACCAAAGCAATCTGGGCTTTCATCTTGTCATAGTCAATCTTTCTGTTCTCTCCAACACTCCCCTGGCCCTGTCCACATACCCATCCACTGGTGAACTTTAACAAAAGATCATTCACTTGAAAATTAAATCTTATTTAGCAGATAATGTCTTTATAAATGTAGCATTTTCTGTTTTTATTACAAATTCTTAACATGAAAAGACTAACATAAAGCTTACAGTAATTTTCTGGTTTCGACAATCCAGAAGATTTTAAATCATTTAAAATTATAACCTAGATTTTGCTATGCACCACGAGATAATGACATTATTTATTTCTCAGGTGAGCCTTCAAGTAACTGAAATTGCTACAATTGAAAAGGAAAACTGAAATTAATAAGCTATCCTTTAAAAAAAAAAGGATCAAGAAGCATTGTGAACTGGGCAAGAAGAACTGTGAACTGGGCAGGAAACAGTATGCCTTTTCAAATAAGTATTTTGAAAAATTCTCACAAGCTAGGGAAGACAGATTTGAATTTGTTGGAAAATTCAAGTATAAAAAGTGAATTAAAGGGATATAAAGATGGGATTTAAAAATGTATGTGACAAGGGAACAACTCATGTTGAGTTTTAATAAATTAATATTTTAAATAATTGAATGAGGTCAATGTCCATAGATTTATAGCCATAGAATAAAACAGCATAAATATAGGCCCAACAAGTCCATGCTGACCAAAGTGCACATTTAACTAGTACCGATTTCCTGAGTTCAGACCATATGTCTCTAAGCTCTGCCCCTCCATGTATCCATTGAAGTGTATCTTATATTATTCTGTTGTAACTGGCTCAACCACTTCCTCCAGCAGCTTGTTCAATATGCTCACCACTTACCGCGAGAAAAAAGTTGCCCTTCAGGTTCCTTTTAAATTTTTCCCCTCTCATCGAGTTCGTAATATAAGCCATATGCTGGTCTGACTTTCCAAATTGCATCAGCTCACACTTATGTGTCTTGAAATCCATTTTCCACTCCTCAACCCACTTCCCTAACCGATCAAGATCCCCTAGCAATCTACGATAAACTTCTTCACTATCAACACCACCTTCTAATTTTGTCATCCCTAAACCTATTGATCAATCTTTTAGCATCCAAATCATTTATATAAATAACAAATAGCAAGGGTCCCAACATGACCCTTGTGGCACACCAATAATCACTGGCTTTCATTCTGAGAAACCACCACCTTCTGCTTCCTACCTCGGAGCTAATTTTAAATCCACCTAACTAGCTCTCCCTGGATTCCAACCTTTCAGACCATCCTACAAAGCAGGATCTTGTTGAAGGCTATGCTAAACTCTAAATAGTAAACATCCACTGCCCAACACTCATCTACCTTTATGATTATCTCTTCAAAATAACTTTGAGGTTTATCAAGCATTGACTTTTCATGCACAAAACTACACAGACTCTTCCTAACCAAACTCTGTCTATCCAAATGTGGCCCCTCAAAATTCCTCCAGTAACCTTCCCACAAATGATCTCTTGCTGCGCACTTATTAAAGAATTTAAAAATTCACACTAGTGAAGATCGTTAGCAACTGTAATGGAAGCTTTGAAGACAATAATGCTGATTCATGTTCTTTTGTTGGTGGGCATGCATTTCAAAGTTCTAGCATTGTTGTACAGGGCAAACAAAATAGCAACTCTGGCTTTTTGTTATTACTGGACATGCGTATATGTTCAAAAATAATTACTCTATAATAACAGAGAGAAATGATGACATTGATATGGTCATCAACTATCTAAAAATACCTACTTGCTCATGGCTTCTACTCCTGCTTTTGCTGATGCACTGGGCATCACAAATCCTGACCCAGTCTCTGCATAGATGGTAGTAATGGCTAGGAAAGCTGCACCTAGAAGACAGTGATTTGGAACTCACTAAATAATTATAAATGTTAAACATTATAGAAAATATACAAAAACTAAGTGGTGAGAAAAATAATTTGGAGCATTTTTGAAGTATTAATAAGATAATCCTATTCTTTGAGAAGCTAATGATACAGCCAAGTAACTGCAGTGCACTCTTAGGTGATACACTGCAGTTATAGTATCCCACTCATGAAAGAATGAATGCTTTAGGTGGCTGGGATGCAAATGAAAAGTCAAGCGCTCATAACGTTAATTCTGTTTCTCTTCATTTGGACAACATTTTACCTTTTAAGTATTTCTAGCCTTCTCTGTTTTATGCCACTTTTTTTTCTCTGATCCATGACCATAACATCTTCTATGGGCAAGTTCACAACTCCATAACTATTGAGGTAGCTATGAATACAGGTTAGTATGTATCTTGCATAAAAACATTAAACTGGGGGGGCAGTTGGAATTACTAGACTGTGAGACAGGAACTAGGGAATGCTAATTGGGAACAGCTTCTTTTGAGTAAGCTTAAATCTGACACGTGGAATTTGTTTAAAGACCAACTTCACAAGGTTCAAGACAGGCATGTTTCCATCAAGAATGACAAAAATGTTAGATGACGAGAGCAGTTATGAATTTGGTCAAGAAAGAAAAATGTATGGGTCAGGAAGCTAAAATCGATGAGCTCTGGAGGATTATAAAGAAGCTAGAAAAGAAGGTAATAAGTGAATTAGGAAAGCTGGGTGGGGCCAGCCAGGAAAAGTTCTTGGCAAGGAGGATTAAAAAGAATCCAAGGCATTCTATACATACATCAAGAGCATGAAGATAATTAGGGAGAAGGATAAAGAAGGGGACATATGCTTGGAGGTGATGAATGGGGGCAAGGCCCTAAATGAGTACTTAGCATGGATATTCACCAAGGAGGAGAACACAGAGGATAGAACATAGATGAATACAGCACAGTACATGCCCTTTGCCCCTTTGATAGTGTTCTGACCCTTAAAACTACTCTAAGGTCAATCTAACCTTCCCTCTCACATAGCCCTCAATTTTTCTTTTGTTCATGTGCCTATCTAAAAAATCTTAAATGACCACAACACCTGGCAGCGCATTTCATGCATTAACTAGACACTTTGTAAAAACTTAATTCTGACATCCTCCCCCCCTCATATTTTCCTCCAATCATCTTAAAAACTATGCCCCCTCATAATTAGCCATTTCCACCCTGAGAAAAGTCTCTGGCTGTCCACTCTATGTGTCTTAACAGCACGTGCACCTCAATAAAGCCACCACTAATGCTCCTTCACTCCAAAGAGAAAAGCCTTAGCTCACTCAACTCATCCTCATAAAACATGCTCTATGATCCAGGTAAGTCGCCAGTACACACTATATAAAGTTTCCACATCCTTCCTAAAATGAGGTGAACAGGATTGAACACAATACTCCAGGTGTGGTCTGATCAGAGTTTAATAGAGCCACCACAATACCTTGCAGCTTGATCTCAATCGCCTGACTAATGAAAGCCAGCACCTCCTTGATCACCCAACTCATTCATAAAAATCAATTTGCACAGCAACTTTGAGGACCCTAATATCCCTTTGTTCCTCCAAATTGCCAAGAATCCCACCATTAATCCTCTACTCTGCCTTGAAGTTCAACCTTCACAGTTCTCACCATTTGCCACTTCTCAGCCCATCTATGCATCCTATCAATATCCCATTGTAACTCATGATAAATGTCTACACTATCCACAATGCTATCAATCTTTGTGTTATCTGCAAACTTATTAACCCACCCTTCCACTTCCTCATTCAACATGTATAAAAAGCATGGGGAGCAGGGGTCCCAGAACAGATTCTTATAGAACATCACTGGTCACTCACTCCAGACAGAATATACTCTCTATCTTCTCACTTTCTGTGGAGCTTGAGACTGCAGGAACAGTTACTTGTGGAGTGTGGCAGCAGGTTTCAAAAATGAGCGGTGCCTTTTGAAACTCCCTGCTGAGCTTAAGAAATTTGGGTTATTAGGTACTTGGCAAGGGCTGAAAAAATGTTAGGTTTAAGTGATGTGGCAATTTTGGGAGCAGCCATTGTGTGAGTGGGACAGAGGTTCAAGGGGGAACTGTGGCTTTTGCTCAAGAGGCTTCAGTGAGAGGCAGAGGCTAGTTTGAAGTTCTTGTTGTTTCTCTTTTTTAATGGTGCCTCATGAAAATAGTGAGATGGATCCCAGGTTAGTGATGTACTCCTGTGGGAGATCTGGGAGACCTACAGTTTCCTTGACAGCCTCATCTGCGAAAGGGTATCTGGGTACAGCTCTACAGACTGTGTTCAGGAACTGGAGCTGGATGACCTTCGGCTCATTCAGGAGAATGAGGAAGTGATAGATAAGAGCTACAAGGAGGTAGTCACACCTAAGTTGCAAGAGGCAGATAGCTGGGTAACTGTCAGGAGAGGGAAAGGGAATAGGAAGATACTGCAGAGTACCCCTGCAGCTGTTCCCCTCAATAATAAGTATACCGCTTTGGTTACTTTTGGGGAAAGCTGCAGCAACCAGGTCTCTGGCACTGAATCTGGCTCTGTGATTAGAAAAGAATGGGGGAAGAAGAGAGCAGTGGTAAAGGGGATTCAACAGTCAGAGGAGCAGACATGAAAGAGATACTTGGATGGTATGTTGCCTTCTCGATGCCAGGGTCAAAGATACCTCAGATTGAGTCTGCAGCATTCGTTAGCTTATTTAGTTTGGCATGACATTCTGAGCCAAGGGGGCTGTTCCTGTCCTGCACTATTCTATGTTCTATAATTTGTTGCCTTGTAATATCACCATTTTATAAGACACAGGAGCAGAATTCAGCATCTTGTCCCATCAAGTCTGTTCCGCCATTCAATCTTGGCTGGTTTATTATTCCCTCTCAACAACATTCTCTGTCCATTTCCCCATAACCTTTGACATCCTTACTTATCCAGAACCTATCAACATCTGCTTTAAAGACTTGGTCTCCAGAGCTGTCTGTAGCACTGAATTCCACAGATTTACCATCCTTGGCTAAAGAAATTCCTCCTCATCTCTGTTCTAAATGGACATTCTTTGAATCTGCGGCTGTGTCCTCTGGTCTTAAAGCTCTCCAACTATTGGAAACATCCTCTCCACATCCACGAGGAAATCTGCAGATGCTGGAAATTCAGACAACACACAGAAAATGCTGGTGGAACACAGCAGGCCAGGCAGCATCTATTAGGAGAAGCACTGTTGACGTTTCGGGCCAAGACCCTTCGTCAGAACACATCCACTTTATCCAGACCTTTCAATAATCAGTGGGTTTCAATGAGATCTTCCCTGATCCTTCTAAACTCAAGGATTTACAGGCTCAGAGCCGATAAATGCTCCAGATATGCAAAACTTCTCGTCCCTGGATCATTCTTGTAAACATCCTCTGGACCCATTATAACAGCAGCATATCCTTCCTTAGACTTGAGGCCTAAAACTGCACACAATACTTCAAATGTGATCTGACCAACACCTTTTAATGCCTCAGCATTACATTCTTGGTTTTATTTATATTCAGATTCATTTACTTAGCAGATGTATATTGGAGCATACAGTGAAATGCATTGTTTTCAATAACAACCAAAAGATGTGCTGGGGACTGCCTGGATGTGTTGTCATATAGTCTGGCAACAAAATGGCAGGCCACATAACATTCAGCAGAATAACACACTCAACAACAGCAGCAGAACCAGTCCCTTTTTCTCCTCCTATCCACCCACTCACATACAGGGACAGTCACCCAGCCCCAGGACAGGCTGTCTCCAGACTTCCAGAGTGCTTGCATGCAGACATCATGCCTTCCAAATTCCCCATTGGACTCAAAGATCCAGGCTTCGCCATTGAGCCTCAACTTTCGATATCATCTCCAGAACTTGCCAAAGCCTGGACTCCAAACTCTAGGACTTGAACTCCAGACACACTGGTGACAGGACTCTGAGCTCTGGACTCACAAACTCACCAACCTAGGGGGTCACGAGCCCGTGTGCTTCTTGAGTGGACAGTCCTCCAACAGCTAGAGTCACTGTCCTCGGGAGACTTGCCGACTAGTCTTCAAACACAGCGCTTGCCAGCCTGACACCTGTCCACTGAATTCCTTTGTTGCACATCCATGTTGCTGACCTTCATGCAATTCCAATTTCTGAATTCTCTCCCATTTAGAAGATGATCATGCCTTTATTTCTTCTGCCAAAGTGCATGACTGTACACTTCCTATGCTATATTCCACCTGCTACTTCTTTGCTCATTCTCTCAACCAACTCAAGTACTTCTGCAGGCTCCTTGCTTCCTCAGCTCCACCTACCCCGCCATCATTGTATTCTCTGTAAACTTGGCCAAAACTCCATCAATTCCATCATTAATGTATAAGATAGAAAGTAGCGGACCCTACACTGATTCCTGGGGAACACCAATAGCCCAGCAACCTACCAGAGAAGACCTTTATTGCCACTATTTGCCTTCTGCAGTAAACCAATCTTCTATCCATGCTGGTAACTTAACCATAGGTATCTATCTTATTTAGCCACTGTATGTGTGGCAGCTTGTCGAAAAACCTTCTGAAAATCCAAGCAAACAATATCTAGTGATTTTCCTCTGTCTATCCTGCTTGTTATTTCCTCAAAGAATTCCAACAGATTTAACAGGCAATATCCTCCCTTAACGAAACATATTTTATCATGTGCTTCCAAGTACTCCAAAACCCCACCCTTAATAATGGACTCTTAACATCTCAAGAACTACTAAGTTTTGCTAAATGGCCTAGATGGGAAGTGATGACTTCTGCCTCCCCATTAGAATGTTTGAGGTAGCTTATGTTTTTCTTTCTTACTTCTCTTTTAATATTAGTATATCTGTGCACTTGCAATGCTACTGTGACACTGTAATTTCCTTTAGGATCAATAAACTATCTATCCATCTATAATTTCCAGTCTTTCACCTCCCTCCCTTCTCAAACATATTAGCGAACCTCAAAAGTTACATTTTAAACTATTCCAATTTTAATATAATCTTATCTACCTCTTCTTTCCTCCACATAGCTACATGATGTTCGATGCAGACCATTTTATTTGCCACGTGAATTCACCTCTGTCTACATTCCCCCCAGCGCTAATGCTAAGGAAGCGCTCTGTGAACTGTACGGGGCTATTAGCGAACTGCAGAATGCACACCCTGATGGTCTGTTTATTGTCGCTGGTGATTTTAACCACATGAACCTTAAGTCAGTGCTCCCCAAATTCCATCAGTATGTGGACTTTGCAACGTGAGGGGAGAACATGTTGGACCTGGTTTACACAAACATCCCTGATGCATACCGGGCAGAGCCCTGCCCCCACCTCAGATACTCAGACCACATCTCTGTTATGCTAATCCCAGCATACAGACCGCTCGTCAGGCGCTCCAGACCAGTTCAGAAGCAGGTGAAAACCTGGCCAGCTGGGGCCATCTCTGCTCTTCAACACTGCTTTGAGTACACTGCCTGGCACATGTTCAGGGAGGCTGCAACCGATGGTGACTCTACTAACTTAGAGGAGTACACAGCATCAGTGACCAGCTACAGCAGAAAGTGCATTGGTGATGTTACTCTGTCCAAGACCATCACTATACGTGCCAACCAGAAGCCATGGATGACTGTGGAGGTGCGTGCACTGCTGAGGTCCAGTAACTCCGCCTTCAGAGCAGGTGGCAAGGCAGCTCTAACAAAAGCGAGGGCCAAACTGTCCCGAGCCATCAGAGTGGCAAAGCGTGCACACGCCCAGCTAATCCACAGTTACTTCCAGGACAACGGCGACATGAGGCGCATGTGGAAGGGCATCCAGGACATCACCAATTACAGAACAACATCACCTGACTGTACAGGTGATGCCTCCCTCCCAAATGCGCTGAATAACTTCTACACCCGGTTTGAGGCGGAAAATGATGTGGCGGTGAGGAAGTCCACCCCTCCTACAAATGACCAGGTGCTGTGTCTCTCCATGGCCGACGTGAGAAGAACCCTGTGCAGGGTCAACCCACGGAAGGCTGCTGGTCCAAACAACATCCCTGTTAGAGTGCTCAGAGGATGTGCAGACCAGCTAGCAGATGTTCTCACTGATATCTTCAACATCACCCTGAGCATTCCCATTCCAACGTGCTTCAAGGCCGCCATCATCGTCCCCGTGGCGAAGAAGTCTTCAGTGTCCTGCCTAAATGACTGCTGTCCTGTTGCACTTGCATCCATCATCATGAAGTGTTCGAGAGGCTCGTCATGAAGCATATCAAGACCCTGCTGACCCCCTCACTGGACCCCCTGCAGTTTGTGTACTGTCCCAAATGCTCAACAGATGACGCCGCTGCCACCACCCTCCACCTGGACAAAAAAGACACATATGTTCGTATGCTGTTCATAGACTTCAGTTCATCATTCAACACAATCAACCCTCAGAAACTGATTGGAAAGCTGAGCCTACTGGGCCTGAACACCTCCCTCTGCAACTGGATCCTAGACTTCCTGACTGGGAGACCTCAGTGAGTCCGGATCGGGAGCAGCATCTCCAATACCATCACACTGAGCACGGGGGCTCCCCAGGGCTGCGTGCTCAGTCCACTGCTTTTCATTCTGCTGACCCACGACTGTGCTGCAACACACAGCTTGAACCACATCATCAAGTTCGTCGATGACACGACTGTGGTGGGTCTCATCAGCAAGAACGATGAGCCAGATTACAGAGAGGAGGTGCAGTGGCTAACTGACTGGTGCAGAGCCAGAGTCAGATGGTTGTTGACTTCAGGAGGGCATGGAGCGACCACTCCCTGCTGAACATCGACGGCTCCTTGGTACAGATCGTAAAGAGCACCAAATTTCTTGGTGTTCACCTGACGGAGAATTTCACCTGGTCCCTCAACACCAGCTCCATAGCAAAGAAAGCCCAGCAGCGTCTCTACTTTTTGCAAAGGCTGAGGAAGTCCATCTTCCACCCCCCATCCTCATCACATTCTACAGGGATTGTACTGAGAGCATCCTGAGCAGCTGCCTCACTGCCTGGTTTGGAAATTGCACCATCTCGGATCGTAAGACCCTGTAGCGGATAGTGAGGTCAGCTGAGAAGATCATCGGGGTCTCTCTTCCCGCTATCACGGACATTTACACTACACGCTGCATCCGCAAAGGAAACAGCATTATGAAGGACCCCATGCACCCCTCATACAATCTCTTCTCCCTCCTGCCGTCTGGGAAAAGGCTCTGAAGAATTCAGGCTCTCACGACCAGACTATGTAACAGTTTCTTCCCCCAAGCTATCAGACTCCTCAATACCTGAAGCCTGGACTGACACCTTGCCCTACTGTCCTGTTTATTATTTATTGTAATGCCTGCACTGTTTTTGTGCACTTTATGCAGTCCAGTGTAGGTCTGTAGTCTAGTGTAGCTTTCCCTGTGTTTTTTTTTATTACGTAGTTCGGTCTAGTTTTTTGTACTGTGTCGTGTAACACCATGGTCCTGAAAAACATTGTCTCATTTTTACAATGCACTGTACTAGCAGGTCGAAATGACAATAAAAGTTGACTTGACTTGATAATCTACCAAGAATCACCAGCATTTTCCTATTTTTATTCCAGAAGTAAATGCTCAACCTATTTCCCATAAATCAGGTTTAAACTCTAAGGCAAGTTTTACATTACCACGGAGTTTGCAAAACTATCCTAGAAGGATTTGATAAGAACAATATGATTCAGGATCTAGCACTATCAAACATATCCTAAATATCTTTATTGCACTTAATATGCCATGGGGTACTTTGAATGAAACTGTAAAAAAGCAAGATCTAAAGTTTTCAGACCTGTCAAATAATATAACTGAAATAATTGTTATCTTCTATTATAGGCGAAAACAGGGATTGAATCCATCACTTTCCACTTTAAGCAACATTATCCATCTCAAAATAAGCATCAAGATAATCAATGTTAAACTTTCTTCTGATATATAACAAATGAAATACACAATGTTTTCCATGTGGTTTCTAAAGAGCAAAATCTTCTTACCTTTTTTTGCTTTAATCAATTCTTTTCCAATTTCCAGAGTTACATATGCAGTACCATTGAGAACAATTTCTGTAATGGTTTTAAAAGCATTAGCAGAAAGTCTTTCCGAGGGTGAGATGAAGTTTCCAGCTGCGTTATTTATTATAACCTAGTGTGCAAGAAAACAAAAGTGTATCCAAACAATTTTAAATCTATCAAACAGCTCAAAATTTCACATCATATGGATGGTTTGGGGTTTTGAGAGGGCACTCTGTTAGATGAATGTTTTGAATATTCAGAATTCAAAACCATATACAATTACCATTAGCACTGAAGGTACATGAAACTTCTAAGCCAAATGAAGCCACTGACAGAAGTGATTGCAAGGAAGAGGACTGAGCTTCCCTGTACTGGGAACCATGATTTTCTCACAGATATTTTTTGTAGTTTCGTATAAGACCATAAGACACAGGAGCAGAATTGGACCATTCAGCCCATGAGTTTGTTTCGCCATTATATCATGGAATATTTATTATCCCTCTCATCCACATTCTCCTGCCTTCACCCCATAATCTTTGATCTCTTGGCTAATCAAGAACCTATCAATCTCCACCTTAAATATGCTCAATGGCCTGACCTCCACAGCTGTCTGTGGCAATGAATTGCACAGATTCACTGCCATCATACTAAAGAAATTCCACCTCATTTCTTTTCTAAATGGATTTACCTCTATTCCGAGGCTGTGCATTAGTCCTAGACTGTCACGCTATAGGAAACATCCGCTCCACATCCACCCTAGCCAGGCCTTTCAATATTCAGAACCAGAATCAGGTTTATTACCATTAGAATGTGCTGTGAAATCTGTTAACTTAGCAGCAATAGTACAATGCAATACATGATGATATATAAAATAAATAAGTAAAACAATTACAGTGCGTACGCACAGTTGGCTCTCCTTATCCGTGGGGGATTGCTTCCGGGGCCCCCCACGGATACCAAAAAACGCTGATGCTCAAGTTGGTGGACTTTAGGACCCAGTGGAGCTCCGGACCTTATTTAAGCTGTCTCAGTGCCGTGGACTTTAGGACCCAGCAGAGCATGGGACCCACCGCCTAGTCTGTTCAGGAAAACCATCACGATTGAAAATAAAGTGGAAATAATAAAGCGATCGGAAAGAGGTGAAATGCCATTGGTCATTGTTAAAGCGTTCAGTCACTGTTGTTGACAGTCAGTCAACAATTGGAACAATTTTAAAGGATAAAGTGAGAATAATGGAGCATGTGAAGGCCCTGTCCCAATGAAAGCTACAATTATAATGAAGCAATGCAGTGGTTCTATTATATTGAAACACATGTTTCTTAGTGTTTTATATGCATACAAAGGTAAAATATATACTATATACTAATTCAAACGTTTGACTGATGCAGAATAATACCAGATGTACCTGTTCCGACTTATAGAGAACTTCCGTTTATTTTCAATTCCCGATCAGCTGTAACCCATATACTTTAAATCATCTCTAGATTACTTATAATACCTAATACAATGTAAATAGTTGTTATACTGTATTATTTAGGGAATAACGACAAGAAAAAAAGTCCGTACATGCTCAAACAACGAGTGCTGGAGAGAGAACTTCCGGGTTTTCCTGATCCGCGATTGGTTGAATCTGCAAATTGGGGGGGGGGGGGTGTGTGAGTGTGTGTGTGTGTGTGTGTGTGTGTGTGTGTGTGTCTAGAGAGAAAATAGATTTAAACTGATGTAAAATGATATGTATATTAAAAAAATAAGTGAGGTGGTGTTCATGGCTTCAATGTCCACTTAGGAATCAGATAGCAGAGGGAAAGAAGCTGTTCCTGAATTGCTGAGTGTTTGCCTTCAGGCTTCTATACCTCCTTCCTGCCGGTAACAATGAAAAGAGGGCATGGCCTGGATGATGGGGGCCCTTAATATTGCCATTCTTGGGCACCGCTCTTTGAAGGTGTCTTGGGTACTACGGAGGATAGTATCCAAGATGGAGCTGACTAATTTTAGGACTTTCTGTAACTTCTTTTGGCTTGTGCAGTAGCAACCCCCCCCTACCCCCACCATACCAGACAGTGATGCAGCCTGTCAGAATGCTCTCCACGGTGCATCTATAGAAGTTTTTGAGTGTTTTAGTTAACAAACCAAATCTCCTCAAAGTGCTGGTGAAATATAGCTGCTGCCTTGCCTTCTCTATAGCTGCATAAATATGTTGGGACTGGATTAGATCCTCAGAGATCTTGACACCCAGGAACTTGAAATTACTCACTCTCTCCATTTCTGATTCCTCTATAAGGATTGATTCAATATTCAATAAGTTTTAATGAGATCTCCCTTCATTCTTAAAAACTCCAATGAGTACAGGCCCAGAGCCATTTAACACACCTCATACTTTCACTCCTGAAATCATTCTCATGTACCTCCTCTGGACCTTTCTCCAATGCCAGCACATCTCTCCTTGGAAAAGGGATCAATGATTTAGAAGACAGTTGCAATCCCAGATGGTGCAATTTCCAAACCAGGCAGTGGTACTCAGGATGCTCTCAATACAACCCCTGTAGAATGTGATGAGGATGGGGGGTAGGAGGTGGACTTTCCTCAGCCTTGGCATAAAGTTGTTTATTGTAATGCCTGCAGTGTTTTGTGCACTTTATGCAGTCCTGGATAGGTCTGTAGTCTAGTGTAGTTGTTGTGTGTTTTTTTCCTCCGCGTTGTTTTTTTACGTAGATCAGTCCAGTTTTTGTACTGATCATGTAACACCATGGTCCTGAAAAACGTTGTCTCATTTTTACTACGTACTGTACCAGCAGTTATGGTCGAAATGACAACAATAAAAATGACTTGACTTGACATCTTTTCTTAGATAAGGAGCCTAAAACTGTTCACTATACTCGAGGTGAAGTCTCATCACTGCCTTATGAAGCCTCAGCGTCACATCCCTGCTCTTATATTTTATAGACCTCTTGAACTGAATGTTAACATTGCATTTGCCTTCCTCACTATCGACTCTACCTGCAAATTAACCTTGGGGTGTTCTGCACACGGACTCCCAAGTCCCACTGCGTCTCAGATTTTGGATTTTCTCCCTGTTTAGAAAATAGCCCGCACATTTATTTTTATTACTAAAGTGCATGACCATGCATTTTCCAACACTATATTTCATTTGCCACTCTCTTGCCCATTCTCCTAATCAGTTTAAGCCCTTCTGAAGCCTGCCTGTTTCCTCAACACTGCCTGCCCCTCCAGCAATCTTCTAATCATCTGCAAACCTGGCAACAAAGCTATCTATACACGTTTAGTCTGTTCATCAAAGTGCATGGCCATATACTTCCCTACACTATATTCCATCAGCTACTTCTTTGCCCATTCTCCTAATCTGCTCAAGTCGTTCTGCAGACTCACTGCTTCCTCAACACTATTTGCCCCTCCAACTATCTTTCTATCATCTTCAAACCAGGCCCCAAAGCCATCAATTCCGTCATTAATGTATAATGTATAATTAATGTATAAGAAGCAGTCCCAACATCAGCCCCAGCAGAACACCACTAGTCATTGGCAGCCAACCGGAATTGGCCCCATTTATTCCAACTCTGCCTCCTATCAAGTTAGCCAATCTTCTATCTATGATAGTATCTTATCTTGTTAAGCAGCTTCATGTGTGACACTATGTCAAAGGCTTTCAGAAAATCAAAGTACACAACATTCACCAACTTCTTTCTCTATCCTATCTGTTACTTCCTCAAAGAATCCCAATAGATTTGTCAGGCAAGATTTCCACTCATGGAAACCATGCAGACATTGGCCCATTTTTTTAATGTGCCTCCAAGTACCCTGAAATCTCATCCTTGATAATGGACTCCCACATCTTCCCTACTCTGAAGTTAGGCTAGCTGGCCTATAACTTTCTTTCTTCTATCTCCCTCCCTTTGTAAACAATGGAATAACATTTTCAATTTTCCAGTCCTGTGGAACCATTCCAGAATCTAATGATTTTTGAAATATCACTATGAATGCCTTGACAATTTCTTCAGAACCCTGGTGTGTAGTTTATCTGGTGCAGATGATATACCTACCTTCAGAACTTTCAGCTTCCCAGGCATCTTCTCCTTAGTAATAGCAATTACACTCACTTCTGCCCCCTGACACTCTCGAATTTCTGGCATACTAAAGACTGACAGAAAATACTTATTGTTTGTCCGCTGTTTTCTGTCCCCCATTACCATATCTCCAGTGTCATATTCCAGTGGACCGATAGCCTCTCTTGCCTCTCTTTTATTCGTTATATATCTGGTATCCCCTTTTATATTATTGGTTAGATTGCCTTTATATTTAATTTTTTTTATCTTTAGGTCTCTTTTAGTTACTTTGTTAATTTTTAAAATCTTCCCAATCCTCTAACTTCCCACTAATTTTTGCCATCTTATATGCCCTCTCTTTTCCTTTGCTGCTGTTTTTGACTTCCCTTGTCAGCCATCCTCCCTTTAGAATACTTTATCCTTGGGATGTATCTATCCTGTGCCTTCGGAATTGCCCCCAAAAACTCCACCCTTTGCTGTTCTGCCATCATCCCTGCTGGAGTCACCTTCCAATATACCTTGACCAACTCCTCTCTCATGCCTCTCTCTTCATCTTCTCCCTCTCAAACTGCAGGGTGAATTCTACCATACAATGATCACTGCCTCCTAAGGTTCCTTTAATTTAAGCTCCCTAATCAAATTTGGTTCATTACACAACACTCAATCCAGAATTGTCTTTCCCCTAGATTGCTCAATCACAAGCTGCTTTAAAAAGCCAACACGCAGGCATTCTCCAAATCCTCTCTTGAGATCCACCACCAACCTGATTTTCCAAATCACCATCTCCTCTGACGTCTTCTCTCTTTTCTGGGTTGCAGTAATTTCAATAAAAGTAACTCTTGTTCAACATTTATTAGCTCCAACTCCAACATGATGCGCTCAGTCGCCATTGTTTGAAGTACACAAAGAAACTCAACACAGTGGCATAGAAACCCCACTGCCAACTAGCGTTTTGGCGGTGAATTGCAGAGCGACGCAGACACACCAGCGCATAGGTATAAATGCTCACAACAGCGTAGGCCACTTGCGTAGAGCCTACACAAAAGTATTAATCAGCCTTAACACTACTCACAAGGATTCTCTATCTTCTGATCTTATGTCATCTCCTTCTAAGGATTTGATTTCATTTTTTACCAACAGAGCGACTCCACCCCTCCACCTACCTGCCTGTCCTTTCGATACAGGTTACGTCCTTGGATCTGATGATCTTCTTTGTCACGCAACTTCATACCTGCCAATCTCCATCTGAGCTGCAAGTTTATCTACCTCATTCCTTTTACTTCATACAATCAAATATATCTTCAGTCCTGTATTCAACACCCTCATGTTACACTTTAACTCATCTAATTGCAATTTTGCCCCATCATCTACCTGTCCTTCCTCACAGTCTTGCTGCACACTGCATCTATTTGTACACCAACAGCCCCATCTTCAGCCCTATCACTCTGGTTCTCATACCCCGCTAAATTAGTTTAAAGGGAATATCAAGGGAAAAGTTTCTGCTTCTGAAGCAGGAGTCAGGAAAGGAATGCTGTCTACAACTTTAAAGTTGACAAAGGTGTTTCAAAATAAATTTTTAGCATTGATAATTATTGTAAGACAACCTGATGCTATTTTAAAGATGGAGTGGCACCCTCCTTCCTCCACTTCAGCTCAAAATTGTAAATTCATGTGGAATAGGAACTCTGATATTTGAAATGAGCTGAGTTAGCCATGTGGAAGTGACTGTTCATGCACTGATCCCTGTACATGTTGGCATGGCAGTGCCAGAGGCAACAGTGCTCTGCATTCCCAATGGTTATACATACATCAGGCAGCCCTGTCAGTTCAGACATCTGCTCCACAGCAGACTTCACAGAAACTGGATCTCTCACATCACACTGAATTGAGTGAACCTGAAAGAAAAATATGACAGCATCAAATTCATGTAATTAATTGAGATCTATATAAAGACAATAAACTACAAAATTAGCCACTGATTTCTATCCATGGATCTGAGCACTCGCCAGTCTGCTTATTTTGAATTTGTTCCCAAGGAAACAAAGAGAAGGATTGCATACCCTCATAAAATTGGTCCTGAATGCACAGATATTGAAAGATTGAAAACATAAAAATAACAAATTAAATCCAGCATGAATGAATGTGAAATATTCAAGCATTAAGATGTGGCAGGAGTGACTTGTTCAAGAGGGACAGGTGGCACCTAAACTGGACGCGGGGGGGGGGGGGGGGGGGAGAAAAGGAAAAATATCCTGGCCTAGAGGCAAGAGGTTCACTAGCACTACTCAGGAGGGTTTAGTTTGGCAGAGGATGGGAACCAGACCATCAGGACAGAAAGTGGAGGAATATAGAGCGAGGTAGATGTCAGGGGCAGTAAAACCAGGCAGGAGCAAAACAATATATACGATAGGATGGAAAGTTTGAAATGTGTGTATGTTAATTTTAGGAGTCTTATGGGATAGGTGATAGTATCTATACATGGAACTATGATGTTGTGGCTATCACAGGTGGTTGAGCGAGGGACAGTAATGGGACAGGGTTTTGATATTTTAGGGAAGATAGAGAGGGAGGTAAAAGTTGTAGGCTAATCAGAAACAATATCACAACTGTAGAGGGGGCAGAATGGAGGGCTCATCCACCAATTCTATATGGGTACAACTCAAAAATAGGAAGGGTGCAATCACTTTAATGGGATTGTACTACAGGAACCCCCAATAGCCGTTGGGGCATTGATGAACAGATACCTGTATGCAGGCAGATTAAAGAAAGATGTAAAAACAAGAGGGTTGTTGTCATGGAGGTCTTCAACTTTCCCTAATATAAATTGGGACCTTTTTAGTGCAAGTGGGTTAGATGGGACAGAATTTGTTAGGTGCATGCAGAAGGGTTTTGTAAAGCTATATGTAGATTGTCCAAGAGAAGGGACTATGCTGGACCGGATTCTGTGTAAGGACAGCATGCTTGCCTTTATTAGTCATTTATTGACTAATATCACTAATAGTAAGATAGCATAATTGGTATTAGGTTCAAAAGTCAGAATGTCATGTTTCAGTTTAGTAAAACTCTAGTTAGGCCCCACCTGGAGATTTGCATATAGCTTTGGTTGCCCTTTTATAGGAGGGATGTCGGAGCTTCGGAGGGTGCAGAAGAGGTATACTCGGATGCTGGCTGGATTAGGTGGCATGTGCTATAATGAGAACTTGAGTTGTTTTCTCTGCAGCTGTGGAGGCTGAGGTGTTTGCATATTAGGTGTACAAGATGATGAGAGGCATTGATCGTGTGGATAGTCAGGGGCTTTTTCCCAGCACGAGAAGGCACAGTTTTAAGGTGCTTGGAAGTAGGTACAGAGGAGATGTCATGGGTAAGTTGTTTCTTTAAAACGCAGAGAGTGGTGAGTGCATGGAATGGGCTGTCGGCAACGGTGGTGGAGATGAATATGATAGGGTCTTTTAAGAGGCTTTTGGATGGGTACATAGAGCTTAGTAAAATAGAGGGCTATGGGCAAGTCTAGTAATTTCTAAGGTAGGGACATGTTTGGCACCACTTTGTGGGCCGAAGGGTAGGTTTTCTATGTTTCTACAAGTGGGCATACATTTAACATGAGAGGGGGCCATTTTAAAGGAGGTGTAAACAGCATGCTTTTTACACAGAGAGTGATGGGTGCCTGGAATCCACCTCCTGGGGTGGTGGTAGAGACAACACATTAGGGAATTTTATAAGGCATTTAAATAGGCACATGAATGCGAGGAAAATGGAAGGATATGGATATTATGTAGACAGAAGAGACTAGTTTAGTTGGCCATTTGATTTCTATTTTAACTGGTTCAACACAACGTTGTGGACTGAAGGGCCCATTCCTGTTCTATACTGTTCTATGTCCAAGATCCTCAACTAACTTCAGTACTTTGTTTCTACTATAACAACGACCCCTTGAGAAATAAATTATATGGATTTTAGTCATTATACTCATACAAGACTCAATACAAAATAGACTTCTCTATAACTATGGAAAAAAAAATTTGCAATACGGACTGATAGGCTTTAATGCCCAATGTACAATAAAACGCCTATAATTCAGCATTCTTACTACCTCAGTTGTGGCAGAATAGCAAACTCTTGAGACTAATGGATGACATTTAACATTTTAAATTCACTTTTATTATGCTGGAAAAACCAAGTAGCTCAGGCAGCAACAAGAAAAAAAGAAACAGTCAACATTTTGGGTCTGCAATTCTTAATCAGATTTGGGAAAGAGAGAGTTGCAAATTTGATATCAGTAACAGAGGATATAGGGAGGAATGTGATAGATGAGTCAAAATGGCTATTGGCAGTGGTTCCAGCACATTAAGCTTTTGGATCTAGGTAATAGAACATAGAACAGTACCGCATAGGAAAAGGTCTTTGCCACACACTGTTGTGCTGAACCCATTAAATTAGTAATCAAATGCCCAATTATACCATTCCCTCCTGCCTTCACTATATCTATATCCTTCCATTTCCTGCACTTTCATGCGACTGAAAGTGCCTCCACCCCCACTTCAGGCAACACATTCTAGACACCCACCACACTCTGCAAAAAAAAACTTAACCCTTCTCATATCAGATTTTCCCTCGGCCTCTGCCACTTCAGAGAAAGGAACCCAAGTTTGTCCAGCATCTCCTTACAGCACATCCAATCCAAGCAGTATCCTGGTAAACCTTTTCCGCATCCTCGCCAAAGCCTTAACATCATTTCTATAATGGGGCAACCAAAATTGAATGCAATACTCCAGATGTGGACTAACTAGAATTTTATAAAGCTGCAACTTAACCTTCCTGACTAGAAGTTAATTCTTCAACTAACAGAGGCAAACATGCCACATGCCTTCTTTATACCACCCTATCAAATTGTGCTACAATTTCCTTCTGCATAACACATTCTCAAGGGTTTGCTATTAACAATGTACTGTCCCCATTACATTTGATCTCCCAAGTGCAAAACTTCACACTTGACCGGGTTAAAATCTGTCATCTTTCTGCCCAAATCCAAAGTATCCTTTGTTAGCCTTCTGTTATGCACACCACCACCAATCTTCATCTTGTTAACAAACTTATTAGTCTATCCACCTATGTTTTCACAATAGCAGAGGTCCTGCTATGGATCCCTGTAGAACACACACCCAGCCATATTACATCCCATTTCCTCTGACTTTTGTGGGCAAAAAAATTCTGAATCCAAATGGCTAATTCACCATGGATCTCATAGCTTAAACCTTCTGGATGAGTTCCCATGAAGGATCTGGTCAAACACCTTATGATAATCTATGTAGCAAACATCCACAGCTCCATATTCAAAGATCAAAAGATCAAAGTAACGTTATTATCTAAGTACATATATGTTACCATATACTTCCTTGAGATTCATTTTCTCGCAGGCAAATACAGAACATAAGAAATACAATAGAATTTACAGAAAACTACACATAAATAGACAAAGACTGACAAACAGCCTTTGACACGAAGATATGGTGAAAACTCAACAGTAACTCCTTTACCTCCAAAAGTCCTAGTAAATTAGCATGCTCCACACTGTTCTCCCTATCATCTACAATCTTCTTCTTGGTATATACTGATGCAAAATATGCTTTTAGAACCTTACCCTCCATCTCTAAGTTCACATTCCCTCCTTTGTTCTTGAGTGGTCCCAAGTTATCCTTTGTTCTTGATGTATGTATAATGAGTTATGTCAGTAGGATAGGAAAAGTGGAGGTCCAGAAAATCAAAATGGAGAACAGGAACCAGCAAGTGGGATGGGAACATGGGGGTTGAGTATAAAGTTCAAAGTAAATTATCAAAGTATATATATATATCACTGTACACACACTTCAGATTAATTTTGTGCACATACTTATTAAATCCAATAACCATAATAGAATCAATGAAAGACCGCACCAACAGAGCAGACAACCAGTGTGCAAAAGACAACAAACTGTACAAATACAAAATGAAATAAAAGAAACAGTTCAGTTATGAGGCAGGTAAAGTTGGGTCAAGTTAACCCCTCTGGTTCAAGAGCTGAATGGTTGAGGGGCAATAACCGTTCCTGAATCTAGTGGTGCGAGTACTGAGGCTCCTGTACCTTTTTCCTTATAGCAGCGAGAAGGGAGCATGACCTGGGCTGCGGGGGTCCCTGATGATGGATGCTGCTTTCCTGGGACAACGCTCCATGTAGATGTACCCAGTGGTTGGGAAGGCTTTACCTATGATGGATTGAGCTGTATCCATTACTTTTTGTAGAATTTTCCATTCAGACATTGGTCTTTCTATAGCAGGCTGTGATGCAGCCAGTCAATATTCTCTCCAACACACAACTATAGCAGTTGTCAAAATTTTCAAATTTGGCAAAGTGTGACAAATGTTATCAGGTGTACCAGATACCAAACCAAAATGCTGATAGCAGATTATTGGAGCTTTTCTGCAATTCCATCTGTGCACCACTGAAAATGGCATCTCATAATGCCATGACTGCTTACGATGATGTAGATATATATTGATAATATCTGTTCTTAAAATATGTAATTTGCAAAGTTTACTAAGATTATTCTTTCATGTTACACTTTTAAAAATGCAGGACACCTATCATAATTCCAGAATTGTAGAACTTGAAAACCTTGAAAATATTTGCTTATATGCGTTTGTGTTACTTGATATATATAAGTTTTGATTAAATGTTTAATTGGAACTACCCATACTTTAAGCAGGTAAAAGTCTGAAAGCTGATACAATAAAAAAAAGTAAGTATTTATGAGGGGAAACATAGATGAATGCTCAGTAAGTCTAGATATTAATCTAATCCAAAACTGATTACCTTGTTTCCAGTTTGCAATGAGATTTCTTCTGCTGTCTGCTTTAAAACATCCAGTTTTCTGAAAGACATTTAAGAATAATCACCTTTGATTATTTTGAATTGCAGAGCATTTACATTACATTGAAACCCACTCGTTTAATGGAAAGCTCATGTATTTACCAAAGTTAACCAAAATTGCCTAGCCATTGCCACATTCCTTGATGCCAAGGAATATTATCACCGACTACCAGTCTTATTTGTTCCTTGGATGCCTCTCCATATTCAGTCCTAGAATCCAAGCAGCACAATTGTAATTATATCTGGGTTACAACTGCTATTACCATCTACCACCAGATTGGAGTTGATTGCATTGAGTAATAATATATCAACATAAAAATACACAGCAGAAAATAGCAGACAGCAAAACACTGTACAGTCGTCCCTCCTTATTTGTGGATTCAACCAACTGCAGATTGGGAAAACTCGGAAGTTCTTTCTCCAGCACTCGCTGTTCGTGCATGTACAGACTATTTTTTCTTGTCATTATTCCCTAAACAATACAGTACAACAACTATTTACATAGCATTTACATTGTATTAGGTATTATAAGTAATCTAGAAATGACTTAAAAGTACAAGGCAGTCCCCGGGTTACGAATGAGTTCCGTTCCTGAGTCCGTCTTTAAGTCGGTTTTGAAGTCAGAACAGGTGCATCTGGTATTTTTTAGCGTCAGTTAGTCAAACGTTTTTCATAGTATATAGTACATATTTTACCTTTCTATGCATATAAAACACTTAACATACGTATTTCAATAATTTAACCATTGCATTGCTTAGTAATAATTGTAGCTTTCATCGGGCAGGGCCTTTCATATGCTCCATTAAAATTGTTCTGATCGTTGACCGATTATAGCCTAACGCTTTTCCAATGACCGATGGCATTTCACCTCTTTCCGATCACTTTATTACTTCCACCTTATTTTCAATCGTGATCGCGATTATTTTCGTCAACAGAAACACTGCAGATTCAAAGCTACAATGCCAGGTCCTAATGTCCTCCACACGGAGATACGTTAAATAAGGGACTTGAGCATCCGCGAATTTTGGTATCCGTGGGGTGTCCCAGAACTAATCCTCCGCGGGTAAGGAGGGCCGACTGTACTGAAAATCTTAAATACAAAACCGTGAATGCTGTAAATAACCGTGATGCTGACAACATCAATGAGGAAAATATCAATGTCTATGCTTCAGCTTGATGCCCTTTCGTTTAGATACCTATTTTCACCAGCATTTCTGATGAAAGGTCATCACCCTAAAATATTGATGCTGCTTCTCCTTCCACAGATGAAATGTGACTTGCTATGGATTTCTGACATTTTTATTTAATGACTATGTTTGTTCACCTAATGTCCATAAATGTTCATTTCTCACCTTCTGACAGATTACTATAGTTAAGACCAAAACCATCATCTTTAGTCCTCCCTTGGAGTACCTCAAATAAAATCAAACTATCCACAGGCTTTACCTTTACGTGTAAGTGAAGCTTTCAAATCCCAAACCGTTTACTATAAAATTCACTTTTGATTTCCTTCAGAACATCACCAACATCATACCAACTGCTACTAAAACCATCATCTTCAGATTTGTTTACTTCAGTACTACTCCAATCTAGTCTCCCTCATTTACCCTGCATAAATACTAGCTCAAAGTTGTTCTATGGCCAAATTTTGTACACATCAACAAGTTCTGATTTCCTGGTGCAACTATTCTGCAGTCTCATGTTAGGCTTTCATTTGCCAAATGGCTAAATTTAACATTTGTAAACAAAAAGCTGGAGGAACTTCAGTGAGTAAGGAGAAACGCAGGGAAATGGATGGTCAATGTTTCAAGTCATGACAGTTCATCAGGACTAGAAAGAAAGAGCTCAAAGTTTAAAGTGAATTTATTATTGGAGTACATATATGTCATCCTATACAATCCTGAGATTCATTTTCTTGTGGGCAAGTTCAATAAATCCATAATAGAATAATAACCATAACAGAATCAATGAAGGACCACACCAACTTGGGTGTTCAACTAACAAACTATGCAAATACAAAAAAATAATAATTTGATGCTTAATGTTCTGTATGTTATTTTTTTCCTGTAACACTTACCCAAAAGGCTGGTATATGTCTAGGGGAAACGGAGATCCAGCCACTCACCAACCCACCTCCCATTCGCGCAGGTGCTGTGAGAATCGAGTTTATGCCTCGCACCCGCCAACAGTATCAAACCCACAACAAATACCGTTATGAAATACTCTTTAAAGAGTTTACTAAAATTAAAAGAGTATTAGGCAATACTATATATATATATGGAAAAAAACAAAAGGCGCCAACTTATCAAAGTTCAGTCTGTTTAGTGCACTCGTTGGAGCTCAATCAACGAACCAACGACCCATCCAACTGCCATGCCGTCGCACCTGCGACCACCCCGGTGGTCTTACGAACAGTCCAGCGCACGTCCACCTTCCTCAGCGTCTTCCTCCCGACTCCCCTCCCATCAAAAACCCGCGAAAACCCTTCCCCTAAGTTCCCAGCCTCACAAGACACAATAACATTCCCCATTGACCAAAAAATGAATACAATTACCATATCAGCCATTCTAAAGCGAAACAATGGCGAGAGAAACACTTATCCGACAAAGAAGCATTCCTACTCGTAACAAACCAAAGAAGCCATTTTGAGTAACATACACAGGGCATTGTACATTCCTTTTTACTGCTTGTGTGATTTGTACTGTTTTTTGCAGGTTTGATGATCTTGTTCCACTGGGTTTCTCTTTAAACAGGTTCTATGGTCTTTCTCTGTTTTGTTGCTGCCTGCAAGAAAATGAATCTCAAGGTTGTATGCCTTGATAATAAGTGTACTTGGAACTTCGAAGAGTCCTTGAAAAGTAAGTCCATTGGTTGTGGAAAAATTTCAATAATTGGGCAAGTGAAGTTGAGTGAACTGCTTTGGTTCAGGAGCCTAACAGTTGAAGGGTAATACAGTTCCTGAACCTGATGATGGATGCTGTTTTCCTGTGACAATGTTTCATGTAGATATGCTCCATGGTGGGGAAGGCTTTACCCACGACGAACTAGACCATATCCACTACTTTATATAGGATTTTCTGTTCAAGGGCGAGGGCATTTCCATACCAGGGTGTGATGCAGGCAGTCAATATATTCATACACTACACATTCACAGAGATTTGTTGAAGTTTTAGACGTCATGCCGAATCTTGACAAATTCCTAAGGAAGTAAAGGCACTGTCGTGCTTTCTTCATAATTGCATTTACCTGCTGGTCCCCGGAAAGGTCCTCTGAAATATCAACACCCAGAAATTTAAATTTGCTGAACCTCTGCAACTCTGATCCCCAAAGAAGACTGGCTCAAAGACCTCCAGCTTCCTTCTTCTTAAGTCAATAATCAACTCTTTGGTCTTGCTGAATTCAAGTAAGAGGTTGTTGTCATGGTACCACTCTGCCAGTTTTTCAATCTCCCTTCTATCTGTTGATTCATCACCACCTTTGATTTGGCCTATGACAGTGGTGTCGTCAGCAAGTTTGAATATCAAGTCAAGTGGTTTATTGTCATTAACTACATGTGTGTAACATATATAACACATCTTGAAATGAGACAATGTTTCTTTGAAAGCACAGTAGGATGTACAGCACAGTAGTACACATAACACACAATAACTTATGAAGGATAAAATCTACAGATGAATCATACATAAATAACAAACTAAGTTATTTGAGAAGCCTGATAGCCTGGGGAAAGAAACTCATCCTAACCGTTGTTGTTTTTATGCTTCGCATTCTCCTTCCTGATGGTAGAAAGTCAAAGAGGATACTGGATGGATGGGTGGGATCCTTAATAATACTATAGATCCTGCATATGTAGCGCTCCTGATAAATATTCCCGATGGATGTTGGGGAGACCCATATGATCCTCTCAGCTGTTCTTACTGTCCTTTGTAGGGACTTCAGGCCCAATGCTCGACTGCTCCCATACCAGATGGAGACGCAATTCCTCAGGATGCACTCAATGGTGCTCCTGTAAAATGTAGTTAAAATGGTGGTGGGGGGGGAATCCTTGCTTGCCACAGTCCTCTTAGGAAGTGCATTCGCTGCTGTGCCTTCTTATTCAGGGAGGTAAAATTAAGGGACCAGGTGAGATCATTTATGATGTGAACTCCCAGAAACGTGGTGCACTTAACGCTCTCTCTACAGAGGAGCCATGTATTCACAGAGGGGGATGATTTCTCTGCACCTTCCTGAAGTCAACAATAATTTCCTTTGTCTTCTCCACATTCAGGCTTAGGTTATTCTTCTCACACCAATCCACCAGCTGCTCCACTTCCTCTCTATACTCCGTTTTGTTACCATTCTTGATGAGGCCAACAACTGTTGTATCATTTGCAAACTTGATGACACAGTTTGAGCTAGATCCTGTGACACAGCCATGTGTCAGCAATGTGAAAAGCAGTGGGCTAAGCACACAGCCTTGGGAAGCACCAGAGATCAGTGTAATGGGACGAGAGATGTTGCTACCCACATGACCTGACAGTTGCTTTACTGTTAAAAAGTCCAGTATCCAGTATGATGTTGAGACCCAACGAGGACAGTTTCCCCACCAGTTTCTGGATTATGATGGTGTTGAACACCAACCTGAAGTCTAGGAACAGCAGTCTGGAATATGAGACCCCATTTTGGCACTGGAGCTGTGCTTAGTCACACAGTCATAAGAGTAAAGCAAGTAGAGTAGGGGGCTAAGCACACAGCCTTGTGGTGCACCTGTGCTGTTGTAAGTTGTGGAGGAGACCTCGGTGCCTATCTGAAATGACTGGAGCCTGCAGGTGAGGAAACTGAGGATCCAATTGTACAAAGAGTTATTGCGCCAAGGTCTTAGAACTTATTAAGTTTTGAGGGGACGATAGTATTGAATGCTGAGGTGTAGTTGACAAACAGCATCCAGATGTTCTAAGGTTGAGTGAAAAGCCAATGAGATGGCATCTGCTGTGGACCCGTTGCTCCAGTAAGCAAATTGGAGCAGATCAAAGTCATTTCTCAGGCAGGAATTTATATGTTTCATCACCAACCTCTCAAAACACTTAATCACTGTGGAGGTAAGTGATATTGGACAACAGTCATTAAGGCACATTATCACATTCTTCTTAGGCAGATATAATTGAAGCCTGCTTGAAGCAGATGGGTATCTCAGACTGTCGAAGAGAGAGGCTAAAGATCTCAGCGAACATTCCAGCTGGTTGATCAGCACAGGTTGTTAGTACTTGGGCAAGTACCACAACTGGGCTGCAAGCTTATTTTGGCCATCAATCACATCTAAACACAACAATGAATGATTCAACTGCTTTGACCTCAGAAGGTGGTGTTCTCTTTCCTCCAATGACAACGAATTAATTCAGAGACCATTGACAAAGTCACTTACCACCACTTTTAATCACATTTTTCACTGGAAATCAATTTTTTAAACATTTTTTAGGAACATTATATGAGTTTTTAAAAGCAGCCTTTCCACTGCTGTAAAGTTTGCCAGATCTTCAGTGCCTTGTGTGTGACCAAGAAAGATCTTGTCTGCCACATTCCTGAATACCAGTAAAATAAAATTACTAATGCAAAATTCTTCACCAGTATCCTGCTGTTTCAGTACATTCATTCACTTAAGACAGCATGAAATTGCAAAGCTAATGATCTCTTCACTGACTAAAATTAGGATGTTAATTATTTCAAACATTGCAACAAATTGCACAAAGTTTAATTGACTTGTTCTACTCTTATTGGATTACTGACAAAAAAATACACTTATGAAAACTTTTGTTTGACCACACTTAATCTCACTTACCTACTTGCAATAACACATTCAGCACCTAGAGCAGACAGAGTGGTTGTCATTCCTTTGCCAAGTCCAGTACCTCCACCAGTGATGAAAGCCACTTTATTCTTAAATGTTCCAGAAGGCAACATCAATGTTTGCTTTTCAGGAAGCATTACTTGTTGATCAGGCCCATTCTTTTGGTACTGTGCCATTGTGTGTTGGCTGAAAAGCTGGGGACAAAAATTCAATATTAATAATTAATTACACTAATAACAGAACATTTTACCTTATCATTATAGTTTAGTGAGGCATTTTGTCTCAATGATCTGTTTTAGTATCAAATAAACGATCATCTCAACAATAATTCTAGATATTCTGAAAAGAAAAACCTTATCCTGGGAAAAGATGCAGAGGAAACAGATTAAATGAGCAAAGGGAATAGTGTTTTTACAGTAGGCAATAGATTTCTGAGGATGTCTCTGAATACGAGGAACACTACAGCAGTGTAGTTAAGTTATTCTGGAATTCTGGGAATAAATAAAAAGAACACAGAAGACTCCACATATGTTGATGTCAACTTTTACGATGACTTAAAACCTGTTATTGATACTTCCATTGTGTACCAAACAAAAGCATTTGTGTTAGAATCATAGAATGGCTTGGAAACAGGCTCTATAACCCAATGAAGAGTCTGGGTCTTGATAAGCAAAGAGAAAAACGGTCACCATGTAAAACAAAAATACAGAATTAAAGGATTATTATAAACAGTCAATATCATATTAAATGGTGGAAGTGGTTTCCAGGGTAGAGCTCAGATATTTGTATCTATTCCAAAACAAATGGCTAACACTCATACATACAGATAAACACAAGACTTTTTATTAAAATAAACCAAAAAATCATTAGGCAGGACCATCTTAGGTACTCAGTCTAAGCTGAAACTGTCCTTAAGTTATGATATTATTACAAAATAGATGTTGTAGGGGTTATAAATTACGTCATGGCTGCAATAATGAACACAATTATCCACTGAACTCAAAGCAATAATTTCTGACATTTAGCCGGGTTTCACGTGATATTTACATTAACATGGTAAATGACAAATTGAAACTTTTGATTCTGGAACTATGGTAAGCTTGGAATCCCCAGCATCGAGGACATCCTCAAAAGGTGATGCCTCAAAAAGGCAGTGCCCATTATTGAGGACCTCATCACCTGGGCCTCTTCTCATTGCTTCCATCAAGGAGGTGGTACAGGAGCCTGAAAATACATTTTAGGTGCAGCTAAATCTCTGCTATCAGATTTCTGGACTGACAATGAACCCATGTTCACTACCTCACTACTTTTTCCTTGTATATCTAATTGTAATTTATAGGGCTTTTTAATTATTATATATGGGTTATGGAAATTTTGAATTCTCTACTTCAGAAAACTAGGGCTATTTGCTGAGAGTATTCCAATAGAACTTGACTTAACTTCAGGAATTTTTACTTTTACAAAAAAAGGCGCCCACTTTTAATCTTGTGTTTACCCCGAGAAAGACTACCATGACCGTGAAGCCTTGCGCGGGCAGGTGTGTGCGCATGCGTGTACGTGCTGATTTTTTTTCTACAAATCGGTTTTTGGCTAAATCCTTATTCTGGTAAGTGAAGCTACACTGTACATACATTATTTCTTCTTTATATAGGTAGTGTATTTATCATATCATTTCTGCTTTTACTATATATTAGTGTTATTTTAGGTTTTGTGTGCTCTTTGGAATGATTTGATACGTTATTTTTTGGGTCTGGGAGCGCTCAAAAAATTTTCCCATACAAACTAATGGTAATTGCTTCTTCGCTTTACACCATTTCAGCTTACAAAAGGTTTCATAGGAATGCTCTACTTTTGGATAGTGGGGGAAACCTGTACTGTGAATAGCTAAGCGAGTAAAAGATGACCTGATTTCCAAAAGGCATAAAGTTAAAGATGACATATTTCTTTAATATTTTAAGCAAGATTACTTCTTTATTTCCATCTTTTACAGTTTCAAAATAACTTAAAAGGAAAAGGGCCTGAAGCAAAAGTTTGGGCATCCTGCATAGTCAGAACTTAGTAACACCCCTTTTGGCAAGTATCACAGCTTGTAAACACTTTCTGTAGCCAGCTAAGAGTCTTTCAATTCTTGTTTGGGGGATTTTCGCCCATTCTTCCTTGCAAAAGGATGCCAGTTCTGTGAGATTCTTGAGCCGTCTTCCATGCACTGCTCTTTTGAGGTCTATCCATAGATTTTCAATGATGAAAAGTCGGGGGACTGTGAGGGCCATGGCAAAACCTTCAGCTTGCCCCACTTGAGGTAATCCATTGTGGATTTTGAGGTATGTTTAGGATTATTATCCTGTTGTAGAAGCCATCCTCTTCATCTTCAGCTTTTTTTTCAGATAGTGTGATGTTTGCTTCCAGAATTTGCTGGTATTTAATTGAATTCATTCTTCCCTCTGCCAGTGAAATGTTCCTCATGCCACTGGCTGCAACACAACCCAAAGCATGATCGACCCACCCCCGTGCTTAACAGTTGGATTCAGATTCAGTTTATTGTCATTTAGAAACCACAAATGCAATGCAGTTAAAAAATGAGACAACGTTCCTCCAGAATGATATCACAAAAGCACATGACAAAACAGACTACACCAGAAAATCCACATAACGTTTAGCAATCCCCAATCCAGAGTCCGGAGAGGCTGCTGCATATTAATATCGCGCTACCATCTTAGCGCGTTCCCCAGAAAGGAGCTCCAAATCCACCAGACAAAACGACCCAAAACTAAAGCTACAAGACCTGCACAAAACCACATAGTTACAAGTGGAAACAATAGCATAATTGATAAAAAGCAGACCATGGGCACAGTAAAAATAGTCCAAAGATGTTAAAAGACTAAGTTCGAAAGAAACCACCACACAGATTCCACAAGTCCTCAGGGTCCTGATTTGATTTGTCATCCTACGCCGGCGGCAGAAGGGAATGACCCCGCTATGGACTTCCACGGCACCGCCAGACTCAGCACACAATGAAAGCTCCGTCGAACCCAGCCTCGCAGACACAGCACACAGTGAAAGCAACCTGACTGCAGTGGACTCCAAGTCCATCGAACCTCTGAGCCTCCGACCATCCCCTCTGGCACAGCTTCTCCGAGCACCATCCTCTGCCGAGCGCATTAAGACGCCCTCATCAACAGCCATCGGCAAAGCGACCCCGAGGACTGGGGGCCTGTTCTTCCCAGCAGAGACCCGGACCTCACAGAGGCAGCAGCAACAAAGGTGGTCTTCCTGGAGATTTCCAGATGTTCCTCCGTGCTCCCATGTCCGTTTTCAACCGATTATGATTGCGCACGGCACCTCACTTCATAAATGACAGATAATCAGCTCCAGAGTGGCCGCTGCAAGCTGCGTCGCACCACCATCTTGGATCATAACCTCCAAGGAGAGGTGTTCTTCTCATAAAATTCTGCACCTTTTTTTCTCCATACATTTTCTCATTGCAGCCAAAAAGTTCTATTTTAACTTTATCAGTCCACAGGACTTGTTTCCAAAACGCATCAGGCTTGTTTAGATGTTGCTTTGCAAACTTCTGACGCTGAATTTTGTGGTGAGGACGCAGGAAAGGTTTTCTTCCGGTGACTCTTCCATGAAGGTCATATTTGTGCAGGTGTCGTTGCACAGTAGAACAGTGCACCACCACTCCAGAGTCTGCTAAAGCTTCCTGAAGGTCTTTTGCAGTCAAATGGAGGTTTTGATTTGCCTTTCTTGCAATCCTACGAGCAGTTCCCTCGGAAAGTTTTTTTGGTCTTCCAGACCTTAACATAACTTCCACTGTTAACTGCCAATTCTTAATTACATTAAGAACTGAGGAAATGGCCACCTGAAAAACACTTTGCTATCATCTTATAGCCTTCTCCTGCTTTGTGGGCATCATTCATTTTAATTTTCAGAGTGCCAGGCAGCTGCTTAGAGGAGCCCATGGCTGCTGATTGTTGGGACAAGGTTTGAGAAGTCAAGATATTTATAAAGCTTTGAAATTTGCATCACCTGGCCTTTCCTAACGATGACTGTGAACAAGCCATAGCCCAAACAAGCTAATTAAGGTCTAAGACCTTGGTGAAAGTTATCTGAGAGCTCAAATCTTTTGGGGTGCCCAAACTTATGCATGGTGCTCCTTCCCTTTTTTTTAAAACTCTAAAATTGTACAAAACAAAAATAATACACTAATCTTGCTTAAAATGTTGATAAGAATGTTTCATCTTTAACTTTATGACTTTTGGCGATCAGTTCATCTTCTACTCACTTAACTGTTCAGAGTAAACAAAATTTTGACCAGGGGTGCCCAAACATCTGCATGCCACTGAATGCATCTGGAATTTTTAATCAACTGGCAAAAAATTACAAAACATGTATTTGAATTGGGCTGGGTTGCAACATAATTTTACTCATGTTCTGACTCTTATCAGTATAGCACGAGAGCCTGCCCCTCGTCCCTCACATATGATTACAAGCGGCAGTTTGTTCCAATTCTGCTTCAAGGAGTATGCTGCACTTCTCATATCTAAATACGTCAGATTAAAAATATTCCCAGCAAAGATACAAAGCAGAAACTTGTTCTAACAATAAAACAGAAAATATGAATTTGTAAGAGTAGAAAAGGGTAAACATCTTAATATTCTCTTGAAATGATTCAATATTGCTTCCCCAATAATTTATTAAATTAAATCACCAAAGAGCAAAGCTTAAGGGTTCTTCCTGGTTTCTAAGTAATCAAAGTGTAGAAAAACACCATATAATGCACAAAAAAGGGCAGTGCAGTTGGACACTACCTAGTATTAACATCCTTTAAGAAGATCAGGCATTTCATGTGGTGAGTACAATCCTTCATTTATCTCAGTCATATTTTATATTAAAACTGTTTAGCCTTAAAATATAAATATGCAATTTAGCGCACTGTTCTTAAAAAGGTAAGGAAATGATATATAGTGTGCCAATTTATTTAAAGGCTTATGCATTGAATACTACTGCCTATTACATGATAAATGTGTTGTTTTAAGTATAACAAGCACACCCCCATTCCACATAAATGCTAGATGGCTGAAAGATGGATGGGAATCTTACAGTCTGCAATTCTTGTGAATGGGTCAATATGAGGCCATTGCAAAGGAGGCCCAGGGTGTTAATGCTCAAACAAAGACAAGTTTTTCGTTTGTTTAAACAACTTTACTTTCAACGTCTCCATTCAATGCATGAGGACCACCACCTTTTATCCCCACGATCCTCTTCTTCTCCTCTGGTTACAGGAAAAATGCACATACCTGCTAAATACTTCAGAGCCCAGATGAACAGAATTCAACGCAGGGGATTGTTGTAAAGAACAAACTACTTTGTATTTGAATCAACAATTACTCCTATGTTGTCTGACCTGCAAGATGACTTATCAATTGTTAGCATTTCACTGCATTACTTAGGGAACATTGTACTGTCAAAGTCCCACCTTGCAGATGAACATCGACAACAAGTCTATTTTCTGGGTGTTTAGGGGTTGTTCCCAGCACCCTGGGATATATTGCTCTGAGGCATCAAGACAAACGATTTGAAATATCGGCACAATATTTTGGGGCTACTCAGCAAACCAGACTTCTGCTTGAAACGTCACCTGTTTTTCTCTCCATAAATGCTGCATTGTGCTGTATTTATTTTAGATCATCAGTAATGTAGGCATTTATTTCGCTTTTTCTAATGAAATATAATTGTCTTTCATACACGAAAATTGCGTGAACACTTTGGGACGTGCTCTCGTTATGCCACTGCCTTCAGGAAGAAGGTAGTGTGGGTCCCGAAGATCCCCAACCAGGTTCAGGAACAGTTCCCTCAGCCTTCAGGCTCTTGAACCAGAGGGGATAACTTCAATGGCCCCATCACTGAACAGTTCGCACAACCCTTGAACTCACTTTCAAAATTCTTCCTCGTTTGTTCTCGATATTTATTGTATTTTTAAATTATTAACCTTTTTGTATTTGCACACTGACGTCCTGTTGGAGGCAGTCTTTTATTCTTTCCTTTATGTTTCTTGTACTTACTGTTAATGCAAGCAAGAAAATGAATCTCAGGGTTGTACATATGTATTTTAAACTTTGACCGGGTGATAGTCTGTATGAATGAAGTTTCCCTATTCCACACTTACAGCCTCGCCAGGTTGAAAAGTCATGAGCTAACTAAGTTATTTTCCGTTTTGCATTGGTTCCCTGACCTACTGAGGTTTCCCCTTCTATCCTATACAGTACTTTATCCACAGTTCCGTAAAAGGATTAAAAAATGTAGCCCAGTGCGAAATTCATTTCTCCACACATGCAAAAACAGTTACCAACAGACAAATTCAGCCAGGCTTATGTAACACATTCAAAACAAACCTCACCCGCTCGTTTAGACTACACTGAGACGGTGCAACGGTAAATTTGCGCCAACATCTCCCCAACTGGGAGCGGATCAACGTCGCCATCTCCCCCTCGGCTCCGCCCACTTCGCTGAAGCGACCGTTCACCCAATCACGACACTTGCCGAGGGTGCGCATGGCGGGGAGGGGGTCACGTGTCTCGGATCACGTGTCAAGCGGCGGAGTCGTCGGTGTCTGCTGCTGAGGAGCGCGGATCATGTGGGAGTTGAGGCCGTCAACCCCGGGAGGAGGTATTTATTGAGCGCTCTTCGCGCAAATTTTCCGCTGGGCACCCGCGGGTACAGTGGTCCGGAGCAAGTAGTGTACCATGGGCCTCCTCCGGTCTGATGGGTAGAAATACTGGGTCGCGCTCGGTGTGCATCCCATACGCAGCACCAACTGGCTGTTGTGTCTTCCACAAATGAATATGTTATTAGTTTTACTTTCCTGGCGCAAGGGGCCAGTCAATTAAGAGCATATAGGGTTAAGGGCGAGTCATGCTCTTCACCGACTGAAATAGATTTCTCTGCGTATCAACACCACTTTTCATTCCAGTTTTTTGACAAACATGAATATCGTTTAGAATGCAGCTTGAAGTCTCAAGTTTAGAATCAGATTCAAATTTATCATGTTGGAGACCTTTCTGCACAAGTGTGTCTTGCAACGTTGAATGTGAAATTTTTTATCTTAGAATTTAAATATGCTGTTTTTTTTCTTTTCAAATTATGGAACCAAGTGCTCCACTACTCATAGTGAAAAAACATTAAATTGAAATACAATGCTAAAACAAAATATAAATAGTTGAACAACGCACACAAAATGCTGGTGGAATGCAGCAGGCCAGGCAGCATCTATAGGAAGAGGTACAGTCGACGTTTTGGGCTGAGACCCTTTGTCAGGACTATGTTCAAATAGTTGAACATTTGATTTTGGCATTGGCCATAGAATGAAACTTATTGTTTAAACATTTTTTGAGAGAATGAATAAGGACTCCGAATCAGGTACCTAGTTATTTAAAATGGTGGTGGAATTACAAGAACTATTTTCCTGAAATGATACAGTAAAGTAAGGTAACAGGTAGCAGAAAAATTAAGAAATGATAAATACTTATTGGCAAGATAAAATAATGAGTTCTATCAAAAGCTTTTGGAATAGAGGCTTGTGACTTACATGGAATTAAAGCAAACTTAAGCAGTTAATGACATTAATTCTGAATTCATCAAGGTAGTCTACCAAATCGGCTATGTGGTATCCCATAAGATAAATAGAGCTGCAAATGAAAACTGCAGGAACAACTCAGCGGGTTGAATAGCACCTGCTGATGAGTTATTGTTGAGATGATCAGTAGAAACCCTGCCTAGTGGCTGAGAGTGGAGAGGGAAGATGGTCAGTTTAGAGGGGAAGGGAAGAAAAACGGGCTGGTAGATGTTATTTTGACTAAGGAGGGGTGAGGGATAATAGACAGAAGGAAGAAGGGTGGAGTTGGAGAGAAAGGTGAAAGCAGACATAGGGTGAGAAGAAAGTGATGTGTAGTTAAATGGGATGGAAGTTATAGATGCTGGAGGGTGATAAGAAGAACATAAAGGATTTGAGTGGTAGTATTTGATAAGTATAGAAAGTGACAAGGGAAGCCACAGATGCTGGAATCTGACGCAACAAACAAACTGCTTGCAGATCTGAGCATGCCAACCTGTATCTCAAGGCAATTCTGCGTTGACTTGATGGCTAGCTCGATGATAATGGAATAACTTGAAGAAAAGATGAAGGGCAGATGGAACAGGAGCAGCAAGCAATCTGCTAGAGTAACTCAATGGGTCAAGAAGCATTTGTGTGAAGAAAGGAATTATTGATGTTTTGGGTTGAAATCCTGCATCATGACTACTGGTTCTGATGCAGTTTCGATCTAAAACATTGGAATTTACTTTCCTCCCAGAGATGCAGCTTGACCAACTGAGGTCCTCCAGCAGATTATTTGTTGCTCCTGCTTCCGGTATCTGCAGTCTGTTGTGTCCTGGCAGAGGAAGCAAGATGGGGGAAGGTCCAGCTTGTGACGTGCATATGTGTAGTAGGTGGATGGAATCAGGAGGTGCTGGAGTTGAGGGTGTAGAATAAGGAACGAAAATGTAAAGACCAGAGGTAGATTGGAAGGAGTATGGGGGTGGGTGGGAAGCACAGGATGTAAGGGGGTTGCCTGAGTAAAGTTATTTCCTGGGGCATTATAAACATATACAATCATTTACATAGTAAAGTGTAATTACTTTTATTCATAAGCTTATGTAAAGCTAAATTATAGCGAATGACAAATTCGTCCAATTTTTAACTGGAGAACAAATGATAACCAAGAAACTATAGCTGTTTGCAAAGTTATTATGGATCTTGAAAGCCAGCAGCATCAAATCAATATAACACAATAGCTATGTTTTTATAATCATGAACAACATAGGGTATGCTCAAGAATCCATGCAGTCTTAGGTAAAGTGCATCTATTCTTAAACCAATAAAATATACTAATATAACAATACTGCAAGGAGTTTCATGTCTTGCTTATTTTGTTGATTGATTACACCTCTAACATTGGTAGGGATACTTCATTTACTGTACTACACACCCTTTCTTGGGTCTAAAAGCTAAATCTTAAAAATAATAATATGTTGGAACTATTATAGAAAAAAAGCTGAATGTTATTAAAAAGAATTGGGGAAGGGGAAAACTAAAGTGATAGGAGCAAGCTGGAATTAGAAGAAGTCTTTGAACTGAGCTAAACTGATGAAAGAAATGAACTTGCGTAATGAATAGTGGTTTTTGGATCTGCAGAAAGGTGTGTTGTAAAACTACCTGAAGAGGTAAATTTCCCTGTGATTGAATTTTTATAAAATGAGTGTAAATGAAAATGCTAGTGCCAATGAAGGTATTACATTATTTTGTCATTATTATGTTTTGCAAACCCGGTTGTATTTTCATAAACATAACAAAATCATAATTAAGTAATTGTGGCAGAGAAATATAAGGGATTGTGCTATTTTTCTTCAGTTTAATTAAAAACATACTAAGGGGTTACTTTGAGTCAGCAATCTAGTGCAGTACAGAGGAAGTGGTATCTGCAGTACTGTAGTCATTACATTTTATATAACCAACTACATATTGGTGAAAAGTGATGTTTTGATGCAGGGGTTCACATAGGTAAATCTCTTGATAGTAATAATTATTGCAAATCCAACTTGTATTTTAATCTTTAAGCTGTATTTAGCCTTAACAAAGTAATCTTTATAACTTAATAAACTCTTGTAAAGCCATTATCCTCACTGGAGCATCAGCTGTGAGCAGCAGCTCACCAGAATACTCTATCCAGGGCCAATCTTTCAACTTGTCCCCATGTGTGTAGTTAGTCTTCAAAGACCTTCCTCTCCCAAGGATGACGTCTTTGGAATTTCTGTTAGCGTTTGGGTAACTCCGGGTTTTTTGGACATGGGGTTGTTAACCGTATGCCCAACCCTCTTCCTTTCACAGCCAGGCTTGGGACCATCCACGGCAGATCTAACTTTGAAAGACCTGTATGATTCTGTTAATTTTCTTTGTTCAAGAAAAAACTTGCAACCAATAACCTAAATAAGTTCTGGGTATTTACTGCTGTTATTATTGTCTGTCTGTCTTAAAGCAGTTAGGAAAAGATGTAAGTTAATTCCACTCATCCTGTTCTTATACTCATTCATATTTTCTTGTTACAGAAGGACCTTACTATTTATTAGTTGGTGTAAATTACATTGTTGGACGAAAAAACTGTGCCATCCTTCTACAAGATGATCAGTCCATCAGTCGTTCACATGCCACACTTTCGATTGTTCATCCTGCTGCAAATTTGGTAATCAGTTACCAGCCAAATTTTCTTTTGTAGAATTAATTTGTATTAGTCTCCTTGTCAGAGCCTTAATTTGTTTCATTTCAATAATCAAAATTTCCATTTTGTTATTACCATCATTTCAGTTATTGTCAGTGTTAAGAGTTTGATTAGGAAACAGATTGAGAACGGTCACTTAGTTAACATCAAAAGTGGCTTTTGATTGTAGGTAAGTCAGGAGCAAGGTGGTCAATAACTTGATATAACCAGCCATTTGTCCTCAAAGAGAACTTACATTATGCTGTGACTCACTAATCACTTGGAAACTAGCCTCCCAGTAGAAGATTAAGCTCTGGACCACCCTGGAAGAAGAGTGAAGCTGCTGTTTTCTATCTACTAAATTACAGAATGCTCATTGGGATAGATTTGATACTTTGGTTTTAGTTCTTTTGTATAATTTTAAACTGTCAGAAGGATAATATGTCATACCAAGTTGCCTAAAGATATAAATGTACAATAAGTCTATCTGTACTAAGAGAGACTTGTCCCTTTTACCCCAATTATTGTGCTTTATTTTAGGATGTGCTGTGTAGAGCTGGTTCAGAAATGGAGCTTGTTCTATGCAGCTATTAACAGCATGACTAAGAATGGCATTTGAACTCAATTCTCCCTATTATAAGGGCAGAGCCTCAGAACTTCACATCATCAAGTTTGAAGCTTGCCACAATGTATCAGCTTTTAAACCAATGGTCAAAAAAAATAAATTGATATAATTATTTATTATACAGAGATTAGGGGTATTCAGTTAAAAATAACTGTAAATGTATCAGACTGAGTTGTATACATGTGAATTGCACGTATAGTTTAAAGAAAATGTGAATCTATTTTAGTTTGTAACTTATTTAATAACTTTGACTGTTATTAGCAGCATGAACATTTTTAAAAATGATATTTTTTATTCTAAATTTATTTTTTTTCTTTATAGAACCAAATTGCCAATATCCCAGTACTGACATTAAAAGATACTTCAAAATATGGAACCTTTGTAAATGAGGTGCGATTAGTAAAGGACAAACCAAGGATCTTGAAATCAGGAGAATTGGTTACATTTGGAGTTTTTGACAGCAAATTCAGGTGAGCATTTTCTATTTTGGTCCAAAATTTAACAAAATTGAACTTAATTAGTTTTTCAAGTCAGTATCTCTTGTTTATTTGAGAATACCATTATTGTTGACCTACAACATTTACGTTGTACCTGGAGATATTAATAAGATAAAAAAAATACTGCTGGTGATGGCTTTTGAGTTTTTTTCTTATACTCACCACACTAGACTTGTTCAGTTTGTTTGTGTAGACATAGAATTTCCCATTGCTCTTTTTGAAGATACGAGTTCTCTTAGTACATTTCCAATGTACGCCTGCAGTCAAAACTACCAAAGTATATTGGTGCTCTTGTTGAGTAACTTAAGCTGACTGCTTGCCTGTCTTCAAATCCCTTTCTTTCTTTAGCATTTACTTATCTGCAGAATGGCAGCTACTTGATATAATCGGTGCAAGGTCTTTCCAATTGTAAGTGATGGGCTGTGCCTCCAATGTTTTGAAGGCCAGTTGACTCATGCTGAAAGCTATGAGGAGCTTGACTGCCTGTAATGCAGATGTTCAAAAATAGTTTAAAAATTCACTAAACTTTAAAAGTTGTGTACAAATAAAAATTGTAAATCTAAAAAAAACCTGACATTGAAATCAACTTGGTTAAATACAAGGATACAATCTAACTTGTCTTTGCATTCTAACTGTAGTTGTTTCTTCCAGTTAAAAGCAATGGGATTACTAGTTAATACTAAATTATCAGGCTAGAAAATTGCAGACATCTCCTCTTCCAGTATAACCCTTTTCTGAACTCAATAAGGGAATTAATTTTAAAACAGAACTGTGTCCAGGTGTTGAAAATTTGGGACTAATGCTTCCTTTGAGCATTTCAAACATAACTGTAATAAAACCATAAGTCATAGGAGCAGTAATCTTTTGGGTTTTTCATTTCAGTTTCAGCTTTGTGTCTTCAATGCAAATGTTTTGTAGTGTTTTCAGTAATTAATGCAATCCTACAAATTTGTTTGTTGGTTCTTGGTTCCTAAGCAGCTTCTGTGGAGGCAAAAGGGAGATCAGTCTATCAGATTAGAATTTAGATTTGGTTGTTCTATTCCCTTTCTGTGAGGCTTCTTACATCCTTCATGTACATGAGGAGTTTCGGCCAAGACTTTAAGGCAGAGTTTCGGCTGAACTGTCAGCGATATTCTTTTCGATAGATGCTACCTGGCCTGCTGAGTTGCTCCAGCACTTTCTGTGTGTTGCCTGTGCGAATCCCTGCAGCATCTGGTGACCCTGTGATCTCTGTCTTGGAGGCCAATGGCAGAATGTCTTTCAAGAGGGTGAACCCTCACATGGCATCAGGCCTTGATGGTATACCAGGTAGAGCACTGAAAACCTGTGCCAACCAACTAACAGGAGTATTCAAGAACTAATTCAATTTCTCACTGCAGTAGTTGGAAGTACCCAATTGCTTCAAAAGGGTAACAATTATACCAGTGCCCAAGAAGAGCAGGGAGCAACAACTATCGCCCAACAACTCATATCTACCCTGATGAAGTGCTTTGCGTTATTGGTCATGACCAGAATCAACTCCTGCCTGAGGAAGGACCTGGGCCCGCTGTTATTTGTCTATCGCCATAATAGATCTACAGCGGATGCACTCTCACTGACTCTCCACTTGGCCTTGAACCACATGGACAATAGCAATACCTATGTCAGACTTCTGTTTATTGATTACAGCTCAGAGTTCAATACCATTATACCCTCAGAACTAACTAACAAGCTCCAAAACCTGGAAATCTGTGCTTCCCTCAGCAACTGGATCCTTAATTTTGTCATCAACAGACCACAGTCAGTGCAGATCATAAATAATATCTGCTTGCTGACAATCAACACTGGCAAACCTCATAGATGCATGGTTATCACAGTTCTCTACATCTACGAGTTTGTGATTAGGTTTAGCTAAAATGACATCTAAGTTTGCTGATCACACAGCTATTGTTGGCAGAATTTCAGATTGGGATGTGGAACATAGAACATAAAATAGTAGAGCACATTACAGGCCCTTCGGCCCACAATGTTGTACCAACCCTCAAACCCTGCCTCCCATATAACCCCCCACCTGAAATTCCTTCATATACCTGTCTAGTAGTCTCTTAAACTTCACTAGTGTATCTGCCTCCACCACTGACTCAGGTAGTGCATTCCACGCACCAACCACTCTCTGAGTGAAAAACCTTCCTCTAATATCCCCCCTTGAACTTCCCTCCCCTTAACTTAAAGCCATGTCCTCTTGTACTGAACAGTGGTGCCTGGGGAAGAGGCGCTGGCTGTCCACTCTATCTATTCTTCTTAATATCTTGTACACCTCTATCATGTCTCCTCTGATCCTCCTTTTCTCCAAAGAGTAAAGCCCTAGCTTCCTTAATCTCTGATTATAATCCATTCTCTAAACCAGACAGCATCCTGGTGAATCTCCTCTGTACCCTTTCTAATGATTCCACATCCTTCCTATAGTGAGGCGACCAGAACTGGACACAGTACTCCAAATGTGGCCTAACTAGAGTTTTATAGAGCTGCATCATTACCTTGCGACTCTTAAACTCTTAACCCTCGTCTTATGAAAGCTAACACCCCATAAGCTTTCTTAACTACCCTATCTACCCATGAGGCAACTTTCAGGGATCTGTGGACATGTTTCCTCAGATCTCTCTGCTCCTCCACGCTACCAAGTATCCTGCCATTTACTTTATACTCTGCCTTGGAGTTTGTCCTTCCAAAGTACACCACCTCACACTTCTGTGGGTTGAACTCCATCTGCCACTTCTCAGCCCACTTCTGCATCCTATCAATGTCTCTGCAATCTTCGACAATCCTCTACACTATCTACAACACCACCAACCTTTGTGTTGTCTGCAAACTTGGCAACCCACCTTTCTACCCCTACATCCAGGTCGTTAATAAAAATGATGAAAAGTAGAGGTCCCAGAACAGATCCTTGTGGGGCACCACTAGTCACAACCCTCCAATCTGAATGTACTCCCTCCACCATGACACTCAGCCTTCTGCAGGCAAGCCAATTCTGAATCCACCTGGCCAAACTTCCCTGGATCCCATGCCTTCTGACTTTCTGAATAAGCCTACCGTGTGGTACCTTGTCAAATGCCTTACTGAAATCCATGTAGGTCATATCCACTGCACTACCCTCATCTATATGCCTGGTCACCTCCTCAAAGGACTATCAGGCTTGTTAAGACACAATCTGCCCTTCACAAAGCCATGTTGACTGTCCCTGATCAGACCATGATTCTCTAAATGCCCATAGATCCTATCTCTAAGAATCTTTTCCAACGGCTTTCCCACCACAGATGTAAGGCTCACTGGTCTATAATTATCCAGACTATCCCTACTACCTTTTTTGAACAAGAGGACAACATTCGCCTCTCTCCGATCCTCTGGTATAATTCCCGTTGACAACAAGGACATAAAGATCCTAGCCAGAGGTTCAGCAATCTCTTCCTTCACCTCGTGGAGCAGCCTGGGGAGTATTCCATCAGGCCCCGGGGTCTTAACCGTCCTAATGTATTTTAGCAACTCCAACACCTCCTCTCCCTTAACATCAACATGCTCCAGAACATCAACCTCACTCATATTGTCCTCACCGTCACCAAGTTCCCTCTCCTTGGTGAATACTGAAGAGAAGTTTTCATTGAGGACCTCGCTCACTTCCAGAACCTCCAGGCACATCTTCCCACTTTTACCTCTAATCGGTCCCACCTTCACTCCTGTCATCCTTTTGTTCTTCACATAATTGAAGAATGCCTTGGGGTTTTCCTTTACCCTACTCGCCAAGGCCTTCTCATGCCCCCTTCTTGCTCTTCTTGGAGGTATACGGGAGTGAGATAGATCCACTAGTTGAGTGGTGTGGCAACAACAACCTTGCAGTCAATGTCAGTAAGACCAAGGAATTGATTGTGGACTTCAGGAAAGGAAATCAGTCTTCATGGAGAGATCAGGAGTGGGAAGGTGAGTAGTTTCAAGTTAATGGGTGTCAACATCTCTGAAGATCTACCCTGGGCCCAATCTATTGATGCAATTACAAAGAAAGCATGACAGTGGCTATATTTCATTAGGAGTTTGAGGAGACTTGGTATGTCACCAAAGACACTTCCAAATTTCTACAGGTGTATCATGGAGAGCATTTTACAAGTTGCATTGTCATCTGGTATGGAGAAGCCACTGCACAGGATCTGGAAGAAACTCAGAAATTTGTAAACTCAGCCAGCTTCATCGTAGGCAGTAGCCTCTCCGGCGCCGAGGACATCTTCAAAAGGTGATGACTCAAATAGACGACATCCATCATTAAGATCCTCACCATCAAGGACATTCCCTCTTCTCATTGCTACCATCAAGGAGGAGCATGAAGACATACATTCAATATTTTAGAAACAACTTCTTCCCCTCCACCATTAGATTTCTGAATGGTCAGTGTACCCATGTATATTACCTCATTATCTTTTTCCCCTCTCTTTTTGCACTACATATTTAATTTCATTTATAATATAGCTACTTTTTATTGGAACATAGTAGTTTTTAATATGTATTGCACTGTACTGCTGCCACAAAACAGCAAAGTTCATAACATATGCCAGTGATATCAACCTGATTCTAATTCTCTTGTATCTACAATAAATGTTTCTCATTGTAGAGAAGGTTGAGTTTAACTTAGGAAGAATTACAGTTTTTACTGTGCCTTACAAAACTGTAAGAAACAACATTTCTAAACTCAAAACATTGAAATATTTAAATTACTTACCTATCCATTCTCACTTGAAATCACCTAACACCCACCAACTTGAGACCCTTCCCCTCCTCCCACACTTTTATTCTGGTTTATTCTCTCTTTCTTTCCAGTCCCAAAGAGAATTTTCAGTCGAATCATCAACTGTTCATTTCCGTTCATAGATGCTACATGACCTGCTGAGTTCCTCCAGCATTTTGTATATGTTGTTCAAGGTTTCCAGCATCTGTAGAATCTCTGGTGTTTATGTTTTACATTTACATGTGATTTCTTTACCCAGGAATTTTATTTGTGTTATGTTAATTTTAATTAAAGTATTCTCCAAAGAATCAAAAGTGATAACTGATGCAAAAGATAACTAACTAAGCATCATCTGTGGAGGCAAAAGGGAGATCAGTCTATAAGATTAGAATTTTATTTGGTCGTTCTACTCCCTTTCTGTGAGGCAAGCAGCTCAGAATTGAACTGAATTGACTTTATTTCTTACATTCTTCACATACATGAGGAGTAAAAATCTTTATGTCTCCATCTAAATGTGCAATCTTCGTAATTTATAATAAATAGAACAGCCAATGTAACATGGAAATACACTCAAATCATTTGAGTTGATCAATCTGATGGGCTGGTGGAAGAAACTGGTCCGGAGCCTGTTGGCCCTGGCTTTTATGCTGCGGTACTGTTTCCTGGATGGTAGCAGTTGGAATAGATTGTGTTTGGGAGACTTGGGTCCCCAATGATCCTTCAAGCTCTTTTTTCACACCGGTCTTAGTAAATGTCCTGAATCGTGGGAAGTTCACAACTACAGATGTACTGGGCTGTCCGCACCACTCTCTGCAGAATCCTACGATTAAGGGAGGTACAGTTCCCATACCAGGCAGTAATGCAGCCAGTCAGGATGCTCTCAATTGTGCCCCTGTAGAAAGTTTTTAGGATTTGGGGGGCCTGTACCAAACTTCTTCAACCATCTGAGGTGAAAGAGGCTTCTTTCACCACACAGCTAATGTACAGACCATGTGAGATCCTCAATGATGTAGATGCTGAGAAACTTGAAGCTGTTTACCCTCTCAACCCCAGATCCAATAGGGGTTGGCCCTTCTCCATTCTTCCTGTAATCCACAACCAGCTCCTTTGTTTTTGCAACATTGAGGGGGAGGTTGTTTTCTTGACACCACAGTGTCAGAGACTTGATTTCTTCCCTGTAGACCACCTTGTTATTGTTTGAGATTAGGCCAATCAAATGTAGTGTATTTGGCAAATTTAATTAGCAGATTAGAGCTGTGGGTGGTGACACAGTCACGGGTATACGTGGAGTAAAGGAGGGGCCTCAGTACACAGCCCTGAGGGGCTCCTGTGTTGAGAGTCAGAGCGGTGGAGGTGAAAGAGTCCACTCTTACCACCTGCTGGTGATCTGACAAGAAGTCCAGGATCCAGCTTCACAAGACGGGATCAAGGCCGAGGTCTCTGAGCTTCCTGTCAAGAAGATAGTGAACTGAAAAAGATGCTATCACCATGATTTGATTGTATCCTGTGTTATACTTTGTCAGTTTAATATATGTTTTCTTATCCTCAGGGTAGAATATAAACCCCTGATCGTAAGCTCTTCCTGTTTGGATGGGCCAGCTAAAATTGCATTAAACCAATCAATCCAATGTCTTGGAGGTCATGTTACTAACAGTTGGATAGAGGATAACACTCACCTTGTTATGACATCAGTAAAGGTTACAGCGAAGGTTAGTTGAATTTAACAAAGTAAATTGCTGTTTCATTCTACTAGGTTTTATGGGAGATGTCAAAAAAGCTTGGAAGTACAGTATCAGAATATTACTTGAACTATAATGACAATTCATTGTTAATTAGTAGTGCCACCAACTGAGACAGATACTTGAGATTTCCAAGCGTTCATTTACTTTTTAAAATCTGGAATACATGGGAAACAGGAGTAGACCATGTCACTTTTAAGTCCGTAACTTCGTAGTGTTTCTTGTGCACCAGTCATTTTCCTGCTAAATCTCTGCAATGTCAGGCTCATTTGAAATTTAACATCTTGGCCTCTAAATGGCTAACCCCTTAGATCCTAATTTTGAAAAGAAGAAATGCTTACACTTTGAAAGTACTATTGAGCAATTTCAGTCAAAAAAATACAATGTTTTGTAAGGAGATGCATGGTATGGCCTGAAGAATAACCTTTTACCTTCTCTAATACATCACTGATGAATTTTATTTAGGAGCATTTTTTTAATATGACCTGAAAAGTTTAGGATCATACAACATGACAACAGATCCCGAGACCCACTGTCCATGCTGACTGTCGAGCAGCTAATTAAACAAATCATACACAAACCCCATTTTGTTCTGCCCATGTTCTCTGATCAACTTCCTCTACATTCTGCTATTCACTCATGTACTACTGGCTATTTAACCTGCCAACCCACTTCTCTCCTTTTAAAGAAATGTTCTTGAAAAATATTTAAGACACCTCAATTGTCATTTTTTTCTGCATTAAATGGAAATGCTTGCATTTTCTGTTTGCCTATATTTATCAGTCATTTGTACTTATTCTGTAATGTATAATTTGAGCTAATCACATTTTCGAAAAGTTCATGTGAATTGCGATGAACCAAGAGCATCACAAGTCAAGTCTTAATCACGTCTTAAATAGATTCCGGAAAGAACTTAGAAACTCTTCAATTTCTTGAACAAATTATTATTCATCTGCTTTTGTTAAGGAAATATGTTAGTTCATATGGATGACAATACTGACATAACAGTTCAGTACCATACATAATAATTTATATGTTTGCTTTTAAGACTATATGCGCATTGATCTGTGGTCGACCAATAGTAAAGCCAGAATTCTTTGTCAATCTTATTGAAGCAATCCGAAATAAAGGGCAACTTCCCAATTCAGAAAGGTAACATGAATTCATCATTTTCTTTAAATGTTTATAATATATTCTTAATAGAATCTTATGGTTTTAATATGTACAAATTGTGTGAACTATTTAAAATATTGGTCAGAAATTGAGAGTAGAGACTGAAAGGTGTAGAAGTCCCTTGATTTTTATTATGTACTCTCATTGAAATTGTTAAATCAAGTGCTATGCTATTTTTAATTCCTTATTTTATTATGGTGTGTTTACTTTGTTCCAAAATCATTATAGCTCACATATTTTATGATGGACCATGAATTGAGCTTCCTTAAAGAATGTATAAAATTGTTCTTTTTAAAAATTTCAAGCATCTTAAAAATAAGAAAAATGACACTAAAAAATGATAGAAAATGGTGTTTAATCAGGATGTGAATAAGCAAGGTTTATTGTGACATTAACTGGTACAGGTAGTCCCTGAGTTACGAACGTCTGATTTACGGACAACTCATACTTACAAACTGAGGAAGGTGAACGCCATCCGCCATTTTAAGTCAGATCACAACGCCGTCCACCGTTTGAAGTCATTGCTGTTGACACTGTGTTGAGTGTTTAACTTTGTATTTGGCTTAAATTTTTCTTAGTAAGATTCACCCTGACCCCGTCCCCCTGTTCCAGTCGGCTGGTGGCGCAGTCAAGTCAGCACCGGGCTAGAGAATGGAGCTCCCTGACTTTGATTTAGGGACAGACTGCACCCATGCTGGGTTGATGTCGATCCACTGACTCCCATGCTATCCGTGTCGGGTTGATGTCGAGCTCGCAACTCAACCTCATTAAAAAAACTGCCACCTCCAGTTTAAATTCCCACGTGGAATATTGTGGAGGATCAAATACCCAAACCCAACACAGCCCCCATTTGTCCCATTTAACCTGTCTCAGTGCGGTGAGGTTTAGTACCCGGGGAATTCAGTGCTGTGGACCTTAGGACCCAGCGGACCTCGGGAGCCAGCGCAGGTCAGGACCTGCCGCTCGCAGTGTTTCTGTTCCATTGATGGGAAGTGATCGTGATTGAAATTAAATTGGAAATAATAAAGCATTTGGAAAGAGGTGAAACGCCATCGGTCATTGGAAAAGCATTAGGCTACAGTCAATCAGCGATCGGAACAATTTTAAAGGATAACGGATAAAGTGAGAATAATGGAGTACGTGAAAGGCCCTGCCCCTTACTATTATTATTAAGCAATGCAGTGGTTTAATTACTGGAATTGTTATGAGTGCTGAACAGACCTGATGGAAATGGGGTGCAGAGTTAACCATTCCCCCCCCCCCCCTTTGAGAACTATGGACTATTACTATTGCTATGCTGCTAATGAGAGAGAGAGAGGTGAAGCACAGAGGCAGGAACATCTGCTACAGATAAGAGAGAGAGAGAGAGACACACAGTTGATTTATGTATTATGGCTCCTTCCTGGATTGTTTACCTTTCGCTACAAGGACGTTACTTTGCTTGTTAACATTCCTAAGGAGACAGCAGGAGTGGCCAGATTTGATGGACATGGTCATTTTGAGTTGATGGATGGCTGATACCCCGTCCAGTTCCGCCCCCACAACATCACTGGCCTTACGAATGAGTTTGTTGATTCTGTTGGTGTCTGCTACCCTCAGCCTGCTGCCCCAGCTCACAACAGCAAACATGATAGCACTGGCCACCATAGACTTGTAGAACATCCTCAGCATCGTCCGGCAGATGTTAAAGGACCTCAGTCTCCTCAGGAAATAGAGACGGCTCTGACCCTTCTTGTAGACAGCCTTAGTGTTCTTTGACCAGTCCAGTTTATTGTCCATTCGTATCCCCAGGTATTTGTAATCCTCCACCATGTCCACACTGACCCCTTGGATGGAAACAGGGGTCACCAGTGCCTTAGCCCTCCTCAGGTCCACCACCAGCTCCTTAGTCTTTTTCTACAGCCGCACCTTGCCCTTTTCTCCTCCTTGAAGCCTCGTAAGTTGCTATACCGTAGATTCCGGACTACAGAGCGCACCTGATTAAAAGCCGCACGCTCTAATTTTAGAAAGAAAATCAATTTTGTACTTGTACAAGCCGCACCGGATTTTAAGCCGCAGGTGTCCCACGTTGTAATATGAGATATTTACACAGAAAGATATTACACGTGAGGATTTTTTAACTTTTAATTAAATCCGTATGGTAACATAAACAAATATATATTGCAAATGCTTTTTTTCGAACAGTGCCTGTAACACAGCTACTTTTAAATATACCTACGTATCGGTAACACACAAATTACGTTGCGTATACTTTTTTACTGAACAGTGCACGAACAACATTCCAATATCTCCTAACGACTGGTAAAAAAATATATATACTGCAGCCTACCAGGAAAAGTTATTGATCGCCTTCTTCATCTTCCTCCTGCGCACTAAAACCATCAAAGTCCTTCAGTGTCCGAATTGAATAAAACCTAAGGATCTCGTCACTCACTTCAGTCTCTTCGTTGTTGCTCTCACTTGAGCGCACGTGGTCCTCTTCATCACGCAGCAGTCCAACCTTTCGAAACCCGCTAGTGATGGTGGAAGTTGTGACACCGCTCCACTCATTTAGGATCCACTGGCAGACTTGAGTTAAAGATGCTCTTCGCATGCATCCTGTTTTGGTAAAGGATTTCTCGCCGCTCGTCATCCAAGCCTCCCACTCAATGCGCAGCGCCACTTTAAATGCCCGGTTCACGCTGATGTCCAGTGGCTGCAAATACTTCGTGGTGCCCCCAGGAATCACAGCTGGAATTGAGTTTGTACTCTTGATGGCAGCTTTCACTGAACTTTCATTGTCAGCCGCTTAAAAAATCACAATCGGTGGAAGCTTTAGTCCGGATGCTGTGCAGCTCAGAACACAAGTAAAATGCGTTCTCTCATGGCCACTTGTTTTCAGTGTGATGGACGAGTCACCTTTTTTTATTAACAGTCCGAGTGAGAGGCAGGTCAAACGTCAAAGGTACTTCATCCATATTTATGATATCATCTGGCCCGATGGAATTCTCCACTATCTTTGTTTGAGTGAATGTGCGGAAGTTAGCAAGTTGTTCCTCGTGGTCGGGAGGGAGCTGCTGACACAGAGTCGTGCGTACCCTGATGGACAGGCCTTTTCGTCTCATAAATCTAAAACACCACGATGGCCCACCTCTAAAATCTTCGATTTTCATTTTGGTGGCGATTGCTTTAGCCTTCAGTCTGATCTGCACGGTGGAAACACCACGGCCGCCTGCTCTCTGTGTGTTAACCCAGTCTTCAAGAAAGTTTTCAAGTTCGGGCCATCTGCTATGATTACCTCTGAAAGCTTTTGTCGTCTTTTTGCATTGATTCAGTTCTTCTGGCGTCTCCACCGTCTCAACATCGATTTATTTATGCCAAGATTATGTGCAGCAGCTCGATTTCCTTCTTCAACCACCAGATTGATCGCCTTTAACTTAAAAGCTGCATCATATGCTTTTCTTCGAGTGTTTTCCATGTTGATGAGGGTGAGTACAAATGACTGATTTACAATAATTTAATTGTGAAAGTGCACTTGATTTATCGTACAATTTCATTAGACCTCTGTGAACTACTCATCAATTTTATTGGTCTACTGTTACGAGGCAAAATGTTTTTGGCGGCATGAAAAAAAAACATGCATTAGCCGCACCGTAGTTTAGGCCGCAGTGTTGCCGTAGTGTTTAAAGCGTGGGAAAAAAGTAGCGGCTTATAGTCCGGAATTTACGGTAATTTTGATTGGCTTGTGATTAGCTAAAGGAATGTTCAAATGAAAATCAGTTCAGTTTCTTGCAGGTGTTGATATGAGGTACTGAACACTGATACGGTTGAGAATTGTGCACTGGTGCATAATGCAAAATTAAACTGTGCCAAAAAAACAGTTCAGTTGCTTCTCCTGTTAAGAAATGCATTTTGCTGACAAAACACGTTCTTAATTGCTTATCATTTAAACTCAGGTGTTTCATGTTTCACATTTTGTCTCGGCAGTTATGTCCCACGCATTGATGAACCTAGTATCAAACCTGGAGAACTAGATGTCACAGTGAAGCCAGAAAGAAAATCAATTTTTAGTGGCAAGACATTCTTCTTTTTAAATGGAAAACAGGTAAATGTGACTTTTAGAAGATAATCCATAAATATATTTGAAATATTTATTCTTATTAAAAATTACGGTATATGAAATACTGTCTAAGGAAATTACATGGAAGTATATGGAAGTTTCTATGTAGAATGGTCATGTTTTTTTTAAATAATCTTTAACCTGCATAGCATGTTAAATTTATCATAGCATAATAAATTCACAGCAAAATTTTAGTCTTTTTATACTCAACTTTCTGACAGCAGCTTACATGGAAATTTCCATTGGGCTGCAATGGACTGAGCAAAAACATAATCACTAAAATCACAGCATGGTTTTCCTAGGAAACATATGTGTAGCCCTTTCAAAGCATTGCTTCCACTTTAGGGCTTCAAATACTGTATATCCCATAGGTTACTTTTCCCAGCCTTTGTCCATTGGCGGTGCTGTAGCATTAGGTTAGGTCATGTAATTCAGTTTTAATAATGTTGCTTAGCTCCATATTTAAAAAAAACTCTCTCAGTCTTCAAATCACAGCTGATGACAGATGTCTTCATCATCCTACAGTGAAGATTACAGCATGTGTTTGGGTCTAACCAGTTACCTGAAACAACCTTTGAGAGGCATGACTATATTCATTCACTTCACAGTGGTTAAGTATGTGTGGCTCTATTATCTTATTGCCGTATTCTTTTGTATTAAATGCTATGATCAGTTTATTTATTATTTAGAGATATAGCATGGTACCAGGTCTTTCAAGCCCATTGAGTCCATGCCGTCCATTACAGTCGGCCCTCCTTATCCACGGATTCCGCATGCGCGGATTCAACCAGCTGCAGATCAGGAAAACCCGGAAGTTCTCTCTCCAGCACTCATTGTTTGAGCATGTACAGACTATTTTTTCTTGTCATTATTCCCTAAACAATAGAGTATAACAACTATTTACATAGCATTTACATTGTGTTAGGTAATATTTAAAAGTACAGGCAGTCCCCGGGTTATGAATGAGTTCCATTCCTGAGTCCGGCCTTAAGTCGGATTTGAAGTTGGAACAGGTACATTCAGTATTATTTAGCGTCATTTAGTCAAACATTTTTCTTAATATATACAGGTTTCCCCCGCAATCCAAAGGTAGAGCGTTCCTGTGAAACCGTTTGTAATCTGAAATGTCAAAAAGCAAAGAAGCAATGACCATTAATTTATAAGGGAAACATTTTTGAGTGTTTCCAGACCCAAAAAATTAACCTACCAAATCAAAGCAAATAACACATAAAACCTAAAATAACACTAACATACAGTAAAAGCAGGAACAATATGATAAATTTACACCAGATATAAAGTAGAAATATTGTAGGTAGTTCAATAATTAAACCACTGTGTTGCTTAGTAATAATCGTAGCTTTCATCGGGGCAGGACTTTTCAAATGCTCTATTAAAATTGTTCCAATCGTTGACCGACTGTAGCCTAATGCTTTTCCTATGACTGATGGTGTTTCACCTCTTTCCGATCACTTTATTACTTCCATCTTATTTTCAATTGCGAACGTGATTATTTTTGTGAACAGAAACACCGCGGATTCAGAGCTACGCCTGGTCCTAATGTCCACTGCTCTGAACATGTTAAATAAAGTCCGGGGTTCTGCTGGGTCCTAAAGACCACCGCACTGATACAGGTTAAATAAGGGACTTGAGCTTCCGCGATTTTTGGTATCCGCGGGCGGTCTCGGAACCAATCCCCCGCGGATAAGGAGGGCCGACTGTACATCCATATGACCAATTAACCTACTAACCTGTATATCTTTGCATTGTGTGGAGGAAACCAGAGCACCAGGAGTAAACCTACGCAGTCACGGGGAGAATATACAAACTCCCTGGAGACAAGGACGGGATTTGAATTTGAACCCAGCTGTGCTAACTACTAAGCTGCCATGATGCCCCAGGTTTTGGCTTTAATTCGTGTTCTGTGTCATAAGAGATTTATATATTTGTTTCTGTTGTCAAACCTCCAAGAGGACCACAACCTTGTCACAGGGTTTGGAGGCTTGGTTGCCTCAGTGACCCAGAGAGCTATGTTGGCTAGAGTCAGAGCTTTGTGCTTTGACTCTTGGTAGGATCACCCATGCCAAACATGTCAAAGGGTGGAGGCCAGACCAATATTGGTCCACCAGTCCTCCAGTATTGGTATTGGAGGGAGGTGTTTAAATCAGGGCTAACAACCTTGACTGATCAAATTTTTTTTAAATGGAAACAGAAATGAAGAATCTTGTCTCCGTGTGCGATGGTATTCCTGAGTCCCCCCCCCTCCCCAGATTTTCATGACTGACAGTGTTGAAAACCGAGAGGAAGCTACTGGCACAATGAAGGAAGTCCTGAACATTGCCCAGATCAAACTGAGGATCCTCGAACCCTGGAGCACAATAGAAAAGATAGCCAAGGACAGACAGAGATAGACGACCCTCACTGCTGCCCTAAGCACCAGCGGCATTACAGGCAGTTACTAACTAATTCTCGTGTCAAAAAAGAGTGCGGTGATAATGAGAAATAGATTATTCACAGTAGCTTAGTTGTTGAGGATGTCCTTAACATTGAATGGCTACTTGTATGTTTGATGTAAATTACAATGATCCTGTTGAGAGTGGCACGTGGAATTGATCTTTGCACTTCTGGAAACTAGTAAATTATTTAAACACGTTCTCCTCCTTTAAGGCACTGTAGATGAGCTCAAGGAATTTAAGCCTTACAGAACCAAGCATGAATAAATGACCAAGTACAAGATCTCAGTCTCATACCTTGCCTGCATCAGTAAAAGTGATCTCAGCAATTTAGGCAAACACGAGAAAATCTGAAGAAGCTGGAAATTCAGGCAACACACACAAAATGCTGGTGGAACACAGCCTACTATCTTTCCCCTTCCCCTCCTACTTTCAAATCTCTTACTATCTTTCAGTTAGTCCTGACGAAGGGTCTCGGCCCGAAATGTCGACAGTGCTTCTTATAGATGCTGCCTGGCCTGCTGTGTTCCACCAGCATTTTGTGTGTGTTGCTCAGCAATTTAGGATTGTTTTTGGACCACCTAGTGGGACATTGCATTTGCTGGATTAATTTATTTTCATTCAGCGTTAAAATATGCATTAAGAATTTGCACATTATGTGCGGACTTCCACTAATTTCGGCAGAAATGATACTCATCTGTGTGCTGTTTGTAAATCAATGATCAATGATGTTGTCAGAATAGATTCTGAGTGCTGCATGGCATTTTCAGCTTGCACCTACCTATTTGAAAACAAACATGAAAATGAATCTCTTAATACTTGTTTTCCATTAGCATGCCATTTTCCTATGAACTTGTTAAATGGAAACACCATTGCCTTGAATTTTATCTTAGAGTCACAATTTGAATCAAATATTGAAGGAAGGTATTGAATTTGTTACATCAGTACTAGATATCAGAAAGGGTTATTCAGTAGTTCTTGCTCTCCCACTGTTTTCCTGTAGTGCTATGATTTACTACAGATCAAGAGTATTTTTAGATTCCTTTGATATTGCTACTAATATAGGTGCCACTACCTTTCAAAACACAGCCACTCATTGTGCCAAACATATTCAAAATTCTAACTGGAACATCGGACGCTTAGGTTAAACCTGTGACATCAGATTAGTTGCACCTTCCATCTGCTCCATCTGCCATAGGATGAAATTTCTTATTACGAAAACCAACCTCCCCTTCATTGACTGTCTATACTTCCTGCAGACTTGGCAAAGCTGCCAACATAATCAAGGACCTCTCCCATCACAGTCATTCTTTTTTCTCCCCTCTCTCATGGGACAGAAGTTAAGAAAGCTTGCACCCTCTTCAAAAAGGGCTTATTTCAAAACTTTATAATATAATTATGAAGATACGTTCAGAGCCCCTTTATAAGACCAAAAAGGATTGGGAAAGAGAGCTTGACATTATTCCTAGTGAGAATTGGGATAGAATTCGTCAATTAGTTAATACATCATTGATATGTGCCAAACATTCATTAATACAATTTAAGGTCGTACATAGGGCCCATATGTCCAAGGATAAATTAGCTCATTTTTACTCTTATATAAATCCTATTTGTGATAGATGTCAATCTGAAATTGCATCTTTAACTCATATGTTTTGGTCATGTTTGTTTTTGAAAAAATATTGGAGAGATATTTTTGATATTATTTCTGCGGTTTTGAATATTGATTTACAACCTCATCCTATTACCGCAATTTTTGGTTTACCAATGATGGACTCTCTGCATTTATCATCTTCCGCCCGTCGAATGATTGCATTTCTAACTCTGATGGCTAGAAGATCTATATTGTTGAATTGGAAGGAAATTATTTAATTGTATTTAATTGGTTCTCTCAAACTATGTTATGTTTAAATTTAGAAAAAATTAGAAGTGGTGTTTTTGATACTTCTATTAAATTTGAAAAGTTATGGAGACCATTTCTTCAATATTTTCATATGATGTAATATGACCCAGTTCCAAATTCATTTGACTTTCCAGCTTTTAGCTTATGTATGTTGAGAGGACCGGAAGTGACGGCATTGATGATTATTTATTCTTGTGAGATATTATAAACAGCCCTTTTTTTTCTTCTCCCAATGTTTCTTTTTTTCTTTTTTTTCTTCTTTATTAGTCATTAGATTAGTAGATTAGCTAATTTTGCATTATATATATATTTTTCTTTTTTCTGTTTTTTTTATATCATATATTATGAAATATCTAGACTTACCATGTTCATACATATATTATATCGTTTATGTCTTGGTAAACCCATTTATACTGTAACTATTGTTTATGTCTTTTTTCATCTGTAATGGAATTTGTATGTTTGTAATTTCTTTTTTATTAATATATCATTTGTATTTTGTCCTTATTATTAATAATAATAAAAAGATTGAGAAAGAAAGAAAGAAAAGAAGAAAGCTTGCAAACACATACCATCAGACTCACGGACAACTTCTGTCCTGCTGTTATAAATCCATTGAATGGATTTCTTATATGCTAAAAGTGAACATTTAATCTCTAAATCTGCCATGTTATGGCCTTTGCACTTTTACTCATCTACCTGCATGGCACTTTCTCTGTAATTGTTAACACTGTTATCCATTCTGTTTTTGTACTACCTTGATTTGCTGATGTATGGAATGATGGGCTTTTCAGTTTTTTGGTATAGGTGACAATAGTAAACTGATTATTTGAATAATCCATTTGTTTTCAAATATTGCAACACAGAATTTTGATTTCCTATTGGCTTCATTGTTTAATTCAGATTACATGATAATTCTCAGCATAATTTTATTTTACAAAAATAACTTCTCCACTGTAACTATTTGTGACCAGCTCCTAATATAATGAAATCTCTAACTACAGTTAATAATGTCACTTGTCTTACAGCACAAGAAGCTGAGTACTGCTATAACTTTTGGTGGAGGAGACGCTAGAATTTTGGAGAGTACTGGATCAAATATTTTGCAGATTGAAGCAGCAGGAAGTTGTGTTGTTGAAATTGGTATATCAGATTCTCAGAAAATGTCAAGTTCAATGGAAAAATGGATCGAGTCTGTAATGAGAACATTGCAACGGTATGAAATGTATTTTTATGGAGAATATAAATCAATGATTAACACTGAAGAGGGAACAACAAATCAACATCCAGAGATTATTTGAATATTGATTACAATATTTTCTGGAAAATATCATAAATTAGGTGAATTATAGAAAATAATGTATTTATTCATTGTCTCTACAGAGAGCTGCCTAGCACTCTGGCACTGGTCTAACCATTCAGGGACATGAGCTTAAATAACATGAGTTTACATAGTGAAATTAAGTAAATTTGCTGGTTCAGGTCTTGCTTACCTCTTTATATCACTACCATCGGGTAGAGGTACAGGAGCCTGAAGACCCACAGTCAACATTTTAGGAATAGCTTCTCTCCCTCCCCCGCCCCCCGATAGAGTTCTGCATAGTCCATGAACCCATTATATTACCTCATTTTTTTTGTTTTTATTAATATATTTTTGTAATTTAGAATGACTATGATGTCTTGCATTATATTCCTGCAAAATAACAAATTTTCACGACCTATGTCAGTGATAACAAATTTGATTTTGATTATGCCTGTACTTGCCTGATTTGGATGCAAAGAGTCCTTCTTGCTGGCATGAAGCAAACCAGATTCCAGCAGTGAAGCCCTGTACTCCAAGCAACCAAAAACTTTGAAAGCCAGTAATGCTCTACTCCTACTCCCATCTAAGTAACTAAATTCTATTTATTCAGTTTATATCTAGCAGATTTGTTAACAGATATGCAAATCTGGGCTATTCTTTATAAACGATCACAAAGGTTGGACTAGAGTAAATAGGTAAATATTACTGTCAACAGCTTCAAATAATTTTCTAATATTGGCACTTTTAAAACTACTAATATCTGCTCAGCACACAAGGGTGGATTTCTTTAGAGCTTGTTGCTTCAATGTGTTTTTTGTTCATGGTTGGGTTACCTTTTGATGGTACGTATTTAAACCAGAATGTTTTCTGTTTGTAGGAATGGATTGCGTGCCATACCCGAGGCAGAAATTGGTTTAGCTGTTATCTACAATTCAACAGATAGTTACTGTAACCCATACAAAAAGCCTATTTCTGGTAAGTTTAGTTCATATGATTTTGGTTCAAAGTATGGCTGAAAAAGACAGAGGTGTCTAGAAAGACAAAAATACAAGGTTGCCGTATTTTCTAACATAACGCTTTCTATTACAATAAATGCAAATACACTAGATTCTGGTTAATCGGGGCAGCTGCTTATTTGGAACAGCTCTTAAAGAAGTAAAGTTAACAGAGACAATAGCTGGGACTCCCTTCGTTAATTTGGGGTGTGATTCTACTTAATTAGGACAGCAGCCTTGCCGAACAGTTTCTAACTAGCATTAGTCATGTGCACTTGTAAGTCTTATGGTCTTATAAGACAATAGACAGTAGGTGCAGGAGTAGGCCAATTGGCCCTTCTAGCCAGCACCGCCATTCACTGTGATCATGGCTGATGATACACAATCAGTACCCCGTTCCTGCCCTCTCCCCATATCCCTTGACCCCGCTATCTATAAGAGCTCTATCTAACTCTCTCTTGAATGCATCCAGAGGGAACATGCTTCCTGCCTCCAGTGTGTCCAGTCCCTTAATAATCTTATAAGGACACAAGTTCATAAAGATGTAGGGTTTAGTTAAAACATAATCTAACAATGCACAAAGGATGTTTCCTTTAATTTTTATTTTATTTTCATCTTCACTGTATAATGAATCACTGAGTATACTCATGGGATATGCTGGAAAGGATGTATTTATCTGCTTTCCTTTGTCAGGAGTTTAAAAAAAAAAGCTGTTTTCATGAATCATTATAATTTTTCATTTTGTTGGATAGAGGAAGTAAATTTTATTTCTTTATGGGCAATGTTCTTTCCTTTATAGAAACCAGTTCACAAACAATGATTCCAGGGCCTACACTCTCTCAAAGTGTGTGTATGGCTGACGTGACAGCTCCGGAGTTTTCACAAACTATTGCATGTGTTCCAGATACTCAACCAACGCAGGATCAAAGTACAAGGCAAGTACAATTTTTCAGCCACTGTAGCTAATTGACTGGATCTCTTAAAATTTGTGACAAAGTCAGTAGTGCCCAAAACCATAGAAAGCATATTGAAGTTACGGAAAATAAGCAACATAGATTTAGTAGGCTGTTACAAACATTAGCGAATGTAGTCTTGAAAGTTTTACAAGCTACCTTCATTGGTTCATGTATGCTTGATATTAATCTATTTAGTATTCTGAAAGAATATGAGGGCAAATATTGAAAATATGTTGATTGTACATTTGTTAAGAAGGAAACATTAATGCAAGAGAATCTGCAGATGCTGTGAAATCCAGAGTAATACACAATGCTGGAGAAACTCCGCAGATCAGCAGCATCAATGGAGAAGAATAAACTGTCGATGTTTTGGGCCAGGACCTTTAATCAGTACTGATATGGATTAGCTGTCATTGGCTAATCAGTGGTTCTATTAGTGATTTTTTTCCGGTAGTGTTCTTAGAAGCACAGTATTAAATTCTCAATTTAGTTCTGAAGAGGCATCCCAAGCCTGAATGTTAAATGTATCTATTTTAGAAGCTGCCTTATCTGCTGAGTGTTACCAGAACTTTTTGTTTCTATTTCATATTTCCCTCATCTGCAGACCTTTATGTTATTTTCTGTGGAGTTAGTATTTCAGGCCAGTGTTTTTCACCATTGATCTGAAGCATTTTCTTTTATTTCTCCTCCACAGATGCAGTCTGACATGACAAGCATTACCAATATTTATGTTATACTTTGTAACTGAAAGTCAGACAGTAGATGGAGCAGTTGTCTTGCTATTTGTGTATTTTGCCTCTGTTATTAGTAAAGGCAGTGATATAGTTGTACAGCATGAAACAAGTCCTTTGCACTGTGTCTATACTAACTGTCATGTCTCTACTAATCCACTTATCTGTATAAATTTCATATTCCTCTGTGCCTTGCTCACACATGTTTCTGTCTGATGCCTCTTAAATTTACTGTTACCGGGTCTAGGCCGGAAACGTCGACTATCTTTTCATTTCCATAGATGCAGCTTGACCTGCTGAATTCCTCCAGCATTTTGTGTGCATTGCTTTGGATTTCTAGCTTCTGTAGATTTCCTTGTCTTTATAAACTTCCAAGGGACCACTGTATATCAAAGATTCTATACATTTTAAAGAAATGATGTAAAATAGTTTGATAATTAGCTATATGAAATGTTGTTAAATTTTACAGATCAATCAGAAGTCGTGCACAAGTGATAGAAGAAACGCCAGAAATGGAAGTGGGTAATAAAGTGGCAACACAGAGTATGTCTGCAGTGGAGGAAACATTCAGCAAGAGGCTATTAAATTCTACGGAAAAAAACCATTCGAATGAAGAAAAGAGTCAAATATTGACGACTGATGACAAAAAACCATCCACAGCAACAAAACATAAGCACGCTGAAAGGAAAGGCAACAACTCTTCACGAAAACAATCCCATCTTATCCACAACTACTTTCAACCATTGGAAAGAAAAAGGTGAAACATCAGATTATAAGAAGGATAACTAATGAAACTTTCAGTTTAAAAAAAAATAAACTGCTGGAGGAACTGTGTGTGTCAGGCCGCATTTCTGGAGGGGAAATGAACAGAAGATGCTTTGGGTTGAGACCCTTCACTTGCACTGAAAAGAGAGATAGCCAGTGAGGATAAGGGATGTTGCTAGAGCTGGCAGATTGGGGAGGGAAGGGTGAAAATAGTGACGGGGGTGGAGTTTGCCCTTTGATTGTAGTATGTAGGTGATATGCAGATAGAATGGGTGGAGGAGAGGAAAGAAACAGGATAATAATAGTTGCCGGGGTAGGGGTTGAGGTGTGTGAAAGTGGAACTGGGTATAGCGAGTGAAACAGTGGTTTTCCCTTCTTCGGTTAGTTTAATGCTATTTCAATTTTATTTCCATTCCCATTGTTTTTAAATTGTTTTGTCTACATATTAAAAACAGGTAAACATACTCAGTTTGATGATCCTATATTTCATTTCATTACTTGTAAACTCAGATTAGATGGCGATTGAGAATTGCATTCTGATGATCCCTTAAACTAAAATACACTAAGTAGTACTTACTGTGGATCTTTCAATCCCTATCTTTAGCAGAATTAAAAGGCTGGAATGGAAATGAAAGGAGATTTTAACTTGAATTCTTTTATATGCACATATTAAAAAAAATACAGGGAAAGAGAGGAAACTGGATTATCTCAGGCTAAATTTGCAAGAACAGAGGGCCCAGAACTACTCGATGATCATCCTCCACACATTGATTCCACAATGGAAACAAAAGATTCTGACAGCAGAAATCAGAGCACACAGACCAAGTATTTTTCTGAAAACCTCAAAACAGAATCCTATGCCAAGTGTTCAAAAGGGAATTCTGGACCATTTAATGAAGCAAAAGTAACAGGAGATGATGTCCCACAGAAAAATGAACTTTTGTGTGAGTATAAAACAGAAAAAAGAAAACTTGAAGAAAACCTGGAAGATGACATATTTTCCAGAAATCAGCCACTGGGAGAGAGTAAAAGGAGAAAGGTAGAACTTGATGTTTTTCCTTACAGTATAAAGGAAGAGCATATGACAGATGTGAAAGATGTGCCCGTGTCGGAGAAAATAACTGTTAAAATAACTGTGAGTAATGCTTTGTTTAAATTAATGGTTTTACATGTGTGCATATAGAATAATCATTTTAATAGAAAGATGATATAAACCTAATAGCTGTTTCCTTCCTTTGCAAAATAAAATTACAGCTTCTTAAATCCAACTCTTGCCATTATGTTTAAGAAATTACCACTAAACCTCCTACACAATAATTAAAATATTGTACTCTGTAGTTTTTCTTTTATTAGATGTACCTTTTAGTTTTTCATCGTCAGAATCAGATTTATTATCACTGGTACGTGTTGTGAAACTTGTTAACTTAGCAGCGGCAGCAGTTCAATGCAATACAAGTTTTCCCCGCTATCTGAAAGTAGAGCATTCCTATGAAACCTTTCGTAAGCCGAAATGGTGTAAAGCGAAGAAACAATTACCATAAATTTATATGGGAACAATTTTTGAGTATTGCCACACCCAAAAAATAACCTACCAAATCATACTAAATAGCCCATAAAACCTAAAATAACACTAATATATAATAAAAGCAGGAATGATATGATAAATACACTGCCTATATAAAGTAGAAATAATGTATGTACAGTGTAGTTTCACTTACCAGAATCGGGAAGATTTAGCCAAAGCTGATTTGTAGAAAAAAATCGGCACATACACATGTGCACACACCTGCCCACGCAAGGCTTCACGGTCATGGTAGTCTTTCTTGGGGTAAACAGAAGTTTAAAGCGGGTGCCTTTTTTTACAAAAGTGAAAATCCTGTTCTGTTTCTTTCTGTTAGCGAAAACAGGTACTAATCTAAGTCTTTCGTAACAGCAAAGTGGAATAAAGCGGGGGACACCTTTACATAATACAGAAGAAGAAGAAGAAAAAAATAATAACAAATAAATAAGTGGATGAATAACTGTTTATGTTCAGTGGGTACTGTGCAGCAACTGTTAACAAGTGAAAACTGCTGATGCTGTAAATCTGAATTAAACAGAGCATGCTGGAAAAACTCAGGTCATCAAGCAGCATTTGTAGAAAGAGACAGTTTGATGAAAGATCTCAGACCTGAACCATTAATTCTGATTCTCTTTCCACTGTGGTTACCTGACCTGTTAACTGTTTTCAAGCGATGGTTAGAAAATGGAACATCACAAATTGGTAAACCTCCTCTTTTCATCTTAGGGAAGTTAAGATCAATTAGATGAGGTTTCTACTAGCCCTGTTGAAATTATTCATTCTACCGTAACTTCCAGTTGCCTAAGAAATTTTCAATATTTTTATCACTGAATTTTTCAAAGTACTTAGTATGTGTATTTATTATTATTACAATCTACTTTGAGATATACTGCAGACTATTTCATGTACGTTGCTGCAGTTTTAATTATTAATATGATTGTCATTTGGGAATTTGGATTTGCTTTTAAAATTTGTATTTGGAATTTTGAAGCAATGTTTGGGACATAATTAAAGCTATTAATTAAACTTAGGAGCCAGTGATTTAATCAAATAAGTAGATGCCACATATACATCAGTGTTTTAGTACAAGTATAGATTATCATGATGTATAGAAATTGTATTGCATACTTTACATTATTATCCATTATGGAAAAAGATTTAGTGCATCAGAGGTGTTAAACTCTGTTCAGAAAATGAATGTTCAGTTTTTTTCCATTAATATTGAGAGTCAATGATAATTAAAATTATGCCCTCAGTGCATATGTTTGTACAGCAGAGTTTGAGAATATATAGAAAATCATATATTTACAGCCAGTAAACTTTTTCTATTTCTTTTTCGTGTCCAAGTATTGGAGACCACAAGTAGAGTATTCCAAAATTAAGCATGTAGTCATGTAGAGTGCCCTAAGTAGGTAAAAGGAATGAAGATAATCTGATGCAGATGAACGTCAAACTGAAGTACAACGGTCCCCAGGTTATGTTAGTGTTATGGTCCTGAGAACTGTTTTCTTTTATACAGGTATTCCCAGGGTTCTGAAGGAGGTGGTTAAAGAGATTGTGGAAGCATTAATAATGCTTTCAAGAAACTCTACATTCTGGAATGGTTCCAGAAGACTGGAAAATGACAAACATCACTCCACACTTCAAGAAGGGAGAGAGGTAGAAGATAGGAAATGATAGAGTAGTTAGTCTGACCTCTGGTTGAGAAGGTGTTGGAGTCAATTGTTAAGGATATGTTTTTGAGATACTTGGAAGTACATGACAAAATAGGCCAAATTCAGCATGGGAAACCTCAAGGGAAGATCTGAACTTGCAAATCTGTTAGAATTCTTTGAAGAAGTAACAAGCAGGATAGACAAAGGAGGATGTTGTGTACTTGGATTCTTAGAAGGCCTTTGACAAGGAGCCACACATGAGGCTGCTTAACAAACTACAAGCCCATGGTATTAGAGGAAAGATTCTAGCGTGGTGATCAGTGGGTGATTGGCAGGAGGCAAAGTGTAAGAATAAAGGGAGCCTTTTCTGGTTGACTACCGGTGACTAGTGGTGTTCCACAGGGGTCTATGTTGGGACCAATTCTTATTATGTTGTATGTCAGTGATTTGAATGATGGAATTGATGGCTTTGTTGCAAAGTTTGCAGATGATACAAAAATAGGTAGAGGGGCAGGTAGCTTTGAGTAAATAGGGAGGCTACAGAAGGCTGAGACAGATTAGGAGAATGGGCAAAGAAGTGGCAAATAGAAGGCAGTGTTGGGAAGTGTATCGTCGTGTACTTCAGTAAAGGAAATGAAAGGGTTAAGAGAAAATTTTAAAAATCTGAGGTGCAAATGGATTTGGAAGTCCTTGTGCAGGTTAATCTGCAGGTTGAGTCTGTGGTGATGAAGGCAAATGCAATGTTAGCATTCATTTCAAGAAGACTAGAATATAAAAGCAAGGATTTAGTGTTGAGTGTTTATAAAGCACTGGTGAGTCCTCACTTGGAGTATTGTGTACAGTTTTGGGGCCCTTAGGATGTGCTGAAACAGGGGAAGGTTCAAAGGAGGTTCATGAAAATGTTTCCAGGATTAAACAGTTTGTCATATAAAGGGTGTTTGGCTCTAGGCCTGCTCATAAAGAAGGGAAAAATGGAATACAAATGTAAGATGGACAATAATATTAAGGAGGATACCAAAAATCTCTTCAGATATACAGTGTAAAAGTGAAGTGAGAGTAGATATCAAACCAATGGGAAAACAATACTGGAGAGATAGTAATGACAAGAAAAATAGCAGGCAAACTTAATAAATATTTAGTATCAGTCTTCACTGTGGAAGACGCTAGTAACGTGCCAGAAGTTCAAAGGTGCCGGGGGCAGTAGTGAATGAAGTTGCCATTACTAGAAGACAGTGTTTGGGAAACTGAAAGGTCTGAAGCTAGATAAGTCGTTTAGAAGGAGGGGTTATCTCATTGAAACATATCTGGTGTTGAAAGGCATCAATAACGTGGATGTTTCCTCTGATGGGGTTGTTATCAGAGACCAGAGTACACAGCCTCAAAATACAGGGTTGAACAGAGATGAAGAAGAATTTCTTTAGCCAGATAGTGGTGAATCTGTGGAATTTGCTGTGAAGGCCAAGTGTTTATGTGTATTTAAGACAGAGATCGATAGATTCTTGATTCTAAATGGACATTGAAGCTTTGGACACTACCTCACTTTTTTAAATATACAGTATTTCTGTTTTGCACATTTTTTAAAATCTATTCAATATATGCAATTGATTTACTTCTTTATTTATTATGTTTTATTTTATTAATTTTTTTCCTCTCTTTCTCTGCTAGATTATACACTGCATTGAACTGCTGCTGCTAAGTTAACAAATTTTACGTCATATGCCAATGATAATAAACCTGATTCTGATTTTGATTAATCAGGGCATAAAGAATGAGAATGGGGTTGAGAGGGAATTGGAAGAAAGAAGACTTGATTATTATGTGGTTATTACCAGAAAATATGGAAGCAGATCTCCCCATTTGAGGAATCTATGAAAGATTGTAGTGTCCTGTTGGATCCATTTTGGAGTCCACTCGAGCAACATGAGCAGGTTACCTTTATGAACCTGCTCTTTCTAATGGAATAAAAGGGTAAATCCCCATATTGGGCAGTACACGCAAAATGCTGGTGGAACGCAGCAGGCCAGGCAGCATCTATAGGAAGACGTACAGTCGATGTTTCAGGTTGAGACCCTTCGTCAGGACATTAATACGCCAGACTACTACAGTGCCACCCCCACCCCTAATCAGAGGGTTTTATGGTAAGATTGGGATTGGTGCAGAGTGAGGGCAGAGCAGAGCATTCTAAAGGAGTGAGGTTGGAATTGGAACAAGGTGTGGTGAAGTCGAGAAAGTTGATGTCCCTTCAGCAGTTAGCAATAAAGAGATACAGAGCAGGCAGAAGACCAGAGCGGGGCCTCCAAGAAGAGGAGGAGCATTGAAGACGGGAGAAGGGGTCATCGGTGGGATTAGGAGAGTCCTTGCCAAAGAAGTAAGCTCGGAGACGGAGCTGGCGGAAGAAGAGTCCAGCGTCATGGTGTACACGGAACGCACTGAGATATGGGCACAGGAGGACGTGAGGCCCTTACTGAGGAGAGCGCTCTGATGAAGAGTCTCAACCCAAAACATCGACAGTGCTTCTTCCTATAGATGCTGCCTGGCCTGCTGCGTTCCACCAGCATTTTGTGTGTGTTGCTTGAATTTCCAGCATCTGCAGATTTCCTCATGTTTGCCCCATATTGGGGGTGTATTTCGTACATCTGGTATTAAATCAGATTCTTTTTTGAAAAGTAGTTGCTGTTTTTTTGAAAAAAAGTCATTTTCTAAAACACAGTTGGTGCTTTTCTGGATTAATAAAAAGAATTAGATGTTCAAAGTACATGATAAAACTCTTCAAAGCGGTATAAACATTTTAGAAGGAAATGAGCCTACATAATTTTATATCACTTCTATGAAAGTTCAATAACTTTATTAATTCCTTTCTGTCATTTAAACTACAAGACATTGCTTATCAAATGATCTTATATTTTCAAATTAATGTTTATCATTCTAGAATTGCTTTGATGATATTTTCTTTGTTTTATAGCATGTGGAATTGCAGCAATCTGAAAATTATGATACTACTCCAAGCAAACTTATGTTAACTGTGTTCAAGTCACTTGTTGTTACTCAGCCTGGAAGAGCAACTCAACCTATCTCCAAAAACAATGCCAATGACACCCAACTGAAGAACTTTAAAAAATTTACAAAGGTTAATATTTGTTTTTTCATTTGTACTGTAGATAGTAAATAGGTTTATGAATTACATTACCTAAACAATTAATGATTATTCAGCAAACTTTAAAAAATTTATATGCTATTATATGAAATGGGTCAAATCTTATTTGAAAAGTAGCTGAATGGTTTTTTTTCTGCACTCTTTCAACCTTAATATCCTTCCTGTAATTCGGTGACCAAAACTGCACACAATACTCTCTTTACCTGTGACGCCACTTTTAGGAAATTTTTTATCTGTATTCCCAGATCCCTCTGTTCTACTGCATTCCTCAGTGCCCTACCTTTTACCTTGTATTTTCTACCTTGTTTTTCCCTTCCAAAGTGCAATACCTCACACTTGTCTGTATTAAACTCCATCCGCCATTTTTCAGCCCATATTTCCAGTTGGTCCAGATCCCTCTGCAAGCTACCTGTAGTTAAAAAGGTCTAAAAGACAGACTATAGTTGAGTAACAAATTATATATTTAAATGAAATACAGAATAAATTAGAACACTATAAATCTATTATTTCCTAATAGTTACTGACAAAAGAATTCATCCAGGGTATACGGCTGTGTTTTTTTGATTAACTGTAATTGGACAAAATCAGTGCGGGTATCTAGTGCAGATAATATACTGCCTTCATAAAATGCTTTCGATGAGATTGCATCCTGTAAGTCTTTATTTTCATGGTAACATTTAAGATGATTACTGATACTTTCACATTCTTCAAAGTTCCTAACTTGCTGAATTAGTGATGTTGTTTTACTTTTCACTTCTGGCCATTTCTGGCATCTCCAAGCCTGAATACTTGAAACTGCGGTGTGCAATACAGTTTTAAATTGTCTTACTGCTTATTTCTTGCTAACTATCAATGATAAAAATCACTGCTTTTTGAACACAAGCACATGCAACTGATGCAATTTAAAACCTGCTTGCTGTATGCACAGTGTCTTCTCTAATGGTCACGCAAATACACACAACTGACGCCAATTAAAAGTTGTTCACCAAAAGTCTCCTATCCTATTAAGCAGCATGGTTTTTTAAAAACTTTTTTAAATTTATTCATTTATGGGATGTGGGCATTGCAAACTGAGCCAGCATTTATTGCCCATCCCTGGTTGTCCTTGAGAATGTGGTGATCAGCTGCCTTCTTAAACTGCTGCAGTCCAAGACCCCTTCCATTACTTTGCTGATGATTGAGAGCAGGCTGATAGGGCAGTAATTGGCTGGGTTGGACGTCCTCTTTCCCAAATAGTGTCTCAAATAAACAAATAAAATTCCGATCTTCTGTTTCCTCTACAGTACTGTGGAAAAGTCTTGGGCACCCCTTGTGAACTCGATCGTATGTGCCCAAGGGTTTTGCACTATATTTCTATTACTGCACAGTTTCATTTTTAGACCATAAGATAAAGGAGCAGAAGTAAGCCATTCGGCCTATCGAGTCTGCTCTGCCATTCAGTCATGAGCTGATCCAATTCTTCCAGTCATTCCCAGTCCCCTGCTTTCACCCCATACTCTTTGATGCCCTGACTAATCAAGAACCTATCTATCTCTGCCTTAAATGCACCCAATGACTTGGCCTCCGCAGCTGCTCATGGCAACAAATTACAGAGATTTACCACCTTCTGGCAAAAGTAATTTCTCCACATTTCAGTTCTAAAAGGATGTCCTTCAATTCTGAAATCCTGCCCTCTTCTAGAACCCCTTAACATGGGAAACAACTTTACCATATCTAATCTGTTCAGGTTTTTTAACATTTGGAATGTTTCCTCCTCATTCTGAACTCCAGGGAATACAGCATAAGAGCTGCCAGACATTCCTCATACGGTAACCCTTTCATTCCTGGAATCATTCTCATGAATCTTCTCTGAACTCTCTCCAATGTCGGTATATCCTTTCTAAAATAAGGAGCCCAAAACTGCACACAATACTCCAAGTGTGGTCTCACAAGTGCCTTACAGAGCCTCAACATCACATCCCTGCTCTTATATTCTATACCTCTAGAAATGAATGCCAACATTGCATTCACCTTCTTCACAACCGACTCAACCTGCAGGTTAACCTTTAGGGTATCTTGCACGAGGACTCCCAAGTCCCTTTGCATCTCTGCATTTTGAATTCTCTACCCACCTAAATAATAATCTGCTTGTTTATTTCTTCCACCAAAGTACATGACCATACACTTTATAACATTGTATTTCATTTGCCACTTCTTTACCCATTCCCCTAAACTACCTAAATCTCTGCAGGCTGTTTCCTCAACACTACCTGCTCCTCCACCTGTCTTTGTATCATCGGCAAATTTAGCCACAAATCCGTTAACACCGTTGTCCAAATCATTGACATGCATCATGAAAAGCAACGGTCCCAACGCTGACCCCTTTGGAACTCCACTGGTAACTGGCTGCCAGCCAGGGTAGGATCCCTTTATTCCTACTTTATTTTCTGCGGACCAGCCAATGCTCCATCCATGCTAGTAACTCCCCTGTAATTCCATGGGCTCTTATCTTGCTAAGCAGCCTCATTTGCGGCACCATGTCAAAGGCCTTCTGAAAATCCATGTACATCATGTCTATTGTAACTCCTTTGTCTACTCTGCTTCTAATTTCCTCAAAAAATTGCAGTAGGTTAGGTAGGATTTTCCTTTCAGGAAACCATGCTGGCTTTGGCCTATCTTGTCATGTGCCTCCAGGTGCTCTGTAATCTCATCCCTAACAATCAATTCCAACAACTTCCCAACCACTGATGTCAGGCTAACAGATCTACAGTTTCCTTTCTGCTGCCTCCCACCATCCTACTTAAATAGCGGAGTAACATTTGCAATTTTCCAGTCATCCGGTACAATGCCAGAATCTATGAATTCTTGAAAGATCATTGTTAATTCCTCCACAGTTTCTCCAGCTACTTCCTTTGGAACCCGAGGGTGCATTCCATCTGGTCCAGAATACCCTCAGACCATTAAGCTTCCTGAGCACCTTCTCAGTCGTGATTTTCACTGCACAAACTTCACTTCCCTGACACTCTTGAAAGTCCGGTATACTGCAGACGTTTTCCACTGTGAAGACTGATGCAAACTATGCATTTACTTCCTCTGCATCTCTCATTACAATATCTCCAGCGTCATTTTGTATTGGTCCTATATCTACCCTCGACTCTCTTTTACCCTTTATATATTTTAGTATCTTCTATTATATTAGTTGCCAGTTTCCTCGTATAATTCATCTTTTCCTTCCAAATGACTTTCTTAGTTTCCTTCTGTAAGTTTTTAAAAGCTCTCCAATCCTTTCTTCCCACTAGCTTCCTTGTCTGCCCTCTCTTTTGCACGGTAGTGACCTTCTTCCCTTTAAAATTTTCTTCTTATTTGGAATGTATCTGTCTTGTACTTCCCTCATTTTTTTGCAGAAACTCCAGTCATTGCTGCTTTGCTGTCCTTCCTGCAAATGTCCCTTTCTATTCAACTTTGGCCAATTCCCCTTTTATGCCATTGTAACTTCCTTTGTTCCACTGAAATACTGACACATTGGATTTTATTTTTTCCCTCTCAAATTTCAATGTGAACTCGATCATATTGTGATCACTGTTCCCTAAGGGTTCCTTAACCTTACGCTCTCTTATCACCCTGGATCATTGCACAACACCCAATCGAGCACAGCTGATCCCCTAGTGGGCTCTGCAACACACTGTTCTTAAAAAACCATCCCTGAGACATTCTACAAATTCTCTCTTGAGGTCCAATACTGACCTGGTTTTGCCAATCCACTTTCATGTTAAAATCCCCAGTGATTATCATGATATTGTCTTTCTGACATGCCTTCTCTATCTCCTGCTGTAATTTGTAATCCACATCCCGGCTGCTGTCTGGAGGTACTAGTGCCATTAGGGTCCTTTTACTCTTGCCATTTCTTAACTCAACCCATAGAGATTCTACACCTTCTCATCCTTTGTTATCTCTTTCCATGATTTAATATTATTTATTATACACAGAGCCACACCACCCCCTCTGCCAACTAACCTATCTTTCCAATATATCGTATATCCTTGGACGTTCAGCTCCCAATGGCAGCCGTTTTATTCCTTATGCTGCATGCATTCAAATACAATATTCTCAGTCCAGTGTTTGTTGCTTTCTGTTTTAACTGCACCACACCTCTATTGCCCTGTAACTCATGCCACTGGCTTTGATTAAATCTCATCTGCCTGTTCTTTCTATAGTCTCTGTTGGATGCTATCTTTGATTTATTTCAGTTTTCCCCTTCCTCAGCCCTATCACTCCAGTGATAGGAGCTTTTTGTTGCTTTTTTTCTTTTGCAATTATTAATTTCTGTTATTAATACAAAAAATAATATTTTGTCCCAACTGTTTTAGAAGGTTAAGATAGTTTCTTTGCATTTGATGCCAATATCAAGCTATGATAATTGCTTTTCTGTTGTTATTTAATGGGGCATGTTTTATGTGTGAGTTTAAATATAACTTACATGTTTGTTACCAAGAGTCATAGATCACTACAGCATCTAGTCTATGCTGAAACATTTATCTGCCTAGTCCCATCGACCTGGAACATGCTCTCCAAATCTCTCCCATCCATATACCTATCCAAATTTCTCAAAAATACTGAAATCAAACCCACATTCACGAATTCCGCAGGCAGCTTGTTACACACTTACCACCCTCTGAAGAAAGAAGTGTTCCCCTTAAACACTTCATGTTTTACCTTTAACACATGACTTCCAGCTGTAGTCTCATCCAATCTCCATGGGAAAAAACCTGCTTGCGTTAATACCCTATCTTTACCCCTCATAATTTTGTAAACTATCAAATCTTCCCTCTATCTTCTACATTCCAAGAAATAAAGTCCTAATCTTTCCCTATAAATTGGGATCTCAAGCCTGGCAACACCCTTATAACTTTTCTCCACACTCTTTCAATCTTACTTGCATCTGTCCTGTAGGTGGGTGACCAAACCTGTACACAATACTCCAAATTAGGCCTCACAATTTATCTTATACAATTTCCCAATTCCGATTCCTGTACTCATCCCACTTCCTGTACTTAGTACATTGATTTATAAAGGCCAATATGCCAAACCCTCTCTATTGTAATGCTACTTCCAAGGAATTATGGATCTATATTCCCAGATCCCTCCATTCTACACCACACTCCTCAGTGTAAGACCTACCCTGAGACAAAGGGTCCTGCTCCGAAACATCGCCTGTACTTCTTCCTATGGACGCTGCCTGGCCTGTTGTGTTCCACCAGCATTTTGTATGTTGTAAGACCTACCCTGGTTGGTTCTCCCTCACACTTGCCTGCATTAAATCCTACCTGTCATTTTCATTTTCACAGCTGGTCAAGATCCTGCTACGAGATTTCTTTGTCTTCCTCGCTGTCCACTACACTTCAAATCTAGGTGTCATCTGCAAATCTGCTGAACCAGTTTACCACATTATCATCCAGATTTTGTTGATATGCTGTAGATGACAAACAACAATTGACACATTAGCAATTCCTGCAGCACACCACTAGTCACAGGGCTCCAGTTACAGAGGTAACAATCTACTACCAGTCTTGCTTCTCCCGCGAAGCCGAAGTATAATCAAATTGACTACCTCACCTTGATTGCTCAGGAACTGAGCCTTCTTGACCAACCTCCCATGCTGGACCTTGTCAAATCCCTTGCTAAATTCCACGTTGACAACATCTGCCTTGGCTTCATCAATTTTCCTCATAACTTCCTGGAAAAACTCTCAAAAGATTAGTTAGACACGACCTACCACACACGAAGCCAAGTTCACTGCTCTCATTGGTCCCTGCGTATCCAAATACTGAAATATCCGATCCCTTAGAAATCCTAACAGAAACTTTCCCATCAAGCTCATCAGCCTATAATTTCCTGGCTTATTCTTGGAGCCTTCCTTAAACAACAAAACAATATTATCTGTCCTCCAGTCCCCTAGGCCAGCCTTTCTCAGCTTTTTTGCCATGGAATAATTTTCAGGTCTCAGTGAACTGCTGCATATAAGTTATTATATCTACAGCTCACGGTATATTAGCATGATCAGTAAGTTGTAGATATAATAATTTAAAAATGATTGACCATGCTCTTTTGAGTATAGAGTGACTTTTTAGCCATCCTTTCTTGGGGGAAAAGAAACAGGTTGTTAAGCTTAGCTTGCCTTTCTTGGAATACATTTTTCTTTCTGTATCATAAATTTTAAAGCCTCATTGTAAATTTCTGTTAAACAACTGGCTTAAGCCAAAATGGAATTTAATTTTTCTAAAGGTAGGCTTGGTAGATTCAGTTTAAATAAAAGTTGTAAGCTGATTTTAGTTAAAAAGCTTTACTGTTTGTTTTGAGATTCCAATAGCTATTTAAAATAACAGCACTTCTGTGTGTCATATGGTGGTGATTTGCAGTTAAAGTGTCTTTTCAGTTTTGCTGATTCATTGCTGCATTTTAAAATTGTTTGCCGCAGTCTAGGCACAGTGGAATAGGGGTTAATAAAATACAAAAAGAATGACATAATTAATAACTGAATGAAAAAACTGAAAAAAACAATACAATTCACTTCTTATTTACACAATCTGCCTTTTGCAATGTTTACAACAGCAAAGTGGCAGGCCAGCAGCTGAGTAGTGTGTAATTCCCTCTTTAGAATGAAAGTTTCCTCCAATCTTCTGCTCCACTGGTAGAGTTGTTCATTCTCATAACTAAGTTGGTGGCACTTAAGAGGAAGTTGAGGAAGATAATTCAGGAGGTAGAGGCTGACATCACAGCCCAAGCTGGGCAATTCCATTCGATGCTTGGAAAAAGCACTTCATGCTCCTCGTCAGCCTGCCATCCTCCCATCCGTGCAATACAGTGCACATCATCAGCCTACTTCTCTCCCCTCTGCACAATAGAGCGCTCACCAATTATCAACTGCCTCCCTATCTTACGTCAAAAATTGAGAATAAATATGGTCCTACGGCTCACTGCCATACTGGGCTGAGGAACTCAAACAAGATTGTGAACAGGGTTGCTGATTCCTGCCTGCCAGCACTAACAACACGCATTGCGCAAAGTTCAAAAGATTTTTTTTTAATCACAATCTCTCGCAGAAACACTAGTGACCTCTCACGGAACCCAGGTTGAGAAAACCTTCCCTAGGCTAAGGTTTTTTTTAAATATTTATGCCAAATACTTGCAATTTCTGCACTAGCCTCCCACAGGGTCTGAGGAAACAGCTTGTCAAGCTGTGGGGATTTTTCCACTCTAATTTAGACCATAAGACATAAGAGCAGAATTAGGCCATTTGGCCAGTCAAATCTGCTCTGCTATTCCATTATAGCTGATCCATCTTTCCTCTCAGCCCCTATCTCCTGCCCCTCCCCACCACCCCCTTATCTCATTGTATGACCAATCAAGGATCTGTCAACCTCTGCATTAAAGAGTTGGCCTTCACAGCTGTCTGTGGCAGAGAATTCCACATATTCACCACTCTAGCTAAAGAGATTCCTTCTCATCTCCATTCTAAAAGGACACCCCTCTATTCTGAGGCTGTGTCAGCTGGTCTTAGGCTCTCCCACTGTACACATCCTCTCCACAGGCCTTTCTCCTATTGACAGGTTTCAATTAGGTCAACCCTCATTGTTCAAAATTCTAGTGAATACAGGCAAAGAACCATCAAGTGCTCTTTGTACGGCAAGCCGTTGAATCCTGGAATCATCTTCATGAGCCTTGTTTGAACCCTCTCTAGTTTCAGCACATCCTTTCTAAGTACCGCCAGTGCTTTATAAAGTCTGAACATTATATCCTTGCTTTTATATTCTATTCCTCTTGAAATGAATACTAACATTGGATTTGCTGCCTTCACTACAGACTCAACATGCAAATTAGCCTTTATGGAATCTGCAAAAGGCCTGCCAAGTCCCTTTGCGTCGCAGTCTTTTGTAATTTCTCTTTAGAAAGTAGTCAACACTTTATTTTACTAGAATACATGACTGTACACTTCCTGACACTGTGTTCCATCTGCTATTTCCTTGCCCAGTCTCCTAATCTGTCTAAGAACTTCTGTAGCCTCTACTTCCTCAAAACTACCTACACCTCCACCTATCTTTATATCATCTGCAAACCTGCAACAAAGATTTCATTTCTATCATTCAAGTCATTGACATAATGTAAGAAGAATCATTCCCAACGCAAACCCCTGTGGAACCCCACTAGTCACCGGCAGCCAACCAGGAAAGGCTCCCTTTATTTCCCCTCTTCGCTTCCTGCCAGTCAGCCACTGTTTGGTTCACACTAGAGTCTTCTCTGGAATACCATGGGGTCGTAGTTTGTCAAGCAGCCTCATGTGTGGCACCTTGTCAAAGGCCTTCTTAAAATCCAAGTACACAGCACAAACCAATTCTCCTTTGTCTGTCCTGCTTGTTATTTCTTCAAAGAAATTTAACAGATTTGTCAGGCAGGATTTTCCCTTGAGCAAGCCATGCTGTTTTATCATGTGCCTCCAAGTACCATGAAACCACATCCTTAACAATCGACTCCCAACATCTTCCTCAAAACAGTAAAGACCTCCTCCTCTGTAATCTATGGGGTCCATGACTTCACTGCTGCTTTCTCTCACTTCTGTAGATCCTGTGTTCATCGCCAGATGCAAAACTTTAATTAAGATCTCCCCATCTTTTCTGGATTCACCCATAGGACATCACTGATCTTCCAGAGCACCAGTTTTGTTTTTTGCTCTTAATATATTTGTAGAAGCCCTTGGGATTCTCCTTCATCTTTTCTGCTAGAGCCTCTTAGCCTTCCTGATTTCCTTCTCTTGCACTTCTTATACTCCTCAAGTACCTCATTTGTTCCTACCTGCCTATATCTGCTTGTTTTGACCATCAAAACATGATGGAACGCTCATGAACTCCCACAGCCCTCCCCATTATTGAGCATATTACTAAGAGTGCTGTTGCAGGGTAGCAGCATCCATCATCAGGGATCCCCACCATCCAGGTCATGCTCTGTGCTGGCTGCTGCTATCATGAAGAAGATACAGGAACCTCAGGACCCACACAACAGGTTCAGGAACAGTGAATACCTCTCAGCCATCAGGCTTTTGAAACAGTGGAGTTAACTTCACTTCAATTTCCCTCCCCATCACTGAACTGTTCCCACAACATATGGACTCAGTTTCAGGGACTCTTCATCTCAGGTTTTCAATGTTTATTTATTGTTATTATCCTTTTGTTTCTTCTCTATTTGCACAGTTTAATATATTTATTTATGTATTAATCAATTGATATACAGCGAGGAGAAGGCCCTTAAGTCTCTTTGAGCTGCAACATTCAGCAGCCCCCAATTTACCCCTAGCCTAGTCATGTGACAATTTACAACAACCAATTAAGCTACCAACCAATACATCTTTTCGCTGAGGAAGGAAACTGGAGCACCTGGAGGAAATACATGTGGTCATGGGGAGAACATACATACTCATTAAAGGCAGCAGCAGGAATTGAAAAGCACCATCCCTGATATTGTAAAGCATCGTGCTAACCACTATGCTACTGGGCCACCCATTGGTTGTTGTCTGCATATGGGTGGGTCTTTTGTTGATTCTGTTATGGTTCTTGGATTAACTGAGTATGCTCACAAGAAACTGAATCTGAGGGTTGTATATGGTGATGTACAGTGCTAGGCACATATATATAGCTCAAGTACCTAAGACTTTCGCACAGTGCTGTATTTGTCAATGTACAGCAAAGAGTGAGTGTGTAAATCCGGGTGGAGCAAAGGATGTTGCGGGTGGTGAAAGTGGAGTGCTGTGGGAGGGGTATCGGACAGGAGGCAGAGAACGAGTGCCAGGGTGGGGGTGGCCCGGGTGCAGATACACCCAGCCCTGAGACACCGAGCAAGGTCACTTGATTCCCAGTAGTTTATTAATCATTACGGACTACCTCTCTGGTGCTACCCTCTTCCTCCCTTCTGCTTTCCCCTTTTCCCAATCATGATTCTCCTCTCCTAGCCCTTTTCCCACATTAACTCCACATAGAGACTCATATAAGAATCAGGTTTATCATCTCTTACTTGTGTCATGAAATTTGTTTCTGTGGCAACTACATTGCTATAGTACTGTGGAAAAGTCTTGGGCACCCACTATATATGTTTGCCTGAGAATTCTGCATGGTACTATATATATAATTTGATAATAATTTACTTGAACTGTGCTAGGCACCTCCTTTTCCGTAACCAGGGCCTCAATATCTCTCAACCTGTTAAAAGTGTAGGAGAATCTTACTCAACCATCAGTTATGAAATGCATTTTCGTTCAAAATTGATTTATTGATTGTTCAAATAAAATTACAAAGGTTAAAATTGCTGCTTTGGTAGCATTTTGCTAACACCATTTTTCATTCTGACAGGTTTTGTATCCTGGTGCAAAGGCACTTCCGAAAATTATTGGGGGCACAGATCTGAAAGCCTATCAAACCAAACAGAGCTCCGAAATGGAAGCGTGGTTAAGACAAGAAGTGGAGGTATGATGTTGGTTAGATATCGAAACATAAGTTTTCTACTTCTGTAATAATTACCTACTTTTATATCTACCTAATTAATTATCTATCTAATAATTAACTACTTTTAGTTTAAGCATATGGAAGAATTAGAGCTCTTGGACCAGAGACATATAATATGCTGGCTAAAGATTTTAAGCTATTGCATTAAGTATTTATTTAATTTCATAAATCTCCAAAGTAAAATATTTAAAATTATTTCATTTAGGAACAGAGCCAGAAAGCGAAGGAAGAGAATCTTGCTGATGACTTGTTCAGGTAGGGACAAAACAATTTTGTAATTTAGACATGATGGAAAGAAAATGGTAAAAAAAATTGCATAATTATTGGAATTTATCCAAGATGTTTGATCTACTATTCACTAAATTAAAAAGGAAGCTGGTCACAATGAAAAAGCAAATTATTCATGCTGGAAATCTGAAATAATTCAGAAAATGCTAGAATTACTCAGAGTCAGGCTTAGTTTGTTTAATGCTTTGGGTTTCTGACCTTTATCAGAACACAGAACTGTACAGCACAGAAACAAACCCTTTGACTCACAGTGTTGTGCTGAAGCAATTATATTAGTATTCAAATGGCCAACTAAACTAATCCCTCTGACTATACAATATCTATATCCTTCCATCTCCCTCATATTCATGTGTCTATTTAAACATCTCTGAAATGTGCTTGATGTATCTGTCTCTACCACCACGCTAAACATTACATTTCAGGCATCCGTCTGTGTTAAAAAGAACTTGTCCCTCACCTCTCCTTTGAAATTCCCCCCTCTCACCTTAAATGCATGCCCTCTGGTCTTAGACATTTAAACCCTGGGAAAAGGGTACTGCCTGTCTATATATGCTCATAATCTTATAAATCTCTATCAGATCTCCCCTCAGCCTTTGGCATTCCAGAGAAAATAGCCCAAGTTTATCTGACCTCTCATTACAGCACGTGCCCTCTAATACAAGCAGCATTCTGGAAGACCACTTCTGTACCCTCTTCAAAGCCTCAACGTTGTTCCTATAACAGAGTGACCAGAACTGTATGCAATACTCCAGATGTGGCCTGAGTAGAGTTCTATAAAGCTGCAACATTACTTACTGACTTTTGAACTCAATGTCTCAACCAAATAAATGCAAGCATATCACATGTCTTCTTAACCACTCTATCAACCTATGTAGCCTCCTTCAAGGAGTTATGAACTTGGATCACAAGATCCCTCTGGTCAGCATCATTGTTAAGGTACTTGCCCTTAACAACGTACTGTCTCCTTACGTTTGACGTACCAAGGTGCAGTACTTCAATTCTGGCCAGGTTAATCTCCATTTGCCATTTCTCTACCCAATATTTGCAATTGACCTACATCTTGTTGTGTTCTTTACCAGTCTTCTACGCTATTTACAATCTTCATATCATCTGCAAACTTACTAAATCACCCATTTACATTTCCATCATACATCGCAAGCAGCAGAGGTCCCAGTGCAGATCCCTGTGGAACATAGTTAATCACAGACCACTAGCTAGAATAAGTCCCTTTGACCACTATGCTTTGTCTTCTATGGACAAGCCTTGCTAGTCCAACATCTTTTATTTCCAACATGTGCTAGTTGTGGTAACGTGCTAGTTATCAGAACTAGCACATGTTGGAAATAAAGCATATTTTATATTTCAAAGGAACAGAGTGAAGATAACAAGGGGCTGTCTGTGATTAGTTGGACAAAAATATGTATGAATGACTCAAGGTGTGGTGGTGTCAGTTGACATTGGGTGGTGAAGGCTTGTTAATCACAGCTGAGCTCTCTGTAAGAAATATAAATAAGAACAGATGAGAAAGGGAAAAGTGATGGAACTATGCGATATGAAACACTAAAAATCTGAATTAAAATCAAATTCTGGAAACATCCAGCTGATCAAGCAGCATGTGTGGAAAGAGAAGAAAATGTTCACTTGAAGTTCCTTTGTTAGAACTGGAAGAGTGAGATGATGAAGTAATTTCAAGTTGCAGAGAATATGAAAGTGTGATGAACAGGATCAGAGTTTATATCTGAACGGTTGCCGTGGAAATAAAGAAATAAGTGAAGTTACCTGATAAATGAAAGAGAATAGTTGGAAAACCAAATAAAGCTTAAAAACCTTGTAGTACGTACTAGTCAGAATTATCCCGCAGATCAGGTCATGCTAGTGGGAAAGGAAAAACTGAGCTAGTATTACAATAAAATTTATTAGTTTAGAAACAAAATAAACTAAATTATCTGAACTTGTTGCATTCTCTATTGAGTCCAGAAGTTTGCAGTGTGCCCAGATCGAAGATACAGTGCTGCTTCTTAAGTTTGTGTTGGACCTTGTTAGAACAGTACAGGAGGCAATGACAGGCCAGAGTGGAAGGGAGACGAAGATTTAAAATGACTGACACCTAAGAGCTCAGATATGCTCCTGCAGACTGAGTGTTGGCACTGTGCAAAGCATTATTTATACCGTGTAGTTCACTAAATCAGGAAAAGAATTTGTTGACTATTTGGACCTCTGAATAGGGGTTCAGGAAGAAGTGAACTCATTGTTCGCCTCGCATCTTGTTCATTCACTACTTTGTTCCTGTGAAAATATGGCTCCTAAAAAGCAATTAAGTGGTCAAAACAATTTCTCAAAGGCTAAGAGGGAGCATAAAGTGCTATCTCTCACCGAGAAGGTAGAAATATTAGATCTTTTGGAAAATGGCATGTCGCTTTCTGAAGTGTGCCGTAAAGTCAGTGAATGAATCGAGCATTGGCACAATAAAGCAGAAAGAAGCTGAAATTTGTGGAAGTGTTAGTGCTGCCCCTATAATGGCAAAAGTGGTCTCTCTGGTTCATGATAAAGTGCTTGCAAAGACAGCATTAAGTGTGTGGCTAGACATGACACAGAAGCATATCCTTGTCGATGGCCAAATTATCACTCTCAATATAAAAATAAACGTCCTGCACATCTCCCTTAACATTTTCCCTCTCATGAACCTATGCTTTCTAGTATTCGTCAGTTCTACTATGGGAAAGAGACTCCAACCATCTCTGCTTAGCCTCCAGTACTTGAGAGAAAACAATCCAAGTCTATAAACCTCCCCTTCTAGCTAATACCCAAACCAGGAGAAGCATCTTTGTGAACCTCCTTTACACCTTCACTAAAGCCTCCACAATATTCCTATAATGGGTTGATGAGAATTAAACAATACAGTGGATTGCCCCAATGAGCTGAAGTTTCATGGAAATAGTTAACAGGATTAACAAAGACAAGCTACTGTTTAACTGAGTAAGACATTTTGCATTTAAATGAAATAAAGAGCAAATTAAAACACTACCAATACTACTACAGTCTTATAAAACCGTTTTAGTTCCTAATAGTTGATGGAAGAATTCATCACTGCCATGTTCTCTTGATCGTCTAAAGGACAAAATTGGTCCTCTATAAGATCAAAATAATCTATGCATTAAGCTGAAAGAGATGGGGAGGTCTTAAATGGATATTTTCGCATCTGTATTTACTTGGGGGACAGACACAGACACTATAGAAGTGAGGCAAAACAATAGCGAGGTCACAGACCCTGTACAGATTACAGAGGAGGAGGCGTTTGCTGTCTTGAGGCAAATTAGGGTGGAGCCTGACAATGTGTTCCCTCTGACATGGTGAAAGGCTAGTGCAGAAATTGCAGGAACCCTAGCAGAGATACTTAAAACATCCTTAGCTATGGATGAGGTGCTGGAAGATTCAAGAATAGCGAATATTCTTCCATTGTTTAAGAAAGGCTTTAAGGATATCAGGATATTGTAGACCAATGAGCCTGACATCAGTAGTGGGAATGTTATTGGAAGGTATCCAAAGGGACCGGATATATAAGTATTTGGATAGACAGGGACTGATTAGGGAGTTTTTTGAGGAAGTTACCAGTAAAGTTGATGAAGGCAAGGCAGACAATGCTGTCCACATGGACTTTTGCAAAACTTTTGACCAGGTCGAGCATGGGAGGTTGGTCAAGAAGCCTGGCCTTCAAGATGAAGTAGTAAACTGGATTAGTCATTGGCTTCGCAGGAGAAGCCAAAGAGTGGTAGTGGATGGTTGCCTCTCTGACTGTAGTCCTGTGATTAATGGTGTGCTACAGGAATCAGTGCTAGGTCCTTTGTTGTTTGTCATCTACAGTGTATCAATGATCTGGATGATAATGTGGTAAACTGGATCAGCATTTGTGGATGACACCAAGAATGGAGGTGTAATGAGCAGTGAGGAAGACAATCAAAGCTTGCCGCGTGTTCTGGACCAGCTGGAAAAATGGGCTGAAGAAATGGCGGATGGAATTTAGTGCAGATATGTGTGAGATGTTGCACTTTGGGCAGAACAAGTACAGTAGGTCTTACACAGTGAGTGACAGAACACAGAAGTGCAGTAGAGCAAAGGGATCTGCGAATACAGATCCATAATTCCTTGAAAATGTTGTCACAGGTAGATAACGTCATAAAGAAAGCTTTTGGTACATAGGCCTTAGAAGTATTGAGTACAGGAGTTAGAATGTTATATTGAATTTGTAGAAGACATAGATGAGGCCCAATTTGGAGTATTGTGTACCATATTGATCACCTACCTACAGGAAAGATGTAAATAAGATTGAAAGAGTGCAGAGAAACTTTTCGAGATCTTAGTACTTAAGTTCTAGGGGAAGGTTGAATAGATTGGGACTTTATTTCCTAGAATGTAAAAGATTGTAGGGAGATTTGATAGATGTAGACAGAGTTATGAAGTGTATTGATAAGGTAAATGCAAGCAGGCTCTTTCCACTGAGCAACACACACAAAATGCTGGTGGAATGCAGCAGGCCAGGCAGCATCTATAGGATGAAGCACTGTCGATGTTTCAGGCCGAGACCTTTCGTCAGGACTTTTCGTCTCGTCCTGAAACATCAACAGTGCTTATTCCTATAGATGCTGCCTGGCCTGCTGTGTTCCACCAGCATTTTGTGTAAGTTGCTTGAATTTCCAGCATCTGTAGGTTTCCTCGTGTTTTTCCACTGAGGTTGGGTGAAGCTACAACTACAGGTCATGGGTTAACAAATCTCAGCATTGTATATGGTAACATATATGTACTTTGATAATAAATTTACTTTGAAACTTGCAAGATGAGATGTTTAAGGGAAACATGAGGGAGAACTTTACAGAGGATAGTGAGAGTGTGGAATGAGCTGCTGGCAGAAGTGGTGGATACGGGTTCAATTTAACATTTAAGAGAAATTTGGATAGACACACGGATGGGAGGGGTATGGAGGACTATGGTCCAGGTGCATTTTATTCGGACTATGTGTTAATGGTTTAGTACAGACTAGTTGGGCTGAAGAGCCTGTTTCTGTGCTGTAGCGTTCTATGAGTCGGTGACTGTAAATGAACAAAATCAGCACAGTCAACTAGTGCAGATAATAGACTACCCTCATTGCCTTCTTGCATAAAGTTGAAGTAAAGAAACTAATTAAATCATTGCCTTTTGAATCTGCGCCCGTCAGCCCAAATGGATAACTTACCACAAGCGCATGCCGCGAATGCTATTGAAAAACTGTTTGCTCTAAGATTGGTGTAGAGCCTAATGCCACACAAGTGCACGCAGGAGACACTAGGTAGAAACTGTTCAGCAAAAGTCTTCTGTCCACATTAAGCAGCATAGTGTTCCAAATAAACAAAGGGAATCCTGACTATTTTCTCAATTAGTTTTAGTTCCTTTAAGTGCTGTCCTAAACAAGCAGATGCCCTGATTTATCCATGGCCCAATTTACCAGAATCCATTGTACTCCAAAAATGGGCTAAGCAAAGTTTTATATAGCTGCATCATGACTTTCTGACTCCTATACTCAGTGCCACAAACAATGAAGTTAGTTGTCTATGCCTCTTTATTACTATATTTATTTACATGGCCATTTTTATGGTTTTGGGACAAAATTCCTCTGAACTTCAATGCTGTTAAGTGCTCTGCCATTTACTATGTATATTCCCCTTGTATCTGACCTCACACTTGCCTGGATCAAGCAACATCTGTCTTTTCTCCACCCATATCTGCAACTGGTCTATATCGTTTGGGAGTCGTCTACACAAGTATCCCAACATTGGTATTGTCTGCAAATGTATTAAATTCCTAAAGAGGAAACCCGGAGGTTTTAGTATAATTATATTTGAAGATTTAGTTATAGATGTTTGTCATGTGTTTTTGAATGGTGTACCACTTAATCCATTTTCACATTTTGTTTTGGAGTTCGTAATACTCTAGAATGGTAATGGTATGATAGATTGTAAATCTAACATTTGACAACTCTGAGCTATTGGTGGAGTATTTAAAGAAAATTAATGTTTCAAATTTCTCACTTTTTTTTTAAGGAGGTACTATGACAATTCTGTTAGAACTGAGGACCACAGAACTATCAGTTGCTGTGTTTTTCAATGTAGTTACATCTCCATGCAGAAATATTGACATTGGTTGCACAAATGCATGTATTTTTTGCACACTGTAGAATAATTGGCAAATGTTGCTTAGAAATCACATTTGCCTGTAAATACATCTGCAGAAAAATTCAATAAATTCACTTCAGATAAGGAAATGTTTTTTAACATATATTTGCCAAATTGTGAGGCTCAAGCTGTTCATGCAAGGATACAATCATCACATAATACTAAGATTAGAACAAAAGATTTAGTTATTAACAAATTGGATTTGCTCTACAAATTCACGTTTCTCCATGAAGAATGAGATAGATGAATTTTTAGGATTTTCCATTATTGGAATGTAATACAAATGCACAGAGACTCTTCATTAATCTTAACTACTCTATATACAAAAAATAGATTACTTAAGTCATTATTTCATTAGTATTCTAAAATTATCCCTTAGGCTCATGCATTGATTAACCATGCAATAAAACGATGCTGTGTATCACAAAATATTGTTTTTAGAAGAATATTTCCACTCAGATGACATTGAACAATCCATTGTTTCTTATATATAAGTATTTATTTTATTGATCCTTTATTGAAACGTATGGTTTGAGGTATATCATTTTCCTTTGTGTTTGGACTAACAGTATCAAATTTACACATGAGACATTTGTGTCACTTCTGTCTTGCCTCTGGAATACAACTTCTTTTGTCCATATTCAACCCAAAGCTGTAATAATTTCTGCAAGCAGTATGTTGAAAGAAAACCACACTAAGCATGAGACTGCTGATGCGGGGTTCCTTCCCTCCCACACATGCTGTTTGACCCACTGAGCTCTTCCAGCGGATTGTTGCTGAAAATTAGTCATTTGGAAGTTTTATGTCAGTCTAGTACTTTAATTGTCACTATTTTGGAGAATGTTTTATTGCAATTAATTAACATAACTTAAACTCCCCAGCTGTTATGATAGGACTTGGGAATTGTATTTGTCTAGGTCTCTAAATTGCTAATCTTGCACCAAATCAGATGTCCCTTTGGTTTCATTCTGTCACCACCACAACATCATCTTCAATAGGTTCTCCAGTGAGCAATATATCTTCATTACTATGAATATGGACTTTTTTTTTCATTAACTTGCTTCATTGCATTTATTAATTTGTGCCATGGTTACTGGAAGCGAATGCTGCCCTCAAGTTGTGAACTGAATAAAGCTTAAACATAATTTCCACTTCAGCTGTCTTAGCTGCACATTAATTGAAAATGTTGAACTGCAACTACTAGTTCAGCTTATTTATTTTTGTAATTATTTATTTCATTATGCCTTTTTAAGTATAATTTTCAGTACTTTGTAAATTGGTATCACTCAAGTTTATTAGCTGTTATGCCCTTTTTTTAACATGGCTAATCTCATGAGCATTCTTTGCTGCCTCTTCCATGTATACTAGTTTGATGTGATATCAAGTGCTCATTTTCTATATTTCAAACTTCATTGAATGTTTAATTGTTCTTGTACATCGTAAAATTACATTGGTACCCCACTTACTGTTGCCCAGAAAGTGCAATCCACTGTAGTGTTCTTGGACCTCCTGTTCAATCTCTGATGTGTACATACCCCTAAGACTTCAAAAGGATCTTTGTTCAATTGAATTAGTATGCCAGGGTCTTTGCAAATTGCTACCATGCATGCTGTTGTGCTGGGAATGTGGATGCCCTGGTGCCATCCCCTATAATATACTAGACTCAACGTGCTACATAAATGCTCCACTTAACCCCCAACTTGGTACTGAGCACATCTTACCACAATCCGCCTATCACCAGCCATTACGGACAGACTGTCCGTTATAACTATAGTGCAATTCATTGCTGCACTTGTGTCTTCACAGCAGTGCTATCAGTAACATTTTATCTATATGATGCCACAGGGTGGCTAGCACAATGCTTTATAGTACCAGCAACCAGCGTTCAATTCCCACCACTGCCTGTAAGGAGTTTGTCCGTTTTCCCCATGACTGTGTGCTTCGGATGCATTGGTCTCCTCCCACAGTCTAAAGACGTACAGGTTAGTCGGTTAATTGGCCATTGTAAATTGTGCCATGATTCGGCTAGGATTAAATTGGAGTTGCTGGATGGCACAACTCGAAGGACCGGAAGGGCCTACTTCATGCAGTATCTCCATATATAAATACATAGTTATCCCTTTTAGTGTATATTCCATTGTTTCTGGGGTTTCATCCCTAACTTCTAAGTGAAACACTATTATAATAGCTTGTATCCAAAAGTCTTTGATTCCATTATGTTCACTTATCATTAGAGTTGAGCTTGGTACACAAGCAAAATCTTCTGAATCCAAGTCTATGTTGATTGCTATTTCATATACTTCTTCATATAGCCTTTTCCTACTCATAGAATCAATATTGTTTTCATTGCTTTATTTTAAACTAAAAGGAATAATAACTGACCTATTTCTTCATAAATGCTGCATGATGCATTGACTATTTCCTGTAAATGAAGTTAGTAAATGATGGAAACAATACAAGCCAAGCAGTATTTGTAGAAAGAGAAACAGTAAACTAACACATCAGTTATTCAAAGGGTACTCTGGATTGGCTGCACACTCGTAAACCTGACTTGACCATAAATGAGTCTATTTTTAAGTGTGCTACATCTTTTGTATTCATTATTTCTTATTGAAGTTAAACAAAACATTAACATTACTGCAACTGTGAAGTAGGGTGCCACAGTAGCGTAGCAGTTAGTGTGATTGTATTACAGCTCGAGATGTCAGAGTTCAATTCTGATATCATCCATAACAAGTCTGTTTCCTCCCCGTGGAATGTGTGGGTTTTCTTTGGGTTTTCTGGTTTCCTTCCACAGTCCAAACTTATGCCAGTTATTAGGTTAATTGATCATTGTAAATTGTCCCATGATTAGGTTAAGATTTAAGTTGGGGTTGCTGGGTGGTACGGCTCAAAGAGTCAGAAGGGCCCATTCTACCCTGTATCTCTAAATACTTTAAATAAATGATAGCAGTGATTCTTCCAAGTGTAAGAGCTATCAGAGTTTGTTCTAAAAGCAGACTTGAAAACTGTCTTTTCAAAAGCTTCACTTCACAAGGGTGAGAAAACATGTGTTGCCAAAATGGAGAAAACGACAAAATACAGTTGTAGTCAAATCTAATATCCATTGGTGAGATCTGGACCTAAACTATTTAACCAAATCCATTGATGCATTGCTCTATCCAGTTAAAACCATTATTTGAAATTCTGCATTGAAATACACAGCCAAATGTCATTTTTATCGTTATCCAATACTGGACAAAATGATTGAATAAATTACATCAATTTAGGGGTTGTATATTATAGACAATAGACAATAGGTGCAGAAGTAGACCATTCGGCCCTTCGAGTCTGCACCGCCATTTTGAGATCATGGCTGATCATCTACTATCAATACCCGGTTCCTGCCTTGTCCCCATATCCCTTGATTCCCCTATCCATAAGATACCTATCTAGCTCCTTCTTGAAAACATCCAGAGAATTGGCCTCCACTACCTTCCGAGGCAGTGCATTCCAGACCCCCACAACTCTCTGGGAGAAGAAGTTTTTCCTTAACTCTGTCCTAAATGACCTACCCCTTATTCTCAAACCATGCCCTCCGGTACTGGACTCACTCAGCATCTGGAACATATTTCCTGCCTCTATCTTGTCCAATCCCTTAATAATCTTATATGTTTCAATCAGATCCCCTCTCAGTCTCCTTAATTCCAGCGTGTACAAGCCCAGTCTGTCTAACCTCTCTGCGTTAGACAGTCCAGACATCCCAGGAATTAACCTTGTGAATCTGCGCTGCACTTCCTCTACAGCCAGGATGTCCTTCCTTAACCCTGGAGACCAAAACTGTACACAATACTCCAGGTGTGGTCTCACCAGGGCCCTGTATAAATGCAAGAGGATTTCCTTGCTCTTGTACTCAATTCCCTTTGTAATAAAGGCCAACATTCCATTAGCCTTCTTCACTGCCTGCTGCACTTGCTCATTCACCTTCAGTGACTGATGAACAAGGACTCCTAGATCTCTTTGTATTTCTCCCTTACCTAACTACACCTTTCAGATAATAATCTGCCTTCCTGTTCTTACTCCCAAAGTGGATAACTTCACACTTATTCACATTAAACACCATCTGCCAAGTATCTGCCCACTCACCCAGCCTATCCAAGTCACCCTGAATTCTCCGAACATCCTCATCACATGTCACCCTGCCACCCAGCTTAGTATCATCAGCAAATTTGCTGATGTTATTTTCAATGCCTTCATCCAAATCGTTGACGTAAATTGTAAACAGCTGTGGTCCCAAAACCGAGCCCTGTGGCACCCCACTAGTCACCACCTGCCATTCCGAGAAACACCCATTCACTGCTACCCTTTGTGGTGAAATTGGAAGTATATGAAGAAATATCTCAGTGATGGTTAATGGAGGTGAATGAGACTATACGAAAACCAGGGCTAAGCAGGGAATGGGCAGTAAGATCTACAGTCTGCTGAAGAGGGGTAGGTAGTTTCAAAGAAAGCATGTAACCTGCCACACATAATTGGAGGAAGTGATTAAAATGCAGATTATTTTGGGGAAAGATTGAGCTGGAGGGACGATTTGGTAAGGGGGGGATGTTGGGCAGATGAGTGGGTCAGTGGGGTGTTTGAATAGAAAGGAAGGTTGATGCATGGGAAGAAATTACAGTATTACTGTACAGAAATAGAGCTTTCAGCCAACTGAGTCCATTCTGGTGATCAACTACCCATATTGTACCCATTCTTTGTATTCTCTGCATATTTCTATTAACCATCTCCACCAGCAGCCCCCTGCACCAATTCTGACACTCATCTGCACACTGGGAAAAATTTAGTGACCAATTAACCCAACAACCTGCATATCTTTTGCACGTGTAAAGAAACCAGAGCACTCAGAGGAAGCATACATGGTCACAGAGAGAATATACAAACTTCATTCAAGCAGCATGGAATGTGATTCGAACTGAGAGGCAGCTTTACCACAGTATTGACCTCAAAAGGACCAACAACAAAGAAGATAGCTAGTTAGGATAAAATGGACTTAAACTCTCTGGGGGCTGCCTAATTAAGGTCTGGCTCTTTAACCAACACTAAAAACAGGGAAAATTTGTTTACGGTCTTTTCCTTTGCCAGCTAAACCAAATGTGTAATTTATTTACATAACAGATATTTAATGGTCTACCTTCATTTGCTAAGATGGAGGAAAGTTAAGGCGACGCTATTCCTTTTCCTTATACAGTGTCAACCATCACTGTATCTGCTCATTGGTTATGCATTTTCTGTATCTAAAACAAATTTAGAAGCCTAAAATTAGAAAGATGAAGCCCATTTAATTGAAACAAATTTAGGAGTCCTCTCTGACAGCTGATAATGCTCAAGAGAGAATTTAAATTAGTAAAATTGTCCATTTAAATAAATTGTGCTACCACCCACTATCACCTTTTGTCTTTTGCACTTCACCTGCTGCTAGCTGGCATCTCCTTTGAATTGAATGTTACAGTTGACTACACGGTTGTGTTTAAATTCAATCAGCCAGTCTCAGCCTGAAGTGAGCATAGAACAAATTACAAGTTAAATTGAGGGGAAAAAAATAACAGCAGTTCAATAAACATGACAACTTATTGGAGGCATTTACCAAGAAATAAAGCAGAATGTTTTTCTCTCTGTGTTTGCTTAGTGATTTCCTGCAGGTGTTAAAACGGCTGTTAAACTGGAACGGAAGTTGGAGGGATGTACTGGAGGTTAAATTTGAAAAACAAAAAAGTAAGGAAGAGCTAGGATATAGACGAAATAAACTAAATGGGTTTGTGAAGATAATAGAATCTTATTAAAGTGAGATAATGCCTGAGGTGATAAAAGGGAAGAACAAAAAGAAAGTCAAATTTGTGGATTGAGTAAATGTATAGTACTATAGCAAAAATAGATTCGATCTAATAGCCAGTCCAGAATTTGGTTACATAAGAATTTATATTGGAAATTGGGTATTTTTGATTAAATTTGAGAAGATAAAATGGCAAAGCAGTTGGAAGATGAGAAAGATGTAAGTTTGAATAAAAATGCCCTATCAATTGAAGTGTAACTAAATGGAACTAAGACACTGAGAGAAAGCAAGCTAGTTTATGTCTTTTAAAAATAGATGCAGTCTTGGGGGAGAGTATATGCAGGGGAAAGAAGTGCATGTACCTTAGGCCAATACAGTAATCTTTGCGAACTTGTTATGTGTGCATAAGATCAGGGAAAACATTAACTAATAATTTTCCAGTTGTATAATGAGAGACCCAGTAGTTCTGATACTTTGTATTAACAAAGATTCATTAATAACCTAGTTTATTGTGGAACCACCAAGGGAAATTGGTAAGACGTAATTATAGTAAAGGTACCATTGATGGAGTATTATCACAGATTTTGTAATTAATGTCAAAGCGATTTACTTAACAAAATTAGAGTGCTAATCTGAACAGAGCAAAATATGGATGCATGAAGAAGTGAATTGTTGAAAGCTGATTGAAAAATAAGTTTAAAAATTTTAAAGGAAATGTAATAATCATACATTCCATTGAGCAATTGGAATCTCTATTGGTAAAGTATTTAAAGAAAGTTTTGATTTAGGGGAAGATGCTTTCAGTAGTGTGAAAAAATTCTGAAAATGGTAAGAAATTCAGAATTTCAGAGTTAAACGAAAAATTAAGTTAAAAGAATCGGGAAGTTAGTAAAGCATTAATTCAGATTCTAAGCACTTCTTTGGTAAGCAGCAAAAATAATCTTGATCTTTTATTGAGAAATATAGAAAATTATAAATGGAAGTAGGGAACTTGTCACTTCTGTTAATAAATATTTACAGTACATATTGCAGAAGACATCTTAAAAGATTCTGGAAATAATAAACATGAACTCCAGAGCAAAGGGCAAACTTAAAACACTTAGTAAAGATGTAGAATCAGAGAAATTAGAAACAGTGAAGGTCAACATATCATATGGAAATGATCACCTCTCTTCTAGCAATTTAAAGGAGGTGACTTCAGAAATACTGGGTGTATTGTTTTAATCTTATAAAATTGCACAAAGTGTAGTATGGACATTGCTAATTGGAGGATGCCAAGTGGAACTCCACTAGTCAAGGAGTGAAGAGAGAAAAGAGGGAACTACCTGGCAACAGTTGGTAGGAACATACTTTAGTGTCTTAAAAGTGCACTTAAATGACAATGCAATTGAGCAGAGTTAACTCATTTGAGATGATCAGATTATGGCATGTAGTTTCATTTTTATGCAGGTACTGAGAAAAAAATCTGAGGGAGAGGATTAATGATCACTTAAAAGGCAAGGACTAATCAGGGACAAGCAACGTGGCTTTATCAAGAGCAAATCCTATTTGACCAGTTTGAAGTGGTAACAAAGTGTATTGTTGAGGGCAAGATAGTAGGTATGATTTATATAGACCAGGGGTCGGCAACCCGCGGCTACGAAGCCGCATGCGTCTCTTTCATCTCTGTGCTGTGGCTCCCCGTGGTTTGTTAGTTTTTGAAATGTAATTTGAAATTTGAAGATTATGGTGATCTTGTACAATCTAAATAAAACGTTGTGGAGACCCCATTTCCTGGCACATCCGAACCGGCTCACAATTAGCCACCATTCAGGCTAAGGGAGATAGCCTATGGGGGTTTGTGAATACGTGTCTTTTGGAGCATCCGCGCCCACGGGGAAGGGTTGAGGGAGGCTTTAAAGCAAGGCTGTTTAGTTCGAATAAAGTTATATTTGACTGCAGTGTCGTTATTTTAGCGCTGCGTGTAGCACACCGCTACAACGTGTTTTTTTATCGCTATTAATATACATCACCACTGCCAATGCCTGACACCCGCCAGTGCGCACTTTCTTTTAATTCTTCGATCCAAGGTAGGCTAACTATGGAGTAACCCTCAACCCAACGTCTTTTTTTCGGAGTTCAAAATGTTTTTGTTGCATGCAGAAATGTTATTTCGTTTTCTCTGCAGGAGTTCATCAATTTCATAAATGCAACACATTATAGTTTGTTTATACATAGCATAAAGGCAAAAAAAAAACGTTGTATGCAGTGTTATTTCATTTTAAATGTCAAACGGGTTTTGTGGCTCCCAGTGTTTTCTGTGGGAAATGGGTCCATATTGGCTCTTTCAGTGGTAAACGTTGCCGACCCCTGATATAGACCTTGGTAAGGTCTTTGACTGGTATGAAAGGTCAAATCCCAAGGGATCCAGGGCAAGTTGGCAAACTGGATCCAAAATTAACTTTGCAATAGGAAACAATGTATGGTGGCATAAAGTTGTTTCTTTGATAATGGCTTCTTTGTATCTTTTTGTTCACCATTACAGAGGGATTTCCTTCTCTCTAAGAGGAGTCATGCTTTAACTTCCAGAGTTATGTTCTTTTTGAATCTTTCCATCTTCTGACCAAATAGGTGGAAACAACACCTAAGATCGGGCCACAAATGCGGGAACAATGGTGCTTCAAAATTATCTCATTGTCAGCATTGACTAGTTAGCCCAAAGGGCCTGTTCATGTGCTATCTGATTCACCGAGCACCAACTGGTGCATGTAATGATGTTTGGTGCAAAGTTTTCAGATTTGATTTTATTTCAAATTGACCTATTTTCTATCTTTACACAATTAATTATTTTAATTCATTTACAGATATGACCCAAAATCTATGAAAAAAAGATGATGCATTTGGGGAAATCCATCACTGGGAGCAATAATCAAACCCTTCAGAGTATAATGTATGTAGCTGAAGATGATACGCAGAAGTCATGAAGATTTCTTTTTGGAATATTTATAGTTAATTCTATTCATGTTTAGGTGTTAATTTTAAAAGTCAATCTTTTTTTTTACTATACTTCTGTTAGGCTACGTCAAGTTTGGTGAGAATTTAGAGGAAGTTGGTGGAGAGCTGTTAAGTATGTTAAGTAAGGCTTATGAATGTATACCACCATTTTGAAACTTGAATGTATTACATAGCTGGTCCAAAAATATATTAAAATTGTTTAATGTACCATAAGAATTAATTCAATATTCTTTATATGTTTAAATGTTCAAAACTACATTCACACAACAGATTGGTATTTTATTACAAATGTTGTACAGAAGTCAGATTTGAAAATAAAGAATTGCAGTTTTAGTAGTACATTGGGACAAAATATTCTAGGGCCCAAGTTGTCTGTATGAAAGAAATCTGAGCTGTTTCACATGAACCTGAGTTTATCTTTGATCCAATTTTGCCTTTGTACAGTTATTTTGTTTATATGAAAATAGATCTTGCCTTTCAAATTGCAGATTCTGCAGTAGAAAATACAGCTTAGATTTATCAATCAACTTATCATGTTGGGATGTGTTTAAATCAATGTGCCTGTAATCATTAAAATACTGTGGCCATTCTACATTATTAGTGTAAACTTTTGTGTGTAACATAGCAATCATAAATCATTTATGTGAATGATTTATCTTTCACAATGTTTATTTACCTTTATTTACAAAATTGTTTCACAAGTTACATAGGACAGAAAAATTATACCAAGCTTCAAAGATTTTAACCAAGTAGGAATCAAAATCAGCATCTAGGGTTTAAGAGAATTGTAATTGGAAAACAGCTAGCCAGTAGCATAATAGAGAAAGGCTGTTCTGAGACCTTTAAAATAATTTTGAACATTTTAATTGTTTTATTTTTATTAATCATATCAATTTAGAACTTTCTTAACAATTATGTAGTTTCAAAGAATTGGCATAATCGATAGGTGAACAATAGGAGATATTTGCAGGGAGATAGTGACCAAGTTTGGGAGGTAATAGGTGGAAACAAGAAAAGGTTGCAGGTTTTATGATCTGGTAAGAAAGGTAGCAGACACAAACATGGGTGGTAAGAGAAGCGGGGGGGGGGGGGGGTGGGAGGTGAAACCCAGTGGGAGAAGTGTTTGGTGATGGGCAAATGGAGTAGGGAGACAGAGAAAGAAACTAGGTGATCGGGGACTGGGGTTTGGAAATAAGAGGCTTCATGGGAGGACATAGACCAGCAGCAGTGAGAAAGGAACAAGAGAAGGAGGTTACCTGAAATTTGGAATTCACTGCACATGCCTTTGGGTTATGGACCACCCTGGGAGAATATGCATTGCTGTCCATCTAGTTTGTGTCTGGCCTCACCATTTTATTCTGTGCTTTTAGTTACCCTTCTTATTCTCACACTAACTTGTCTGTCCTCAGTATTTTTCACTACCAGGTTAAGGCCAAATGCAAACTAAAGAACAGCAGCTCATTAACAGGCATGGATAATGAGCTGTGGCAGTTAGTGCTGCCACAGTCTTTTCAGCAAAGCAAGGCAGCCATTCCAGCTGCCTTACACACACCCAGCAGAGAACAGAATTCTATTCAGAATTTTAAAATGCACATGTATTGTTAGCCATAAATTGTGAAATATACTAGATAGAACTAAATCAGTTTTCAGTTAACAAAACAGTCCAATATGGACTGCCATTTGACTTAGGGTGAGTGTATCATAACACTAGAATATACAAAATGTTATCCTGTTTATCATCTATCTATTCACATATTCATAGATCCATCTAAAGGCTTCTTAAAGTCTATCAAACTGCCTGATCTTACCACTATCCTTGGTAACCCATTCCAAGCACTTACATGTAAAAGTATGTCCTCTGGTATTTACCATTTCTACCCTGGGGAACAATTTTAACTCTCTACCTCATTATTTTAACAATCTCTATCAGGTTTGCCCTCAACCTCCAACACTAAGAACATCACAAGTTTGTCCAATCTCTCCTTATAGCTCATACCTTCCAACCTAGGAAACAATGTAGCAAACAACTTCATACTTCCCACAATCTCACATCCTTCTTATAAGTGGTTACTTTGGGGCATCATAGTAGTGTAGCAATTAGCATAAAGCTATTACAGCTTGGGCTGCCTAAGGAGTTTCTTCGTCCTACCTGTTAACGCATGGGTTTCCTCTGGGTGCTCGGGTTTCCTCCCACATTCTAAAGGTGCCAGTTAGTAGGTTAATCGGTCATTGTAAATTGTCCTGTGATTAGGTTAAGTTTAAATGGGTGGGTTGCTGGGTGGTGCAGCACTTTGGGACAGGAGGGCCTGTACCACACTGTCTCTCAAAATAATAGGGTGATCCAGAAATGCACACAATACCCCAAGCATTGTGACATGGCTCCAGGGTGACCAAGGATGGGAGCTCAACATCCAGGGATATTCAATATTCAGGAGGGATAGACAGGAAAAAAAAAAGGAGGTGGGGTAGCATTGCTGGTTAGAGAGGAGATTAACGCAATAGAAAGGAAGGATATCAGCCTGGAGGATGTGGAATCGATATGGGTAGAGCTGCGTAACACTAATGGGCAGAAAACGCTGGTGGGAGTTGTGTACAGGTTACCTAACAGTAGTAGTGAGGTTGGGGATGGCATTAAACAGAAAATTAGAAATGCGTGCAATAAAGGAACAGTAGTTATAATGGTTGACTTCAATCTACGTATAGATTGGGTAAACCAAATTGGTAAGGGTGCTGAGGAAGAGGAATTCTTGGAATGTATGCGGGATGGATTTCTGAACCAACATGTCAAGGAACCAACTAGAGAGCAGGCCATTCTAAATTGGGTATTGAGCAATGAGGAAAGGTTAGTTAGCAATTTTGTCGTGCGAGGCTCCTTGGGTAAGAGTGACCATAATATGGTGGAATTCTTCATTAAGATGGAGAATGATATAGTGAATTCAGAAACAAAGGTTCTGAACTTAAAGAGGGGTAACTTTGAAGGTATGAGATGTGAATTAGCTAAGATAGACTGGCAAATGATACTTAAAGGGTTGACAGTGGATATGCAATGGCAAGCATTTAAAGATTGCATGGAAGAACTACAACAATTGTTCATCCCAGTTTGGCAAAAGAATAAACCAGGGAAGGTAGTGCACCCATGGTTGACAAGGCAAATTAGGGATAGTATCAATTCCAAGGAAGAAACATACAAATTAGCCAGAAAAAGCGGCACACCTGAGGACTGGGAGAAATTCAGAGTCCAGCAGAGGAGGACAAAGGGCTTAATTAGGAAAGGGAAAAAAGATTATGAGAGAAAGCTGGCAGGGAACATAAAAACTGATTGTAAAAGCTTTTATAGATATGTGAAAAGAAAAAAGATTGGTTAAGACAAATGTAGGTCCCTTACAGTCAGAAACAGGTGAATTGATCATGGGGAACAAGGACATGGCAGACCAATTGAATAACTACTTTGGTTCTGTCTTCACTAAGGAGGACATAAATAATCTTCCAGAAATAGTAGGGAACCGAGGGTCAAGTGAGATGGAGGAACTGAGGGAAATACATGTTAGTAGGGAAGTGGTGTTAGGTAAATTGTAGGGATTAAAGGCAGATGAATCCCCAGGGTCAGATGGTCTGCATCCCACACTGCTTAAGGAAGTAGTCCAAGAAATAGTGGATGCTGGATTAGTTCCTGAAGATTGGAGGGTGGCTAATGTAACCCCACTTCTTAAAAAAGTAGGGTGAGAGAAACCAGGGAATTATAGACCAGTTAGCTTGACATCGGTGGTGGGGAAAATGCTAGAGTCGGTTATCAAAGATGAGATAACAGCACATTTGGAAAGAAGTGAAATCATCGGACAAAGTCAGCATGGATTTGTGAAAGAAAAATCATGTCTGACGAATCTTATAGAATTTTTTGAGGATGTAACTAGTAGAGCGGATAGGGGAGAGCCAGTGGATGTAGTATACTTAGATTTTCAAAAGGCTTTTGACAAGGTCCCACACAGGAGATTAGTGTGCAAACTTAAAGCACATGGTATTGATGTGGATAGAGAATTGGTTGGCAAACAGGAAGCAAAGACTGGGAATAAGCGGGACCTTTTCAGATTGGCAGGCTGTGACTAGTTGGGTACCGTAAAGCTCAGTGCTGAGACCTCAGTTGTTTACAATATATATTAATGATTTAGACGAGGGAATTAAATGCAGCATCTCCAAGATTGCGGATGACACGAAGCTGGGCGGCGGTGTTAGCTGTGAGGAGGATGCTAAGACAATGCAGGGTGACTTGGATAGGTTAGGTGAGTGGGCAAATTCATGGCAGATGCAGTTTAATGTGGATAAATGTGAGGTTATCCACTTTGGTTGCAAGAACAGGAAAACATTATTATTTGAATCGCGGCCGATTAGGAAAAGGAGAGATGCAACAAGACCTGGATGTCATTGTACACCAGTCATTGAAAGTGGGCATGCAGGTACAACAGGTGGTGAAAAAGGCAAATGGTGTTCATAGCAAGAGGATTCGAGTACAGGAGCAGGGAGGTTCTACTGCAGTTGTATAAGGCCTTGGTGAGACCACAGTTGGAGTATTGTGTGCAGTTTTGGTCCCCTAATCTGAGGAAAGACATTCTTGGCATAGAGGGAGTACAAAGAAGGTTCACCAGATTGATTCCTGGGATGGCAGGACTTTCATATGAAGAAAGACTGGATCGACTAGGCTTATACTTGCTGGAATTTAGAAGATTGAGGGGGGATCTTACTGAAACATAAAATTCTAAAGGGATTGGACAGGCTAGATGCAGGAAGATTGTTTCCGATGTTGGGGGAGTCCAGAACGAGGGATCAAGTTTAAGGATAAAGGAGAAGCCTTTTAGGACCGAGATGAGGAAAAATTTCTTCACACAGAGAATGGTGAATCTGTGGAATTCTCTGCCATAGGAAACAGTTGAGGCCAGTTCATTGTCTTTTAAGAGGGAGTTAGATATGGCCCTTGTGACTAAAGGGATCGGGGGTATGGAGAGAAAGCAGGTACAGGGTTCTGAGTGGGATGATCAGCCATGATCATACTGAATGACGGTGCAGGCTCGAAGGGCTGAATGGCCTACTCCTGCACCTATTTTCTATGTTAAGTGCAGTCAGACTTAGGTTTTATATTGCTGCAGCATTATTTCATTACTCTCATAATCAACACCCCAAACACTGAAGGCAAACATTCCATGATTTTCAACATCTGTACTGTCTTGAGTTTAAATAACCCATATGTCTTCTTTACCATCTTAGTCACTTGTGTAGTCAATTTGACCGAACTACGACCCTGGACCACAGTATTTGGAAAGCAGCTGAAAGTTCTGGCATCACCTATTCCTGACTTATTTTCTAGGCATTGACGTTGAAATTATCTTGGTTGCTGAGGTTGATAAATGTAAGCTATTGTGTATTTAATATTTAAGTAATATTTCAGTAATCTTTTGTGTGTGTGTATCAAATATATTTACACACATATATATGTTGATTAAGCACTTTTCTTCATTAGAGGTTGTATAAATATGTGAACTGCAAACATCATCATGCTATCACATGATACACGTGTGTCTCACTTAAAGTAAACTCAAAGTTAGACTCATATTTCAGACTCCTGTGTCTTTCTTTGAATTATTTAATGTTTTGAATTTATAAAACAACATTGCAAACAAGGTATTTTTTAAATTGACACGAAGTGCCTTTTTCAGGCATTTCCTTACCAGCGTCTAATGAATTATGAGGCTATCAGGCAGGAAATTGGAAGCTTAAATTGGAAACAGATGTTCTCAGGGAAAAGTACGAAAGAAATGTAGCAAATGTTCAGGGGATATTTGTGTGGAGTTCTACATAGGTACGTTCCAATGAAACGGAATTTACAGTAGGGTACAGGAACTGTGATGTACAAAGGCTGTAATAAATCTAGTCAAGAAGAAAAGAAAAGCTTTACAGAAGGTTCAGGGAGTTAGGTAATGTTAGAGATCTAGAAGATTATAAGGCTAACAGGAAGGAGCTTAAGAAAGAAATTAGGAGAGCCAGAAGGGGCCATGACAAGGCCTTGGTGGGCAGGATTAATGAAAACCCCAAGACATTCTACAAGTATGTGAAGAGTAAGAGGATAAGATGTGAAAGAATAGGACCTGTCAAGTGTGACAGTGGGGAAGTGTTTACGGAACCGGAGGAAATAGTAGAAGTACTTAATACTTTACTTCAGTATTCACTATGGAAAAGGATCTTGGTGATTGTAGTGATGACTTGCAGCAGACTGAAAAGCTTGAGCGTGTAGATATTAAGAAAGACAATGTGCTGGAGCTTTTGGAAAGCGTCATTAGTCGCTGGGACCGGATGAGATGTCCCTTAGGCTACTGTGGGAGGCAAGGGAGGAGATTGCTGAGCCTCTGGCAATGAGCTTTGCATCATCAATGGAGACAGAAGAGGTTCCGGATGAATAGAGGGTTGTAGATCTTGCTCCTTTATTCAAGAAAGGGAGTAGGGATAGCCCAGGAAATTATAGACCAGTGAGTCTTACTTCAATGGTTGGTAAGTTGATGGAGAAGATCCTGAGAGGCAGGATTTATGAACATTTGAAGAGGTATAATATGATTACGAATAGTCAGCATGGCTTTGTCAAGGGCAGGTCATGCCTCACAAATTTTGAATTTCTGAATTTTTTGAGGATGTGACTACCATAAGCACATTGATGAAGGAAGAGCAGTAGATATAGTGTGCATGGATTTCAGCAAGGCATTTGATAAGGTACCCCATGCAAGGCTTATTGAGAAAGTAGGGAAGCATGTGATCCAAGGGGCATTGCTTTGTGGATCCAGATCTGGCTTGCCCACGGAAGGCAGAGTGGTTATAGATGGGTCATATTCTGCATGGAGGTCAGTGAACAGCGGTATGCCTCAGGGATCTGTTCTGGGATCCTTAATCTTTATGATTTTTATAAATGACCTGGATGAGAAAGTGGAGGGATGGGTTAGTAAGTTTGCTGATGACACAAAGGTTGAAGGTGTTGTGAATAGAGTGGTGGGTTGTCAGCAGTTACAAAGGGACATTGATAGGTTGCAAAACTGGGCTGAGAAGTGGCAGATGGAGTTCAACCCAGATAAGTGTGAAGTGGTTCATTTTGGTAGGTCAAATATGACGGCTTAATATAGTATTAATGGTAAGACTCTTGGCAGTGTGGAAGATCTTGGGGTCCGAGTCCACAGGATGCTCAAAGCAACTGCACAGGTTCACTCTGTGGTTAAGAAGGCATACGGTGTATTGGCCTTCATCAGTCGTGGAATTGAATTTGGGAGTCTAGAGGTAATGTTGCAGCTATATAGGACCCTGGACAGACCATACTTGGGAGTACAGTGCTCAGTTATGGTCGCCTCACTACAGGAAGGATGTGGCAACCAAAGAAAGGGTGCAGAGGAAATTTACAAGGATGTTGCCTAGATTGGGGAGCATGCCTTATGAGAATAGATTGAGTGAACTCGGCCTGTTCTCCTTGAGAGACAGAGGATGAGAGATGACCTGATAGAGGTGTGTAAGATGATGAGAGGCATTGATAGTGTGGATAGTCAGAGGCTTTTTCCCAGGGCTGAATTTGTTGCCACAAGAGGACACAGGTTTAAGGTGCTGGGGAGTAGGTACAGAGAGTGGTGAGTGTGTGGAATGGGCTGCCGGAAACGGTGGTGGAGGTGGATACGATCGGGTCTTTTAAGAGACTTTTGGATAGGTACGTGGAGCTTAGAAAAATAGAGGGCTATGGGTAAGCCTGGTAATTTCTAAGGTAGGGACATGTTTGGCACAACTTTGTGGGCCGAAGGGCCTGTATTGTACTGTAGGTTTTCTATGAATATCCATTGGAGTACAGTTAAGTCAATCATCAAGAAATGAAAAGAATATGGTACAGCTGTAAATCTGCCTAGAGCAGACTGTCCTTCAAAACTGAGTGACTGCAAGAAGTGGACTAGTGAGGGAGGCCAAGAGACCTATGGAGGAATTACAAACTTCAGTGGCTGAGATGGGAAAGAATGGATTAAAAACAACAAATTTCATGTCCTGGAGTGGCAAAGTCAGAGTCCAGACTCAATCCAATTGAGAATTTGTGGCTGGACTTGAAAAGGCCTGATTCCCCATGCAATCTGACAGAGTTTGAGCAGTTTTGTAAGTAATGGGAAGAAATTACAATGTCTAGATGTGCAAAGGTGATAAGAGACCTATTCCCGCAGACTCAAGGCTGTAATTGCTGCCAAAGGTGCATCTTCTGAATACTGATTTGATGGTGGTGAGTAATTATGCAATCAATTATTTTGTATTTAATAATTGTAATAAATTTAGACCATTTTGCAGAAGTTTATTTTCACTTTGACATGAAGGAATCTTTTCTGCTGATCAGTGTCAAAAAAAGCCAAATTAAATCCATTGTGATTCAATGTTGTAAAACATGAAAAATTCCAAGGGGTGAATACTTTTTATAGGCACTGTGCACGTGTATAGCTAAATGACAATAAATTTGATTTGACAGGTGCTTCAGCTTCATTCAGCTATGATCCTATCTCAAAAAATTCTGAGCCAGCTATGACGTTGTTCTGTTGTCTTTACTATATGTCCATTTTTAATGCTTGTGGAACTTTCTGCCAAACTTCAGGATTTTTTTTTTATCCATCTGAGTATCTCCACTGGTCCCTTAAGTTCTATAGATTTTTTTATTCCATGCTGTTGGCCTAACCTCATCCTTATTGATTCTATTTGATCTACTCACTTAAGTAACATTTGCGCCACACAAGTGGCAACAATGACAATATCCAACAAATGAAAATCCAGATAAGATCCCCAACATTGACAGTATTTGCATCACTGAATTCCCAGCAAGTAACCGGATTCATAACTCTCCTCAAGCAAGTCTGCTGCAGATAACTGGGCTCCTAACGTCTGCCATTCACACACCTGATCAGGATTCTGTTGTCACTCATCACGTAGCTGGATGATTGCAACTTCGATAACACTCAAACTCAACATCACACAGGAGTTTTAGGCACCCCATCCAAAACCATTCACTCACTCAACCAAGCAAGCACAGTAAAAATAGTTTGTTCATCTACAGAATGCACTGCAGCAGCTTGCCAACACTCCTTAATAACTTCCAAACCCACAGATTCCATCAGCTTGCGTAGGGGCAGCAAGAGCATTTTCCTATACAATGCTGGCCTCTCACTTCTTCCCACTTCCTTGAGCCCTAACTGACCCTTTGCTTGTACTCATCCCATGTAGTATGCTGTATTTGAAGTTTACCGTGTGGTCTTCCCTTCATCGGAGAAGCCAATCGCAGAGTAGCCTCATTTCAGAATACCTGTCAATTCACAAAGATGACCCTAAACTTCCATTTACTTGTCATTTCATTTTCTGTTACACTCCCATTCTCGCCACTGCTGGGAGGGCTGACATAAACTCAGACACACTTTCCAATCTGCACCACTCATCTTTGGTTATCTGGAGTCAACCTTCCCAGTTTTGTCATCTAGGTTTTCACTTCACAGGAGTATTTTCAACATTTCCTCTCATTTATTTCAGACTTCCAGCATCTATTGTGCTGTTTTCCCAGTATGTAGAGTACATATATTCTCCTTTTTTACTTTTTTCCTGTTTTCATTCATCAAATTCAATTTACTTCTCTGGGCATCAGGGATCCTGCATTCAACAAGTCTTTCCCATCTTCTCTCAACTGACAGCAGTACCAATTGTCATTCAGACTCATCATCTCCACCCTTCTTTCCATGTTAAAATATCACTAATAAGTTCCTTTCCAGAGGTATTGCCTGATCTGCTCAGTATTTCCATCACATTTTTTATTATTTCAGGCTTGAATTTACAAATAATTTATAGATCAATCAATTGCAGAAGATCAACCAGGTAAACTAGAATTGATAGATGATAGTGAAGAAGAGGCTGTTATTGTTTACAGAGTGTGATTAAAACATTTTTTTAAAAAAAAAACTTTATTCTATCAAGTTATCAGTAATGCTGATACTACAATTTCTGGGTTGTTGTGAACAGTCTGATTTACTAATAGCATTTCAGAAAGGAAATCTGCTTCCCTTTCTCAAATTCCTTGTGTGATTAAATGTGCACTGCAAGCTAGTTACATCATGATGCACCATCAATAATTCTCGGAGATGGGAGGCAAACGATAGGCTTTATTAGCAGCAAAAGGGACATCTCGGAGACTGAGGGAGGAGGAGTGCCCCAATCGCCTTTATACAGGTTTATACAGGGGTCTGTGGGAGGAGCCACAGGGCATGTCCAGACAGGTACACATAGTTTACCACATTCACCCCCCCCCCCTCCCCGTTTTAAAAGAGAGTCCCCACAGGGTGAAGTTTCTTACAAGTATATTTACAGGTCAAGTCTATCAGGTGGTTGAGTCTGTCGCTGCGATCTACGTAGCACCGGTGGTGATTGCACCAGTGACTGTGGTTGTGCTGGCTCCGGCCTGACTTGAGGTGCCAGCCCGTTAGGTGTCTGTAATCCCTCATGCGTGTACGTGGCGCCCGGTATGGGAGTGTCATGAGGAGTCTGTGTAGGGCTTGGTGTGCGCGGTGTCTCGTGGGTATACACCTCGGTGGGTACGGGTTCATAGTCACCATGGAGTGTTCAGGGTAAGGGTTTGGTGCTCCTGCAGGCGCCAGGTCACGGACAGAGACCGTGTCCTCCTACCCATCAGGTAAGACCATGTAGGCATACTGGGTAGGTATGCAGGTCAACCCTCTCGACCAGCGGGGAGTATTTTTTGCTCTTTGCATGTTTCCAGAGCAGCACTGGCCCTGGGGATGTCAGCCAAGCCGGTAGGGTAGTCCCAGTGGCAGACTTCCTGGGAAAAGAAAAGAGTCACTCATGAGGGGTGGCATTGGTGGACGTACATAACAAAGAACGGATAGAGTGGAGTGCCTCGGGGAGGACCTCCTGCCAGCGAGACCAGCAATTCCTTTGACCTAAGGGCTAAGAGTGTGGCCTTCCACACTGTGGCATTCTCCCTCTCCACCTGTCCATTCCCCCGGGGATTATAGCTCGTGGTCCTACTAGTAGCAATACACCTAGCCAGCAGGTATTGGCGCAGCTCATCGCTCATAAATGAGGACTCTCTGTCACTGTGGATATAGCAGGGATATCCGAACAGAGTGAAGAGCTGTGCAGGGCTTTTATGACAGATGTGGCAGTGATATCGGGGCAGGGGATGGCAAAGGGGAACCGCGAGTACTTGTTGATTATGTTAAGAAAGTACACATTGTGGTCGGTGGAGTGAAGGGGGCCCTTAAAGTCAACACTCAGTCGCTCAAAAGAGCAGGTGGCCTTGATAAATTGTGCTTTTTCAGGACGGTAGAAGTGCAGTTTGCACTCAGCGCAGACTTGGCAGTCACTGGTCATCGTCCTGATGTCCTCAAGGTAGTAAGGCAGGTTCCAGGCTTTCGCGAAATGGTAAAGCTGGGTGACCCCCAGGTGACAAAGGTCTGCATGGAGGGCATATAGCCGGTCGAGCTGAGCTGGCACACACTCCCCGGGATAGGGCATCAGGGGGCTCATTGAGCCTTCCAGGCCGGTACAGGATGTCATAGTTGTAGGTGGAGAGTTCCATTCACCACTGCAAAATTTTATCATTTTTGATTTTGCCCCGCTGTTGGTTGCTAAACATGAATGCAACTGAGCGCTGGTCAGTCAGCAAGGTGAACCTTTTGCCGGCGAGATAGTGCCTCCAGTGCCTAATAGCTTCCACTATGGCCTAGGTTTCTTTCTCCACTGCGGAGTGCCGAATTTCAGGGCCTTGAAGGGTATGAGAGAAGAATGCTACCAGCCTTCCTGCCTGATTGAGGGTAGCAGCAAGCGCGAAGTTGGAGGCGTCACTCTCTACTTGGAAGGGAATGGTCTCGTCCACTGCATGCATCGTTGCTTTGGCAATGTCCCCTTTAATGCGGCTGAAGGCCGTGCGGGCCTCAGCTGAGAGGGGAAATGTAATGGACTTGACCAGGGGGTGGGTCTTGTCTGTGTAATGAAGGACCCATTGGGCGTAATAGGAAAAGAAGCCCACGCACCGTCTGAGGGCTCTGAGGGTGGTGGGAAGAGAGAGTTCCAACAGGGGTCACATACAGTCGGGGTCAGGGCCATGGACCCCGTTCTCCATGACATACCCAAGGATAGCGAGTCGGGTGGTTCCGAACACACCCTTGTCTCTATTATAGGTGAGGTTAAGAGCTTTGGCCGCTTGGAAAAATCGTTAGAGGTTGGTGTAGTGATCCGGCCAGTCGTGACCACAGATGGTGATGTTATCCAGATATGGGAACGTGGCCTTCAGTTGGCACTGGTCCACCATCCGGTCCATTTCCCTCTGGAAGACAGAGACACCATTCGTGACACCGAAGGGGACGTGCAGGAAGTAATAGAGCCTGCCACCCACCTCGAAGGCAGTGTAGGGGCAGTCCTCCGGGTGGATGGGGAGCTGATGGTAAGCAGATTTCAGGTCTATGGTCGAGTACACCTTATACTGAGCTATCTGATTGACCATATCCGCGATGCGGGGTAGGGGGTACGCGTCAAGCTGCATGAACCTATTGATGGTCTGGCTATGGTCCATGACCATCCTATTTTTCTGCCCTGTCCAAACAACGACCAGCTGGGCCCTCCAAGGACTTGTGCTTGGCTCAATGATCCCCTCCCTGAGCAGCCACTGCACCTCCGACTGAATGAAGGCCCTGTCCCCTGTGCTGTACCTCCTGCTTTTAGTTGCCACAGGTTTACAGTCCGGGGTCAGGTTGGTGAACAGTGGTGCAGGAGGGATCCTGAGGGTGGAGAGGCTGCAAGTGGTGTCAGTAGCGCAGTTGTTGGTTTGGTGTTGGGTGGGATGCGTGGGTCGTTGTGTGTGTGTGGTCAGTAGCGGTGTATATGACGAAGACCCACAAAACTGAGGATTTCTGACAGTGATTAGTGGGAGGGGCCCGTCATACTCCATTGTCACACTTTTCAGGTGGCTCTGGAAGTCCAGCCCCAATAGCACAGGTGCACACAGTTGAGGGATGACCAGTAACGCAAAGTCCCGATATTCTGTGCCCTGCACCACCAATGTTACTACACAACCCCACCCCCCCGGATGTCTGTGGAATATGATCCAGAAGCCATGGTGACCGTCTGGCTTACTGGTCGTGTCACGAGTCCGCAGTGTTGCACTGTGTCCGGGTGAATAAAACTCACAGTGCTGCCCGTGTCAAACAGGCAGCTAGTCCTGTGCCCCTCCACCAGGATGTCCATCATTGACCTTGTGAGCTGGTGTGGAGCACTTTGGTCGAGGGTCACGGAGGCCAGAGTTGAATCGCTGTCTTGGTGCCCTGTAAGCACCCATGGGTCGGAGGCAGGGCGAGGTGGCGCTGACAAAGATGGCTGCCCCCATACGCGGCAGGCAGGCAAGATGGCGGCAACCAAGATGGCCACCCCCATGCCTTGCACGAGGCGGGCAAGCAAGATGGCAGCGACCAAGATGACGACCCCCATGCCTCGCACGTGGCACTGCTCGACCCCGCTCGTGGTTTGAACTTACAGGCCTTGGCGAAGTGATCCTTCTTTCCACAGCTGGAGCAGGTAGCTTCTTGGGCCAGGCAGCATTTTCAGGGGTGCTTTTTGAGTCCGGAGAAGTAACACTGCGTGGACTTGCGACTGGCAGCAGCCGAGGTTGATTCACCAGCAGGTTGCGGGGTCTGTGGCGTCCACAGGGCCGGCGGGAGATCACGCACCCGGACAGTGTCAGCATCGTGCAGAGTGGCCTCCAGCATATCGGCCAGCTCGATTGCCGAATGTAAGGTAAGATCGGCGTGTTCCAGCAGCCGCTGGAGCACGTACACTGACCTGATCCCCGTAACGAAGGTGTCTTGTACCAGGAGCTCCGCATGCTGCTCCGCCGTCAGTCCCCTGCAGTCGCAGGCCCGCACGAGTGTCTGTAGGGCCCGGACAAACTCAGCGCTCGACTCTTCAGCCCGCTGCCGCTGTGTCACTAAGCGATGTCTTGCACAGACGGTGTTCACCGGCCGCCGGTATTGTCTTTTGAGGGCATCCATAGCACCCTGGTAGTCCGTTTGGTCCCTGATCATGGAATAGACCCTTGCACTGACTCTGGAGAGGAGAACCTTGCGCTTTGTGGCAGGGTCGGTCACATGAATCTCCTCCAGGTACGATTCGAAGCATGCTAACCAGAGTTCGAAAGTGTCGCCGGCTTCCTGAGATTGTAGGTCGAGATCCAATCTGTCGGTTCGTAAAATGCTCTCCATGTTTTTTAAAATTGCCTCTATTAAAATTGATGCACCATCAATAACTCTCGGAGACGGGGGGGGTGAACGATAGGCTTTTATTAGCAGCAAAAGGGACACTCGGAGACTGAGGGAGGAGCAGTGCCCCAATCCCCTTTATACAGGTATCTGTGGGAGGAGCCACAGGAGCAGTCAGCAGAAGGGTGTGTCCAGACAGATATACATAGTTTACCACACATCAAACATTGTCAAGAAAGAATATACAACCAGTCAGATCAGCTGCCACAATTTCTATCAAGCTCACAGCCAGGTCAGCTCTACAGTGTTCTACCCACAAATATTTAGGATCTATGCCTAAACTGGGAGAGTTGCCAAATAGGCTGACCAAGAACAAGCTGTCCCACTCAAGCTTCCTTCTTCATACCAGTGCAATGTTGGACACTTACCCCTATGGACATTAGCGCATATGGACAGGAAGCTAGTTGGCTCCCTACTGCTATGGCAATGTTACTTTTAGAGTCCTACCTTTGATTTTCACACTATTTTCAGTTTCGTAATAACATAACAAAATGTTATGAGCTTTCAATATATTTTTTCATCAGGTATATGATTGCATACAATCAAATGCTCCAGGATGTTTGCTATTTGGAAATGTACAAGGACTTCAGGAATGTTTAAAAAGCAATCATACTAGTCTTATCAAATTGTCTTGAACAGCATAATTTTGGTTGAAAGGGCACTTATTGAAACAATCTCCCTTTTGTCTATAGGACAAAATATGCAAAGAAAAAACTAGTTGGCTCACTGAAATTAATAGACCATGAAATGCATTAGAGGAAGATGGCCAGAAGCACTGAGCGATTCTCACATGAGGTTTCTGCTATTCTGACCTTTGTAGGTAGACTTTTGAGAATAGATTTACTTGTTAGTTGTTTGCTAAGTTTATAACCCATGAAGAAATGAGTATTTCACATTACATAAAAACGTGTGCATTTCTGCTGAGGACACTAACAATTAACTAAAATACTTCTTCCATTCTTTTATTAAAAAGTGAACAGGGCATGCACTAATTCCTTTGCACCAAAAATCTAATCTTAAAAGATTACTGTAGGAGGCTTTTGGTGAAGTAGGACAGGTCTATATTTAGCATTAGTCTTAAACTTTGTTAACCATCATCATTTCCAGTTTCAGAAATTAACTGCTCCTTTTCCTTCAAACGTTGCACTAAGCAACTTGTGATGCCCAGAGCTCCACCTTTAAGAAAGCGGACAAAGTTATCGCCAATTAGTGGGCCCATAGCAAAAATGCCACTCTCTTTAGTACACTCAAATGTATAGGGATTAATGTCAATAGGATTTTTCTTACATGAAATGGGCTTACTTGGATCTATACCCAAGTATTTTCCATGCTCTTTAAGAAAGGACAAATTGGGGTAAGTACCTATCAGCACCAGGGCCATTGAGATACTTAGAATAATACTCCTTCCCGAAGCAGTTTGAAGAATACATTTCATATCTGGTACAAAAGAAACAATGCACGTTTCAGGAAAGCTAGTGTAGTTAGAGCATGAATTTGTGATGTAGCATTGCTTGCACATCTTTTGATAAACCTTGTGATACTCTGGATAAAGCTTCTTTGAAAGCTGCTTGAAGATCAAGGTCGGGTCAGTGACACTTCTTCGGAATGTATGAAGGACAGGGATACCGTGATGGTTGGCACACAATACTGCATCTGCTGCACTCAGCCCTGCACCAACAATTAGAACAGGATCTGATGCCTGGCTAACTCTGCAGCTTTTGATAGCTGATTCAAAGGCTGAGATGCTGTGAAATACAAAAGGCAACTCTTCACCTTCTACTCCAAGTCTGGCAGGTAAATCATTGGTACCAATGGCTAAGACAACATTTTCAGCATAAAGACAAAAAGGCACATTTGATCCATCTCCACTTCTCTGATATCCTCTGACTTCCCAAGGACTGTGAGGAAATCCATTTTCAGTCGCAGGCAACTGTTGTGTAGTGGGATCTTTTTGAACACTTTTTGGTATTTTGCCCTTTATATACTTTTGATCTTGCTGCAACTTTGAGACAGAAGTGACACAAGTATTGCCAATAAAGTTTTTCTGAAGACCCATAATCTTAACATAGTCTTTATAATATGAAGCCACTTCTTCGGGAGTTGCTCTATCATTCATCAGATTTCTGTGGAAAAATATTTATATGAAATACAAATACTAACAACATTTAAAAGCCACCTGATCAGTACATGGATAGGAGAGGCTTAGAGGGCTATGGGCATTATTAAGTCATAACTTTCCCCTTTACTGCTCGCAGTGCTTGAAGATAGACCATTAATCCATAATGAAAATGGCAGAAGGAGACTAAATGAAAAAATGTAGACAGCACAGAGCACCTGAAATATGTGTGTAGCAGCTAATGAATCTGTTGTATGAAAACTTTTCCTCCTAATGAGGCAATGAAACTGTTCAGGCTCCTTGAACATTTGATGAGAATACACTCTGATAAAGCAAACAAGAACTTGACTTATTTTCAGTCACTTTGTTAAATACACTTCAAAATATGTTTGCCAACACTTCACAATGTAACAGTGATGATTTGCATGCTTCATATAATATCTAATTGCTAAATCTGAAAAGCCTCATACAAATGGAGAACTGATTGTGCCAGCAGTAAGGAAGATTCTTAGTATGGTTTTGCATAAGTCATCAGACCAGATAATTAAAGCAGTTCTGCTCAGTGACAACTTTGTTCAAAGTGGAACAGATGAAGTGTCTGAGAATGTGGAAGACAAGAATTTGCTTTGCAGTTGGATGAGTCAACTTTGCCTGGCAATGAACCTTTGCTTCTTGGTTATTTTCACTTCATAAAAGGTGAAAGCATGGTTTCATTTGTTAGTATTTGCAAGGGGACTTTAAACAGATATGAAGCTGAGTCAATATTTTGGCAGTTTTTCCAAAGAGAAAGATATTCTGCTCACCAATATTCTTTCTTGTGCAATAGATGGGGCATCATCAGGGACAGAACACCACCATGGGGTTAGTACTTTCTGAAAAAAACTGTGCCTAACATATTTACCATTTACTGTGTAATTCATAGAAAACATCTTGTTGCAAAACACCTAAGTGATCGCTGCACTAATCATTAAATAACATAGCAGTAAATAAAATCAAGCCCCATGCTCTCAATTTGACTATTTCAAGAGCTTGGTATTGAGAATGTTGAACAATTTGATTATTTGTTGTTACTACACAAGCTAGATGGCTCTTAAAAGGAAACTCCCCAAAGCACTGATGTGCTTATTGAAACTGTGCTAAAATTCCTTGAATGCTTCATTTAGTAACAAGCAAGAATATTAGGCATGACTTTGCTTATTTGACAGAATTATTCACAAAGATCAACAAAATCAATCTTCAATTCCAAGGAAATAGCATGAATCTTATCAAAGTCAAGTCAGCCATCTCCACATTACTGTCCACTTTAATCCTATTAAAGTGCAGCATTGGCTGTTGTAACATTTTCCAATTTCTGGCCCTCTCTAAGTTGGAAGAGAAAGAAAGAATGCCAGATGATCTTCAAGTAAATTGGTCCAATTGGGTAAGCTACATAAACACGGAGAGATTTCAGCATTTTATCTCGAATTCAAATTCAAGATTTGGGAATAAATCAATTCCTGAATATTTGTAATAGGGAATTAACAAGGATGGAAGAAGAACTGATCTCTGCTACAAAATGATTGAACTGAAGCGGCGGTTCGAAAGAAGGTCCAGAGGAGCTTCACAAGGATGACTCCAGGAATGAAAGGGTTATCATACGAGGAAAGTTTGATGGCTCTGGGTCTGTACTTGCTGGAATTCAGAAGGATGAGGGGGGGATCTCATTGACAACTTTCAAATGTTAAAAGGCTTAGACAGAGTAGATGTGGAAAAGATGTTTCCCATGGTGACAGTAACAGGAGCAGAGGCGATTCTGGAAAGGTGTAATAACAGGGTTGTCATAGTGGAAGATTTTAACTTCCCAAATATTGTTTGGCATCTCCCTAGAGCAAGGGGTTTAGATGGGTGGAGTTTGTTAGCTGTGTTCAAGGTTTCCTGACACAATATGTAGATAAACCTGCAAGAGGAGAGGCTATACTTGATTTGGTATTGGGAAATGAGTCTGGTCAGGTGTCAGGTTTCTCAGTGGGAAAACATTTAGGAGGTAGTGATCACAATTCTATCCCCTTTAGCATTGGAGAGGGATAGGAACAGACAAGTTAGGAAAGTGGTTAATTAGAGTAAGGGGAAATATGAAGCTATCAGGGAGGAACTTGGAAGCATAAATTGGGAACAGATGTTCTCAGGGAAACGTACAGCAGAAATGTGGCAAATGTTCAGGGGATATTGGTGTGGTGTTCTGCATAGGAACATTCCAATGAGACAGGGAAAGGATGGTAGGGTACAGAAACTATGGTGTACAAAGGCTGTTGAAAATCTAGTCAAGAAGAAAAGACGAGCTTACAAAAGGTTCAAAAAAGCTAGGTAATGATAAGATATCTCGAAGATTACAAGGCTAGCAGCAAGGAGCTTAAGACTGAAAGTAGGAGAGTTAGAAGGGGTGATGAGAAGACCTTGGCGAGCAGGATTAAGAAAAACCCCAGGGCATTTTACAAGTACGTGAACAGAAAGAGAATAAGATGTGGGAGAATAGGATCAATCAAGTGTGACAGTGGTAAAGTGTGTAATGGAACTGGAGGAGATTGCAGAGATACTTAATACTTTGCTTCAGTATTCACTACGGAAAAGGATCTTGCTGATTGTAGGGATGACTTACAGTGGATTGCAAAGCTTGAGCATATAGGCGTTAAGAAGAAGGATGTGCTGGAGCTTTTGGAAAGCATCAATTCGGCTAAGTCTCTGTGACTGGTTGAGATGTACCCCAGGCTACTGTGGGAAGCAAGGGAGGGGATTGCTGAACCTCTGGCAATTATCTTTGCATCATGAGTGGGGATGGGAGAGGTTCCGGAGGACTGAAGGGTTGCAGATGTTGTTCCCTTATTCAAGAAGGGGAGTAGAGATAGCCTAGGAAATCATAGACCAGTGAGTCTTACTTCAGTGGTTGGCAAGTTGATGTAGATGATCCTGAGAGGCAGGATTTATGAACATTTGGGCGAAGCATACAATTAGGAATAGTCAGCATGGCTTTGTCAAAGGTAGGTTGTGTCTTACAAGCCTGATTGAATTTTTTGAGCATGTGACTAAATACATTGATGAAGGTAGAGCAGTAGATGTAGTGTACATGGATTTCAGCTAGGCATTTGATAAGGTACCACATGCAAGGCTTATTGAGAAAGTAAGGAGGCATGGGATCCAAGGGGACCTTGCTTTGTGGATCCAGAATTGGCTTGCCTACAGAAGACAAAGTGTGCTTGTAGACAGGTCATATTCTGCATGGAGGCTGGTGACCAGTGGTGTGCCTCTGGATCTGTTCTAGAACCCCTTCACTTTGTGATTTTTTTAAATGACCTGGATGAGAATGTGGAGGAATGGGTTAGTAAATTTGTTGATGACACAAAGGTTGGGGGTGTTGTAGATGGTGTGGAGGGCTGTCAAAGGTTACAACAGGACATTGACAGGATGCAAAACTGGGCTAAGAAGTGGCAGTTGGAGATCAACCCAGATAAGTGTGAGGTGGTTCCTTTTTGTAGGTCAAATATGATGGCGGAATATAGTATTTACGGTAAGACTCTTGGCAGTGTGGAGGATCAGAGGGATCTTAGGGTTAGAGTCCATAGGACACTCAAAGCTGCTGTGCAGGTTGACTCTGTGGTTAAGGCAGTATACAATGCATTGGCCTTCATCAACCATGGGATTGAGTTTAAGAGCCAAGAGGTAATGTTACAGCTATACAGGACCCTGGTCAAGCCCCACTTGGAGTACTGTGCTCAGTTTTGGTCACCTCACTACAGGAATGTTGTGGAAACTATAGAAATTATGCAGAGGAGATTTACAAGGATGTTGCCTGGATTGGGGAGCATGCCTTATGATAATAGGTTGAGTAAACTCAGACTTTTCTCTTTGGAGCAGCAGAGGATGAGAGGTGATCTGATAGAGGTATACAAGATGATGAGAGGCATTGATCGTGTGGATAGTCAGAGGTTTTTTCCCAGGGCTGAAATGGCTAGCATGAGAGGGCACAGTTTAAAGGTACTTGGAAGTCCTTGGATGTCAAGGGGTAATCTTTCCCCCCCACAGAGAGTGGTGAGTGCATGGAATGGGCTGCTGGCGACGGTGGTGGAGGCGGATACAATAGTGTCTTTTAAGAGACTCCTGGATAGGTACATAGAACTTAGAAAAATAGAGGGCTATGGGTAACCCTAGGTAATTTCTTAAATTTGTTCAGGTTTGGCACAGCATTGTGGGCTGGAGGGCCTGTATTATGCTGTAGTGTTTCTAAGTTTCTATGTTTTCCGTGGTGGAAGAGTCTAGGACAAAAGGGCACAGCCTCAGGATAGAGGAGCGCCCTTTCAAAACAGAGGTGTGGAGAAATTTCTTTAGCCAAAGGGTGGTTAATTTGTGGAATCTGTTGCAACATGCAGCTCTGGAGGCCAGGTTACTGGGTGTACTTAAGGCAGAGATTGATAGGTTCCTGACTGGACATGGCATCAAAGGTTACTGGGAGAAGGCTGAGAACTGGTGTTTAGAAGGAGAGAAAAGAAAGCCATGATTGAAAGGCGGAGCAGACTTGGTGGGCCAGATGGCCTAATTCTGCTCTAGATCTTATGGTCTAAGATCATAAAGACTTTTGGTTGTAGAAAAAAATCTGCGAATGCTATCCTACACTGTGGAAACAGGGTAAGATATTCTTTATTGCCTTTCCAGCACCATATTTAGTGGAACATGGTCGTTCAACTTCTTTCAAATCAACAAAGCAGGCAGCAAATTACTGAACATGTGAATTGGAGACATGTTCTGTGTGAGACTCAGCCTGGTGTTGAGAAGCTGATATCAAGCTCATCCATCTCTTTGAAAGGTGAAAAAGCAATCAAGTAGTGAATAGTTGGACAACTAACATATGCTCTAAAATTGTTGACGAAAATTGTTTTTACTGTAGTTAAGAAATCATTTTATTTGGAGCTTTAAATAGATTGGAATATATATTTTTTGCAAATACTTGTCACTACTTTGAATTTGCAGTTCCTATTTTCTTTCACTGGGAACCACATGTTAAAATTCTTTATAGTTTTTATGTAATAACCAGAAAGGGAGAGGGAGCCCAGGGGGTGGTAACCCAAAAGTTTGGGGGCTACCGCTGTAGGCTATGAAATTATTTCAGTGATACTTGAGAAATTAATGGAGTACAATTCATTAGTTTCCTTGTACTCAATTGGCAAGTTCTAGATCATCATTATCCTTAGTCCTTGAATCATAATGAGAACAGTTTCCCTTTATGTATCCTTTCTAATTCAGCAATGATATTGTGTATTTCTATCAAATCAGCTCTTTACCTGGCTTTGGTTTAAGGGGAATAAGCTAAAGCTGTAATAAAATATCCTCCTGATATCTTGTGGTAAGGAAGAACTACAATGGCCACTCAGCCCATTAAGTCTGCTCCAGCATTCCAACATGGCTGATTTACTCTCCCTCTCAACCCCATTCCCTTGCCTTCTCCCTGTAACCTTTGATGCCCTGAATAATCAAGAACCTATCACCTCTGATTTAAGTATAACTCAATAACTTAAGACTCCACTGCCTTCCACGGCAATGAATTCACAGATACACCACATTCTGGCTAAAGAAATTACTCCTAATTTATTTTCTAAATGGACATCCCTCTATTCTGAGGCAGTACCCTCAGTCTGAGGCTCATCCACTATAGGAAACAGCCACTCTTCAATAGGTTTCAATGAGAGATCCCTCTTTCTTCTAAACTTCAGTGAGAACAGGTCCCAAGCCATCAAACACTCCACATACTTTAACCCATTTGCTCTCAGAAACATTCTCATGAACATCCTCTTAACCCTGCCCAATACCAACCAGCACATCTTTTCTTTTGTATTCCATCATTACTTTAATGACTGCTCACAATACTCCCTGTGCAGTCTGGCCAATGCCTTCTAAAGTCTCAGCATCACATCCTTGCTCTTATATGAGAAGCTGGAGTCAGATGCATCAGTATTATAGCAGAGTAAAAGGAATTACGGAACATGAGAGAGCAGTTGGCCAGAATTGATTGAAAAAGAATACTGGAAAGGAGGATAGCAGTGCAGCAAAGGCTGGAATTCTGGGAGCAAATTGGAAGGCCCAGGATATGTAAATCCAAAAGGGGAAGAGGTATTCTAATGGAAAGATGACACAACCGCGGCTAACAAGAGAAATCAAAGCCAAAAAGAAAGGCATATAATAGAGCAAAAATTAATGGGAAGTTAGAGGACTTTTAAAATCCGAAAGAAGGTAACAAAAAGTCATTAAGGTGAAGATGCAATGCAAAAGCTTGCCAATAATATTAAAGAGGATACCAAAAGTTTCTTCAGGTACATAAAGTGCAAAAGAGAGGCAACAGTGGTTATTGGACTGCTGGAAACTGATGCTGGAGAGGAAGAAATGGCAAACAACAGAATGGCAGATGAACTCAATAAGTATTTTGAATCAGTTTTCACTGTGGAAGACACTAGCAGTATGGTGGAAGTTCCAGGTTGTCTGGCATCATGAAGTGTGTGAAGTTACCATAACTAGAAAGAAGATGGAACGTCTAATAAGTCACTTGGAGCAGATGGTGTACACCCCAGGGTTCTGAAACAGATAGCTAAAATGATTGTGGAGGCATTAATAATGATTTTTCAAGGATCAATAGATTCTGGAATGGTTCCGGAGCACTAGACAATTGCAAATGACACTACATTCTTCAAGAAGGGAGAGAGACAGAAGAATGGAAACTTTAGGCCAGTTAGTTTGACCTCAGTGGTTGGGGAGGTGTTGGAGTCAATTATTAAGGATGAGATCTCAGGGTATTTGGAGGCACATGATAAACTAGGCCATGGTCAGTATTGTTTCCTCAAGGGGAAATCTTCTCAGAAAAACATGTTAGAGTTCTTTGAAGAAATAATAAGCAGGATAGACAAAGGAGAATCAGTTGATGTGCTGTACTTGGATTTTCAGAAGGCCTTTGACAAGGTGCCACACATAATGCAGCTTAACAAGCTACGAGCCTATGGGATTACATGAAATATTCTAGCATGGATAAAGCAGAGGCTGATTGGCAGAAAGCAATATGTGGGGATGAAGGGAGCCTTTTCTGGTTGGCTGCCAGTGGCTAGCAGTGTTCCATAGGATCTATGAGGGGACCGATTCTTTTTCAAGTTACATACATGTCAATGATTTGGGTGTTGGAATTGATGGCTTTGTTGAAAAGCTCACAGGTGATATGAAGATAGGTGGAAGGGCAGGTTGTTTTGAGGAAGTAGGGAGGGAGAGTAGGAAAATGGACTATGAAATGGCAGATGGAATACAGTGTCGGGAAGTGTATGGTCATGCACATTCATAGAAGAATTGCAAGTGTTTTCTATTTTCTAAATGGAGAGAAAATACAAACAAAAACTAAGGCACAAAGGAATTTATGAGTCCTTGTGCAGGATTCCCTAGAGGTTAACTTGCAGGTTGAGTCTGTGGTGAGGAAGGAAAATGCAATGTTAGCATTCATTTCAAGAGGACTAAAATATAAAAAGCAAGGACATAATGTTGTGTCTTTATAAAGCAAAGGTAAGGCCTCACTTCGAGTATTGTGAGCAGTTTTGAGCCCCTTGTCTTAGAAGTGATGTGCTTAAACTGGAGAGGGTTCAAAGGAGGTTCACAAAAATGATTCCATATGGCTTGTCATATGAAGAGAGTTTGATAGCTCTGGGCTTGTGTTCACTAGAATTCAGAAGAATGAGGGGTGACTTCATTGAAACCTATTGAATATTGAAAGGCATTAATAGAGTGGATGTGCAGAGGATGTTTCCTATGGTGGGAGAGTCTAAGACAAGAGGACACAGCCTCAGAATAGAGGGGTGTCCTTTTAGAATGGAGATGAAGAGAAATTTAATTGGCCAGAGAGTGGTGAATCTGTGGAATTCTTTGTCACAGATGGCTCTGCAAGCCAAGTCACTGGGTATAATTAAGGCAGAGGTTGAATGGTTTTTGATTGGTCAGGGCATGAAGGGATACGGAGAGAAGGCAGGAGATTTGGGTTAAGAGGAAAATTGGATCAGCCATGATGAAGTGGAGGAGCAGACTCAACTGGGCCAAATGGCTAATTCTAGTCCTATATCTTGGTTCTCTTGAAATGAATGCTAATATTGCACTTACCTTCCTTACCACTGACACAGCCTGCAAATTAACATTTAGAGAATGCTGCTCAAGAACTCCCAAGTCCCTTTGCATCTCTGATTTTAGAATTCTCTCAGTTAGAAGATTGTCTGCTCCTTTATTCCTTCTGCCAAAGTGCATGACCATGGTCTTCCCTACACTATCTTCCATCTGCTACTACTTGCCCATTCTCCCAACTTGTCCAAGTCCTACTGCAGACTCCCTGCTTCCTCATCACTACCGGCCTCTCTACCTATCTTTGTATCATTTGCAAACATGGCCACAAAACCATCAATTCTATCATCCAAATCTTCGACACATACCATGAAAGGAAGCGGTCCCTGCGAGACACCACTAGTCATCGGCAGCCGATCAGAATAGGCCCCCTTTATTCCCACACTTTGGTCACTGCCAATCTTATCTATGCTAGTATCTTTCCTGGAATATAAATCTACAAATGCTGTTGACTCACTGAGTATTTCAGGCATTTCAACATTAGGACTAATTTGCTTTTGTATTAGCTTTACTTGGCAAATATTTTACAACTTATTTGTACCTCCATTTACCATTGGTCCAGTCTTTCAGTTTCAAACCTGGTAGCTCCATCCAACTGTTCATACTAATTGTTAGCATTGATCCATTCATCACCTAAAAACACAGATTTGTTTTATTATTGAGTGATTAAGGGTCAAATTCTCAGCAAAGATAAAATTTGTGGCTGCAAAAGATAAAAGATCAAGTATATTATTACAAACAGCCATTGTGATTCCAAGCCCAGATTTTAGAAGCCTGAAGTTGGAGGATGAAGGAGGAAAACAAGGAAGTGTACTGAAGGTTCAGAATTTATGAATGAGTTATAGTAGAAGACCCTACCATAGGAAAGAGGATATAAGAATGGTGCAAAAGAAGTATTGAAATGTTGTCACATTTTGATTTTAGAATTTAAGGTTCAATAAATAGCATGGTCAAAATGATAAAAAAGTTGAAGAACTATTGAAGATTAGAATTAATAAAAGGGAGAATAGTTGTTAGCGAATTCAGAAACTGTAGGAAATTAAAGAGCTAAATTTTGTATCTCATCTGCTATGCACCCATTTAAAACCCAACAGAAGTGTTACACAATGAATGTCCACCAAGATGGTTACTTTGAATTTTGGACTTTCTCAGCAGTTTCTCCAACCAAGAGCATTTAAACTTTGATAAAATGGCTGCAGATTTTGGGTAAAATTTTGTCTGATTGAAAAAGGTTTGAAAAATACAATGATTCAACCATTCTATTGCAAGTAGATGAAAATTAATAAGCCTGATGAAATTCACAGGGAAACAACTACTCCAAACATATACATTCTCTATATTATCATGATGGTTAACTTACAAAGAATCTGGGGTTACATCTCACAAATCATTAAAATGCACAATAAATGCTGCAAGGTTGATGTAAAAACAAATGTATTAATAGGATATATTATCAGGATGTTCAAAAATTAACTGGAATTGCTATTGTCTTAAGCATCAAAGTCATTATCAGTATTTTTCTTACCCATAATCTTGTTCACCATTGACCAGTCCTAGCTTCCACACAACTAGTTCATTCAATCTAAAATCCTCGTCCACAACTTCAAATCCTTAGCTCCCTACCAATCTTCTGGTTTACATTCTCAGATTTTCAGTTTCTTTTTTAGATACCTGTTCTTCTCCATTTACCCCTAATTTGCAAGTGATGTGGTACAAATTCATGATGTACTTTGTTGGCTATATTGTACTTTGACACATCCTGAGGTCATGGAAATCGCTTCATAATATGAAGCTTTTTTTTATTATTGGTGGCAGACTGTTCCACTACTCTCTTCAATTCCATTCTCAATCATACCTGCATTTGAGTTTTGCATCTGTTGTGTCAAGTTCTCCAGGAGCACAAAGTCATATTTTCTTGCATTCTCATGTACCCACTCCAAGTTAAGTAGAATCCTCTAATTGTTAATGCATCTAATTCCTTTGGGCTATACAATATTATTGTCCTGAGAGAAGATACTAACATGCCAGGAACCACCAGGTGGTCCTTTTCCCAGCACAACATGAGGAATCCTGTTGTGTTTTTCTCGTTTCCACTCTACAACTGAAGGATAATCAAACCTAAAATCTGCTTCAGGGTGAAGAAGTGCATCAAAGAGCAGTGCCACTGGGTTGGTTGACCTGCCTTCAAGACCTTCCGAAAGATATTCCAAATCCTGAAAAACGTAAAGGTATATCAATAATAGGTAAAGATTCTTCTGGCACCCTAGTACCTTAATCCAGATATCATTCAGTGTTTATCCAATTACACTGGATAAATTAAGCTCTCCCTGCAAATCCTACATTTTCCCTTTGATGAATAATGGACAAAGCCTTGCTTTATATTTTACATCCATCTAGGCATGTATCCTGGGATAATTACTCTGGTATTTGAACTGGACCTGGACAAACAAGCTCGTCATTAATTTAGTATATCTTCAAAGGGGTTTTTGTTGAAAGCAAAACTGAATTTGATGCAAACCAGTGAACATTAAATCTACTGTGTGTGTTGAGAACATAAGAAATAGGACTAAGAATATCAATCATGGTTAATACTCTACGCCAATGCCATTTTCCTGTGCAATTCACATACCCATTAATTTCTCCTAATATCTAGATATCAATTGAGCTTCATTTTAAATAAACTCAACAATTGAACCCCCAATGCCCCCATATAAAGATTTCCAAAGATTCACCACACTCTGTATGAAGAAATTTCTCCTCAGCCCAGTGCTAAAAACCCTACTCCTTATTCCTAAACTGTGACCCTGACTCCGCTGTCAGGAGAACATCCTTTCTGCATCCAGATTGTTTACCCTGCACAAATTGTGTAAGCTTCAATGCGTTCTCCTTCTTGAAAACTAGACAATACAGGCCTATTCTCCTTGATCTCTGCTCATACAACAATCTAGGAACCAGTCCAAACTTTGTGCACAATCTCAATGAGAAGTATATTTTGTTTTAGCTAAAGAAAGCAAAACTATACATAATTCCTCTGGTACAGTGTTGCCAAATCACTACACAAGTGCAGTAAGATATTGTACTCAAATCCTCTTGCAACTGAGTCAACGCACCATTAATCATATCATTTACTACACCAGCATATTGACAATCTGACTTGTGTAGAATAACATGTTGGTCTCTTTGAATACCAATAATAGCTAATCTCTCACTATTTAATAAACTGTTTTTGGTCTATGCACCAAGGCAGGTAACTTATCTTCCTGTACTGTACTGAAAAATACAGTAATACTATGGAGAGTAAAGCACTCTGATTACTGTATTTTTGTTTGATGCATCTCTAATTTCTTTATGCCATGATCAATATACCAATTACTGTTCATTATTTTATAATAAATCACAATGTTTTCCATCTTCTGCATTTCCTTAGCTTGACTTGAAGTGACTATTTCTGCATCATAATCAGCAAGACCATGATTATTTCTCACCACTGTACCAATTTATCTTTTATTAATAGCTAAGGAAGTTATACTGAATCAGAATCAGGCTTATTATTACTGTCATATGTTGTGAAATTTGTTTTATGTAAACAATCGGTGCAATACAAAAAATATATGATAAATTACAATAAATATATAGTATATATTTTATAAATATGTAATTCAATAAGTTAGCAGAACTAATGAAATGGTGTTCTTGGACTGTTCAAAAATCTGATGGTGGAAAGGAAGAAGCTGTTCCTAAAACATTGAGTGAGTCCTCTTCAGGCTTATGTGCTTCCACCCTGATGGTAGTAATGATAAAAGGGCATGTCCTGAGTTGTGGGGGCCTTTAATGATGGATGCCACCTTTTTGAGGTGCACTTTAGAAGATGTCCTCAATATTGGGGACATTATTTTCCATGCTTGACAAATTTAATTTACAGATGGTGTAAAAGCTTTGTTAAAAATCAAAATACCCTACATGAAAGGTGTCCAATTTTTCAACATCCAAAATACTTGCATTCAAGTTTTTTGTTTGTGAAACTTACTTTCCATACAACTAAAGAGTAATATTTTAATGCAGTATAGAAAACCGGTTTATTATTGTCATCTGTATCAAGATACAGTGAAAAGCTTTTGGTTACACAGCGTGCAGGCAGATCATTCCATTTATAAGTAGTTGGTAATACAAAAGGGGACGAGGAAATAGAATGCAGAATATAGTGTCAGTTACAGAGCAAGTGCAGTGCAAGTAGACAGATGAAAGGTAAAGGCCATGACAATGTAGACTGAGAGATCAATAGTTCATCTTTATTTTACAAGGTGTGTTTTCAAAAGTCTTATTGCAGTGATATAAGTTGTCTCTGAGCTTGGAGCTTGGTGGTACAAGTTCTCAGGTTTTTGTTTCTTGCCTGGTGGGGTGGGGGGGGGAAGAGAAAAGAGAATGACTAGGGTAAGAGTGGTCCTTGATTATGTTGCTTGTGTTCTTCAGGCAGTAGAAAGTGCAGACCATGGAGGACAGTCTGATTTTCATGTCGGACAGTTTAGTATAATTTTATTTTAAATTTCTACAAAAAAAGGACAGCAACAAAAAAGGAAATTAAAATGAATACATTAATACAAAAATCATTGACAATGCAACTAACCTGATCCACAATAGAAAAATTAATTCCTTCTTCCAATTTGTTATTAAGGATTGGATTTAGATGTACAGCTCCTGGTGCCTTGTACGGTCTATATCCAGACAGCAGGTAGGAGAGACATATTCCAGAAGGACCATTTCCTGGATTTAATTTTTTGCAACATTGTTATATTAACATAGAATTTCTAACACAAACTTGAAAGCAAACTTACGCCAACTTAAATTACACCATGTTTATATAATCAGTGTAAGTAAACATGCTTTACATATTTTGTGTATCTTTATTGATGTCAATAGAATGTAAAATCTTCTAAAACCCAATAGAGGGCAAGAACAAACAAAGGCAGTTTGCCAGATAGGTTAACTTTTCATTAAATATTCAATGACATTTCATTTAAATCTCAAAAATGAAATTAGAAGATAAAACCACAAATCAAAATATAAGCCTAAAATCTGTGGAAATGAAAGAATAATTAAGCATTTCATTTAACTGAGGCTTAATCAGCTTGAAATTATATATAATGAATATCATTTTTGGGCAACTAAGTACGAATGTCATTTGGCAAAGGTAACGTAATGACACCTGAATTACACCCAGTGGCCACTTGGTTAGATACATGTACTCGTTAATGCAAACATCTAATCACCCAATCATGTGGCAGCAACTCAAAGCATAAAGCATACAGACATGGTCACTAAGATCAGTTGTTGTTTAGACTAAGCATCAGAATGGGGAGTAAATGTGATCTAATTGTGACTTTAACTATGGAATGATTGTTGGTCAGACAGGGTGGTTTGAGTATCTCAGAAATTGCTGAAGTCCTGGGATTTTCACACACAACAGTCTCTAAAGTTTACAGAACATGGTACAAGAAGCACAAATATATCCAGCGGCTCTGTGGGTAAAAATGCCTTGCCGGAGAGCTCAGACGGGACTGGCTAGGTTAAAGCTGTCTGGAAGGTGACAGTAACTCAAATAACCACATGTTGCACCAGCAGTGTTCAGAAGAGCATCTCTGAATACACAAGTACAATGATATGAATGAATGTGCCTCAAGACTGCAACAAAACATTGACATTTATGCTCCTTGATGTTTAGATTCTGCTTAAAACACAACTAAAATTACATTAATGCAGCAGTGGGTTACTTTTGAGTAATTAAAGTGACAGCCAGGGACCTTATGGAAAAAAAAAATTATACTACTCTGTCAGATTCAGCAAAGAGTCTAGCATGGATAACACAGTGGCAGGAGGCCGAGTAGGAAGAAAGGGAGCTTCTCTGGTTGGCTGCCAGTGACTAATGATGTTCCACAGGGGTCTGTATTGGGACAGGTTCTTTCTACCTTGACGGAATTTGTTGCAAAGTTTGTAGATGATATGAAAATAGGTGGGCGGGCAGGTAGTTTTGAGGAAATAGGAGGCTACACAAGTACTTAGATTAGGAGAATGGGCAAAGAAGTAGCAGATGGAATACCATGTTGGGAAGGGTACAATCATGCACTTTGGTAGAAGAAATTAAAGGGTTGACTATTTTCTAAATTGAGAGAAAATACAAAAACTGAAGTGCAAAGGGACTTGGGAGTCCTTGTGCAGAATTCCCTAAAGGTTAATATGCAGGTTGAGACTCTGGTGAGGAAGGCAAATGCAATATTACCAATTCATTGCAAGAGAACTAGACTATAAAATCAAATATGTAATGTTGAGACTTTATATAAAGCTCTGATGAGGCCTTCCTTGGAATACTGTAAGCAGTTTGGGGCCCCTTAGAAAGGATCTGCTGTAACTGGAGAGGGTTCAAAGGAGGTTCACAAAATGATTCCAGGATTGGTTGGTTTGTCATATATGTAAAGAGTACTTGATGGTTCTGGGTCTGTATTCACCAGAATTCAGAACAATGAGGGTGACCTCAGTAATACCTATAGAGGGGTGAAAGGCCTTGAAAGGGTGGATGTGCAGAGGATATTTCGTATGGTAGGAGAGTTTAAGACCAGAAGACAGAGCTTCAGAATAGAGGGTTGTCCTTTTAGAACGATGAAGAGGAGGAATTTCTTTAGCCAAAGACTAGTTAATCTGGAATTCTTCGACACAGACAGCTGTGGAGGCCAAGTCTTTATGTTTATTTAAGGCAGAGGTTGATAGATTCTTGACTGGTCAGAGCATGAAGGGATATAGGGGAAGGAGAGAGAGGAGATTAGCACTGAAGAGGAAAATTTGATGGAATGGTGGAGTGGTACTGATGGAATGGTGGAGAAGACTCGATGGGCCAAATGAACTAATTCTGCTGCTATATCTTATGGTCCTAATCTGTTTGAAGTCCAACATATTTGAAAGATCAGCCAAGGGTGGATTAAAAATGTTGGTTCATTGCCAATTTATTGCCAGTCCTGAAAAGAATGATTTTCCAGCAGGATGCCAGTCCTGAAAAACATGTATTAAAATCCAGGACTAAAACACATTGATCTAAAATAATGGATCAGGTATTCAAATTTACCACCTAGTGTCAGTGTTGCATTAAACACCTTGGCCTACAAAGCTCCCAATGGCTTTATACCGTTGACTCCATAGCCAACCTGCAAGCATGCAGGCAATATATTCCTCATGCCCTGGGGCAACCCTGCTTCCAGTACGGCTCTGTCAGCACTTGACATTTCACAAGAAGTAAAATTGCCTTTTGGCTAATAATGAAACTATTTGAAATAGTTAAAAACAATAGATTTATTTAGAAATACAGAACATGTTAATAATACATAAGCAAAAATGCACTTATACTTCCAATAATAAAAGTAATTTTGAAATAACTGCCACAATACATTGACTAATACCAAAAAATTGACTAAACTTTATAGGGTCTTACAGTAATACAGCTCAGAAACCGTCCTTATGGCCCACTGGTCCATGCCAGCTGATAGTCTCAGTTGCCTGCATTTGGTCCATGATCCTCCAAGATATTCCCCTCCATGTACGTGTCAAAATGCCTCTTAAATGTTGCAGTTGTACGTATCTAAACCATGTCCTCTGGCAGCTCACTCCAGGTATCCAAAATAAATTTATTAGCAAATTATATATATGTCACCAAATACAACCCTGAGATTCATTTTCCTGCAGGCATAGTCAATAAATCCATAATAGAATCAATGAAAGACCGGATCAACTGGGACATTCAGTGTTGAAAAGACAGCAAACTGTGCAAATACAAAAAGGAATAACATAATAATAATAATAAATAGAATCCAGGTATGTCTGTACCCAGAGTGGGTGGTGCTCTGGTCAGTGCCTGATCTCCGTGTTCATGGTGGCTGAAACTCAAACCTGGCTGTAGGTTTAAAAAGCTATATATACCCTTTGACTTTAGAAACAGAGAGACATCTACAGAATAGAGTGATACGGCCACTGCCTGGGGATCACCAGGGAATGCCTTGAGTTGGCGCTGGGTGTGGCATTAAGTGAACCGCTAGTGTTGCACTGCTGAATAGGTGGGCAGGCACCGGGAAACCCAAAAAACGCACAGACTACATTCAAAGTAACCCACCAACACCACACACTGACTGCTGCAAGTGATTCTCAAGGAAGCAGTACATTTACAACTGAGAACACTCAAAGCAAAAAGATACGCACAAAACGGTCATTAGAAGTAAACATTCATAAAGCGGGCACATTACCGAGTGACGGAACTGGAGACTAACATGACAGGGAGGGAAAACTTCATCAACAGTTACACAGTAATATCTATGCAAATATTCAGAAAGCCACAATACTAAACACCACTGGAATAGTCCGAAAGTACCTAGCATTGACAAATCAGCGTGCTTGGTTTTGCCTGTACCTCTGGTTTACCAACTGGAGCTGAGAAAAAAATAATATGGTGCCATACATGTAATTTGATAATAAATTACTTTGAACTTTGATGAGATAACCCCTCACTCTCCTGTGCTGCAGGGGTAAAATATCCAGTGTGGTCAACTTCCCCATATAACTCGGTGTCCTTGTAAATCTTCTCTCCACGTTTCCTTGTCCTATAACAGGATGACCAAACCTGTACACAATACTCTAAGTACAGTCTCACCAACCACTTGTGTTACTACAAAACAATGTCCCTACTCCTAAACTCAGTGCTCTGACTGATCAAGGCCAACATGCTAAACACATTCTTCACCACCCGGTCTACTTTCTATGAACTGTGCACGTGTACTCCCAGGTCCTCTGTTCTACGTCAGTGCTCTAACATTCACTGTATAGTTACTACTATGGTTTGACCGTCCAAAGTGCATCATCTCACACGTAACCAAATTGGAGACCATTTGCCATTCCTCAGCTCATCTCCCTAATGGATCAAGATCTTTTTGCAATACATTCTAAGGTGCTTTACTATCAAACCTCCCAATTTACTATCAGCATATTTGTTGTTCCTGCTATGAACACTCATATTTACATAAATAATGAATAAAAGAGGTCCCACCACTGACCAGTGGGACACCCCTTTAGACACAGGACTCCAGTTGGAGAATCAGCTTTTAACCATCACCCTCTAATTCCCATTATCAAGACAATTCTGAATCCACTCCACCAATTCTTCCAAATCTCAAGTAAACTAACCTTCTAGATCAGCCTGTCAAGTAGAACCTTATCAAGGTCCATATAGACAACAATCACCACCACACCCTGACAATCAAAGTGATCTTGCCTCTTAGAAATGCCTCCAGCAACTTCCCCACAACTGGAATCAGTCACAGTGGCCTGTAGTTTCCTGGCCTGTCCTTGCTACCCTTTTTGAATAATGGAACAGCATTAGCCACCCTTGAGTGTTCTGGATCTTCACCAGTGGCTAAAGACAGAGCAAGTAATTCTACAAGGGACTTCAGGGATTTCTTCCCTGGCCTCTCATAAAGCCTAGGGGTATACTTGATGAGTCCCTAGGGATTTGCCCACCTTAATGTGATTCAAGGTTCCTTCCTCTTAACATGCATGTACTTATTACCATTTTTTGTTTGCCATCCATGAAGATCTTCTTAGGGTTGTCCTTAACCCTGCCTGCCAACCCGTCTCATACCTTTGTTTTGCTCTCCAGATTTCCCTCTTAAGCCTGCTCTTAAACTTTTTATATTTCCTGAAGGATTCAACATGAACTTGGTATGTCTACCCTTCACCCTTTGGATTTTTGATATAACCCATTTAAAAGCCTTTCACTTGCCAGCTGTTCCTTTGACCTTAAATTGAGTCACTCAGCCAGCCCCAGCTAGGTCATGCCTAATGCCCTGAAAGTTGGCGCTGTTCCAGTTCAAGACCTGTACCCATGGATCTGGTCCCTCTTTTTCCATAACTTTTTAAAACAGATAATAGCACTGTAGTCACTGGTTCCAAAGTGCTTCCACAGTCAATTTACTTACTTGGTCTACCTCTTCCCCAAGAGGAGGTCCAGTATTGCTCCTTCCTGAGCAGGTTCCTCTAGATACTGTGTGAGGAAACCAGCTTGAAAGCACCCCATCCAACCCTGTGCACTCTGGGTAGCCCAGCTGATATCAGGAAAGTTAAAATCTCCAATTATCTTTATGGCCATGTGTAATTTCTTCACGCATCTGCTCAAGATCCCACGGACTACTGGGGAAGGGGTGGCAGGGGAAGGCTTGGTCTACAATAACTCTTCTTATTTCTAAGTTTTACCCAAATAACTTCATTTGATGATCCTACAAGAATATCCTCTCTAAGCAATGCTGTCATGTTCTCCCTGATTAAAAGGGCAACAACCCTCCCTTCTTGCCTGTTCTTCTGTCACACATCAGTGTTCCAGATCCTTGAGCTGCCAATCCTGCCCTTCCCTCAGCCACATTTTTCTTCTGGCCATAATATTCCTGACCCTAAATGTAATCCATGGCCTCCATTCATCCGTTATCCATTTAGTTATGCACATTGAAGTAGATGCAATTTAAAGCAGTGGCCCTATTTGCTCTTTTACTGTAAACAGCTATCTATTGCAGTTGCTAGGTTTAGACTCTTCGGTTGCTGCACATACCTGTCTGCTCACTGATACCTCTTTCATGAGTCCCATCCCCTGCCAGTGTAATTTAAGCTCCACCCCCACTGCAGCAAAAGCTAATTTGCCCAGCAGGATATTGACCCCACTTCTGGTTCAAGTGGAGTCCATCTGTCCTGCACAGGTCACTTCTACCCAAGAAGAGATCCTAATGATCCAATAATCGGAATCTTTGGCCCTTGCACCATGTCTTCAGCCATACATTCAACTAGCCTCTCTTTTTATTCCTGAGCTTACTAACATGTAGCACCAGGGTAATCCAGATATCACTATCCTCAAAATTCTGAATTTTAATTTCTTATCTAATAAGCTATGCTCATTATGCAGGACCTTTTCCCTTGTTTTACTCATGCCAATTGTACCAATGTTCTAAATTCAAAGTAAAATTTATTATTGATGTACATACATGTTACCATATACCACTTTGAGATTCATGGTTTGTTGATCTTTGTTTATGTAGAGTTTTCTTGTAAATTATATTGTATTTATTTTCCTGTAAATGTCTGCAAGAAAATTAATCTGATGGTGGTATATGGTAACATATACATACTTCGAGAATAAATTTTACTTTGAACTTTTTAAAACAATGATTTTTGACTCAATGAACAAAAAGTTCCTAAGACTGTGTGCAGTCAGATAGACTACAGTATTCATGCTTTTAAAGTTCATATCTAATAAATTATTTTGCATGTGCAGTAGCTAATTTACACAATTTACACAATGAGATAAATATCTTGGTAACTTTCCACAGTCAGGGCACTTTGTTTCAACTAAAAGTTATTTGTACAGCTTAGATTAAAAGGACCTCAATATTGTGATCATGCAACTAAGGTTTTTTTTTAAAAAAACAAAATCCTTTAATATGTGCAAAAACTAACTGTAAATGCAGCAGTAATGGTGAAAAATGGCCAATAAACAGTTTTATCTTCATTTGCAGGACATGAACTTTGCCGTTAGCATTTGCCTCTCAACTCTGATGGATCTTGGGGGTAGTTGTTATTGAACAAATCCTTTACACAGGTCATACCAGTACCTGCTTACTTCGGAACAATGCTTTTACCAAGATTGAAACTTTTTTTTTTAAAAAGCACAAAAGGCAAAAAGAAAACTTACCTATAACAATGACAGGTATATTAAATGGGACATCCCCAAGGAGAGTTGTTTCTTCTAGTAGTGGCATTGCTACTAGTTGGAACAATAACAAAGCAGTCAGTATCCGTTCCACCACTTAATTTTCACATCAAGGCTTCAAGAGTCACAATTCTGTTCTATTTCAAACTAAATGGAAGTAAATGTTATGAGTTAATTACTGTAACTTTTTATTTCTTAAAATGTAACCTTTTAAGTGGGTCAAAATTTTTAAACCGATGAATGAAGTTGATATACATTTACAACATACACTTTACAAAAGGTTATTGCTTATTGCTTTACATTGGCCAATGCATCAGTAATATCCTGAAATGTCAAAACTGAGTCACAGACTATATTTTCAAAGTTCAAACTAAATTTATTATCAAAATATATGCATGTCACAATATACTACCTTGAGATTCATTTTCTTGCAGGCAATTCCAAGAACATCAAGAAGCATAACAGATTTTATGAAAAAGACTATATAATAATGACTGACAAGCATACAATCTGCAGAAGAGGACAAATCTTGCAAAAATTACTTTAAAATAAACACGTAATACTGAGAACATGAGTTCAATTTTCCTTACGAGGGAGTTGATACAGGTTGTGGAGTCAGATCAGTGTTGAGGTGAATGATGTTATCCATGCTGGTTCAGAAGTCTGATGGTTGTAGGGCAAAACTGTTCCTGAACCTGGTAGAATAGGATCTACAGCTTCTCTACCTCCTGCCTGGTGGTAATAGCAATGAAGAGAGCATGGCCTGGATGTCAGGGGCCCTTGAAGATAGACGTTGCTTTCCTGTGATGGCTATCCTTGTAAATGTGCTTCATGGTGGGGAGTGCTTTGCCTGTGATCAATTGGGCTGTAATCATTTTGTAGACTTTCCCATTCCTGGATATTGGATGTATCCCTGCCTGGTATGGAAATACCAATCAGGATACTCTCCTCCATGCATCTCTAAAAGTCTGTCAAAGTTTTACATGACATGCTGATCTGCACAAACTTCTAAGCAGAAGCGCTGCTGTGCCTTCTTTGTAATGGCACTTATGCACTGGTTAGTGTAACTTTAAATTTTCAACCCATCTTTGAACCAAAATCCTACTATCTGATTTTTCTGATGTCACAATTTCCTTTGTTGTTCACTTAGGTTAATGAAACCGTTTCCTAGAGCTATATCAAGTACAACGTGATTCACTTGTCAGACAAAGGATTGAATTTCTGTACATTTACAGCATAAAGTGACATTAATGAGCCTTTTCGGTGACATATTGTTACAGAAAACATTAAAAGGCCACATGTGCAACTTTAATACCTTCCTTCACATTTCCTTGTGAATAGGCAACACCCTGCAATCTGTCATTTGACTCAAATCCACAAGTGGATAAGAGTTTCCTGGACCAAATTTTGATTATATCAGGTATAACTGCTACAAGGAATAGCTGGTTACATTCTTAGCAGAACAGAACATGAGAATCTTTTATTAAAGACTGCAGACTGTAAAAACTATACTGCAGTTTACAAGAGCAAGAAATACATAAACAGCCGTTAACTTTAATTTTGAAAGGTCACCTAGTAAAGCAGAAAGGGAAAGTCAATATTTCAGATGGAATCCGTAACAATTTTCCTTTTACTTTGGATGTAACAAAGTTCTCAGTTTTCTTTTTATTTCAAATTTAACAGTTAATTATTATCACGTACTTCAGTTTTCAGTAGGCTTTCTTACAATCCCCAAATTATAATATCACCTCTTATATTAAGAATAATTTGTGCATCAAATCATATAGAAAATGAAGACTTGCTAACAATTTACCAAATAGGAGGCAAGTTGATGTCTTGGCCTATATTCTTCCTGCATCACGTTATGTTTTAACTGGTCATTCACTTTGTTCCTTTGTTTGATTATTCTACATTTGATAACAATTAGTACACACTAAGTAGACCCTTGGCGTCAAGTACCAAGATGTTTTAGACAAGATAAACAATGCAAGATCCAAGCTTCAAGGTAAAATATTATACAGAACTGCATGTCGAAACATTTCAGCTTCAGATTGATTTAATCACATGTACGTTGAAGCATGCAGTGAAACGACTGTTTGCGTTAACAGCCGTCAAATCACAAGGATGTGCTGGCAACAGGCCCAAAAGTATTGCCACACACTCCACTTCCAACATAGCATGCCAACAAAGCTTGGCAGAACAACAAAGAACATAAATAAACAGAATACTACATGCAACAAAGCAACATCAGCAAAACAATCGTGGACATCTGACTCCAGACCCACCGACCTGGGGAACTTGCTGACCCGATGAGCTCTTCCTCACTTGCTGGCCCAACATCCATAATGTCTTCCATCAACATTTGGAATTTTTAAACCGTTACATTACCAACATTAGATTGTTCTCCTCATTAATGCTCTGTATAATATCATTGGTCCAGCATAATTTTCATTGTTAACAATAACATTCTGCATATACAAGTATTACTAACTATTATCAGAAGTAATAGGAAATTATAAACAAGTTCTACGGATTCAAGCCTCAAGAAAAAGTAATTTCATCGTCTAGATTTCTACAGGGCTGAAGCTCACATATTTAGAATGATTAATTGATGTCAACATGGATTGGAAGTAAGTAGCAGAGTATAATCAGTCTGGAATTCAGTTATTTCTAAACTACATCATTCATTATTTCACACTCTCATTGTGCACTTACCATAATGCATTTTTCTGTTCTCTGCAGTTCTTTTTTCTATGCCAACAATTATCTTGTGCAGTCCTGCATGAAGGCACCTACCGAAATGTTGTTGTGAGGTTCCTACTTTAAAGATTTTGTTCTACTTTTTCACTACACCTCAGGTAACTTTGCTTGCCAGCGATGGTGAGATGAACACAATGCATTTTTTCACGTGGAAATTTGAACCAAATTTATTAAAAGCCTGGTATCGTGATGGTCCATACCATCTTGATCGGTGTGCAAATGAAGCTTTTTATGATGCAATGGAAATTTGACACTGCTAAGATAACTGAAAAATAGTATCGGCATTGAACAATTTTCTCATTTTCTTAAATACTTACGGCTAGGCTGGTGTGTTATCCTCTTCAGACAAAAACTGACCATGGTTGATGGAAACAACCTAACTAGTTCTGTAATCATGGTATTAGTTTGACAGCAAAGTTATGCAGCAATATTTATTAGCGGATCAGTTATAATTCTGAACAATTTCTTTGCAGTGAATGAAAGACATTTTTTTTCTAAGTTGAAAGGCACTAGTTGAAAAGGTAGTATAGGTCAGATTTGTGGGGGGGTGGGAATAAAATAAAGTGAAGATATACTCAAAGAAAAACAGGGAAAGAATAAAATTAGTTTAAAAAGATAAATACAATTCAACGCATAATTTACTTTATTTTTGTGCATATTCAATATATTTTTAATTAGAGAATGGCAGAAGGGGTTACAACCTGTTAATCTAAAAACATACTGCACAAACATTTAAGGTTTATAATCAAAATCTATTAAATTTTTAGAAAAGTAATCCAATACCTTTTCAGAAAGATAACACAAGTTTTGATATAACCGAGACTGCTCCGGTGGGTAGAACTTTTCTCCAGCTTGGGTTGCTGGTGGCAGAACTCACGGGCTTTCCTCAAGAGGTCCCATAACTACGTGTGGATACACATGAAAACTGGCATCACACCAAGATCTCCTTTCTTTCTCTGGCACTCTAAATAACCTAGAAAAATAGACATTTTGTTTTTGCTTCAATTAAAATCACTTATAGAAGTGGTACTAAATATATCTACAAACTATCAGGAGTCCGCCGTGCAAAATAATCAACTAAACAGCTTTGGCAGATTTTTTAAAACCTAGAAACTATTCATACAGTAAGAAATGACAAGTTTGCAGAAAGTGATTAAGCTGACCTGATGGTTTAGATTTCTTGTACTGACCACAGAGGTTCATGCCCCTCCCGAATAAGGTATAATAGCCTGATGAGGGTTTAAACTCAGCCGAATCTGCGGTGAAGAATTTCCGCGTGCTGGTGAAGAGATTACCCGGAACCAGCAGGATTCGTGCACGAAGAGATCTGGAACATTTAAACCGAGTTTTCGGCTTCCCAGTCTCTGTGACACGGCTGGGGGTGGAGCTCTGCTGTCCATTCTGCGATTCGATTCAAAGTAAAGAAACTTCAGAATATTTCAGCACAAATGTCCTAAGTTCCAAATCGACCAATAAAGCAATTCCGACGAACAACAAGTTTTAACTAAGGCTAAGTAGAATAGAAGAGACACTTAATTAGGACCGGTGCTCATTCTCGCTCACGACAACATTTTTGATAAGCAAACTGATGATTGTATCTGGTAATTACACAAATGGAACCCGTCTGAGTAACTTTTACAGATCTGAGAAATATCTGTCCAAACAAGCACAAAAAATATTAACTCTATGTATTTATATAGAGCTTCCAAAAGTAATATGAGGTCCCAATAAACCTCACAGCTGAAGGGGGAAAAGGAGGGAATAACCCAGTTCCTAGGTGTAGAGGGCAAAAACTGAAATGTGACAGTGACTCGAATCCTGAGTTACGAGGCTAAACAGACAATGGGGGACGATCGTCTGCTACTTACTTATAGAAACAAGGACTCAGAATTGTATAGCACAGAAACAGGTCCTTCGGCCCACTGTGTCCATGCTGACCTCTGTGCTGATCTGTACTAATCCTACTTGCCTGCATTCATCTCATATCCGTCTATATTTTATTAAGTACCTATCCAGATATCTCCTACTGTTCCTGTCTCCACCATCTCCTCTGGCAGCCATTGCAGATAGTTTTAGTTACCGCTACCACGTGACTCTACATATCCATCCTGTCAAAGCCTCTCACCTTTTTACAGTATGCAGCTCTATCGTGGACTGTTACCTTGTCATTGTGAGGAGGCTTGTATATCTCAGTGACGCTATGGGCTGTACCATGTGGAGCTACTCAAGATGGACAGGCCATGGCAGAGAGTTAGGACTAAGTGTGGTTCACTGGAGAAGGAAATGGCAACACACCCCAGTAATTTGCCAAGAAAACCTTATGGATAAAAGTAACCAGAGATAAGAGAATGATACTGTAAGACGAGCCCCGTAGGTCTGAAGGCATCCAACATGCTAATGCAGCAGAACAGAGGACAAGTATGAGTAGTAGCAGAGCTAATGATGTGGTTGGTTTAAAGCCAAAAGGACATCCAACTGCTGATGTGCCTGGAAATGAAAAGAAGGTCCAGTGTTATAAATATTGATACACACACCATTGATTGGAACCTGGAATATAGGATCTATGTGTCAAGGTAAACTAGATGAGGTCAGAAACGAGCTGGCAAGACTAAACATTGACATATTGAGAATTAGTTGACAGAAATGCATCATTTTATATCAGACAATAACCAGATCTTCTACTGTGGGCAGGAAACCTGCAGAAAGAATGGAGTGGCTCTAACTGTCAGAAAAAGAGTATCAAAATCAGTGATTTGATACAACTCCAAAAATGATAGAATGATCGCAATACGACTTCAAGGCAAGCCTTTCAACATCACAGTGATCCGAGTTTATTCTCCAATCACAAGTGCCAAGGAGGATTAAATTATCCAGTTTTATGAAGAACTGCAGCACCTCCTGGATATGACACCAAAAAAAGGATGTTACATTTATCATTGGGGACTGGAATGCCAGAGCTGGAAATCACAGAACACTTGGAGCAACGGGCAACTTTGGCCTTGGAGTACGGAATGAAGAAAAACATTGACTAGTACAATTTTGCCAAATTAACTCTCTGGTTATAGCAAACACCCTCTTCTAACAGTCTAAGAGGCAGCTCTATACATGGATATCACCAGATGGTCAACACCGAAACCAGATTGACTATATAATTTGCAATGAGAGATGGAAGAGCTATATACAGCTAAAACAAGACCAGGAGCAGATTGTGGCTCAGACCATGAGCTGCTTGTTACAATAATCAGAATGAAACTGAAGAGCATCAGAAAAACCAACATACCAGCAAAGTTTGATGTTGATAGCATCCCTCAAGAATATGCCGTGGACGTGAAGAACAGGATCAGTGGACTGAACTTAACAGAGAAAAAGCAGAAGAACTATGGATAGAAGTAAGGAGCATTATACAAGAGGTGGCAACAAAACATATTGCAAACAAAAAGACCAGGAAGGCAAAATGGTGTTCTGTGGAGGCTCTACAAGTGACTGAGCAGCGAAGAGAAGTGAAGGCCATCTGAATGTAAAGTTCAAGAGGATAGCAAGGAAAGATAAGGGAACTTACTTAAAGGAGTGATGCGAAGAAGCTGAAGAAGCCAACAGAATTGGAAAAATGAGATCCATTCAAGAAGATTAAAGAAATCAAAGGAACATTTCATGCAAAGATGAGTATAGTAAAAGACAAAGAAGCTTACAGAAGCAGAAAACATCAAAAAGAGGTGGCAGGAATACACAGAAGAATTGTACAGGAAAGATTCCAATAGTGAAGACACCTGCAATGACTCCCTCATCAACTTTGACCCAGACATTCTGGAAAGTGAAATCGAAGGGATGGTAGAAAACATTGCCAATAATAAAGCTGCAGGATGTGACAGGATTCCAGCTGAATTGTTTAAAGCTTTAAAAGTTGATGCTGTAAAAGTGTTGCATGCAATTTGCCAGCAGATCTGGAGAACCCAACAATGACCTTTAGACTGGAAAAGATCAGTTTATATCCCAATTCCCGAATGCTCAAATTACTGAACAATTTCACTAATTTCACATGCTAGCATGGTAATGCAGGCATGACTCCAGCAATATACGGAATGAGAATTGCCAGATGTACAAGTTGGTTTTAGAAGAGGCAGCGGTAGCAGAGACCAAATTGTTAACCTACACTGGATAATGGAGAAATCGAGGGAATTCCAGAAAAGTATTTATCCATGTTTTATTGATGACTCGAGAACCTTCAGCAGTGTGGACCACAATAAACTATGACAAATCCTTAAAGAAATGGGGATATCTTGACATCTGATCTGCCTTGTGAGAAACTTGTACGATGATCAAGAAAAAACAGTTAGAACTGAACACTGAACAACAAACTGGTTCAAAATTGGGAAAGGAGTACAACAAGGATGCATTCTGTCACCCTACTTATTTAACCTATATGCTGAACACATCATGAGGGATGCTGGTTGAGAGGACTCAAATATTGGAATCAAAATAGCCGGATAAAATATCAACAACCTCAGATAATCAGATGATACTACTCTATCGGCTGAAAGTGAGAAGGATCTGAGGAAGCTTCTAATCAAAGTGAGTGAAAAAAGTACAAAAGCTGGCTTATTGCTCAATATTAAGAAAACCAAGATTATGTTGACCAGCCCTATTAAGCCCGTGGTAATAAATGGAAAGGAAGTGAAGGCAGTGATGGATTTTGTCTACCTCGGTTCAAAGATTTCAGCCAAAAAATTAAATTACGCTTACTTCTCAGGAGGGCAACAATGGCAAATTTAGATAAAATACTGAAGAACAGAGATGTAATATTGTCTACAAAGATCTGTATTGTCAAGTCTATGTTATTTCCAGTTGTGATGCGTGGCTGTGAGAGCTGGACTATTAGTAAGGCTGAATGCAAAAGAATTGATGCCTTTGAACTTGAATGCTGGAGGAAAGTGTTAAGAGTCCGTTGGACAGCAGGAAGATCCAACAAGTCAATACCTGAAGAAGTACAGCCAGACTGCTCACTAGGAGGCTTGATTATGAGACGAAAGCTCAAATATTTTGGCCTCATCATGAGAAGACAGGATTCCTTGGAGAAGTCACTCATGTTAGGTAAAACAGAAGGTAAAAGAAGGACTGGATGACAGAGGATATGATGGATAGATAATATTATTCATACAATGTGTATGGCCTTGAGGGATCTTAGAGAGGCAGTTTCCAACAAGAAGGCATGGTGTGCAGGAGTCCATGAGGTCACAAACAGTTGGACTAGACTTAATGACTGAAAGCAACACCAAGCTCTATCATGTCACCTCAACTTCCTTTCCTCCAGGCGAAAGGGATCTGCCCTTCCAATCCATGCAACACCCATGTGAATATTTTCTGCACCCCCTCTAGCTTAATTACATTCTTCCTATAGTGTGGTGAGCAAAACAGGATAATGTTAGTAAATTATGTGCTTAAGAACTTAATGATGTCATGTGTTGATATGCCTTGCTGTTAAATAGAATATAACACTCACCATTGTTTTGCAGTTTGTGAGCCCTTCTCATATTATGAGAGCTCACCAACAGTCCATTCTAGGTCAAGATACACATTCTGGCAAACCAGGACATATTGCCAAACTGAGTAGAACCCCAGGTAAAAGAGTCTGTTCACTTTTCAACTGGAAGGAAAACGATGCATCATTAAGTTAATGATGTTTGGCAGCCAGGGCAGGGGTTTTGATATATGATGGTTGGAAGCTAAAGGTGGCAAACAAACTGATGATGTCTCCAGCCAAGAGCTTTATCAACTCCCAACCCTGTGAGTAAAATGGACTTATCACTCATTTTGTGTTCCAACAATTTTTTCATCAGTTCAGTTACTCTGTCAAAAATAGCTGTCATTTAAAGTTGTATTTTTCGCTGCACTTAGAACTTCTCAGTTTAATTCTAATGCTTATCTCCATTACATGCTGAAGAGTTCATTTGCCATGAAAGATTAATGATGATTCAACAATCCCATTAGATCTGAATCTGAGATCTAATGAACTCAGATTCAGCTGTATTAAACAAATATATGAAAATGCCTTTCAGACAAGCTGACTTTTCAATTCATGTACTAATAAAATAATATAATGAAATCAATAATGCTTCACTAAATTCTGTCAAGTCAATGTTGGTAATTTACATCATAATGTGAGAGCTTTTTTGTCCGTAAGTTAAACAGATGAGGGGGTGTTTGTTTTAATAAAGGCAAATTCTCAACAGTCAAAATAACAAGTCATTATAACCTATGGGATGATTCATAATCAACATTGTGTTGTTCTTTTACTTTCTTTTAATTTGTTTGCCTGGATTTACCTGGTGTGCACCCATCAACCATAGTGACCTCTCTTCCAGACTCAGCCATCTCCAAATGTAGAGGTCCCATTTTGTCATCATTGAGATGAGATATTAAACCAAGGCCAATTCTCTTCTCTAAGATGAATGTCAAAGGTCCAATAGTAGCATTTTTAAAAGCAGTAGAAAAGTTAAGAACTAAAAAACCTGACGAAAGAAACTGGAGTTCCTTGGAATGTAGGAAAATTGGACCTTATAAAAGTGTTTAAAATTATGGAAGGCAAGCGTAGGGTGGATGGTGCCAAGCTGTGACGTCCATTGAGGTTGTAGCTCAGACTTGTTTTTTATGTTTCTAAGGATAGTTTTGGGACAGTATCAGGTTGGGGCTTAGGGATGAGCAAGAGTTAAAAGTCAGGACCGTAAATGAAGAGGTGGGGGAGGAGCCGATGGTTGAAGTGCTCCACAGTCAAAGGCCAGTGCTCCCTGATGTCAGGTCAGCAGGCACAGAGGACAAAGACCTGTGATCCCAGTAGTCAGGGACTATGATTGGCAGCACCTGAGAGTGAGACTGGTGAAGCTACCAAGTCAGCAGGTCCAGGGGTGAGATGCCTGTGCAAGTCTGGAGGTTGAGACCCAAAGTTCAAAGACCCATCATTGAGTTCTGAGGTCAATACTAGAGGTTGAAGTCTGAAGGTTGGATACTAAGTTGGTGAATCCAGAAGCTGGATGCCTGATATCTGTGAGTCTGGCTTGGGACTAGAAGTTGGAGGCCTGATCTCTGTGAATCTGAGAGTTTGGGGCTGCATGTTCTGGAGTTGGACGCTTGTCTGTGGGAGGGTGGGAAAAGTTTTGTTCCTGCTGTTGTTGTTGCTTGTGTTGTACTGCTGAACATTGTGGATATGCTATGTTGGTGCTGGAATGTGCGGCAACACTTTGGGCTGCCCCAGAATATCCATATTTTAATGCAAACAGCACATTTCACTGCATGTTTTGATGTACGCGTGATAAATAATCTGAATCTGAGGAAAAGATCATAGGGCATATTGAGTCTGCTTTTAAGATTAGTTAATCTCTGTAATCTGCAATTCCTTCAGTTTTCAAGAATATATCAATCATAGTTTTGCCAATGTTCAATGACAGAACACGCTCAGCTCTCTTGAGGTAGATTTCTAGGCCTCCACATGAAGAACCTTAAATCTCTTGTTTGTCTGCCTTTCCTTGGACTACATTCCAGTATCAGACTCTCCAGCTGGAAGATATAGACACTCAGCATCATTCTGACAATTCTCCAGAATGTTGTATTTTTACATTACATCACCTTTCATTCTACAAACTCCAGCAAACGTCCTGCCCAATATTTATCCCTGTCTATGTTCCTTAACAAAATTAGCAAGCCACTATCACATTTTGGGAGTTTCTTATGCACAAATCGGTAAGTATGTTTACCTCAAACAGAACAGCGAAAACACTTAGAAGGCATTGACTTGAGGACTTTGTCCATGCTGTAACCTTGTTCATCACCCTATTTGCTTGTGTTAACACTTTCAGATAAGTATGGAATTGAACTCCAAGGTCCCTCTTTTCATCAGCATTCCATAGAATACTATGATTTATTGAATATGTCCTTCTCCTGTTTGCCTTTCCTAAAGACCATCACCTCACACTTGTCAGAATTAGATCCCATCAGCTAAGGTTCTGCTCAATTTTACATCTGATCGACTATATAACCTGCCTTTGACAAATGTTTTCGCTGTCCAAAGCACCACCAACTTTCACGATGATGTGCTGAAAGCATGATTCTTGCACACAACTGCACCAGAAAAACTCATGCTCACATATCAAGGTTCCAGCTCACATATTCTGATGCTATCCATTTAGCCTCAACTGTACCTCAATGCCAAAAGAACAGACAGACAGACATACTTTATTGATGCGAGGGAAATTGGGTTTCGTTACAGCCACACCAACCAAGAAAAGTGAAGAAATATAGCAATATAAAACCATAAATAATTAAATAATATTAAGTTAATCATGCCAAGTGGAAATAAGTCCAGGACCAGCCTATTGGCTCAGGGTGTCTGACACTCCGAGGGAGGAGTTGTAAAGTTTGATGGCCATAGGGAGGAATGACTTCCTATGATGCTCAGTGTTAAATCTCAGTGGAATGAGTCTCTGGCTGAATGTACTCCTGTGCCTAACCAGTACATTATGGAGTGGATGGGAGTCATTGTCCAAGATGGCATGCAACTTGGACAGCATCCTCTTTTCAGACACCACCATCAGAGAGTCCAGTTCCACCCCCACAACAGCACTGGCTTTACAAATGAGCTTGTAGATTCTGATGGTGTCTGCTACCCTCAGCCTGCTGCCCCAGTATACAACAGCAAACATGATAGCACTGGCCACTACAGCCTTGTAGAACATCCTCAGCATCGTCCGGCAGATGTTAAAGGACCTCAGTCTCCTCAGGAAATAGAGACGGCTCTGACCTTTCTTGTAGACAGCCTCAGTGTTCTTTGACCAGTCCAGTTTATCGTTCATTCGTATCTCCAGGTATTTGTAATCCTCCACCATGTCCACACTGACCCAGTGGGTGGAAACAGGGGTCACCGGTGCCTTAGCCCTCCTCAGGATGGAACATCAATCCAGTTCCCCACACCTATTTAAAGTTTTCATACTTGGCTCCAAAGGCATCAATTGCTTGATGGGCTGATTTAGCTCATTGTCTTTGAGAAAGCCAATTAGAAAACAAACAATTTTTGTGGAAGTTACCTTTACTTGATGTTGCAAGCGGTTGACAATGAATCTCCATTGACCATGCTGACATTTTGCACTAGAGCTTTGGTTCACAAAACATGTTGGCTTTGCCATCTACTGGTGTAATCATGTAATTGAGGAATCTAGCTCAAATACAAACAAGTAATTACTTTTATTTTCACACTTTGATCATGATTTAATTTCAAAAAGGCATCATTGTGGTGTAGGAGGTAAAATGAAGGAAAATTCCTTCGAATAAAAACACAAAATGCTGGCAGAACTCTGCAGGCCAGACAGCATCTATGGGAGGAGGTAGTGACGATGTTTCGAGCCAAAACCCTTCATCAGGAGTGAAGTAACATGGGACGGTTGGGGGGGGGGGATAAGAAGTGGGGGGGAGGGATGGAGTAGAGAGCTGGGAAGTGATAGGCTGGAGGGAAATGGGCTGGGGGAAGGTGGAGAATTATGGGAAATAGAACAGAAAGAAAGGTAGGGCTGGGGGGAGATTATAGTGAGGGGGGAAAAGGAGAGAGAAAGAGAACCAGACTAAAATGATAGATAGGGATGAGGTAAGGGGGGCAGGGGTATCAATGGAGGTCCTTCAAAAATTCCTTCAAAGTTGTTTCATACACTAGATCTAATATTTGAGGGATCAAGTAAAATACCCTTAGTTGCACAAATGCATCAGCAAGAAAACAGTAGGTTAGCTGAGTTGCAGTGACGGGGAAGTGCCAAAGTTGGGGAGCATTGCTGTGGTGGCCATGAAAGCCTCAGAATACAGATTGAAGATGGTACAACAATTTCATTGCAGTTAGAGAGGGCATATTGATTGGATACACAGCCATGCCAGAATGTCACTGCAGGTAAGGACAGCAGTCCTTTTTTACCTTCGAATAAGTACAGCAAGCTGAGCAGAATAATCCTGATGTTAGTGAAGAAATGACCTTACTGTAAGATTGCAAAGGAAATTATCAATAATACATTAGAAGCATTCTATCAATTGAAAACATCATGATTCTTAAAGGACTTGACAGGGAAATACACACACAAAATGCTGGAGGAACCCAGTAGATTAGGCATCATCTATGAAGAGGAATAAAGAGTTAATGTTTTGGGCTGAGTTCCCTCATTAGGAGGTCTTTGAAAGGGAGATGTGTAGAGTTGATATATCCCTGGTTGAGTTTCAAGGATTAGGACTCATTCTCAAAATGTCAGCCAATCAGGACTGAGGTGAGCAGACATTTTTACAAAGTGCCAACAGTCACACACATATAGCACATATAAGATAGCAAGCACATATAAAATAACAAACACATTATAAAATAGCAGTAAAATACAGTCAAATTAAAAATATATAGTCCACTTCCCTGAGTACATGAATGTTACAACAGTGTGCAGTCAAGCACAATACAGCTGCTGTGCAAACACTGAGGGGCAGTACTGATTCCAGCATGGATGAAGTAACACACCACCTCCTGCACTCTTGTGAAGCACCCATCACCAACACCAACCCCTGGCCAGAGGCAAACAGGTGCACTGCGGCCTGAGGTCTAGGTGATGAAGGTCTCCTGCTGTTTGCCAATAAGTCAATGAATTGGGTGTGCAGCATTACACACATTACTAGTGTCCAAAAGGGTCTTGCCATCACATGAAAAGCAGTTGACCGTCACTCGCCATTGGAATGCTCACCTCCTTTGTAAGCCAATGCCTTTTTGTCACAGGCAACATTGCGATCCACACCCACTCCTACAGTCTCTCCACCAATGAACAGCTCGTTGATACCAAGTCCCACTCCTACAGTCTCTCCACCAATGAGCAGCTCGTTGATACCAAGTCCCACTCCTACAGTCTCTCCACCAATGAACAGCTCGTTGATACCAAGTCCCACTCCTACAGTCTCTCCACCAATGAACAGCTCGTTGATACCAAGTCCCACTCCTACAGTCTCTCCACCAATGAACAGCTCGTTGATACCAAGTCCCACTCCTACAGTCTCTCCACCAATGAGCAGCTCATTGATACCAAGTCCCACTCCTACAGTCTCTCCACCAATGAGCAGCTCATTGATACCAAGTCCCACTCCTACAGTCTCTCCACCAATGAGCAGCTCGTTGATACCAAGTCCCACTCCTACAGTCTCTCCACCATTGAGCAGCTCGTTGATACCAAGTCCCACTCCTACAGTCTCTCCACCAATGAGCAGCTCGTTGATACCAAGTCCCACTCCTACAGTCTCTCCACCAATGAGCAGCTCGTTGATACCAAGTCCCACTCCTACAGTCTCTCCACCATTGAGCAGCTCGTTGATACCAAGTCCCACTCCTACAGTCTCTCCACCAATGAACAGCTCGTTGATACCAAGTCCCACTCCTACAGTCTCTCCACCAATGAACAGCTCGTTGATACCAAGTCCCACTCCTACAGTCTCTCCACCATTGAGCAGCTCGTTGATAGGGTAAACCTGCAGTTCTTGAAGTTCTTGATGTTTAGCAATGTCTTGAGATTGTAAAAAATATGCTTAAAAAAGACAAAAACACCTTTGGTTGGCCCCATAGAAGCTGCTGCATCCAAGGGCACCACCATCTTATTGGTGCATTTATGTCAACGTCAAGAGATATGGAATTAGAGAAGGAAGTGGTACTGAGCTGAAGGATCAGCCACCATTTTCTTGAGTGACAGAGCAGGCTGGAGGGGAGTAATGACCGACTCTTGTTGCTAATCCTCATGTTCTAATAATCATTATGTGCATTGATGCTGCAGAAAGCAAGCCTATTAATGGGTAAAATGTGTTTAATAATACCCCAGGGAGTTTTCTCCCGGTCAGCATGACTTGGTGTACACACCTAAGCAGTAGATCCTGTCCAGGGTGTGGGGGAGACTGTTGAGTTGCCAGTGGAGGAAGATGGGTCCTAATGCCTATTATGGGGATGAGCTAGAGACATGTATTATAGGCAAGAGCATTGAATGGATTGAGTCACTTGTCGAATAACAGTATACTCCCGAATACTGCAGTACTAGGTGTGGAGGAGTAGGGCAGTGACATGATCAATGAACTGCTCAGGCTGATCTGGACAAGGAGACTACTACTTGTGTGGGTTCAGGAGGTACCAAGTAGTCTGTAGCTCATTGAAGTGGCCACAATGTGGAAAGGAAACAACATGGAAACAACAAGAATATCAAACCCCAAACCTTCAGTCCAAGAAGGAATAGACGAGACCACAAAATAAAACTTAGAACTGATACAGGCCGATGTAATATGTTACGTAGGATTATATGTTAATATCCCTTATTTGCACTCCTGAGATATGAACCACAGTTAGTTTGAAATACAGTGTATTCCATAAATCCCAGAATTTCAATAAAATCTCCAAGAGCATCAGGAAACACTGACCCGTCTGAGCACAGCAACATGAACTGAGAGCAATAACTCAAATCAGTAGCCCCTCTGAGGGCAGCGACTCACACCAGCAGCCTCTCTGAGGGCAGTGACTCACACCAACGGCCCCTCCAAGGGGAGCAATTTGAACCAATGACCTCACCAAGAAATGCTCACTCTCCTCTACATTAGGCTCGATGTTTCAATCTTCCTCACTGCTTTAATCAGTGAGAAATTTAATCAATTATCCCCCTCCATTTCGTCTCTGAGCTTCTCCTTGTGGTAGCTCGTGCTCCTATTTCTCTCCAGGAGTTTTCCTGGGGACAGTAGAGTGCTAACTCAGTCGATCGAACTACAGACTGTAAGTCACAGGTTCCAACAGTTTCAAAAAAAATTAAGATAAAAGAATAAGTAGAAAACATGGAAAAACTAAATTGATTGACTGTCTGGAAGACATTGCTCAAGGAAACATTAGTCGCTGGCGCCATCTTGACTAGAAAATTACAGTCAGTGGAATGACGAAGTGTAACATGGGAGCAAAATAGATCATGAATAAGGGTTGAAGCTGTTATATTTGAATGCACGCAGTATGATGAATAATGTACACAAACTTGTAGCTATGTAACTGAGATTCTCAACAATGACGTTGGTGGCAATACTGAGTAATTGCTGAAAGGAGATCATATCTGGGAGCTTTACATCCAAGGGTACACATTGTATTGAAAGGACAGACAGATGGGCAGAGGGCGTGAGGAAGCTCTATTGGTAAAAATTAAAATCAAATCCTTAGAAAGAGGTGACATAAGATTGGAAGATGTAGAATCGTTGTGGTTAGAGTTAAGAAACTGCATGGGCAAAAAGACCCTAATGGAAGATACATACAGGCCTCCTAACAGTAGCCAGGATGTGGGACACATATTACAATGGGAGATAGAAAAGGTGTGTAAAAAGTTCCAAGTAAATTTATTATCAAATTCCTTATACGACATTATATACAACCCTCAGATTAATTTTCTCGACATTCACAGTAAATATAAGAAACACAGAGATGTAATGAAAGTTGGCTGCAACAGGACGGACAAATAATCAATGTGCAAAAGGCAGCAAACTGTGAAAATGCAAAAAGGAGACATAAAAATGATAATGATAATAATAAATAGGCAATAAATGCTGAGAACATGAGATATGGAGTCCTTGAAAGTGAGTCTATAGGTTGTGGGAATAATTCAGTGATCCAGCAAGTGAAGCTGAGCAATGGTACCCCATCAGTTATCAAGGGCCTGGTGCTGTAGGTTCTGAGGCTCCTGTAGCTTCTTCCTGATGGCAGTAGCTAGAAGAGAGCATGGTTTGGATACTGAGAGTCCTTGATAATGGATGCTGCTTTCCTGCAACAGCACTCTGTGTAGATGAGCTTAAAGGCAGGGGAGGGCTTTTTCCATGGTGGACTGGGCTGTATCCACTACTTTTTGTAGCATCTTCCATTCAATGACATTAGTGTTTCCATACCAGGCCATGATGCAACCAGTCAATATTCTCTCCACCACACATCTGTAGAAGTTTGTCAAAGTTTTAGATGTCATGCCAAATCTTTGCAAACTACTAAGAAAGCAGAGGTCCTGCTGTGATTTCTGTGGAATGGCACTTATGTGCTGGGCCCAGGGATAGAACTTCTGAAATACAACACTGAGGAACTTACAGTTGCTGACACTCTCCACCTCTGATCCCCCTGGATCATGGACCTCAGGTATCCTCCTCCTGTAGTCAAAAATCAGCTTCTTGGTCTTGCTGACTGGGTGAGAGATCATAGTTGTGGCACCACTCAGCCTATTTTCAATTTCCATCCTATATGCTGACCTGTCACTAGCTTTGATTTGGCCAATAACAGTGGTGTCATCGGCAAACTTCAATATGGCACTGGAGCAGTGCTTAGTCTCACAGTTAGAGTATAAAGCACTTAGAGTAGGGAGCTAAGCACACAGCCTTGCGGGACACATGGGTTGATGGAATTTGTGGAGGAGATCTTGTTGCCGATCTGAACTGACTAGGGTCTGCATCTGAGGAAACTGACGATCCAGTTGCACAAGGATGCATTGGGGCAAAAGTCTTAAAGCTTACTGATTAATTTTGAGGGGTTGGTAGTGTTGAATGCCAAGATATAGCCAATGAAGAGCATCCTGATGTGTGCACCTTCACTGTCCTGATGTTCCAGAGCTGAGTGAAGAGCTAATGAATGGCATCTGCCATTGACCTGTTGTGACGGTAGGCAAATTGGAGGAGATTGAAGTTGCTTCTCAGGCAGGAATTAATGTGTTTCATTACCAATCTCTCAAAGTACCTCATTACAGTGGATGTAAATCCTACTGGATAATAGTCATTGGGGCAGTTTACCACATGCACTGGCATATTAGAAGACTGCTTGAAACAGGTGGGTACTTCAGACTGCTGAAATGAAAGGTTAAAGATATCGCTGAATACTCCAGCCTCTTACCAATTGGCTAATCTTCTATCCATGTTAGTATCTGCCATTGGCTCTCAACATGTTAAGCAGTATTAGTGCGGTATCTTGTCAAGAGCCTTCTGAAAATTCAAGTGAACACCATCAATTGACTCTCTTTTGCCTATCCTGCCTTTTATTTTCTCAAAGAATTCTAAAAGATTTGTTAGGCAACATTTCTCCTTAAGGAAACCATGCAGACTTTGATCTATTTTATCATGTGCACTGGAGTACAATGAAACCTCAATAATCAGTTCCAGCAATTCTTAACTATTGAAGTCAGGCCTAATTGGTCTATAATTTCTTTCATTTTGCCTGTCTCCTTTCATATACAATAATGATAATTATTATAATTATAAGATTCTACTAGATCTTTTTTTTACAGAACTGCCTTTCTTTTTACAGAACATTAAACATAAAGAAAGGTGCAAGAGAGCTGTTAGAATATTGTGACGAGCATTCAGATGAGAAAAGCTCATTTATCTTAGCTGGGCTTTTTTGCAATAAGCACAAAAAAAACTGAGCGCTAGAATCCAGGGAGAAAACCTGCACAGTAACATACAGACATGGAATGTGATTATCACACACCCTGCTTACAGTCCAGCTGACCCACAAACACACATGCGAATAACTGTATTACCCAAGCTAAAGTGTAGCGATAAATGAACTTGAACATCCCACCATATTCCCACAAAAGCATTTTAAAACAAGAACAATAATTAGCGCTGGCCACTAGGAATGCCATCCCTAGCAACCCCAGGGTGTACAACCAAGTCCAACTGTCCTGGTGGTGGTCAACGCTGCCACCTGGGACTCTGTGGGCTGTCTGTAGTACCCCCATGGGAGGCACTGTTCAGTGACGCAAGAGACAGGGCACCCGGAGTGTCACCTCTTGCCTTCAGCCTCGCCAAGGGCCAATATGGTGCCAGCCATTGCCAGTTCAGCACGACTGCCTTCTGCTGCTCAGGCAACTGCACTCAGTATACCTATCGGAGATGTTGTGGAGCATCTCTCCTGGCCCTTTCCAGTGGCTTAGGGGATATTCCCTTCTTCCAGGTGGGTTTCCCACCAGGTACTGTGCATTGGTGCCCCAGGCTGGCGGCCAGGCCCTTCTAGGATGTGCAAACATCGCGGTAATGCACGGACAGCACTTCGGCACAGAGACACCAGGGCACCGCCAGCTGCAGATGTCTGTCGTCATCGGAAAACTGCCACCTCCAGACGGAATAGCAACCCGTCAGACACTTTGGTCTCTGGATCTTTGGAGACATCTGCCCACTCCAGCCGTCGTCCCGTGCTCTGCCATCTGCTCACCCGGGCCAGCACGGGATCCCTTACCTGCTCGCTGCGCAGCTACTGGTCAACGGTGGGGAAGTCAACCTCGCTGGCAGTTGCCACCTGAAGCACTGCCGCCACCACTTGTCCCTGGTTCTGTTGCGATGCGTTGGGCCACTGCAGGATGTTCTGCACTGCTGCAGGCCGTTGTGGTTGTTGCGGTCCCTGCTGGGTTTGCTTTAACGAGCTGTCCGGCCAGAGAGCCAGGGTTTCAGCGTCAGGGTAGAGTGTTGCTCCCGGTTCATCCACACGGGTCGCCCCGTGGGAAAGCAGGGCCAGGCCAATACTGCAGGATTCCCGATGTCAGCTAACCACCCCTTGTGCTCCACTGTGCTTTTCCCACTCCGATGTGCGGCCACCCCTTCCCTCTCATCGCCATACAGTCACCAGAGACCGTAACTAGACGGACGGACCTCACAGGCAGTGATGACTGGTCCATGTTGGAGAGGACACCCGGATGGATGATGGTGATGGTTGACTCCGTGCCCACCGATGCACGGCTTCTTATGCCTTCTATCACACAGTCCACGGATACGCCTTGTTCTTCACCCGAACTGCCCACCCAGAGAGGCGACAATGGAGGGATTCTTCTGGCGGTCTCAGGTGACGCCGCCCCATCGCTGTTTCCTGATGGCTGTGCTGGGCTGTGGCACGGCTCTGGTGCAGTGCAGTCCCAGCCAAATAGCCTGCTTCGCTGCAGCGAGCAGAGATCGCACTATGGCCGGCAGTGGGACTGCTCGGACCCATCTCACGGGCTCCTCCTTGTCAGTTTCCTCCTCTGCCTCGATGACACAAGCCCACGCTTGCGGCCTGCAGGGTTACGGTGCAGCACCTTGGGGGGCAGAAATTGCTTCTTCTCTCTCCACCTCTGCTGGCAATGATGGTAATTTCAGGCGAACATGCTGCCAAAGGCACTCTGGTGTCAGCGCCTCAATGAAGGCATGGAGGGCAAGCTCTTCCTGGGCCACGGGGGAGAACTGGGAGTGGCCATGCTGAGCACAGTGGTGGAGATCTGCTGCCAACGCCACCAGGCTTTCCCCGTGCGGTGCCACCTGCTGCCCAGTTCTTCCCTCATGGCCTTATCCACTGGTCTCTGCTCAAAGAGCTGCACCAGTGCCACTGTGTTCACACAGCTCAGCTGGCGTTATGTTGAGGAGGGCCTGCAGGGCATCCCCTCCAGTGCAAGGGCAAGGTTCAGTGCCATCTCAGTGGGCTCCACCTGTTGTGCCATGCAGCAAGGCTCCAGGTAGCTGGCACCATTGTATCTGGGAGTTTCAGAGTGGACCAAGTGCCATGAATTGCTGAAGCCCGTTGGTCTTCCTCTTGCTCTGGCGGTGTCGGTGGTGTCTGCCATGTTGCTCGTCCTCCCATGGCTGCAACATCTTGGGTTCCCTGGTGAGGGCCACGAGGGCAGCAGGTGACCGTGTGCCCTGGGTTGGAGAGCTTGAGTATGCTCACCCTGTCAGAGTTCCCTGGGAAGGTATGATGCTTGGTTCCCAGGTCCTCCCTCTGGGTTGGTGTCCTGTCTTTGGGACCCTGCCCTGGGGGTGCGGGAGAGGCATACTGCTCAGTCCCTCAACTTATGCTACTGGCCTTAAGGTGCTCCAACCAAAGTCAAAGCTCTTCAATCTTGTTATCAGTTTCTAACCTCACTCCTGACACCAATGTGGTGAGCTTTTGGTCAATGATGATAGAAGTGACAAACTCATTCAGGTCAACTACTGATTTTATTGTAACAAATACAGAATTAGACCGGGCGCTAGGACCCAGCGAGAGAGCACACACTCAGTTTCATACAGATGGGGGAGGTGGTTATTACACACCCTGGTTACTGTCAGGGTGACCCACAAACACAAATGCAAATAACTGCATAACCCAGGCTAAAATATAACAATAAATAAACTTGAACATCCCACCAAAATCCCGCAAAAGCAGTTTAAAACAAGAATAATAAATAGCGTTGGCAACTAGGGATGCTGGGGTGGGCCATTGACCACACCCCTCCCGTCACCACCACCCCCCCACCTCAAGTGCTACAGTATAAAACAGGATACAGCACAACCAATAGGTGAATATGAAACATGAGATTTCAACAAGCAATGAAAATAGATCATAGTATGATAAAGGAAAAACTTCTGACAGAGTTTACCTCATGGCATAAGAAAATTTGTCAAGCAGGGCTTGATAGTAAAAACATTCATATTAACTTTCTAGCTCTTAGCTTCATCCCACCCCTTCCTGTCTTCTATCATCTCCCCCTCCCCACTTTCAAATCTCTTACTATCTCTTCTTACAGTTAGTCCTGACGAAGGGTCTCAACATGAAACGTCGACTGTACTTCTCCCTATAGATGCTGCCTGGCCTGCTGCGTTCCTCCAGCATTTTGAGTACGTTGCTTGAATTTGCAGCATCTGCAGTTTTCCTCGAGTTTGCGTTTTTATAACTTCTGTGGATATATTTTCATCAACAACTGGATTCAGCACTTCATGTGAGCATTTGCATTTTGATAAGAAGTACTCACCACTGAACTTAAATGAAAGCACAACCCAGAAGAATGAAGAACTTATCACTACAGAAAAAAGTTAACCAGTAGAAGAGCATGACACTCCATGGAAGATATCCTCACTATTTGAGCTGACTAGATGTCAACAAGAAAGTGTTGAATGCCTGGCTCAGATTTGGAAACCTCTTCCCAGTAACAGAGGGCTTCTTTGTGGTTATACATGTACAGGACCAGATGGTTAAAGGTTCAAAAGTTTATTTGTTTTCAAAGTATACAACTCCTAATTTCTTCAGTTCCCTAGGTAGCCATGAAACCAAGAAAGAAAAGAAAGGTGACATGATCATCATCCCCAGATCCCACTTCCCCACAAAAACAAACAAAGCAGAACAGTGACATCAACCCCCAAATCCCTCCTCCCACACAAAAACTGAACAAAATGGATCAGGCATATTGACCCCCAAATCCCTCCTCCCACACAAAAACTGAACAAAATGGATCAGACGCATTGACCCCCAAATCCCTCCTCCCACACAAAACCTGAACAAAATGGATCAGGCACATTGACCCCCAAATCCCTCCTCCCACACAAAAACTGAACAAAATGGATCAGACACATTGACCCCCAAATCCCTCCTCCCACACAAAAACTGAACAAAATGGATCAGACACATTGACCCCCAAGTCCCTCCTCCCACACACAGAAAACAAACAAAATGGATCAGACACATCAATTGCTAAGTCCCCTCCCCTGCCTTATCCTGCTACGAGGAATGTGCACGCTGCCTCTGCCTGCCTTCAGGAACCCTCTTAGAGACCACAGAGTGCTGGAACATACAAAGAATCTCCATGTTTCTACACTCGCCTTGATGTTTCAATCGCCCTCGTCACTTTAGTTAACGGACGATGGAAGGTATAATCGGCGAAATGGGATCAAACATCAGCTCACACACTATGCTGCAGCTTTCTGGACATGAGGCTCACCCATGCTGACTCTACTTCCCAAAATCCTCTTGGAGACTGCAGAGTACTGAAGAACTCAAACAATCTCCAAAGAGCAAAACACAGGCTCCGACAGTTCCAGCATCACTTTCAAGATTAGAAGCAAGCGTAAAATACATAAAAATGTAAAAGATGGTAATGTGATCTATCCAGAAGATGTCGACCAGAATGTACGCAGGCACCATCTTGACCTCCATCTTAACACAAAAATTATCAAAATTACCTAATAAAAAACCAACAAGTTCAAGACAATAAATGCAGAAACAATCCAGCGCATTACAGGATCCTGCAACAGCTTAACTCAATCTGCTTACTTACACAAGCACAACCAATTGGCAAACATCATTCACTAAAATCTTGCTTTAAAATACAAACTCATAAAAAACACCATACCTTACAACAAAAGCAAACCTGATTCAGTTTTAGAGTCAGATCCCTACAAATATATTATGACCTATCCATTAGTGCAGATAGGGCAATCCATAATAAGTGTCTGGATATAATATCACAGGATAAACAAGCAAGACCCACTTACTTACTACGTTTTTAGATACAGCCATTCCAAACACACATAACATAGAGAAATCAGTAAGTGAAAAACACCAGAAATATGCTGAACTAAAAAGGAAGTTGAAAGACTATGGAATGTGAACAGGGTACATACTGACCCAATAGTAATATCTACAACTGGCCTCATACCAAAGTCAACACACAATAGCATTAAACAACTGGGCTTCCACAGCATTATTTATGTAAATCTGCAGAGAGCCACAATACTAAACACCACTGGAATAGTCAGAATCAGAATCCGGTTTATTGTCACTGATATGTGTTGTGAAATTTGTTTACTTGGCAGTGACAGTACAATGCAATGCACGATAAGACAGAAAGAAAAATAATCAAACCAAATACAGTAAGCATATATACAGCATGTATATTACATAGATTAACAATAGTGTGAAAACAGAAATAATATATATTTTTAAAACTGTGAGGGTAGTGTTCATGGGTTCAATAGCCATTTATGAATTGTATGGGAGAAACAGTCCGAAAGTTCCTAACTGAGAAATGAATATGCTTGGCTATGCCCATCCCTTGGGTTTTACCAGCTTCACTTGTGAAAGAAAATAAAAATATAACATTAAAAACAAATAAATACCTTCTTCCTGAAGGTAAAATGAAGAAGAAAGCGTGGCCTAGATGGGGATGGGTGGGCGCGCGGGTGTCCTTGATTTTAGATGCTGCCTTCTTGTGGCATCGCTCTTTACAGTTGTGCTCAGTGGTGGGTGGGGGGGGGGTGCTTTTTCTTTGATGAATTGGGCTACCCTTTTTTATCCACTCTTTTTTTGATTTTTACTGCTTTTGGACACTGGTGTTTGCACACTATCTGTAGTGATCAGGCTTTTGCTGGTTGGTTCAAGGGAAGTAACTTTCCTTGACCTGTTGTTGTGGGTACTTCAGGCTTCTGTACCTTTGCCCTGATGGTGGTTGCAAAAAGATGAAATACACTGCATGGTGGGGACCGCTAATGGAAGATGTTGTTTTCCTGAAGCATCGCCTTCTGTAGCTACTATCATTGGTAGTGTTTGGCAGAGTCCACGTTTCTCTCCAGCTTCTTATGTTATTATGCTTTCAAATTGCTCTGCTAGACAATGACGCAACTATTCAAGATATAGAGATACAGTACTCTTTCTGCAGAAATTTTGATAAGCTGTTTGGTGACGAGCTGATACTCCTTAACCTGCTAAGAGTGGAGAGACTGGCACACTTTCTTTATAAATGCATCTGCGTTCTGGGCACTTGGCAGGTCATCTGCTATATTAATGCCTCAGAATTTTAAGCTTTTGACTCACACCACCGGTGATCCTTAAATGTGGACTGATGTATGCTTCCCTTCTTCCCCTTCCTGAAGACAACAATCTATTGCTCCTAACCTCCTGTGAGACTACGTGCCTCACTATCTGACCAAGATGTTCGTTAACTAACTAAATATCTCCTTATGTGGTTGAAAGTCTAATATTTTTGACAAATTCCTCCTTTGAAGCAAGGGCATTTTAAAGTCCAATATAGTAAGGCCTTTGACAAAGTTCCACATGGGAGGCTGGTCACTTGCCATTCAGAATGAAATAGTAAATTTATTTCAATATCAGCTTAGTGGGAGAAGCCAGAGAGTGGTAGTAGATGGTTTCCTCACTAACTGGAGACCTATGACTAGTGGTGTACCACAAGGATCAGTGCTAGGTCCATTGTTGATTATCATAATAAACAGCAAATTTGTGGATAACATCAGATTGGGAGCATAATGGACAAGGCTATCAAAGCTTGCAGCGTGAACTGAACCGGACGGAAAAATGGTCTGAAATTGGCAGACGGAATTTAATGCAGACAAGTGCTAGGTGTTGCACTTTAAAAGGACAAACCAGGTAGGACCTACACAGTGAACGGTAGGGTGCTGAGGAGTGCAGTAGATCAAACGGATCTGGGAATGCAAATCCATAATTCTTTGTGGCATCATAGGTAGGTAGGGTTGCAAAGAGAACTTTTGGCACATCTGCACATCTCATAAATCAGAGTATTGTGTTCACAGGTTGGGATGTTGTGTTGAAATTGGATAAGACATTGGCGAGCGTTGCTTGCAAATCTGGTCACCAACTTATATGAAAGGTATCAATAAGATTGAAAAAGTACAGAGAAATTTACAAGAATATTGCTTTTAAGGTTCAAAGGTTCAAAAGTTCAAAGCTTCAAATTAATGTCAGAAAAACATCCACAAAAACAGAGATGTGCTCCAAAGACTGAATGATAGTTAAAAGTGAGAACCCCAAAGTCAAGGATTTACAAGGATTTTATTCCCTGGAACGTGGAAGAATGAGGTATACAAAATTATGAGGGGTATAGATTGAGTGAGTGCAAATAGATGCAAATATGGAACGAGCTGCCAGATTAACAGGTGGATGTGGGTTTGATTTCAATAATTAAGAGAAGTTTGAATATGTACATGGATAGGAGGGGATTGAGGGCTATGGTCCATATGCAGCTTGATGGAAGTATGCAGATTAACAATTAGGCTTGGACTGAAGGGCCTGTTTCTATGCTGCAGTGCTGTATAACTTTATATACAAGACTACTGAGCATTGTCAATTTTTGATATAAGAACATAAGAAATAGGAGCAGGAGTAGGCCATCTGGCCCATCGAGCCTGCCCCACCATGGCTGATCTGTCTGTAAACTCAGCTCCATCTATCTGCCTTTTCCCCATATCCCTTAATTCCCCTACTATGTAAAAATCTATCTAACTGCATTTTAAATATATTTAGTGAAGAAGGCTCAACTGCTTCCCTGGCCAGAGAATTCCACAGATTCACCACTCTCTGGGAAAAACAGTTTATCCTCATCTCCATCCTAAATCTTCTCTCTTGAATCTTGAGGAAATGTCCCCTAGTTCTAGTCTCACCTACCAATGGAAACAACTTTCCTACCTCTATCTTATATATCCCTTTAAAATTTTATATGTTTCTATGAGATCCCCTCTCATTCTTCTGAATTCCAGAGAGTATAGTCCCAGGCAACTCAATCTCTCCTCCTAAGTTAACCCCTTCACCTCTGGAATCAAGCTGGTGAACCTCCTCTGCACTGCTTCCAAAGCTAGTATATCCTTCCTCAAGCATGGAGACCAAAACTGCACACAGTACTCCAGGTGCAGCCTCACCAGTACCCTGTATAGTTGCAGCATGACCTCCCTGCTCTTGAATTCAATCCGTCTAGCAATAAAGGCCAACATTCTGTTTGTCTTCTTAATAACCTGCTGCACCTGCAAGCCAACTTTTTGCAATTCATGCACAAGCACTCCCAAGTCCCTCTGCACAACAGCATTCTGCGATCTTTCATCATTTAAATAATAATCTGCTCTTCTGTTATTCCTTTCAAAGAGGATGATCTTGCATTTACCAACATTGTATTCCATGTGCCAGCTCTTGGCCCACTCACTTAACCTATCTGTATCCCTCTGCAGACTCTCCACATCCTCTGTACAATTTGCTTTTCCACTCAGTCTAGTGTCATCAGCAAATTTTGCTACACTACGCTCAGTCGCTTCTTCCAAATCACCAATGCAAATGGTAAACAACTGCAGGCCCAGCACCGACCCCTGCAGCACCCCACTCACCACTGACTGCCAACCGGAGAAACACCCATTTATACCAACTCTCTGCCTTCTATTGGTTAACCAGTCCACTATCCATGCCAATACACTTCCTCCAATTCCATGCATCTGTATTTTATTTATAAGTCTCTTGTGTGGCAGCTTATCGAACGCCTTCTGGAAATCCAAGTATACGACATCCACCTGTTCCACTCTATCCACTGCACTCATTATGTCCTCAAAGAACTCCACTAAGTTTGTCAAACAGGACCTGCCATTGCTGAATCCATGCTGCATCTCTCTAATGGAACCGCTCCTTTCTCCTTTTGCTATTTCTTCCTTAATGACAGCTTCAAGCATTTTCCCAACTACAGATGTTAAGCTAACCGGCCAATGGTTGCCTGCTTTTTGCCTACATTCTTTTTTAAAAAGTGGCGTGACATTTGCTGTCTTCCAATCTGCCGGGACCTGCCCAGAGTCTAGAGACTTTTGGTAAATGATTACCAAAGCATCTAGTTGCAGGAAGAAGGCCTTCAGATTTTTGGATCATTGGACTCTCTTCCAGCGTAAGTAGTATATGTATAGGCGCTACAGTTTGCACCTGAACTGGTAGGGGACTAATACGTTTGTGGGAAGGATTGCTCATGTTACACAGAGGTGCTTAAGCTAGAGTTTCAGGTGGATGGGAAACAGAGCACCAGAGCAAATAATGGAGCAGCTGTGGGGAAGATGTTTTTAAACCTGCATACAAAATCATGAATCAAATGCCTGGTGGGACTAATATTCTGAGGTGTTTACATTTCAATGCAAGGAGTACTGTAGGAAAGGCGGTTGAGCTTAGGGCATTGATTTGGGAATAACGATCCATCATTCCATGAAAATGTCATCATGTATTTGTAAAGAGAGCTTTCGGCACATTGGCCTTCATTAATCAAAATATTGAATACAGAAGTGGGGATGTTATGTTGAAGTTATATAAGACATTGGTGAGGCTCAATTTGGAGTATTGTGTGCTGTTCTGGTCACCAACCTACAGGAAAGATGTCAATAAAATTGAAAGAGTGCAGACACCGGGTTAGAGGGAAAGGTTGAATAGGTTAGGAATTTATCCCCTAGAGCATAGGAGAATAAGGCCAGATTTGATAGAGATATACAAAATTATGAATGGTATAGACAGGGAAAATGCAGGCAGGTGTAAGAGTGGAGCGAGCTGCCAGGTGAAGTGGTAATTTCAGGTTAGATTTCAACATCTGAGAAAAATTTGGATAGGTAAGGAGGGCTATGGTCTGGGTGTAGCTCGTTGGGATGAGTCAGATTAATATTTCAGCATGGACTAGATGAGCCGAAGTGTTTGCTTCTGTGCGGTAGTGTTCTGTGACCCTCTATCTGTAATACTAGAAGTGGGATGCGGGGGATTTGCTGCTACATCTACGACCAGTTTATTGAAGAACATGGGGGTGAGGGGTGTCTCTCTCCAACAAGCAATCAAGTCAAATGCAGCAGAAGAAAGCAGCAACTGGATTTGGATTAAAAGGAAAGACAACAACTGGGCTGCAAGATGAAGACAGGAGGGTACAGAACTGAGGGACGCCAGGTAGCACCGTTGAGCCCTCTGGAGACGTCGTGGGCTTATCAACGAAACGTCAAAGAAGGAGGGTGCCCACCTGATGACCCTGATGACATAACTACCCTCCTCGTCACCACTCCAAGCCTACTGCCAACATCGAGAATGCTGACTTTATCATGGGGATTGAAACATCAAGTCCCATTAGCTCTACTCTACTACTGTAAGTGAATTGGACTTATAAATCTCACTGTAAATAATTGGAAGTCAGAAAGTTTTAAGCTCTCTATAGAGAGTTAATAGTTGACAGAAAAGTATTCAGGAAAAATAGATATTACAAACAGTAGACCAGTGGATTTGAAATTGCAGAGTTTCACTTAGATTGAAAGAAAATCGGTTCAGACTGAATTACAGTAGAAAGTGCTTGCAATTACTGACTGAACTGTAAGTCAGTGATCCATGTATAGAAATTGGAACATGAATTGCAGTGATATCATTGTCATGCAACACTTGTTTGGAGCATTGGCTCACATTTTTGTAATTTAGTTAAATGTTTGGCCACTCAGAGAGCTAGGTCCTCACAGTAATGCATGTTCACAATATCAGGTGATAACCAAGAGTCAGTAGTAAGGAATTCTAAACACTTTCAGGACCTCCAGGATGTTGTTACCAGGTGAACGTGGCATTTCTCCAGTTTATCTCGGTGCTTTTGTGCTAGACACACCGTGCAAGCCTGAACTACAGAGACAAGACACTGAGGGGAAACATAACCAAAGGCAAGTTCTTCATAAATCATTCCCGTTAGAGGCTGTGAACACCTACCTGCAGAAGTAGCGCTTGTAGCTAAAACTGGTTGGCATTGCCTTCAATAAATGAAGGTCACAGACACTTTGAATGTGTGATTCTCTGAATTATTCCAGGTGGTGGCAGGTGTCAAGTGATCCTGCCTATATTTCCCAGTTCACGACAGTAGGAAAGATTCAACAATTTTCAAAGGAAGTTTCTTGACCACATTTTACTGGAGCATAAACCAGCAGGTTGAGTGAGCAGACATATATGGACGAGTTGCACAAGAGCTGATAGACAACGTTCATGTGACAGTAAAGCTTTTTAAGAATCCAGAGCTCTGAATAGTTTCCTTCCCTAACTGTTCACCTCTTGGCTCTCCATGAGAAAGCAAATCTTATGGGCAGCACCCTATTACTACCATCACAGAGCCATGGAAAAGAACAGCACAGAACCAGGACCTTCAGCCCATCTAGTCCATGAGAGAACCATTTAAACTGCCTACTCCCATCAACCTGCACCGGAACATAGTGCGCTATGCCCCTACCATCCACAAACCTATCCAAGATTCGCTTAAATGTTGAAACTGATTTTGCATACAGCACTTGTGCTGGCAGCTTGTTCCGCACTCCCATGACCCTATGAATGCAGAAGTTTCTCTCATCTTCCTCTTAAAATTTTCACATATCACCCTTAAGCCATGACCTCTGGTGGCAGTCCCACCCAATTTCAGTGGAAAAAGCCTCATTACATTTCTCCAATCTATACCCCGCATAATTTTGTATGTCTTTATTAAATCTCCTCTCAATCTTCTATGTTCCAAGGAATAAAGTCCTAACCTAGTCAACCTTTCCTATAACTCAGGTCCTCCAGTCTTGGCAACATCCTTGTAAATTTTCTCTGTTCTCCAACCTTTTGTACATCTTTCCTATATGTAGGTAACCAGAACTGCAGACAATACTCTAAATTAGACCTCACCAATGTATTTAAATTTCAACCTAACATTCCACTTCCTGTACTCAACACCTTGATTTATGAAGTCCAATGAGCCAACAGCTTTCTTTATGACCTTATCTACCTGTGAAGCCGCTCAGGGCTGTATTACCTGGAATGAGCTGCCAGAGGAAGTGGTTGAGGCAGATGTAATTGCAACATTTCAGAGGCATTTGGATAGATACATAGAGGGCCAGGGCTTGGAGGGTTACGGGCTTAATTTGGGCAGCTATGACTAAAAGGGAGGATTCGGTGGTCAGTATGAACCAGATGGCAGAAGGGTCTGTTCCTGTTCCACTGTGACTGACTAAATACCACGTCCAGATTCAATAAAGGTTTAATGTTCTAATTTTGGAGTAATCTTATATATTGAATATTCATTCCTTTCTTTTCTTTCTAAATCTTTTTATTAATATTAGTAATATGGACAGAATACAAATGATATATTGATAAAGAAATTACCAACATACAAATTCCATTACATAAGAAAAAAAACATACATAGTAGTTACAATATAAATGAGTTTACCAAGACATAAGCCATAAAATATATGTATGAACATGGTAAGTCTAAATATTTCATAATATATGATATAAAGAAAACAGAAAAAAGAAAGAAAAAAATAAAAAAAATATATAATGCAAAACTAGCTAATCTAATCTAATAACTAATATAGAAGAAAAAAGAAGCAAAAAAAAAGAGAGAGAAAAAAAAGGGGGCTGTTTATAATATCTCACAAAAATAAGTATTCATCAATGCCGTCACTTCCGGTCCTCTCAATATACATAAGCTAAAAGCTGGAGAAATATTGGAAAGATATTTTTGATATTATTTCTGCGGTTTTGAATATCGATTTACAACCTCATCCTATTACCTCAATTTTTGGTTTACCAATGATGGACTCTCTGCATTTATCTTCTTCTGCCCGTCGAATGATTGCATTTCTAACTCTGATGGCTAGAAGATCTATATTGTTGAATTGGAAAGAAATTAATCCTCCCACTGTATTTAATTGGTTCTCTCAAACTATGTTATGTTTAAATTTAGAAAAAATTAGAAGTGGTACTTTTGAGACTTCTATTAAATTTGAAAAGTTATGGAATTTTCATTCCAATATTGTCCATCTGAATTCTTTTAAAAAATCTAATTATATCTTTCAATATAAATTGACTCTCTCTACATTTTGTCCTACCTTGAGAAAGCAGCAAATGTAATTCTGAACTCCTCCTACCCTCGCCATTCTGTCTTTTCCCTTCTATTGGGCAGAAGATGCAAATGTTGGAAATGTGTACTAGCAGATTCAAGGAAAGCTTCTATCCCACCATTATTAAATGCTTTAATGGACTTCTCATATACTAGCAATGAATTATTGATCTGCCAATCTACCTCATTATGTCCATAAGATCATAAGACCTAGGAGCAAAATTAGGCTATTCGGCCAACAAGTCTGTTTCACCATTGCATTATGGCTGATTTATTATCCCTCTCAACCCCATACTCATGCCTTCTTCCCATAACCTTTGATGCCCTGATTAATCGAGAACCTATCAACCTCCACCTTAAATATACCTAGTGACTTGGCTTGCACAGCCATCTGTGGAAAAGAATTCCACAGATACACCACTCTCTGGCTAAAGAATTTTTTGCCTCATCTCTATTCTGGATGGACATTCCTCAGTTATGAGCCTGTGCCCTCTGGTCTAGACTTCCCCCATTCTAGAAAACATCCTCTCCACATCCCCTCTATCCACACCTTTCAATATTTGATAGGTTTCAATGAGATTTCCCTGCCAGCCCTCATTCTTCCTAACTCTCTTATACTTCATTTGGTTATCTGCTCAGCTGTTTCCCATTCTGTTTATTTTTTTACTACCTTAGTGTACTTGTGTATGTCAGGCCCTGTCTAGTAAGGATGCAAACAAAAACTTTTTGCTGTATCTCAGTGAACATGACCATAAATAATAAACAAATCCAAATCAAATTTACCTAATGAATTTGGAATTTCAGGAAAAAGTTTCAATAAAAAAGTACATAATGGGCAGAACCCTGATTATTTTGCAGATTCTGCTTTTATTTTATTAAAAAAAAGTATTACTTTTCTACATTGAACAGGGAATAGCAAAATATTAAGATGTAAATTTTCATCATCATTTCACTGGGAAGTTAGGAAGTACGTAGTTCCCAGGGACAGAAAAGAGGAAATAGACACACAAGCCCTTGGTTGTGGTTTCCTCAACCACAATGCTTTCCTGAGATTTCTGGGACTTCCCAAGTTGAATGGCTTCATATTTGCTGCTAGTGGAATTGCAGGTTTGCTCAGGAATGCTTTTCCACTCTGAAGGGCCAAGATCAAAGTACTTTATTATCTAGGTCACCATTTACTACTTTTTAAATTCATTTTCTAGCAGGTATTCACAAGAAATACAATAGGATTTTTGAATGGCAGCATAAAGACAGACATACTTCTAATGAGCAAAAGAAGACAAAGCTTGCAAATAATTAAAAAAAAAATAATAATACTGAGAGCATGAGTTGAAAAGTCCTTGAAAGTGAGTCCCTATGTGTGGAGATAGTTCAGTGTTGATGTTTGTTAAGTTATCCGCACTGGTTCAGGAGCATGATGGCTTATGTTAATAACCGTTCTTTAATGTGGTGGTGTAGGACCTAAGGCTTCACTTGCCTGATGGTGCTGAGAAGAGAGCATGGTCTGGATGATCAGCGACCACAATGGATCCTGCTTTCTTGTGACAGCATTCCTTGTCTCAGTGTTCGGTAGAGCTTTGCTTGTATTGGTCTGGGCTGTATCCACCACTTTCAGCAGACTTCTCCATTCTTGGGCATTGTTGCTTCCGTACCAGGTCATGATGCAACCAGTCAGGATAATCTCCACTGTGCATTTATAGAAGTTTGTTAAAGCATTAGAGGACATGCGAATCTACAGAAACTCCTCAGACAGCAGAATCCTTTGTGGTGGCATTCATATGCTGGTACCAGGCCAAATCCTTGGAGAAGATAATGGTAAGATAATTGAGATAATAACCCTCTCCACATCCATTCCTTTAATGAAGACTGGCCCATGAACCTCTAGCTTCTTCCCCTTTAGTCAATAATTACTTCCTTGGTATTGCTGATGTTGAGTGAGAGGTTGTTGTTGTGGTATGGTTGATGCACCATCAATAACTCACTCGGAGATGTGAAGGCGAGATATCGGCTTTTATTGACTGGAAGAAGGAACAAGCAGTGAGTGACCACCATATTACATCTTGGAGACTGAGAGGCCGGGCTCAGGTCTTGATCGCCTTTATACAGGGGTCTGTGGGAGGATCCACAGGAGCAGTCAGCAGGGGGTGTGTCCAGACAGGTATATGTAGTTCACCACAATGGTTCAACCAGATTTTCATTCTCCCTCCTTTATGCCAATTCCTCCCTTTGTTTGATTTGGCCAACAACTGTGGTCCATTAGCAAACTAAAATACAGCATTAGAGTTGTATTTAGCCACATAATCATTGGTATAAATTTCTTATAGCAGGGGCTAAGCAGACAGCTTTGTTCTGCACCTGTGCTCTGGCGATTGTAGGGAGGGTTTGTTGACAATCCTTACAGACTGGGGTCTTGAAGTGAGAAAATCAAGGATCCAATTACACAAAGAGGTATCAAGGTCTAGGCCTAGAAATTAGTGAATGCTAGGAAACAGAATTGAGTATAGTTGCTATTCCTAGGGAGAAGGTGCTTGAGAAGCTGGAAGTTCTGAAGGTAAATAAGTCACCTGAACCAGAGGGTCCTGAAAGAGGTGGCTGCATAGATTGTGGAGGCATTAATAATTATCTTTCAAGATTCACTAGATTCTGGAATGGTTCTGGAGGACTGGGAAATTGCAAATGTCACTCCACTTTTTAAGAAGGGAGGGAGGCAGAAGAAAGGAAATTATAGGCCATTTAACCTGACTTCAGTGGTTGGGAAAATGTTGTTCATTATTAAGGATGAGGTTTTTGGATACTTGGAGACACATGACAAAAGTCAGCTTAAGGGAAAATCTTGCCTGATAACGCTATTGGAAGCCACACTTGAAACTGCTTACAAGATATGAGAATGTAATATTGTAGGAAGGGTATTAGCATGGATAGAAGATAAACTGATTGGCTGGGGGCACAAAAGAGAGATTAACTGGACTCTTTTCTGATTGTCTGCTGGTGTGGTGACTACTGGTGTTCTGCCGGGGTTGGTGTTGGGACCACTTCTTTTCACATTATATGCCAATTATTTGGATGGTGGAAAGGGTGGCTTTGTTGCCAAGTTTGCGGCCAATACAAAGATAGGTGGAGGGAGAGGTAGTGTTAAGAAAGTAGGGAATTAGTAGAAGTGCTTAGACAGATTTGGTGAATGAACTGGCAGATGGAATATAGTGTAGGGATATGTATGGTCATGCACATTGTTAGAAGGAATGAAAGCATAGACTATATTTTAAATGGGAAGAAAATTCAAAAATCAGAGGTGCAAAAGCACTGGGGAGTGCTTGTGCAGGATTCCCAATAGCTTAATTTGCAGGTTGAGCCAGAGGTAAGGAAAGAAAATGCAATGTTAGCATTCATTTCAAGAGAACTAGAATATAAGAGCAAGGATGTAATGCTAAGGCTTTACAAGGCTTTGGTCAGACTGTCCCTGGAGTACTGAGAGCCGTTTAGGACCCCTTATCGAAGAACAGATTTGCTGGAATTGGAGAAGGTCCAGAGGACATTCACACAAATAATTCTGGGAATGAAAGGGTGAATAGATGAGGAGCATTTGATGGCTCATAGCCTGTACTTGTTGAAGTTTAGAACAATGAGGTGGGATTGTATTAAAACCTATTGAGTATTAAAAGGCCTAGGTAGAGTGGATTTGGAGAGTCTGTTTCCTATAGAGAGGCACTCTAGGACCACAGGGCTCAGCCTCAGAATAGAGGGCTATGCATATAGAACAGAGATGAGCTGGAATTTCTTTAGGCAGAGGGTAGTGAATTGTGGAATTCATTGCCTCTGATGTCTGTGGAGGCCAAGTTACTAAGCATATTTAACGTAAAGTTGGAAATGTTCTTGATTAGTCAAAATATCAAAGTTGATGTGCTTTATGACCGGCCTGTCAAAATAAATCTTCACAGTGCTGCTGGATGATAGTCATTGAGAGAGATTACCGCAATCCTCTTGGGTACCCATATTGTAACATAGAACATAGAAAATCTACAGCACAATACAGGCCCTTCAGTCCACAAAGCTGTGCCGAACATGTACTTACTTTAGAAATTACCTAGGGTTACCCATAGCCCTCTATTTTTCTAAGCTCCATTTACCTATCCAGGAGTCACTTAAAAGACCCTATCATATCCGCCTCCACCACTGTTGCCGACAGCCCATTCCACACACTCACCACTCTCTGCATAAAAAACTTATCCCTGACATCCCCTCTATACCTGCTTCCAAGCACCTTAAAACTGTGTCCTCTCATGCTGGGAAAAAGCCTCTGACTATCCACATGGTCAATGCCTCTCCTCTCATAAGTTAAACCCTGCTTGAAGTACTTCTACTCTTATGGGGACTCCACCTCAATCTGTGGCAGAGAAGTCCACACTACTCTCAGGTAAAAAAAAATCCTCCTTACTTCTGTTCTAAAGGGTCGCCGCTCTCTGAATTTTGAGGCTGTCTCCTCTAGTTCTAGATACCTGCACCATAGAAAACAGTCTCTCCATATCCACTCTATCTAGTCCTTTCAACATTCAGTAGGTTTCTATGAGATCCCCCCGCCTTCTTCAAAGTTCCAGTGAGTACAGACCCAAAGCTGCCAAACACTCCTCATATGTTAACTCCATTCCCAGAATCATCCTTGTGAACTGCATCTGGACTCTCTCCAATCATAATACATCCTTTCTGAGGTATGGGGCCCAAAACTGCTGCCTGACTAGTCTTATAAAACCTCAGCATTATTTCCTTTTCTTTATATTCTGTTCCCCTTGAAATAAATGCAAGCGTTGTTTTTGCTTTCTTCTCCACAGACTCAACCTGTAAATTAACCTTCTGGGAGTCTCGCATGAGAACTCCTATGCCCTTCTGCACCTCTGATGTTTGAACATTCTCCCCATTTAGATAATAGTCTGCACTATTGTTCCCATTACGAAAATGCATCATTGTACATTTCCTAACACTGTATTCCATCTGCCACTTTTTTGCCCATTCTTCCACTTTGAATTCTGCTGCAATCGTATTGCTTCCTCAGCACTACCTACCCCTCCACCTATCTTCGTATCATCCATAAGTTTTGCCACAAAGCTATCAATTCCATTATCCAAACCATTGATAAACAATGTGAAAAGTAGCAGTCCCAACTCTGACCCCTGAGGAACACCACTAGTCACTGGCAGCCAGCCAGAAAAGGCCCCCTTTATTCCCATTCATTGCTTTCTGCTGGTCAGCCATTCCTATATCCATGCCAGTATTTTTCCTGTAACACCATGGGCTTTTTCCTTGTGAAGCAGCCTCATGTGAGGTTCCTTATCATATGCCCTCACAAAGTCCAAGTAAATGACATCTGCTGCTTCTCCCTTGTCCACTTTGCTTGTTCCTTCCTTGAAGAACTCTAACAGATTTGCCAGGCAAGATTTTCCTTCAGAGAAACCATGCTGACTTTGACTTATTTTATCATTAGTTTCCAAGTGCCCCGAAACCTCATCCTTCATAGTGGGCTTCAACTCTTTCCCAACCACTGAGGTTAGGCTAACTGGCCTATAATTTCCTTTCTTTTGCCTTCCTCCCTTCTTAAAAAGTGGAGTGATATTTTCAATCTTCCAGTCCTCCAGGACTATGCCAGAATCAAATGATTCTTGAAAGATTGCGATGCATCTGATATCTCTTCAGCAACCTCTCAGGACTCTGGGATGTAGTCCATCCGGTCCAGGTGACTTCCCACCATAAGACCTTTGGGTTTGCCTTGCACTTTTTCCATTGTAATAGCAATGGCACTCACTTCTGCTCCCCGACTTTCACAGACCTTTGGCACACTGCTTGTGTGTTCCACAGTGAAGACTGATGCAAAGTACTCATTAAATTCATTTTCCATTTCTTCATTAAGCATTACTGTCTCACTAGCATCATTTTCCAATGTCATCTCTCACCTCCCTTTTACTCTTTATATAACTGAAAAAACCATTGATATCCTGCCTTATATTATTAACTAGTTAGCCTTCATATTTCATCTTTTCCCTTCTATTAGCTTTTTAAGTTGCTTTTTATTGGATTTAAAAGCTTCCAAATCATCCAACTTCCCATCGTTTTTGTTACCTTATATGCTCTTTCCTTGGCTTTTATGCAGTCTTTTACTTTCCTTGTCAGCCAGGATTGCTTAGCCCTGCCATTTGAGAAATTCTTCTTCTGTGGGACGTATCAATCCTGTGTTTTATGAACTATTCCCAGAAACTTCAGCCATCTCTGCTCTGCTGTCATCCCCACTAGTATCATCCTTCAATCCATCTGGGCAAGCTCCTCACTCATACCTCTGTAATTTTTCTTGATAGATTTAACTTTTGTTTCTCCCTCTCATATTGTGGTATGAATTCAATCATATTATGATCACTGTCTCCTAAGGGTTCCTTTACAATTAGCTCCCTAATAAGATATGAGTTATTACACAACACCCAATCTAAGATGACCTTTGCCGTAGTAGGCTCAAGCACAAGCTGCTCTAAAAAGCCGTCTTGTTGGCATTCAACAATTCCCTTGCTTGGGTTCCAACACAAAACTGATTTTTCCAATCATCTTGCATATTGAAGTCCCCCATTACAATTGTGTCATTACCCTTATTACAAACCTTTTCCAGCTCCTTTTCCAAACTTAACCCCACATCTTGGCTTCTATTTGGAGGCCATATATGATGGTCCCATAATGTCTTTTTTACCCCTTCAGTTTCTTAATTTCACCCATAAAGTTTCATCATTCTCTGACCTTATATCACCTCATTCTAAAGGTGTAATTTCATCTCTCACCATCTGAGTCACACCACTGCCTGTCCTTTAGTTATAAAGTGTATTCTTTGATATTCAGCTCCCAACTATGGCCTTCTTTCAGCCATGGCTCGGTGATGCCCACAGCGTCATACCAACCAATCTGTAATTGCACCACGACTTCATCCACCTTAGTCCAATTGCTGTGGACATTTAAATATAACACCTTCAGTTCTGCATTCTTCGCCTTTTTGAATTTTGTCTCTGTGGTACAATTTAACTCTTTGGTCTGTCTGCATTTGTACCTATTTATTGGCTTGTCCTTCCTTACATTCACGTTCCATCCATTATCTCCGTGTCATCCTCAGCTACAGCATATTGGTTCCCACCCACCTGTCATATTAGTTTAAACCACTAATTAATTTATTTATTCAGGGTCATTGGGGTTTGTGAAGGTACCTCCATGTGCAGAAAATTAAAGCAAGCATAAATGGCATTGAGCTCATCTGCGAATGAAGCCTTGGTTTTCACATATGTTGTTTGGTTTTGTTTTGTAGGAGGTAATATGATTCAAGCTCTGTTATATGTTTGACTCAGAATTGTCACTTCACATGTGAGATAGCTTTCTGAAGTTCCTACTTGGACTACTCGTACTTTCTTGAGTTGCCAGCCCTGAACACAACCAATCTAATTCTTGTCAGATTGGGGATCTTCATTCATCCAGGACTTCTGGCTGGAGAAGACTCTGAATGATTTTGTGGGTACACACTTATCCATGATGGTCTTTATAAAGTCATAGAATCATAGAGATGTACAGCACAGAAACAGGCCTACAGCCCATCCCCTCCATGCCAAACCATTTTAACTGCATACTCCCAATGGTTTGCAGTGAGAACATAGCCATTCATATCTCTACTATCCATGTGCATATCCAAACTTCTCTTAAACATTGTAACTGAGCTCAGTGGAGCACTTGTGCTGGTAGCTCATTCCACATTCTCACAACCCTCTGAGTGAAGGAGTTTCCCCTCATGTTCTCTTAAACTTTTCACCTTTTGCCCTTATCCCATGACCTCTGGTTGTAGTCCTGCCCAACATCAGTGGAAATAGCCTGCTTGGATTTACCCTATCCATACCCCTCTTAATTTTGTATATAAAATCTCCTCTCAAACTTCTATATTCTAAAGAATACAGTTAATCTTTTAATTTTTTCCTCATAACTCAGGTCCTCCAAACCTCGCAACATCCTTATAGATTTTCTCTGCACTTTTTCAGCCTTGTTTACATCTTTTCTGTAGATAGTTGATGAAAACTGCATTCATTACTCCAAATTAGGCCTCACCAAGGTCTTATACAACTGCAACATAACATCCCATCTTCTGTATTCAATACATTGATTTATGAAGGCCAATGTGCCAAAAGCTTTCTTTAGGACCCCATCTACCTGTGGCACCACTTTCAACAAACGATGTACCTGTCTTCCCTGATCCCTTTGTCCTACCAAAGTCCTTAATAACTGTTGCATATTCATTCAGATTCTGAGTTCTTGAACATGGCCCAGTCCATTTACTTGAAGCAATCCTTTCGCCACTTCTATGCCTTCTGTGACCAACTCCTTGCTGTCCTTAACCCCGGTGCTTTGCTTGTTAGTCTCTCCCTAGATGCAGGTAGGAGGAGGACAGCCAGAAGTTCAGATTTCCTGAAACACAATCTAGGGTTGGAACAGTAAGCATTCTTGATGGTAGTGCAGCAGAGGTCGTTTGTGTTTGGTCCTCTGGTGCTGCTGGTGATGTGTGATGGTAGTCAGGCAGAAATTTCTTCAAGATAATCAAACTAAAGTACACAGGTAGGTTGTTTCTTGTTTGTTAATCATGGCTCTCAGTACATCAAGTGTTTACTTGACAAATGACAATAGACAATAAACAATAGGTGCAGAAGTAGACCATTTGGCCCTTCGAGCCTGCACCGCCATTCTGAGATCATGGCTGATCATCTACTAACAATACCTGGTTCCTGCCTTGTCCCCATATCCCTTGATTCCCCTATCCATAAGATACCTATCCAGCTCCTTCTTGAAAGCATCCAGAGAATTGGCCTCCACTACCTTCCGAGGCAGCGCATTCCAGACCCCCACAACTCTCTGGGAGAAGAAGTTTTTCCTTAACTCTGTCCTAAATGATCTACCCCTTATTCTCAAACCATGCCCTCTGGTACTGGACTCTCCCAGCATCTGGAACATATTTCCTGCCTCTATCTTGTCCAATCCCCTAATAATTTTATATGTTGCAATCATATCCCCTCTCAATCTCCTTAATTCCAGCGTGTACAAGCCCAGTCTCTCTAACCTCTCTGCGTAAGACAGTCCTGACATCCCAGGAATTAAACTTGTGGCAATAGAAGACAATTCTGGCATCAATTATTAACTCCTCAAGACTTTCAAGATTTTAGCTATAAAACATGTGATATTACATGTTGAAATCATGTCACACTGAAAAAATATGCCATCTAACCATTCTCTCTTTTGTCCAGGAGGGCAATGGAGCATTGCTGTGAGAATGTGATAGAATTGGCTCTGCAGATAGCATTTAAATGCTGGGAAAGTTAAAGTGGAAGGGAAGAACACTGGAGACAATTGTTTTGTATGGAACATTTATGCATGCTTTGAGGCATGCAACGTAATGCTGGCCACAAAAACTACAGCCCTTCCAAATGAGCAGCCACTGTCTGTAACAACGGTAGATTTGAAAAGGATTCTGCAGAGACTCAACCCTTGTAAGGCTACTGCGTCAGACAACATCCCACGCCAAGTACTCTCGGAATATTCATGCCTGCTCACTGATACCTTCATGGACATCTTCAGCGCAACACTCATCCAGGCTGCTGTTCATGGATGATTCAAATTAACCGCCATCATTCCTATACTAAAGAACTCTACACATTTAGAAACAAATGACTACCGCCCAGTGGCAATCGTCCTGGAATGCTTTGAATTGCTGGTAATAGCACACATCAAAAACTCCAATCCTGTCACATTGGACACTTACCAATATGCTTACTAACAGAGCCATTCTACAACAGATGCCAGAGCACTGTCAAGCCCTAGGCCCTGACTCACTTAGAAAACAAGGACAATTATGTTAGAATGCTGTTTCTGGATTTCAGTTCAGCATTCAACACTATTGTCCCATAGACCTTGGTGAACTCCTTGGTCCACTGTGCAACTGGGTGCTGGACTTCTTAAACAATTGACTCAGATAATCAGAATGCACAACTGAAATCCCTCACCATCATTCTCAATATGGCAGACCCCAGGACTATGTGCTGAGCCCAGTGCTGTACACTCTGCTCCTAAATGACCACACAGCCAAACACTCGTCATCATATTGTCAATTCCGCAGATGTCAACAGTGGTGGGGCACATCGCTAACAATAATGAGACAGCCTACAGGGAGGAAGTGTAAGAGCACAAGGCCTAGTGCCAAGCCAATAGCCTCTTTCTCAATGTCAACAAGACAAAGATGGTTATTGACTTCAGGACAACTCACACTGCTCACACACCTCTTTCCATTGGTGGCACAGCAGTGGAAACTGTGAGCAATTTCAAACTCCTACGAGTGCACAGCATGCACAAACACTTGTGGTACTGGAACACATCCAACACAACCAGGAAAGTCCACCAATGCCTTTACTTTCTGTGGACTCTGAAGAGAGCTGGACTGTGCACATTTATACTCACATCCTTATACAGATGCGCAGGAGAGAGCATATTGACATGCTGCATTATGCAAGGTACATAAACCACACTGTGGCGGACAGGAACACTACAATGAGTAGTGAAAACTGTGAAATGCATCAACAGCACCAGCTTACCCATCATCAAGAACATACATACAGAAAGGTGCTGGAACAAGGCCAATAACTTCACAAAGGATCCCACCCGCCCTGCTCATGCACTGTTTGTCCCACTCCCATCAGGAAGGAGGCTACGTAGCATTCACCCCAGGATCACTAGTCTCAAAAACAGTTTCTTTCCCCACCCAGTAAGGTTGATCAACACCTCCTCCCATTAACCCACTTCTTTACACCACCTCATCACCACTATCTTGTCATTTCTTGTCAGTGTCACCTTATGTACAGACACCAGTGCCTAGCATCACTTTATGGATTTGCAATCAATCCATGTGTACTAGCTATCTTATGTACTGTATTTATATTTATTGTGTTTTTTATTCTTATGTACTTGTGTGCTTTTGTGCTGCATTGGATCTGGGGTAATAATTATTTTGTTCACTTTTACACTTGTGTACTGGAAATTACATTACACAATCTTGAATTTTGATTATTAAATAATCTTGAAGTGGAGAATGATTGGAAGGGAGATACTAAATATGCAATTGCTTTCTGGCACAGCAAATAGTTACAAACCTGGAATGCTCAGAGGAGTAGTAGAGAGAGATACAATTGTAAAATTCAAAAGACACTCAAAAGTAATTGAAAAGGGACATTTTTCAGGAATGTATGCATGTAGAAGTGTGGGGTTGTGTAGGATTAATCTATTAGCCAGGTGGTATCCTGACCTCCTTCCGTGCTCTAACCTTTGTGTGTGTGTAAATGTGGAGGTGACAGCATGATGTAATTTCAAAGGGAGATACTGGCTTTTTCTCTTTGCATGTGGGATGTGTGATTGAAAGTCAGGAGATCATGCCATAGCGCTTGTTTTAAGAGAAGAACCTTTAAAGGGTTCAAGGATTTGGGGGTGATATCAATCAGAGATGTCTTCAAGTCAAAGACTATTAGAAGGAGCTGGTCTTAATGTGGGAAAGGGTGGGGTGGGTTGTTGTGCATAAGGATAAAGCAAAGTATTTTATCTCCCCTGCTGGTCCCTTGGTTAGATACCATGAAACTAAGACCATGCTCTCTCAGGATACATAAGACTGCAGATATTGGAATCTGGAACAAGAAGAAACTGGAGGGACTCTATCCAGATGAAGGGTCTTGACCTGAAAGGTCAAACGTACACTTTACTTCATAAGAACATAAGAAATAGGAGCAGGAGTAGGCCATCTGACCCATCGAGCCTGCCCCCCATTCAATAAGATCACAGATAATCTGTCCGTAAACTCAGCTCCATCTGCCTGCCTTTTCCCCATAACCCTTAATTCCCCTACTATGTAAAAACCTATCCAACTGTATCTTAAATACATTTAATGCTTCCCTGGGCAGAGAATTCCACAGATTCACCACTCTCTGGGCAAAACAGTTTCTCCTGATCTCTGTCCTAAATCTTCTCCCCTGAATCTTGAGGCAATGTCCCCTAGTTCTAGTCTCACCTACCAATGGAAACAACTTTCCTACTTCTAGCTTAACTATCCCTTTCAAAATTTTGTATGTTTCTATATGATTCCCTCTCATTCTTCTGAACCCCAGAGAGTATAGTCCCATGTGACGCAATCTCTTCACATAAGCTAACCCCTTCATCTCTGGGATCAACCTGGTGAACCTCCTCTGCACTGCTTCCAGAGCCAGAATATCCTTCCTCAAGTATGGAGACCAGAACTGCACACAGTACTCCAGGTGCGGCCTCACAGGTACCCTGTATAGTTGCAGCATGACCTCCTTGCTCTTGAATTCAATCCCTCTAGCAATGAAGGCCAACATTCCGTTTACGTTCTTAATAACGTGTTGCACCCGCAAGCCAACTTTTTGCGATTCATGCACAAGCACTCCCAAGTCCCTTTGCACAACAGCATGCTGAAATCTTTCACCATTTAAATAATAATCTGCTCTTCTATTATTCCTTTCAAAGTAGATGATCTTGCATTTGCCAACTTTGTATTCCATCTGCAAGACCTTGCCCACTCACTTAACCTATCTTTATCCCTCTGCAGACTCTCCACATCCTCTATACAATTTGCTTTTCCACTCAGTTTAGTGTCATCAGCAAATTTTGCTACGCTACACTCAGTCCTCTCTTCCAAATCATCAATATAATTGGTAAACAGCTGCAGGCCCAGAACCAACCCCTGCGGCATCCCACTCACCACTGACTGCCAACCGGAGAAACACCCACTTATACCAACTCTCTGCCTTCTATTGGTTAACCAATCCACTATCCATGCCAATACACTTCCTCTGACTCCATGCATGCATCCGTATCTTATTTATAAGTCGCTTGTGCGGCACCTTATCGAACACCTCTGGAAATCCAAGTATACAACATCCACCTGTTCCCCTCTATCCACTGCACTCATTATGTCCTCAAAGAACTCCAATAAGTTTGTCAAACAGGAGCTGCCCTTTCTGAATCCATGCTGCGTCTGTCTAATGGAACCACTCGTTTCTAAATGTTTCGCTAGTTCTTTCTTAATGACAGCTTCAAGCATTTTCGTGACTACAGATGTTAAGCTAACTCGCCTCTAGTTGCCCATCTTTTAGCTACATCCTTTTTTAAAAAGTGGCATTACATTTGCTGTCTTCCAATCTGCGAGGACCTGCCCAGAACCTGGAGCGTTTTGATAAATGATTACCAACTCATCTATATAACCTCCGCCAATTCCGTCACCACTCTGGGATGTATCCCATCAGGATCAGGGAACTTATCTACCTTTAGGACTTCTCGTTTGCTTGTCACTATCTCTTTAGTGACTGTGATTTTACCAAGGTCCTCACCTCCCATTTCGTCCATAGCATCCTCCTTTGGCATGTTAGACATGTCCTCCACCATGAAGACCAACACAAAATAGTCATTCAATGCCTCAGCCATTTCCTTATCACCCAATATCAATTTCCCCTTCTTGTCTTCCAAAGGACCTATGTTGACTTTAGCCATCCACTTACACTTTATATATTTATATAAACTTTTGCTGTCTGTTTTTATATTTTGTGCTAATTTATTTTCATACTCTATCTTTCACAGATACTATCTGGCCTGATGAGTTTCTTCTGCATGTCATTTATTTGTCTTGGGAGCACATTTATTGCCAGACCTCACCTCCCCAGGAAAATCCTACCCCGATTTCCCTAAAATGCAGCATTAGAGGTGGTTTATTCAACATGTCCCTGACATGGAAATCACATGTAGATCATGAGAGTGGCTGAATTTTCCACATGGTCTGAAATGACCTGGAATTGTCTGTATTTCTGTTTCACTTATTGATAAAACAATTGCTAATCATACACTGCCAAGGAGGAGATACAGCTGGATTTTCTGGTATTTAAGGATGTAAGTTAGGTGATATTAGGCAGATACAAATTGCTTCAAGATTTCCCCTTAATAAATCTATGGATTGTTCAACAAAATATCTCTAGAACAATTGGGGCACCATTTGAATTGAAACTTTGGTTAGTATGATATCCTGGAGGGTTACCTTTAATTTTCTGATAATTTTCTACACATGCTCAGGAAATGGATCACCTGCAGAATTAGCATTTACAATCAATTCGTCATGCTCCCTTGAAATTAATGGCTTGCTGAGCCTTATCAGAGGTCAGCCAGGAGGCCCTCTGTAAGTATAGTTATTGTATTGGACTAATGAACCAGAGACCTGAATTAAAAACCCAGTACTGAGATGAGGAATTTGAATCCAGATTGATTATCTAGAATTTAAAACAAAACATCCAGATTAAGCAATAACCATAATACTACCAGATTATTCACCAGCCACCCTCAGAAAGAGAAAATCTGCAGTCCTTCCTCGTTTAGCTTGTATATGACTCCACAACCCACTACAGTGTTCAGTGTATGGTAAGTTCATTCTCAATGGGTAACCGTACTCAAGGTATAACTGCCATGAAAATCAGTTTCTTTACTGTAGCAGCAGAGTACAATATTAACATATATTACATAAGTTTAAATTAACATAAAATATACATAATGTCAGAGTAATATTGGTGAAAATTGAGGGAAATACAGTATAGTCATGGGTAGAATTGGGTATTTTCCAGTCAAGGGGAATTTAGGATGATTGACAGTTGCTGGCCCACACTCAGGAAAATAATGTCAGCCGTGCTGCTGGGTTTGGTATCACATGTAGACCAGATGAGGAAATGGTTTTGATCCCTGAAGCACATTAGTGAAATAAACAGATTTTTACACCATTCTGCTCATTTTATGACCACAATGAGTAATATTACCTATTTTTAACAAAATACTTTAAATATTAACCAGCATTTGTCTCTTGGTGAATAATTCATATATTTTGGGTGCTCTTCAGGAACCAAACTACAGTGCTATCTCCAGTCCTAATGAAGGGTCTTGGCCTGAAATGTCAACTGTTTATCCCTTTCCATAGATGTGCCAGACCTGCTAAGCATTTTGTGTGTGTGTGACAGTGCTACTCTGTACGTCTCACACTGCAGTTTTCCAGTCTCCAGTATCAAACACAAGGGTCCAGTGCCTGGTTGCATAGCTTAGTTTAATTAAGGTTTGCAATTATAAAACTATTCCAACTTCCTCACTCTGCTTTCTATCCGAGGGCCAGTTCGAACACTGACCTGGAAGGGAGCTGCCATACTCATCTTTGTTCAGATTAAAAGCAATTGGTAACTTCAACCACACAGGGGCAGCACAGATCCATGTACACAGTTAGTAGGGCTGATGAGTTACTATGCACATGCCTTGGATTCAGACTGAAGTCAGCATCATCCAGTTATATTTTTGGTTTCACATTGCTGTTTGGTGGAGTATTTTGCAGAAGATTGGACAGCACAGTATGTGCAATAACGCTTCCTTCAAAAGGGTGACTTTTTTTAAATGTTGAGCAATTAAGTTGATCAAATGAAGCAACAAACGGGAAATGATGCTCATTGGGTAAGAAGATTTGATGAACCGAAAGTATCACCAGGGAAACAGATTGATAGCAAAGGGTTAGGGATCCATCACATTGGCTTTTCACTCAACCCTAGAACATCTGAACAGCTAAAATGCAAACATCAGAATGCTCTTTATCAACTGCTGCTCAGCATTCCACACCATCATTCCCTCAAAACTAATCAATAAGCTTTAAGACCTTGGTTGGCCTCAACACCTCTTTGTGCAATTGGATCCTCGATTCTCTCACTTGCAGACCTCAGTCAGTTTGCATTGGCTGCAATATCTCCTCAGCAATTTCCATCAGCTAAAATACACCACAAGCCTATGTGCTGAGTCCCCTTTACACTTATGAATGTGTGGATAAGCAGAGCTACAAGGCCACAATCTGTGTGGACTGGAAATAACATCTCCACCTTGCTGACAATTAACATTGGTGCTCTACAGGAATACGTGCTTAGCCCATTACTTCACCCTCTCTACGCCCATGACAATATGGCTATTTTTTAGCGTGTCGCACCAGACAGTCAGCCATTCTTGTCTGGCGCCTGGTGTCAGGATTGGTCTCCTTTCGGATTAACCAGGTCACGATGTGAACATTCCTGACTCGACCCTTGTTTTTTACGAAGCCGTGTGGCTAGCTCGACGCTCAACCCAGCACGGATGGAAAGCATGCTCAGGGGCGGCGCGACTTGGATTCGAACTCGGGAGCCTTCGCTCCAGAGTCCGGCACTGATGCCATTGCACCACCAGCCAGCCACTATATGGCTAAGCATAGTTCAAACAGCATTTATAAATTTGCTGATAAATACAGCCATTGTTGGCAGCTGTTCAGAAGGTGACAAAAGGACATATAGGAATGAGATATACCAGTTAGTTGAGTGGTGTCGCAGCAACAACCTTGCACTCAGTGTCAGCGACACCAAAGAGCTGGTTGTGAAATTCAGGAAGGGTAAGATGAGGGAACACAAACCAATCCTCAGAGAGGGATCAGAAGTGCAGAGAGTGAGCAATTTCAAGTTCCTGGGAATCAATATCCCTGAGGACCCAACCTGGACACATTGATGCAGCTACAAAGTAGGCATGACAGTAGTTGTATTTCGTTAGGAGTTTGAGGAGATTTGATCTGTCAACTAAAACACTCGAAAACATCTACAAGCATACCTGGAGAGCATTCTGACTGGCTGCATCACCGTCTGGTATGGCGGGAAGGAGGCTACTGCATACCAGGCGTTGTGTGTGTGTACGTACATATATATGTATCTTCTTAATGTAACTCAGTTTTTTTCCTCTATATTTATTTAGCATATATTTCATTGTACTGTTGCCATAAAGGTAACACATTTCACAACCCATGCTGGTGATATTAAATCTGATTCTGATATTCAAATTTGCTGATGATGCTATGGTCATTGGCAGAAACAAATGTGGTGATGGATCAGCATGTAGGAAGGAACCTGAAAATTTAACTGACTAGTGCCACAGCAACAACCTCTTTCTCAATGTCAGCAAGACCAAGGAGCTGATTTTAGAGTTCAGAAGGAGGAAACCATGGGCCAGTCTTCATCTGAGGACTGGAGGTGGACTGGTTAGCAACTTTATATTCCTTCGTGTTTTCTTTTTAAATAACCTGTCCTGGGCCCAGCATATAAGTGTAATTATGAAGAAAGCACAGCAGTGCTTCTCTCGGAATTTGTGAAGGGTCAGCATGACATCTGAAACCTCGACAAACATCTGTAGCTGTGTGGTGGGGAGTATAGTGACTGGTTGCATCACAGCCTGGGATGGAAACACCAATGCCCTTGAATGGAAATTCCCACAATAGGCATTGGATATGTCCCAGTCCATCACAGATAAAACCGGCCCCACCATTGAGCACATCCACACGGAGCACTGTCAATGGAAAGGAGCATCCTTCATCAAGAATAACCAAACCCCCACCCCTCACCCAGTCATGCTCTTTTCTCACTGCTGCCAACAGGAATGAAGTACAGGATCTTCAGGACTCACACCACCAGGCTCAGGAGCAGTTATTACCCCTCAACCATCAAGGTTTTGAACCAAAGGGGGTAACCATTCAACTTCATTTGACCTATCACTAAACTGTTCACAAAACCTATGGACTCACTTCCAAATACTCTTTATCTCATGTTCTCAATATTTATTGGTTACTTGCTAATTTATTTATTTGCTTATTTATTTATTATTTCTTTCATTTAGTATCTGCAGAGTTTGTTGTGCTTTGCACACTGGTTGAACTCTCAGTTGATGTGGTCTTTCATTGATTCTCTTATGTTTATTATTCTATTATGGTTTATTGAGTATGCTCACTAGAAAATGAATTTCAGTGTTGCATGTGGTAACATACAGATCTATTCACTTAGATAAAAAAATTCACTTTGAATTTTGAATCAATGCATTTTAGGGAATTTTTATGAGGTAAAAAAACAAGTAGGGTTGAGGAACATGTGGTTAAACTGGAAGTTTCAGAAAGAGCTCTTCTTAATTCATTTGAATAATTAGACCATAAGATATTGGAGCTATTTAGCCCATTGAGTCTGCTCTGCATTTTCATCATGGCTGGTCCATTTTTCCTCTCAATACCAATCTCCTGCTTTTTCCCCAATTACCTTCATGCCCTGAAAAATCAAGAATCCATCAGCCTGGGCTTCCACAGCTGCCTGTGGCAATGAAGACCACAGATTAACCATTCTCTGGCTAATGAACTTCCTCCTCATCTCCGTTCTAAACCAATGCCACTCTGTTCTGAGGCTGTGTTCTCTGGTCCTAGAGTCTCCCACCATAGGAAACATCTCCTCCAGATCCACCCCATCAAGGCTGTTCACCAATTGATAGGTTTCAATGAGATCACCCTTCATTCTTCTGAATTCCAGTGAACATTGGCCCAGAGCCATCAAATGCTCTTCATATGGCAAGCCTTTCAATCCTGGAATTATTTTTGTGAACTTCCTTTGAACTCTCTTCAGTGTCAGCACATACTTTCTAGGACAAGGGGCCCAAAACTGCACACTACAAACCAAGTGAGGCCTTCCCAGTGCCTTAAGATTTCTCAACATTACATCTTTGATTTTATTTTCTAGACTCCATGAAATGTATGCCAACATTGCATTTGCCTTCCTCACCACAGACTCAACCTGCAAATTAACGTTTAGGTTTTTTTTTTATCAATTATGCTATTGTTTGCACTGTTTTAACTATATGCTGTAATTATGTGGTTTTGTGCGAGTTTTGTAGCTTTAGAATTTGGTCTTGCTTTTGTCTGGTGGATTTGGAGCTCCTTTCCAGGGAACACGCTAGACAGTAGTGCAATATTAATATGCAGCAGCCTCTCCGGACTCTGGATTGGGGATTGCCAAACGTTACATGCATTTTCTGGTGTAGTCTGTTTTGTCATGTGCTTTTGTGATATCATTCTGGAGGAAGGTTGTCTCATTTTTAAACTGCATTGCATTTGTGGTTTCTAAATGACAATAAACTGAATCTGAATCTGAATATGAATCTGAATTTCTGATTTTTGAATTTTCTCTCTATTTAGAAAATAGTGCATGACCTTACACTTCCTGACACTGTATTCCATCTACTACTTCTTCACCCATTCTCCTAACCTGTCTAAGTCCTTCATAGCCTCTGTACTTCACAAAACTCCCTCCCCTCCACTTATCTTCATATCATCCACAAACTTTGTAACAAAGCCATAATTTCCATTATCCAAGTCATTGACATGTAACATAAAAAAGAAGTGGACCCCACGCAGAACCCTGTAGAATGCCACTAGTCACTGCATCCAACCAGAAAATGCTCCTTTTATTCCTGCTGTTAGCCTCCTGCAAATCAGTCACTGCTTTATCCATGCTAGTATCTTTCCTGTAATACCATGGGTTCTTAACCTGTTAAGCAGCCTCATGTGTGGCACTATGTCAAAGGTCTTCTGAAAATTCAAATACACAACATCAACCAATTCTCCTTTGTGTTAGTATTTCTTCAAAGAATTCCAACAAATTTGTCAGGCAAGATTTTCCCTTGAAGAAACCATGCTGACTATGGCCTATTTTATCATGTGCCTCCAAGTACCCTGAGACCTCATCCTTATCGATCGACCCCAACATCTTCCCAACCATTGAGATCAGAATAATTGGCTTATAATTTCCTTCCTTATGCCTTTCTCCCTTCTCGAAGAGTGGAGTGACATTTGCAATTTTCTAGTCTTCCAGAACCATTCCATGATTCTTGAAAGATCATTACTAATGCCATACATAATCTCTTCAGCTACCTCTTTTAGAACCCTGGAAATATATATATCCCGTGGATTCCGAACTGTTTCCTGAAATTCCAGCTATTGCTGCTCTGCTGGCATCCCTGCCAGTGTTCTATTTCAATCAATTTCGGCTAACTCCTCCCTCTTGCCTCTTTACTCCACTGTAATCCTGATGCATCTGACTTTAGCTTCTCTTTCTCAAATTTCAGGGTGAATTTGATCATATTAAGATCACTTACCCCTAATGATTCTTTTACCTTTAGCTCTCTAATCAATTCTGGTTCATTGCGTAACATCCAATCCAGAATAACTGATCCCCTAGTGAGTTCAATCATGAGCTGCTCTAAAAAGCCATTTTATAGGTTTTTTAGAAAGTCCTTTCTTGGGATCTAGTACCAACCTAATTTTCCCAATCTACCTGAATATTGAAAGCCCCCATGACTATTGTAGCATTGATCTTTCGACATGTATTTTTTATCTCACATTGAAATTGATAGACCACATTCTTTCTACTGTTTGGGAGTCTGCATTACTTCCATCAGGGTCTTTTTACACTGGAATTTAGAAGGATGAGAGGAGATCTGATTGAAACATGTAAGATTATTAAGGGATTGGACACGCTGGAGGCAGGAAGCATGTTCCCGCTGATGGGTGAGTCCAGAACTAGAGGTCACAGTTTAAGAATAAGGGGTAGGCCATTTAGAACAGAGATGCGGAAAAACTTTTTCACCCAGAGAGTGGTGGATATGTGGAATGGTCTGCCCCAGAAGGCAGTGGAGGCCAAGTCTCTGGATGCATTCAAGAGAGAGTTAGATAGAGCTCTTATAGATAGCGGGGTCAAGGGATATGGGGAGAGGGCAGGAACGGGGTACTGATTGTGTATGATCAGCCATGATCACAGTGAATGGTGGTGCTGGCTAGAAGGGCCGAATGGCCTACTCCTGCACCTACTGTCTATTGTCTATTGTTTTTACCTTTGCAGGCCCTTAGTTCTATCCACAATGATTCAACACCTTCTGACTCTATGTCACCTCTCTCTAATGATTTGATTTCATTTTTTACCAGCAGAGCCAAGCCACCTCCCCTGCCTCCCTGCCTGTCCTATTGATACAATGTGCATCCTTGGACGTTAAGCTCACAGCCATGTTTCAATGATCCCCACCACATCATACATGTGTACAAGTTCATTTACCTTATTCCGAATACTATGCACATTCAAACGTGGCATCTTTAGTCCCATATTCACCCTTTATGATTTTGTCAACGTTTTACACTGCAACTCTTCCTGTTGATTGGAATGTTGTCCTATCCTCAGCCTTTCCTTGCTACATTGCCTTTGCTTGTAAACCAACCACCTCGTCCTCAGCAGCAACACTCATTTCCCATTCCATGCCAAGTTAGGTTAAACCTTCTTGACCAACTCTTGCACCAACACTCCATTTCTCATTCAACGCCAAGTTAGGTTAAAACTTCTTGAACAACTCCAGCAAACTTGACCACAAGGATATTGGACTCCCTCAGGTTTAGGTGTAGCTTTGCCTTTTTTTCAGGTCATACCTTCCCCAGAAGAGATCCCAATAATCTATAAATCTGAACACCTGCCCCTTCACCAGTTCTTCAGCCACACATTCTCATGCCAAATCATCCTTATTCTTACCCTCACTGGCATGTGGCACATGCAGAATCCAGAGATTATTACCATAGAGGTCCTGTTTTTCATCTTTCTACTCAGCTCCCTAAAATCTCTCTTCAGGACCTTGTCATCTTTTCATAGGTACCAATATGCACCAAGAATTATGAAGAACATAGAAAAATATAGCACGGAAATAGGTCCTTCACCTTCAATGTTGTGCTTAGCTAATCTAATCCCTCTGCCTGGACAGAGTCCATACCCCTGCATTCTCTGCACATTCATGTGCCCATCTAACAACCTCTCAACCTACTGACTTCACATTAAATGCATTTTCTCTGGTATTGGACTCGTTGGTTCTGGGAGCTAGATATGGTCTTTCATAGCCTCATAAACATCTATCAGATATCCCATCAGCCACTACTGCTCCAGAGAAAACTAACCAAGGCTAACCATCCTCCCCCCATAGCAGATGCCCTCTAATCCTGGCAGTATCCTGTAAACCTTCTTTGCATCATCTCCAAGGTCTCCACATTCTTTCTATAGTGAGGTGACCAGAATCGATTTCAGTACTGTTAGGTATACACCTACAGGTTGCCGTGGAGGGCATTCTGGGTCGATGACTTAGAAGCAAAATGAACAGCTGCACGTTTGGTCCTCATCTCTCCGTCTCTCATGTATGTTATTCAAAGTCACCTGGCTTCCCAGTACCACAACATAAAAACTGATGACGAGGTTGTAGTGCATTTAATACTTCAGTAATATTTGAGTAATATTTTGAAACCCCTTATCTCTAGCTCAAATCCAAACATCCTGAAAGCAGAATAGACTGCTCTTACAGAACTGCTGAAATGAAATACCTACAGCACAGAAGTAAGAATCTTAACCTGGGCCATTTCAGTAAAAATCTTAACTGTTACAATTGTAAATATATTACTTTTAATTAGCATTTTTGTTGTTTATGTAATTCATTATGGGTTATATGGTATGAAAGAAGTACGTGAATGACATTCATCATTAAACTACCTCATCATATGTGAGTGCCTCACTAAATAAAAACTAAGTAGAGATATGTTTTCCTTTTGATTAGTTTCTGGAGTTACAAAACATGAGATGACAAGTCCTTATCCAATATTTATTGTATTGTTGCCTTCGGCAAGAACAGTCCAAGTGGAAGAAATGTGGGTGAGCGAGAAAAAAATGCAGCATGCCACAAGAAGCGGGGTGAGTGAACGGCCATATGAAGCAGAATGACTTCAGGAATCTCAGGAGAGAGAACGAGAATGGGATGGTTAAATAAAACAAATAAGAAAGATAGATAAGACTAGTAAACTTTTCTGGAACCTGATTGTGTTTGAAGATGGCGACAATGTTTGGAAGTATAGGGCTGTATGATAAAATAACAGCAATGAAGAGTGTATACTGAAAGTTTTGAATAGTTTGCACTGGCACATTGAATTTCAGATGATATTCATGTTCCTACTTTTCTCACTGTGATGGGTGCAAAATCATTCAATTTATTATGAAATATAATGCTAAACCTGGCGATAAGCCTTTTGAGGACATTGTAAAAGTCTTAAAAGACCATTATTCGTCTTAACCCTTGATTATTGCTGAGAGATTTCGATTTCATAAAAGGGATCAAGAAGAAGTTGAGTCAATGTATTTTACAGTTTGTGACAGTCCTGAAGGAGTTGTCTGAACACTGTGATTTTGGGCAATCGCTGAGTGACAGATTACGTGACAGATTCATATATGGACTGTATAGTAAGGCAATTCAGAAACATTTGCTTACAGAGACAGACACATTACAAAGGGCAAATGAGATTAGTACATCTATGGAAATAGCAGCTAAAGAAGTACAGCTATTAAGCACATCTTTCCGAATTCATGAAGTTTCTACTGACTAAGAATAAGACACTTTTTGGCAATTATTGTTAGCGTTGTGACAAAACTGTACATTCAGGAAAAGAATGCTGGTATAAGGATTTAGATTGCCAAAGCTACGGCAAAAAGGGACATATAGAACACACTTGTAAAATAATAGACACTGTCAACAAAAATCACTGTTATAATGAAGAATGACTTTTGGAAAAACAAGAAAGAAACATATGAGCAAGGTGGAGCATACTGAGGACAGAATGAGTGACTCTCACTTTGTGTTGAAGAAGTTTTACATGTTCCATCTGTTTCAGGACACAGAGATGGCCATTGGGTAACCCCATGGTTCGATGGTTCAAGGATGAAGGTGGATATGGGAGCTGCAGTACCACTGGTGTCAGAGAAAATTTACACAGAGAAATTACAGTGTCTCACCCCAAAAGGGGCAAGGTTGACTTTAAAGATTTACACTGATGAGGTTGTTCCAGAGAGGGGAGTAATACATGTTACAGTGCAGATTAATGAACAAAGAAGGAAACTTCCACTGTACACCATTAAATTCACCGCTTCTGGGCTGCTCATGGTTGGAGCAGTTCAAATTCACTGGCGTGAAGAGCACTTGATTGGCAGGAGCTCTGATATATAAGAGCTATTGAAGAAACACCTAGAGACATAGAAAAACTACAGCACAACACAGGCCTTTCGGCCCACAATGCTGTGCCAAATGTACTTACTTTAGAAATTACTGAGGGTTACCCATAGCCCTCTATTTTTCTAAGCTCCATGTAGCCATCCAGAAGTATCTGAAAAGACCCTATCATATCTGCCTCCACCTCCGTTGCCGGCAGCCCATTCCGCGCACTCACCACCCTCTGCGTAAAGAGCTTACCCCTGACATCTCCTCTGTGCCTCCTTTCAAGCACCTACAACTATGCCCTCTCGTGCTAGCCATTTCAGCCCTGGGAAAAAGCCTCTGAATATCCACACGATCAATGACTCTCATCATCTTATACACCTCTATCAGGTCACCTCTCTTCCTTCGTCACTCCAAGGAGAAAAGGTCAAGTTCACTCAACCTATTCTCATAAGGCAAGCTCCCCAATCCAGGCAACATCCTTGTAAATCTCTGGATCCTTTCTATAGTTTCCACGTCCTTCCTGTAGTGAGGTGATCAGAACTGAGCACAGTACTACAAGTGGGGTCTGATCAGGGTCCTATATAGCTGTAATATTACCACTCAGCTCTTAAACTTAATCCCATGGTTGATGAAGACCAATGCACCATATGCCGCCTTAACCACAGAGTCAACCTGTGCAGCAACTTTGAGTGTCCTATTGACTTGGACCCCAAGATCCCTCTAATCCTTTACACTGCCAAGAGTCTTACCATTAATACTATATTCTGCCATCATATTTGACCTACCAAAATGAACCACCTCACAATTAGAAACATAGAAACATAGAACATGTACAGCATAATACAGGGCCACAAAGCTATGCCAAGCATATCTCTTCCTTAGAACTACCTAGGCTTTACCCATAGCCCTCTATTTTTCAAAGCTCCATGTAGCCATCCAGGAGTCTCTTAAAAGACCCTATCATTTTCGCCTCCACCACCACTGCCGGCAGCCTATTCCACGCATTCATCACGTTCTACATTAAAAAAAACTTACCTCTGACATCTCCTCCGTACCTACTTCCAAGTGCCTTAAAACTATGCCCTCTCATGCTAGCCATTTTAGCCCTGGGGAAAAGCCTCTGACTATTCACTTATCTGGGTTGAACTCCATCTGCCACTTCTCAGCTCAGTTTTGCATCCTATTGATGTCCTGCTGTAACCTCTGACAGCCCTCCACACTATTCACAACACCCCCAACCTTTGAGTCATCAGTACATTTACTTAGCCATCCCTCCACTTCCTCATCGAGCTCATTTATAGAAATCACAAAGAGAAGTGGTTTCCTGAACAGATCCCTGAGGCACACCACTGGTCACCGACCTCCATGCAGAACATGACCTGTCTATAACCATGCTTTGCCTTCTGTGGGCAAGTCAGTTCTGGATCCACAAAGCAAGGTCCCCTTGGATCCCATGCCTCCTTACTTTCTCAATAAGCCTTGCATGAAGTACCTTATCAAATGCCTTGCTGAAATTCATATACACTACATCTACTGCTCTACTTCCATCAACGTGTTTAGTCACATCCTCAAAAAAAGTACTCAGTGTTCAGTACCTAGAGGTACTCAGCAAAGAAGTGGGCAGTATGAGGGGAATCTGTTCAGCTCAGGTTCTTAGTGGAGGTGGCTGCTGAGCCTCAGTGGTGGCATGGATAAAAAGAATGAATTGAAAAAAAGATCAATTAAATGATACAAAAAAGTGGAACATATAGATCTTCCAAGTAAAAACTGCTAGAGATCAAAGAGTACCCATATGCAAAGCAGATATCTGTATGTATTTTGGAATAATATATCAGGGAATACATCTGAGACCCTGAAAGATGGCATGCATCCTTGTATCGCAGTCCTGCCAGTAGTTCGCCACTGGATGTGACCACGAAGGACTATGTTTCAGACTTGGAGAGAGCACTTCTTAAGTAAAGAGTTACAGATCCACACGAGAGAATAAAAGCAGAACATCCTGATGTTGTATTCTGTCTTTAGTGCTGAAGCTGTGATGATGGCTGTCATGTGACCAATACTTCCAATAGTCAACAATCTTGAAGCCCATTGGAAAATAAAAAGAAAGAAAATATTTGCAGGTTGGGTTGCTGGTGAAGAATTGGATGTGGGTGCATGATAACACAAAGAAACTTTGATTGGAATGGCAGAGACAAAGACTTGTGTGACAGAAAGTGCTTTAGGGGAGAGTTTGGTGACAGCAAGTGTGTTTTTGATGAGTGGAGGTGAAGTTCCATGGGAAGCAGTCTTGCCTAAACCCTCAGTAAAGGACTTTGCAAAGATGTGGCATGACTTCTAAAACTTTGACAAGCTTCTATAGCTGTGTGGTGGAGAGTATATTGACTGGCTGCATCACAACCTGGTCTGGAAACACCAATGCCTGAATGGGAAATCCTAAAAAAGGTAATAGATACAGCCTAGACCATCACAGATATCACTCTCCCCACCATTGAACACATCTACATGAAGTGTTGTAAGAAAGCAGTATGCATCATCAGAGACCCCCACCACCCAGGTCATGCTCTCTTCTTGCTGCTGCCATCAGGATTTGCACCACCAGGTTCAGGAACAGTTACTACTCCTTAACCATCAGGATCTTGAACCAAAGGGGATAACATCACTCAACTTCACGTGCCCTATCATTGAAGTGTTCCCACAACCTATAGACTTTCAAGGAGTCTTCATCTCATTTTGTAGATATTTGTTCATTCATTCAATTGTTTGTTTATTTATTTACTTATTTACTTACTGATTATTTATTTCTTTTTGCACCTGCACAGTTCGTTGTATTTTGCATTCTGGCTGTACACCCAGTTTTCATTGACTCTATTATGGTTATTATTCTATTATGGATTTATTGAAAAAGCACACAAGAAAATAATTCTCAGGGTTGTATATGGTAATATATATGTACTTTGACAGTGAATTAATTTGAACTTTCTTGAAGAAAGCTGCTCCTAGACTAGCATCAATGATTGAATCCATGTTTGGTGACATCAGTTTTATCTATCTAGTTCATTCAATGGTTTTCGGGTAACTGAAGTAGACCAGATAGTCTCTCCCATAGCCTGCAGTCGGCACCACATGAAGAACTTGAGAGACTTGCTCATCTGGAGCAGAAGATCCCAACATCTCTTTCACAGCTTGGAAATTATTTGGCTCCCATTCCATCATGAGAAGATAATAAAGAGATTAATAAAAAGGTTAATATATTAGAAATACTGCGAAAAACAAATGTGGATGTGAAACCACTGTTGTCCAGACTCACAAGGAGAAACTAAAGGGGAGTTCATAGACTGGAGTAGGTTTGTCTGTGGAAAAGGTGGAAGCAAGACTGAAAGGTCTCAAAATGGAACCCGAGAAGAAGTTTGCTCATGGTGAATCATCTGGAACAGAATCTAACTGCATCATCTCGTCCTTAACAAATACAAAAAAAAAGACACAGGTATGTTTGTTTCCAAAAAGCTAGTTAACAGTATGAAGACAAGTGGAATCTTGCCTTCTCCCCCCCTGAAATTCTACTGTCCCTTGTAATGTGACCTCCATTCCCAGATATTCTAGGTGACCTGCTTGGCAGTCGGAATCATTACATGCAAGTCTTTAATCAGCAAAGCCATTCGTCCCCTGTCGCCTGTGCTTTCCGAGGTGCTCCCCTGCTGACAATACAGTATCCAGCCAAGTTTAAAATAAGGGAGGGGGGGAAGGATGTGTTATGGATTGCTGTCAAGTGTCCCAGTGTGATATGTGGTGAACATAATATGAGAAGGCATTCCAGGAGACAATTTCCAAATAAAGTAAACAGCAGTACATTTGTTCCTTGCCTCTCTGTCTCCCGTGTACTATTCAAGGCCACCCAGCTTCCAGGTGCAAGTGCAACCTAAACCAGAATTTTACAAAGTTGGAACATAACTTACTGGCTCTTGAACTCAATGCTTTGACTAATAAAGGCAATTACAAAATCTATTTTCATAGTGAAGTTATAGGTTGAAGACTTCAGGTGCAAAGTTTTAGTCTTAGTCTGACACTCTCTTTAAAATTAAATTGCCTCTTTGTGAGTGTTGAGGCAAAACTTTATGATTACAAAATAATAAAAGTGCATTAAATATGTCAGATATTCAGATATATGGAATTTATTTTTCAATATCTGCATCTGTTCATTAATTTTATATGTCTGAATTTGAGATGTGTTGAATTAATGATCCACAGATATGCAGATAACTTTCCTTCCATCTTCTCTCTCCACATTAGAAATCTGTCCTGAAGAAGAGAAGGGTCCCAGTCAAATCATTGACTGGATATTCTTTGCCATAGATGCTGCCTGAGCTGCTGAGTGCTTCCAGCATTTTATGTGCATTACTTTGGATTTCTAGCATCCAAGGGCTCTTTCATGTTTAAAGAAGATGCAAAGGCTTGAAACGCTCCATAAGACTCAAGGACAACTTCTATCCCATTGTTATATGACTCATTGTGTTTTATATATATATATACATTGTTATATCCCATTGTGAAACTCATGTATGATAAATTTAACTTATCGTGCTCCTGGAACCTTTATCCTAAATTCTGTTAATGCTTTTCCCTAGTACTACCTCAATGTATCTGTGTTTTGAAATGATTTGCAGAGATGACACATAGAGCAAAGTTTTCCATTGTATCTCTCTATATGTAACAATAATAAACAAATTAACAATGTTATCCACTTTTCCAGGATGAGGATTAAGAGAATGTATTTTCCTGATTGATATAAAATTAGTGGGTATATTGTCAGATATTGTGTTGGTGTGTGGCCTAGTGGATAAGGCATCGGTCTACTGATCTGAAGGTCACTGGTTCGAGCCTCAGCTGAGGCAGCGTGTTGTGTCCTTGAGCAAGGCACGTAACAACATATTGCTCTGTGACGACACCGGTGCCAAGCTGCATGGGTCCTAGTGCCCTTCCCTTGGACAACATCGGTGGTGTGGAGAGGGGAAGGATTGCAGCTTGGCAACTGCCAGTCTCCTATACAACTCTGCCCAGGCCTGCACCCTGGAAACCTTTCAAGGCACAAATCCATGGTCTCACGAGACTAATGGATGCCTATATAAAATTGTCAGATGAAGAGGTTGACTATTATGAAAGAAGGAGGAATTTCTTTTCTCACAAGTTCTGAATCAAGTCTCTGGATATCGAATCATTAAATATACTCAGGGTTAAGATAAACAGATCTTTGGAGTGTAATGGAATTAAGCATAGGAAAATAGAGTTAAGGTGAAGGATCAGATCAGCTATGATCATATTGAAAGACACATTTGGTGGGAAGAATCAGTGGTCTACTGCTTTAACAGATGTCCTGGTGTCAACTGGTCTGTGCAGGTTACATTCATGAGTTCCCATAGATTGTTTCCTTTGTGCGAAGTAGGACTCCACTCAAAGAAGTACTTTCTCTTTGTTGCCTGTTAACATTACTTTAACTCTTGTTCCAACGCTGTCTTCATATCAAATGTAGACACTCTCACTTTACCTCTGAATTCTGCTCTTGGCTCCCTCCGTAGATTACCTATAATCCTTGCTGCCTCATTTAGCAACCAGAATAATCAAAGACCCCATCCACACACCCAATTGAGCAGAAGATATAGAACCCTGAAAACATGTATCATTCAATGAGGAAGTGCAGCTTCCACCCTGCTGTAATAAGACAGTCGAATGTTTCCCTAGTACACTAAGATAGGCTCAAGCTCATAGTCTACCTTGTTATGATCTTGCACCTTATTGTTTACATGCACTACATTTTCTCTGTAGCTGTTACATTTTATTTTGTATTCTGCTATTATTTTACCTTGTTCTATCTCAATACACAATGTAATGATTTGACCTGTATGATCAGAATACAATGTAAGCTTTATACTGTATTTTCTGTGAAAAAGTCCCAGTGAGAGAGTGTGCAAAATTTGATCTGCAGTTAGGGAAGCATTTTGCATCCAGTGATTATAATGCCATCAGTTTCAAAGTAATTATGGAAAAGGATAAGTCAGGTCCTCAGGTTGAGATTCTAAATTGAAGAAAGGCCAATTTTGATCGTTTCAGAAAGGATCTGGACTGGGATAGCTTGTTTTCTGCCAAAGATGTACTTGGTAATAAATCAGAGGCCTTCAAAAGTTAATGGAACCTTGGTTTTCAAGAGATATTGAGGCCCCAGCTTAGAAAAAAGGGAAGGTGCAGAGCAGGTATAAGCAGGCAGAAACAAATACGTTATAAGAGAATGCAAGAGAACACTTAAGGAAATTAGAAGGGCTAAAAGAAGACATGTTAGCATTCATTTCAAGTGGTCTAGAATACAAGAGCAAGGATGTGATGCTGAGGCTTTATAAGGCACCAGTGAGGCCTCACCTTGCATATTGTGAACAGTTTTGAGCCCGTCATCTTAGAAAAGATGCGCTGGCATTGGAGAGGGTCCAGAGGAGGTTCACAAGGATGATTCCAGGGATGAAAGGGTTATCATATAAGGAACGTTTGATGGCTCTGGGTCTGTACTCACTGGAATTCAGAAGGATGAGGGGGAATCTCGTTAAAACCTTTTGAATGTTGAAAGGCCCAGACAGAGTAGATGTGAAAAGGATGTTTCTCATGGTGGGGGAGTCTAGAACAAGAAGGCACAGCCTCAGTATAGAGGGGCACCCTTTCCAAATGGATGCAGAGAAATTTTTTAGCCAAAGTGTGGTGAATTTGTTTCCATATGCAGCTATGGAGGCCAGGTTGTAGGGTGCATTTAAGGTGGAGATTGATATGTTCTTGACTGGACATGGTATCAAAGGTTATGGGGAGAAGGCTGGGAGCTGGGGTTGAGGAGGAGGGAAAAAAGGATCAGCCATGATTGAATGGTGGAGCAGACTTGATGGGCCAGATGGCCTAATTCTGCGCCTATGTCTTATGGTCTAGCAGACAAGGAGAAGGAGAATCCTAATGGCTTGTATATTAAGAGCAACAGGATAGCTGAGGACAAAATTGGTCTCTGGAAGATCAGACAGGTATTCTATGTTTGGAGCCAAAAGAGATGGGGGAGATCATAGAAGGATTCTTTGCAACTGTGTTTACTTGGGAGATGGACACAAAGTCTATAGATGTGAGGAAATTCAGCAGTGAGGTCATGGACTGTATACAGATTACAGAGGAGGTGTGGTTTGCTGTCTTGCAGCAAATTAGCGTGATAAATTGCCAGGGCCTGACAAGCTGTTCCCTCGGACCCTGTCAGAGGCTAGTGCAAGAATTGTAGAAGTCCTGGCAGAGATATTTAAATCATCCTTGGCCACGGGTTGGGTGCTAAAGGATACCCAATGTTGTTTGGTTGTTTAAGAAAGGCTCAAAGAATAAGCCAGAAAATTATAGGTCAGCAAGCCTGACATCTGTGGTGGGAAAGTTATTGTAAGAGATTCTAAGGGTCTGGATATATCAAAGGTTCAATTTAATGTCAGAGAAATGTATACAATATTCATCCTGAAATGCTTTTGCAAACAACCACAAAAACAGAGGAGTGCCCCAAAGAATGAGCGACAGTTAAATGTAAGAACCCCAAAGTCCTTCCCTTCAGCTAACAACGATCCCCCAATATAAGTATTTGGATAAACAGGGTCTGATTAGGGATAGTCAACATGGCTTTATACATGGTAAATTGTGTTTCACCAATCTTAGATTTTTTTGAGGTAATTACTGGGAAAAGTGATGAAAGCACAGCAGTGAGTGTTATCAACATGAATTTTAGCAAAGCCTTTGACAAGGTTCCACATGGGAGATTGGTCAGGAAGATTCATTCATATGGCATTCAAGATGAGGTAGTAAACTGGATTAGTCATTGACATTGCAGAAGGAGCCAGAGAGTGGTTCTGGATGGTTGCCCGTCTGACTGGAGGCCTGTGAGTAGTGATGTGCTGCAAGGATTGGTGCTGGGTCTTTTGTTGTTTGTCATCTATATCAAAGATCTTAATGGTAATATGGTAAATTGGATCAGGAATCTGTGAATGACACTAAGATTGGGGGTACAGTGGACAGCAAGGAAAACTGTTAAAGCTTATAGTGGGATCTGGGCAGCTAGAGTAGTGGGCTGAAAAACGGAAGATGGAGTCTAATGCAGAGAAGTGTGAGGTGTTGCACTTTGGAATGACCAACCAGGGTTGCTCTTAAACTGTGCGTGGTAAGGCATTGTGGTAGGGCACTGAGGAGTGCACTAAAACAGAGGGATATGAGAATAGCAATCTATAATTTATTTAAAGTAATGTCATAGAAACATAGAAAACCTCCAGCACAATATAGGCCCTTCAGCACACAAAGTTGTGCTGAACAGGTCCCTAAGTTAGACATTACTAGGCTTACCATAGCCCTCTATTTTTCCAAGCTCCATGTACCTATCCAAAAGTCTCTTAAAAGACCCTATCATATCTGCATCCACCACCATTGCCGGCAGCCCATTCCACGCATTCTCCACTCTCTGAGTAAAAAACTTACCCCTGACATCTCCTCTGTACCTACTCCCCAGCACCTTAAACCTGCATCCTCTTGTGGCAACCATTTCAGCCCTGGGAAAAAGCCTCTGACTATCCACACGATTAATGCCTCTCATCATCTTATATAGGGTCAGAAAGAAAGCTTTTGGCACATTGGCCTTCATAAATCAATGTATTGAGTACAGGAGTTGGGATGTTATGTTTAAATTGTATAAGATGTTGGTGAGGCCTAATTTGGAGTCTTGTATGCAGTTCTGGTCAACTGTCTACAGGAAAAATGTAAGTAAGATTGAAAGACTGGAGAGAAAATTTACAACATTTACAACAGCTAGGACTTGAGGATCTGACTGATAGGGAATGGTTGAATAGGTTGGGACTTTATTCCATAAGAGCAAGAGATATAGGAGCAGAAGTAGGCATTCGGCCCATTGAGTCTGTTCCGCCATTCAATCATGGGCTGATCCAATTCTTCCAGTCATCCCCACTCCCCTCTCTTCTCCCCATACCCTTTGATGCTATCGCTAATCAAGAACCTGTCTATTTCTGCCTCCACAGCCACTTATGGCAACAAATTCCACAGATTTATCACCCTCTTACTAAGGAAATTTCTCTGCATCGCTCTTCTAAATGGATGTCCTTCAATCCTGAAGTTGTGCCCTCTTGTCCTAGACTCCCCTAGCATGGGAAATAACTTTATCATATCTAATCTATTCAAGCCTTTTAACATTCAGAATGTTTCTATGAGATCCACCCCCGTCCCCCACCATTCTCTTGAACTCAAGGGAATACATTACTGAGGGGAGATTTGATAGAGGTACACAAAATTATGAAGTGTATAGACAGGGTAAATGCAAGCAGGCTTTTTCCACTGAGGTTAGGTGTGACTATAACTAGAGGTCTTGGGTTAAAGGTGAAAGGGGAACATAAGGAAGATCTTCACTCAAAGAGTGCTGAGGGTGTGGAATTAGCGAGTGGTGGATGCAGGGTCGATTTCATCATTCAAGAGAAACTTGGATAGGTACATAGATGAGAGTAGGATGGAGGGATAGAGTCTGGGTGCAGATTGATGGTGCTAATTAGGTTGATGGTTCGGCGCAGGCTAGGTGGGCCGAAGGACCTGTTTCTGTGCTGTGGTATTCTCTGATTCTAAAAGTACAGGTGGTGGCATTCTGAAAGACAAATACAACAGATACTCAACAGGTCAGGTATCTTTTATTTTTAAGAAACTGTTAGGCGTTCAAGGCAGCGACCTTTTATCAAGCTCAGCCCATCTTTGTGCAATTCAGACTGAACATGTGCACAATATCGGTATCAATTATAAAGTGATTTCTAACTGCTTGAACAGATGATTTATTTATGTGATCATAAAAGTTTTAACATGTTTGCTTAACTGAGGTTAGTCTTGGTTATTATTGCTTGTTAAGAGTGCAGAATTTGGACTTTCGAAATGCCGGCGTTTAACCATGAGTAAATCATCAGGCGTTAAATCCCCTGCAGCTGGTGGGACAGTTATCTACATGGCTCCCGAGCAGTATGAGCCAAACAAAGTGAAGCATGCAGATGTAAAACATGACATGTACAGGTAAATAGAACCCAAAGCATTTAGATAGTTTCTTAACATCATTTGCATAAAACAACATGCAATGAAATTTGATAAATTTGACACATTTTGCCTCAGTTAAGAAATCAGTCCAACTATTTACTGTGTGCAGCTTTGCAATGTGTACGTAATTATTTTTGTGCCAGAGCTGCACCCTGTATTCTAAGGTATTTCTATTTTCATGAAGAATTCACTGATAATGTAAAATCCTTTGGGCAGAGTATATTGTCAACAATTCACACATTCAACTATTTGAAATGCTAAATGAGTACTTTGAACCAAGCAGAAGGATTAGGAAGATGGTGAAAGTTGAGTGGGACATGCTAATGTGCTGGGACATTTTGAGATTGATGAGGTAGTGCTTAGAATTCAGAAAAACATTGTTGGCTAAGGTTCCAGGGCCTAATGTCACATATCCTAAAACAATAGAAGAAATATGTGAGGAGATCACTGAGGTTTTGTTCTATCAGTAGTCATAGGTGAAATAAGACAAGATCATAAGACAAAGGAACAGAATTAGGCCATTCAGCCCATTGATTGTGCTCTGCATTCCATCATGGTTGAATTATTATCCCTCTCAACATTCTTTTGCTTTCTGTCAGTAACCTTTGACTCTCTGACTAATCAAGAACCTTTTAACTTCTGTTTTAAATATATCCAAAGACTTGGCCTTCTCAGCCGTCTGTGGCAATGAATTTCACAGATTCACTATCTTCTGGCTAAACAAATTCCTCCTTATGTCTGTTCTAAACGGATGTTCCTCTATTTAGAGGTCGTGCTCTCTGGTCCCAAACTCCCCCACTATAGGATGCACATTCTGCACATCCACTCTATGTAGGGCTTTCAATATTCAGCAGGTTTCAAGGAATCCCCCCTGCCCCCCATTCTTCTAAACTCCCGTGAGTACAGGTCCAGATTCACCAAATGCGTCTCATACATTAACACTTTCATTCCTAGAGTCATTCTTGTGAACTTCCTCTGGACCCTTTCTATATTCTATCTCTTTTGAAATGAATGCTAATATTGATCATTTACTTCCAAGCAGTAAAAATTCAACCAAACATTCCTGTTCCCAAGTTACAGACACTACAAAGATGAATATTCAGAAGACATACTACAACAAACATACTTAGCTAACAGCGCACTCAGAGCATACCTTCCCAATAGCTATGTGCACCACTTGCCTTAAATGAAGGAAGAGAGAGCAAGCCATAAGAACATTAGAGATAGGAGCAGGAGTAGGCCATCTGGCCCATCAAGCCTGCTCCGCCATTCTATAAAATCATGGCTGATCTGGCCATGGACTTGCCTCCACCCACCTGCCTTTTCCCCATAACCCTTAATTCCCCTATTATGCAAAAATCTATCCAACCTTGTCTTAAATATAGTTACTGAGGTAGCCTCCACTGCTTTATTGGGCAGAGAATTCCACAGATTCTTCACCCTCTGGTAAAAGCAGTTCCTCCTCATCACTGTCCTAAATACACTCCCCTAAATCTTGATGCTATGTCCCCTAGTTCTAGTCTCCCCTACCCATGGAAACAACTTTCCTGCCTCTATCTTATCTATCCCTTTCGTAATTTTTTATGTATCTGTAACAGCTCCTGTCATTCTTCTGAATTCCAGTGAGTACAGTCCCAGGTGACTCAATCTCTCCTCATTGTCTAAACCCCTCATCTCTGGAATCAACCTGGTGAACCTCCTCTGTCCGCATCAAAAGGCAGTATATCCTTCCTCAAGTAAAGACACCGGAACTGTACACAGTACTCCAGGTGCGGCCTCACCAGTACACTATACATTTGCAGTGTAACCTCCCTGCTCTTAAATTCAATCTCTTCAGCAATGAAAGCCCACATTACATTTGACTTCTTGATAGCCTGCTGCATCTGCAAACCAACCTTTTGTGATTTATGCACGAGCACTCCCTAGTCCTTCTGCACATCAGCATGCTGCGTTTTTTTACCATTTAAATAATAATCTGATCTTTCACTTCTCCTTCCAAAGTAGATGTCCTTGCATTTACCAACATTATACTCCATCTGCCAGACACTTGCCCACTCACTTAAACTATCTATATTCCTTTGCAGACTCTCCATATCTTCTGCACAATTTTCTTTTCCACTCAGTTTAGTATCACCTGAAAACACCCAGTCCCTTCTTCCAGATCGTTAATATGAACAGTTGCGGTCCCAGCCCGGACCCGTGCAGCACACTGCTCATCACTGGTTGCTAACCAGAGTAACACCCATGTATTGCAACTCTGCTTTCCAATTCTCTATTCATGCTAATTCATCACTCCCATCTCTATGCATCCTCACCTTATAGATAAGTCTTTTATCCAAGTAAATAATGTCCATCTGTTCCTCTCTATCCACTGCGCTCGTTATATCCTCAAAGAACTCCAGTAAGTTTGTCAAACAGGACCTGCCTTTGCTGAATCCATGCTGCATCTGTCTGCCTGATGGATCCATTTCTTTCCAGATTCCTCTCTATCTCATCATTAATGATAGCTTCAAGCATTTTCCCAATTATCCATGTTAAACTGACCAAAATAGCCTCTTCCATGTGCTATTAATATCCAAGATATTTGAAACTGGACACCAGGCAGCAAACCAATGGAAAAAGCATCAATTAGAGAACAATACTTGACTTGTTTCACCTACAGATATTTAAAAAAAACTCAACCTATTACTTACAGTTGAGGTCAGAAGTTTACATACACCGTAGCCAAATACAATTCCTATGTTGTAAGGCAGGGAATGCTTTCTAGGATTAAATGTCAGGAATTGTGAAAAACTTAAGTTTAAATGTATTTGGCTACAGTGCATGTAAACTGACTTCAACTGTATATCCTTTGTTACATTACTTCATGACCAACCTGCTAGTATACGTAGCACAACATGGTTATTGTCTAGCACTTTGTATTCAGATTACAATAGTTGTTTAGAAAAAGAATATCATGATTAGTTTCAAATATTGTTTAAAATATGTAAAGCATTGAATCTCAGGATCTCAACTTCCTGTGCTACATAGAAAGTGTATTGCAAGGTTAAGTATAAATTCTTTACTTCTGTAATTCTTTTGGCCAGCAGCACAGGATAATAATGCTGAAAGAAGTCTAAAGGCATAATGAACTATTGTACTGGATCACTTTCTATTTTCAGTTTTCAAATTGACAATTAAACTTGTAGAACATATATTGGTTGATTAGAAAATAGTAACATTGGCCTAAAAATCTGCAACTACTTTGCCAGACTTTGTTATAATGGGCAGAAGAATGGTATTTTAGTAGACTGCTTTATGTTATTTTCAGTACACAAGTGGTTGTAGAAGGGCCATATTCTGCATGGAGTTCAGTCACCAGTGGAGTGCCTCAGGGATCTGTTCTGGGACCCCTATTCTTCATGAGTTTTATAAATGACCTAGATGAGGAAGTGGAGGGATGGGTTAGTAAGTTTGCTAACAAAACAAAGGTTGGAGGTGTTGTGGATAGTGTGGAGGACTGTCAGAGGTTACAGGGGGACATTGATAGGATGCAAAACTGAGCTGAGGAGTGGCAGATGGAGTTCAACTCAGATAAGTGTGAAGTGGTTCATTTTAGTAGGTCTAATATGATGGCAGAATATAGTATTAATGGTAAGACTCTTGGCAGTGTGGAGGATCAGAGGGATCTTGGGGTCCGAGTCTATAGGACACTCAAAACAGCTGCGCAGGTTCACTCTGTGGTTAAGAAGGCGTATGGTGTATTGGCCTTCATCAATCGTGGAATTGAATTTAGGAGCTGAGAGGTAATGTTGCAGCTAGATAGGACCCTGGTCAGACCCCACTTGGAGCACTGTGCTCAGTTCTGGTCGCCTCACTACAAGAAGGATGTGAAAGCCATAGAAAGGGTGCAGAGGAGATTTACAAGGATGTTGCCTGAATTGGGGAGCATGCCTAATGAGAACAGGTTGAGTGAAGTTGGCCTTTTCTCCTTGGAGCGATAGAGGATGAGAGGTGACTTGATAAAGGTGTATAAGATGCTGAAAGGCATTGATCATGTGGATAGTCAGAGGCTTTTTCCCAGGGCTGAAATGGTTGCTACAAGAGGACACAGGTTTAAGGTGCTGGGGAGTAGGTACAGAGGAGATGTCAGGGGTAAGTTTTTTACTCAGAGAGTGGTGAGTGCATGGATTGGGCTGCCAGTAACAGTGGTGGAGTCAGATAAAATAGGGTCTTTTAAGAGACTTTTGGATACATACATGGAGCTTAGAAAAATAGAGGGCTATAGGTAAGCCTGGTAATTTATAAGGTAGGGACATGTTCGGCACAACTTTGTGGGCCGAAGGGCCTGTATTGTGCTGCAGGTTTTCTATGTTTCTATGTTTTCTATGTTTCTATGTAAAGGAGGATAAAACAATTGTTACTCTGAATCTGTTGAATCACAAGAGACTCAATAAAATAACAACAATAAATATAAATGCATAAATTAGCTTGTATGCAGAAATTGATTGTATGTCCATATAGTGATGCTAGGCACAGGAGTTTCCGTATTTAAGATGACTCTGACAGGAAAGGATAAAGTAGTGGTAGTGGGAGCTGTGGTAGTTTGGGTTAATGGGTGGAGGTGTTGATCAGCTTTTAGGAAAGTAGCTGCTTTTTGAATCTTGTGGTCCTGGCATGGATGCTAAATAGCCTCTTCCCAGATGGGAGTGGGTCGAACAGTCCATGAGCAGAGTTGGTGGGAACCTTTATGATATTACTGGCCTTCTTCCAGCACCTTTCTGTACTTATGTCCATGATGGGTGGTAGGGTGGTGATTTCTTGGGCAGTTTTGATTACCAGTGTAGAGTCTTTCTGTCTGCCGCAGTTGCATTTTCTCTACCATGAAGGATGCTCTCAGCTGTGCATGTGTAGAAGGTTGTGAGTATAGACGTACACAGTCTAGCTCTCTTCAGCCTCCTCAGAAAGTAGAAGTGTCCTTGATGAGGGCAGTCAATAGGAAGAATTTTACAAGACCGTGAAGGGACCTGATTGAAGCATCTAAGGTCTTGAGTGTGTTGACAGGCAGATGTAGAAAGGATGTTTTCTACTGCGGGGGACACTTTAAATGAGTTCAATTATTTTAACATATCCACTTTAAGACAGACAAATTTCCAGTTTGAGGTAGAAGCAGGATTTTCTCTCTGAAGGTGATGATTAGTCTTTGGAACTTTCTTAACAAAGATTGACTGAAGCAGAGGTGAAAGATAAGGCAGATTAGATATACTCTTATACACAGGGATATGAAAGGTTACAGTGAATATTGAGACAACACACACAAAATGCAGGTGGAATTCAACAGGCCAGGCAGCATCTATAGGGAGAAGCACTGTCGATGTTTCGGGCTGAGACCCTTCAGGTTACAATTAGTTTAGACATGATCTTAGGATGGGGTGTGGGGGCAAGTGCCATATTCCATATACTTGTTTGCATCTGTCTCGAATATTCATTTGAAGGTAGCTGATGAGATCCCAGACAGTTGTTTCACTTCCTGCCTGCCTTGGCAATCAACAATGTTCAGACACTGTAACCTTTATATCAACTGTTAGAAATGAGGAATACTTAAGATTCTGGCTGAGATTGTGCATTTACGACCTGGAAGCATTTTTTTTTACATTTATAGGGTTATGAAGCAACTAAAAGAGAAGCAAACATTTACAGAAATGTTGGACCTTTTGAGAGGTGTTTATAATTTACTCAAAGGGTATTTAAGCCATATAACCTGCAGGATCTTTCTACGAAATTGGGCAGGATAAGCGTCAACAATTCAGTTTGAGTGGTAATGCTGCAGACATATAGATAGACAGATAGATACTTTATTGATACCAAAAGAAATTACACTGTCACAGCAGCATTACAAGTTCACAGATGTGTAAATATTAGAAGTAAGAAGAATAAAAAATAAGTTACCTTAAAAATAAGATTACAAGATTTACAAGATATCAAAGTTCACATTGGTAGTGCAAGAATTAACATAATATTATACAGTAGTGTCTTGAATTTGGGTGCTACGTGCATTTTTCATGTTCTCCCTGTAATTGTGTGAATTTATACCTGGGTGCTCAGGATCTCCTAATATCCCAAGAATTTCAATTGGTGGTTTAATTGGCTACTTTAATCTACTCCTAATGTAGGTGGTGGGTGAATTAGGATCAAGTAGATTGGGATGTGAGAGAAAGTAGGTTCTTTAATTGAGGGAATGAGATTGATAGGATAATCCTGAGGGTTGACATTGACTTGATGGGCTGAATGGCTTCTTATGAACGAAATATGAGCATGAAACTGTGGTTGAGATCCATCGTGAAAGGAAAACACAGATCATTACACTGCTTTTACTTATTCTTACTTGACTTTATTTGAGCTGTCATTACATGTCAGAACAAATAAAATTTGAATAGAAAAATGCTTAAAAGTAAAACTGAGTTTACATAACTCATGACTATCTTTGCTTCATCATCTTCCTATGTTCTTCTCCTGTCACTCAATCATATAGTATCTGCTATTATAGTTAATTAATCCTTGTTTTTCTGATTTATTTATTTATTTGGAGATACAGATGCAAATAAGCCATGCTGCCCAGGTGACCAATTAACCTATTAACCCATATGTCTTTGGAATGTGGAAGGAAACTGGAGCACCCAGAGGAAGCCCACATGGTCACCAGCGGAACGTGGGTGGGGGTGGGGGGTAGAAATTGAACCCAGGTTGCTGATGCTGAAATAATGTTACGCTAGCCACTGTGCTGCCGTGCCATCCAAAAGTTTTGTTTCTAAACCCATTATGTAGAACACAGAATCATTTGAAAATATGCTGAAATTATCTTTTTCCACATCTGTGGTGAGGTATTTTTCGTCTTTGACAAGCATGAATGTCGAGGAACTTCTTATGCAAGCTCATAATGTTCTTTAATGCAGCATTAGTTCTCATTTACAAATGGCAATGAAGCAGCAAAATCTACTGAGATAATTAGAAATGATCACACTACATTACTGCTGTTCTAAAATCAAGACAGGATGTAATGTACATGTTAGGAGTTGAATGTCTAATGAAAGAGTTGTTAGATCATAGAACAAAAAACAATACTGCACAGGAACAGGCCCTTCAGCCCACAATGTTGTGCTGAACTAATTAAATTAGTAATCAAATGACCAGCTAAATTAATCTCCCTACCTACACAATGTCCATATCCTTCCATTTTCCTCACATTCATGTGGCTATCTAACTGCCCCTTAAAATTGCCTAATGTAGTTGCCGAACACAAGAAAATCTGCAGACCTTGGAAATCCAAAGCAAGACACAAAATGCTAGAGGAACTTGGCAGGCCAGGCAGCATCTACAGAAAAGAGTAAAGTGTCAACATTTCAGACTGCGACCCTTCATTAGGCCTGGAAAGGAAGGGACACGGAATCAGTCTAAGGTGTCGGGGGAGGGCAGGAATAAATACAAGGTGGCAGATGATAGGTGAAACTGGGAGGGGGGAGGGGATGAAGTAAAGAGCTGGGAAGTTGATTGGTGAAAGAGATACAGGGCTGGAGAAGGGGGAATCTGATAGCAGAGGACAGAAGACCATGGAAGAAAGGAAAGGGAGGGGCACTAGAGAAAGGTGATGGACAGCTAAGAAGAGAAGGTGCGAGAGGGAAACAAGATTGGGGAATGGTGAAGGGGGGAGAAATTACTGGAAGTTCGGGAAATCAAAGTTCATGCCATTGTTGGTAGAATCTCAGGTGGTGATGAGAAGACGTACAGGAGTGAGATATGCCAACTATGGAGTGGTGCCACAGCAACAACCTAGCACTCGATGTCTGTAAGACAAAAGAGCTGATTGTGGACTTCAGGAAGGGTAAGACGAAGGAACACATACCAATCCTTATGGAGGGATCAGAAGTGGAGAGAGTGAGCAGTTTCAAGTTCCTGAGTGTCAAGATCTCCAAGGATCTAACCTGGTCCCAACATGTCGATGTAGTCATAAAGAAGGCAAGGTAGTGGATATACTTTAATAGGAGTTTGGCATGTCAACAAATACACTCAAAAACTTCTATAGTTGTACCATGGAGAGTATTCTGACAGGCTGCACCGCCGTCTGATATGAAGGGGGGGTGCTACTGCACAGGACCAAAAGAAGTTGCAGAAGGTTGTAAATCTAGTCAGATCCATCTTGGGTACTAGCCTACAAAGTACCCAGGACATCTTTAGGAAGTGGTGTCTCAGAAAGGCAGTGTCCATTATTAAGGACCTGCAGCACCCAGGGCATGCCCATCTCTCACTGTTACCATCAGGTAGGAGGTACAGAAGCCTGAAGGCACACACTTAGCGATTCAGGAAAAGCTTCTTCCCCTCTGCCATCCGATTCCTAAATGGACATTGAAACTTTGGACACTACCTCACTTTTTAAAATATTTCTGTTTTTGCACATTTTTAAAAATCTATTCAATATACATAATTGATTTTATTTATTTTTTATATTTTATTTACTATTATTATTTTCTCTCTCTCTCTGCTAGATTATGTATTGCATTGAACTGCTGCTGCTAAGTTGACAAATTTCATGTCACATGCCGGCGATAATAAATCTGCTTCTGAGGTTGGAGGCTACCCGGATGGAATATAAGGCGTTGCTCCTCCAACCTGAGAGGGGCCTCACTGAGGCAGTAATGTATCTGCCTCTACCACCAACGCAGGTAGTGCGTTCCAGGTACCCACAACTCTCTGTGTGAACAGAACTTGCCCTCACATCTCCTTCAAAATTACCCCAACTCACCTTAAATGCATGCCCTGTGGTAGTGGACATTTGAACCCTGGGAAAAAGATACTGCTTATGTCTCTCATAATCTTACAAACCACTATCAGATCTCCCCTCAGCCTCCATTGCTCCAGAGAAAACAACCCAAGTTTGTCCATCCTCTCATGATAGCACATGCTCTCTAAACTGGACAGCATCCTAGTGAACCTTTTCTGCACCTTCTCCAAAGTCTCAACATCCTCCCTATTATGGGGCAACTAGAACTCTATGCAATGCTCCAGATGTGCCCTATTTAGAGTTTTATAAAGTTTAGCATAACATCCTGACTTTTGAACTCAGTGCCTTGACTAATAAAGGCAAGCATGCCACATGCCTTCTTCACCATCCTATCAACCTGTGTAACAACTTCAAGATCAAGTTCAAGGTTATTGCCATCTGACTGTACGTACACAACCTAACCAAACAATGTTCCTTTGGACCATGGTGCACCCATAAAATGTGTATCATACATAGTACATACTAATATCACCATAAGTAAGTTAATAATATACAATTCAAAGTGCATGCAGCACAGGTAAACAGTAAACAGTAAGCAGCATGCTGACCTAATGACAAGAATTTTAGAAGATTCAGTATTGTTTAATGTCATATCCACTATACAAGCGTAAAGGAGAACAAACTAATTATTATTCTAAATCTGATGAATCACAAGAAACAAAATAAGATAACAATAATTAAAAAACACAATAAATATAAATACATAAGATAATTTGTATGCACAGATTGATTTTATGTCCATATAGTAGTTGCTAGGCACAGGAGTGTCTGTATATAAAACATAGAACATAGAACATAGAAATCTACAACACATTACAACCCCTTTGGCCCATAATGTGTTGACCGTGTAACCTGCTCCAGAAACTGCGTAGAATTCCCTTGTGCATAGCCCTCTATTCTTCTAAGCTCCATATACCTATCCAAGAGGCTCTTAAAAGTTCCTATTGTATCTGCTTCTACCACCATTGCCAGCAGTGCGTTCCATGCACTGTGTGGAAAACCTTACCCTGGACATCCATCCCATCAGTACCTATTTCCAAGCACCATAACACAATGCCCCCTCATGCTAGCCATTTCAGCCCTGGGAAAAACCTCGACTATCTACATGATCCATGCCCCTCATCATCTTATACACCTCTATCAGGTCGCCTCTCATCCACCAATGCTCCAAGGAAGAAAGGGCAAGTTCAGTCAACCTATTCTCAATCCAGGCAACATTCAAATAAATCTCTTCTGCACTTTTTCTATAGTTTCCGCATCCTTCCCGTAGTGAGGTGACCAGAACTGAACATGTACTCCAAGTGGGGTCTGACCAAGGTCTTACTTAAGATGACTCTGACAGGAAAGGATATAGTGGTAGTGAGAGGCGTGGTAGGTTGTGCTAATGGGTCTAGGTGTTGATCAGCTTTGGAAAAGTAGCTGTTTTTGAGTCTTGTGTTCGTGGCATAAATGCTACATAGCCCCCTTCCTGTGGGAGTGCATCAAACAGTCCATGAGTAGAGTGGATGGGATCCTTTATGATGTTACTGCCCTTTTTCTAGCACCTTTCAGTATTTATGTCCATGATGGGTAGTAGCATGATGCTGGTGAGCAGTTTTGACTACCAGTGTGAAGCCTTTCTGTCTGCCGCAGTTTCTGTTACAGTACGAAGCAAGTTACTCTCTACTGTGTACCTGTAGAAGGATGTGAGTACAAATGTCATAGGCCAGCTCTCTTCAGTGTCCACCTATTGACAAAACCTCGGTGGCAGCGGGGTATTCATTGGGCTCACAGCCTGAGGTAAGAAGCTGCTATACAGTCTGGCTGTCCTCGTCCTGATGTTTCTGTACCTCCTTCCTAATGGTAGTGGGTCAAAGAAATAGTGGGATGGGTGGTGGGGATCCTCAACTATGCTTTGGGCACTTTGTCTGCAATGCTTGCAGTGAATGTTACAAATAGGGGTAAGGAGACTCAGGTGATGCTCTTGGCGATTTTACTATCCTCTGTAGGGTCTCATTGTTTGATGCCTCGTTGCTTCTGTACGACACAATGATGCAGCCAGAAAGGACACTCTCAATGTTACTGGTGTATATTGGGGACAGGGAGCATTGCTGTGAGACCACATCTGGAACATGTTGACCTTAAGTTCTGAGCAAGATCTGACTTAAACTCTGTGTAAACAATAGACTCTTTCCAAGAGTCTATTGATTTGAAAGTTTGTCAGCTTTTGACTAATCATAACACAGTACCTCTGTATCTGTTAAGTACAAGTAAATACTAACTCCGGTTGTTCACTTCTTCCCTGTTACAAGTCAGAGGCATTCGTGGGTTCATTTTTACTGGAGCAAAATGCATGTGAATTCTGGAGGTAAGAACACGTCCATCAGAAATCCAGCCCAGTCATTACATGCAATTCTCATTGGCAAAACTGACTTCAGCTGATTACACCATGTGCATTCTGGCCATTTTTGATTACAGAACTCTATTGGTACATAAAAGTGTCCTGATTTCAGACCATCTTGTATTAGGCCCCAAGCAATGGGAAACTTTGAAGTATGTTAGCAAAGCCCTGGAGCTGATACCAATTTTAATGCATAGCCTTTGTCAGACTCTATTTTCAGTGCTCAGAATACACTCATGAAGAAGGATCACTATACAGTATATTTCCTAGATGGATGCTAACTGGGTCTGTAAGATGCAGTGATGTTTGTTGGACAGACCAGCATACGAGAACACCTGTAGTGCGGGGCAACAAATCGTGTGGATGTTCACCCACACTGTATATTGCTGCTTTCTCCTCTCCTTTCTCCATGACAGACCCCAGACCAGCCTTTGCTGCAGCCACCATGAAGAGAAGCTAGTTAAGGTTTGATTGCCCTCCCAATGGTCAGGGCAGCATGATGTAGCAGCTTGATCCCTGAATAGTGCCCCTGACATGGTTGTCATTTTAGAAAAGTATTATTCTTAATGCACCTGTTCTGCTTTGCAGAGGGTTTTCAGGACATTTACGGACTCAAACATTTACAAAAAAATCACTATCAACCTTTCATGCTCCATTTCCGTATATTAAGAGAATATTACTGTCAGATTGTAATCGCTCCATTGCGACCTAAATTTGAAGGTCTACCTCAGCACCTCTTAAGAATTAGTGGGGTAATGCTTTGCTAATGCTGATTTTCCAAGAAAAGTTGGTTCTGTGGATTTGCAACATGTGTGATTACAAAAAGTAACTACTTTCATTTTACTCCGCTGATATTTTTAATCCATTCCTCATAGTATAAAGAATGAACTGTAAGTTATAAAGAAACACAAGGTTTTATGATTCTATGGTTATTACAGTTGTAGAACTATACTATCCACCCTTTCATCTGATGCAGTGGCAAATAGGTAAACCATATTTTTGCAATGTTTATGTATCTATTATTAGTTTATTGTTGTCACACCTACTGAAGTAGAGTGAAAAAATGTTTTACATAACACCCATATAGAATGTTTCATTTCATCAGTCAACTGAGGGAGTACAAGTGGGAAAAAAAGCAATAACAGAATGTAGAATGCTGTGTTACAGTTCCAGAGAAACAGGGCAGACAATATGGTGTAAGGTCATGACAAGGTAGATTATGAGTTTGTCATCATACAAGAGGTCTGCTCAGGAGGATGGAAGCTGTCTTGAGCCTGTCGATATGTGCAAAGAATACAGAACAGTACAGTGAAAGTGGTCCTAAAACGGAAATATATAACATTTATAGGGCGAATCAAGGTTAAGTAGGTGATCCGATGATTAAAAAATGTAGGAGATAAATATTAGATTGATCTTAGAGTAGGTTAAAATGTTGGCACAATATTATGCACCAAAAGTCCTATGCTGTAATGTTCTATGTTTTTTTTTTCCCCAGGATGAAAATGTCAGATTCTAGAGGGCAAAGGATTTGGATTAGTTTATTTTTCTCACATGCAGCAAGGGCCAGTGAAAAGCTTGACTTGCATACTGTTCATACAGATACATTCATTACACAGTGTGTTGACGTAATTCAAAGGAAAAACAAAAGTAAAATAAAGTGTGCAGAGGAAGTGCCAGCAGACAAGAAGGTGCAAGGTCCCAACAAGGTACACCTTGCACCTTCAATTGGAAAAGGTGCTACACCTCCTCCCTCACTGCCATTCTGGTGAGGTGACAGTTCAACTGTGAGTCTTTCGGTGTCATCTACTGTGTCCAGTGCTTCTGGTGTGGCCTCCTATGTATTGGAGAGACCCAATGTAGATTGGGAAACTGCTTCACTGCACCTACGCTCCATCTGCCAGAAAAGGCAGGATTTCCCAGTGGCCACCCATTTTAATTCCGCTTCCCATTCCCATTTTGATATGTCCCTCCATGGCCTCCTGCACTGTCATGATAAGGCCACACTTAGGCTGGAGGAACAACACCTTATATTCCATTTGGTTAGCCTCCAGCCTGATGGCATGAACATCAGTTTCTCAAGTGTCCCCCACACTTCCTCTCCTTCACTATTTCACATCCTCTTTTTGCCCTCTCACCTTAGCTCCTTGCCCACCCATCGCCTCTCTCTGGTGCTCCTCCTCCTTTTTCTTTTTCCCATGGCCTTCTGTCTCTTTCACCACTCAACTTCCCAGCTCTTTACTTCACCCCTCTCCCTTCAGGTTTCACCTACCACTTGTGTTTCCCTCTTCCCTCGCCCCACTTTTTTAATCTACACCTCAGCTTTTTCCCTTCAGTCCTGCTGAAGGGTTTTGGCCTGAAAAGTCCACTGTACTCTTTTTACTAGTGGCTGCCTGGCTTGCTGAGTTCCTCCAGCATTTTATGTGTGTTGCTGTGAGGTCAAGTGTCCATCTTATAATAGGGAGCCATTCAATATTCTTATAGCAGAAGGACATAATTTCTTATAGCAGTGACCTTGAGTCTGGTAATACAGGTTGACTAGCCCTAATCTGAAATTCCAAAATCCAAAAACTTCTGAAATCCAATTTTTTTTTTGAGTACCTACATGACATTGTGAATGGAAAGTTCTAGAAGATACTGGGAAGTTTCCCAGGCAATGCTGAGGTCTCTGCACTCCATGGACAATTCTGACAAAGGAGTTCACAAACGTGGTTAATGAAACAGAAGTTAATGAGAAATAGAAATACACTGCAAAGAGCGAAAAATGACTATCTCCATGTGTATTGGAAAAGTGGATTTGTCTGCGTCGGCATTCACATATGCTGCTTGATGATATGTTGATCATGAAACAGCAAAGGTCTATCACGATGCATTGAAGATTGAAGGTAATTGTGAATATTCAGCAGAATGGCTGCAGAAATTTAAGGAAAGGCACGGCATTATATTTTTAACAATTTGCGGAGATAAAGCATCTGCTGATTACAAACTCATTGCCAAGATCATTGTTGATGAAAATCTAACAGGCTGAATGGCTGCATAAGTACTACAGTCTGTGTGAGGGTCTAGTGCAGGGGTCAGCAACCTTTACCACTGAAAGAGCCACTTGGACCCGTTTCCCACAGAAAAGAAAACACTGGGAGCCGCAAAACCCGCTTGACATTTAAAATGAAATAACACTGCATACAACGTTTTGTTTTGCCTTTATGCTATGTATAAACAAACTATAATGTGTTGCATTTATGAAATTGATGAACTCCTGCAGAGAAAATGAAATTACATTTCTGCATGCAACAAAAACATTTTGAACTCCGAAAAAAAGACGTTGGGTTGAAGGTTACTTTTAAGTAAAATACTCAACGTCTATTTGAGTCCTTCTTGTATTTATGAAAAACGCCAAACTTAAATTTGCCGCCAGCAGCAAACCAAAAATAACGTCAGCCAGCTGTCAACCTGAAAAATAAAAGGACTATTTCACTGAACAATGAAAACATATGAATATACGTAAAATAATAGGCAATTAAAATATTTATCATACTTGTTCAGGTTGACTCACACCTGACAATGCAGTCGTATTTAGTAGGGATGGATCGATGCTTAGGGGAGTGACCGGGAAGGATAATGTGTTTTTTTCCTCTCTGAACTCACAGAAGCGTTTCCCAAACGATGTTTGTATTGCGATGATTGCAGAATGTAAATACTCCGAATTTATCATGTCGTGACCTTGTTTGAACTCTCTCAAATTGGGGAAGTGAGACAAAGTGCCTTTCTGTAAATCTCTGGCAAGCAACGTCAACTTGCGCTCGAATGCCAAAACATCCTCCAACATGTGCAGGGCTGTACGTCCTTACCCCGTTGAAGAGCTGTGTTCAGCGTGTTCAGGTGCGCTGTCATGTCTACCATGAAGTGTAGCTTTTCCAGCCACTCTGGCTGTTCCAGCTCAGGAAAGTTGAGCCCTTTGCTGCCCAGGAAAGTTTTCACTTCTTCCAGACACGCGACAAAGCGTTTCAGCACCTCCCCTTTGGACAGCCACTGGACTTTGTTGTGCAGCAGGAGATCAGAATATGCGCTTTCCAGCTCATCCAGTAACAAACGGAATTGACGGTGATTTAAACTTTTTGCCATTATTTTATTGACAATCTGAATGACAACATCCATTACTTCTGTGCATTCCGGAGGAAATGTTTGAGCGCACAGTGCCTCTTGGTGCAAGATGCAGTGAAAAGTCAGCAGCTTTCTGTCCAGCGACTTCTGCAGTAAAGCCACAAATCCCTTGTGCGTTCCCGTCATATTCGGTGCCCCATCAGTAGCTACTGACACCAGATGGGTGGTCTTTATTCCTTTGGCTCTTAAACAATTCAAGACAGCCTCACAGATGTCCTCCCCCCGTGTTTGGTCTTTTAGAGGTATCAACTCAATCAGTTCTTCCTGTGGCCCGGCAGAGTTTACATACCGGCAGAACAACGCTATTTGTTCAATATCACCTTTGTCTTTAGACTCGTCACAGGCAATCGAGTAGGCCACAGCTGAATTGATGTCTTTAATTTGCTGTCTTGTGATGTCTTCTGCCATTTTTATGGTTCTGTCTTTGACAGTCTTTGCAGAGACGGGCATATCCCTGATTTTCTGCACAATTTCACTCTTGTTTTTAAAGTCCGTGAATAGATGTTCTGAAATCTTAATGAAAGATTCTTTTATATATTCACCATCTGTAAACTGCTTCCCGTGCCTGACTATTTCCTGAGCGGCAATATAACTGGCGTATGTCGTTGATTTTCCAGACTTCATCCATTTCTGGAAATGATTTTTGCTCAGATCAACCTTCCGCATCAGTTCCGAAACGGCTTTTTTTCTCTCATCTCCATCCGGATATTTTTGAGCAAAGGCTGCGTGTTAATTCTGGAAATGCCTTGCGACATTTGACTTTTTGTTGTTTGCTAGTTTCTCATTGCATATTAAGCATACCGGTAAACCAGTCTCGTCAACAGTGAAAGCAAATGAATCTGTCCACGTATCATTAAACGTTCTGTTTTCTTCAGTCACTTTTCTTTTTTTAGAATTCTCCATAGTTGGCTTACCTTGGATCGAAAAATTAAAGAAATCGCGCACTGGCGGGTGTCAGGTATTGGCAGTGGTGACGTATATTAATAGCGATAAAAACACGTTGCAGCGGTGTGTTCAGGCAGTCAGTAAACTGCAGTCGAATAACTTTATTCGAACTAAACAGCCTTGCTTTTAAGCCTCCCTCAACCCAGCCCCCATGGACGCAGATGCTGCAAAAGACGCGTACTCACAAACCCCCGTAGGCTATCTCCCTTAGCCGGAACGGTGGCTAATTGTGAGCCGTTTCGGATGTGCCAGGAAAAGTGTCGCCACACTTAGATTGTACAAGATCACCATAATCTTCAAATTTAGAATTACATTTCAAAAGCTAACAAACTAACATAAAATACATTTTAATTAAATACTGACCAATTATTTCCCAAAGCCACAGGGAGCCGCAGCACAGAGGTGAAAGAGCCACAAATGGCTCGGGAGCCGCAGGTTGCCGACCCCCGGTCTAGTGTAATACAAAGACAGCTTAACAGTAGCACACAAATTCTGAGTCAGAAGTGATAGCAATCCCAAACTTCTCACTATATATTCCAAAATACAAAAAAAACTAAAATCTAAAACTCTTTTGGCCCCAAGTATTTTGGATAAGGGGTAGTCTGTCATGATTTCAGGCTTTTGTATCTTCTACCTGATGGAAGAAAAGAGAATGCCCAGGGTGGTGGGATCTTTGATTATGCTGGCTGCTTTACAGAGCCTGTGAGATGTATAGCCAAAGTCCATAGAGGGGAGTTTGGTTTCCACGTTGTGCTGAGCTGTGTTTGCAACCCTGTGGTGCGGTCAGGGGCAGAGCTATTGCCATATCAACCCATGATGCATCTGGCTAGGATGCATTCTATGGTGCATTGATAAAAAAAATTGAAAGGGTTGATGTGGGCATGCCAAATTTCTCTAGCTTCCTTAGAGCTTTCTTTGTGTTGGCATGTTTGAACCAGGACAGTCAATTGGTGATGTTTACTCCTAGGAACCTCAGGTTCTCAACCCTCTCAACCACAACACTGTTGACGTAGACAGCAACATGTTCACCACCATACCCACCCACCCCTGTCCTGAATATACTGGGTGCGAATATTGAGGGAAAGGTTGTTGTTACCGTACCATGTCAATAAGCTCTGTATCTCCTTCCTGTCCTCTCTGACTCCTCATTTTTTGAGTTATGGCCCATTTTGGTGGTATCATTTACAAACTTATAGGTAGAGTAAATGAGAAGGGGAAAGTTTAAAGGAGATGTATGAGTCAAGTTTTTTAAGTATAAAGTTGTAGGTTTCTGGATTGTATTGTTGGGGGAAATAGTAGAAGCAGATACCACAGCAACAATGAAGAAACATTTAGACAGGCTCACAAATGGGCAGGGAATGGAGGGATATGGATTTTATGTAGGTTGATTGGATTATAGATTTGGATTTTAGTTATGAGCCAAAAGGTCTGTTCCTATGCTGTAATGTTCTGTGTTCCATATCTGATAGGTATAAGGTATAGGTATAAGTGGCATAAGACCGTAAGGTATGGGGGCAGAATTAGGCCATTTGACCCATCAAGTCTGCTCCACCATTTCATCATGGCTGATCCAATTTTCCTCTCAGCTTCAGTCTCCTGCCTTCACCCTGTTTCCCTTCATGCCCTGATCAATCAACCTCTGCCTTAAAACATACATAAAGACTTGGCCTCCACAGCTGCCTTTAGTAAAGAATTCCTCAGATCTATCACTCTCTGGCTAAAGAAAATCCTCTTCATCTCTGTTCTAAAAGGACACCCCTATGGACTGAGGCTGTGTCCTTTGGTCTTAGATTCTCCCATGATATGAAACATCCTCTGCACATCCGCTCTATCAAGGCCTTTCACCATTTGTTAGATTTCAATGAGGTCACCTCTTATTCATCTGAATTTTATTGAATACAATAGACAATAGACAATAGGTGCAGAAGTAGACCATTTGGCCCTTCGAGCCTGCACCGCCATTTTGAGATCATGGCTGATCATCTACTATCAATACCCGGTTCCTGCCTTGTCCCCATATCCCTTGATTCCCCTATCCATAAGATACCTATCCAGCTCCTTCTTGAAAGCATCCAGAGAATTGGCCTCCACTACCTTCCAAGGCAGTGCATTCCAGACCCCCACAACTCTCTGGGAGAAGAAGTTTTTCCTTAATTCTGTCCTAAATGACCTACCCTTTATTCTCAAACCATGCCCTCTGGTATTGGACTCTCCCAGCATCTGGAATATATTTCCTGCCTCTATCTTGTCTAATCCCTTAATAATCTTATATGTTTCAATCAGATCCCCTCTCAGTCTCCTTAATTCCAGCGTGTACAAGCCCAGTCTTTCTAACCTCTCTGCGTAAGACAGTCCAGACATCCCAGGAATTAACCTCGTGAATCTACACTGCACTTCCTCTACAGCCAGGATGTCCTTCCTTAAACCTGGAGACCAAAACTGTACACAATACTCCAGGTGTGGTCTCACCAGGGCTCTGTACAAATGCAAGAGGATTTCCTTGCTCTTGTACTCAATTCTCTTTGTAATAAAGGTCAACATTCCATTAGCCTTCTTCACTGCCTGCTGCACTTGCTCATTCACCTTCAGTGACTGATGAACTCCTAGATCTCTTTGTATTTCTCCCTTACCTAACTCTACACTGTTCAGATAATAATCTGCCTTCCTGTTCTTACTCCCAAAGTGGATACACTTATTCACATTAAACGTCATCTGCCAAGTATCTGCCCACTCATCCAGCCTAGTCAAGTCACCCTGAATTCTCCTAACATCCTCATCTCATGTCACACTGCCACCCAGCTTAGTATCATCAACAAGTTTGCTGATGTTATTCTCAATGCCTTCATCTAAATCATTGATGTAAATTGTAAACAGCTGTGGTCCTAATACTGAGCTCTGTGGCACCCCACTAGTCACCACCTGCCATTCCGAGCAACACCCATTCACCGCTACCCTTTGCTTTCTATCTGCTAACCAGTTTTCTATCCATGTTAATATCTTCCCCCCAATGCCATGAGCTCTGATTTTGCCCACCAATCTCCTATGTGGGATCTTATCAAATGCCTTCTGAAAATCAAGGTACACTACATCCACTGGATCTCCCCCGTCGAAACTCCTGGTTACATCCTTGGAAAACTCCAACAGATTAGTCAAGCATGATTTACCCTTGGTAAATCCATGCTGGCTTGGCCCAATCCTATCACTGCTGTCTAGATATGCCACTATTTCATCTGTAATAATGGACTCTAGCATCTTCCCCACCACCGATGTCAGGCTGACAGGTCGATAGTTCTCTGTTTTCTCCCTCCCTCCTTTCTTAAAAAGTGGGATAACATTACCCATTCTCCAATCCTTAGGAACTGATCCTGAATCTAAGGAACATTGGAAAATGATTACCAATGCATCTGCAATTTCCAGGGCCACCTCCTTTAGTGCCCTAGGTTGCAGACCATCTGGACCTGGGGATTTGTCAGCCTTCAGTCCCATCAGTCTAATCATCACCGTTTCCTTCCTAATGTCAATCTGTTTCATTTCCTCTGTTACCCTATGTCCTTGGCCCATCCATACATCTGGGAGATTGCTTGTGTCTTCCTTAGTGAAGACAGATCTAAAGTACTTATTAAATTCTTTTGCCATTTCTCTGTTTCCCATAACAATTTCACCCAATTCATTCTTCAAGGGCCCAACATTGTTCTTAACTATCTTCTTTCTCTTCACATACCTAAAAAAGCTTTTGCTATCCTCCTTTATATTCCAGGCTAGCTTGCGTTCGTACCTCATTTTTTTTCCCTGTATTGTCTTTTTAGTTAAGTCCTGTTGTTCCTTAAAAACTTCCCAATCATCTGTCTACCCACTCACCTTAGCTCTGTCATACTTCCTTTTTTTTAATGCTATACAATCTCTGACTTCCTTTGTCAACCACTGTGGCCCCTTTCCCCCCTTTGAATCCTTCCTTCTCCGGGGGATGAACTGATTTTGCACCTTGTGCATTATTCCCAAGAATACCTGCCATTGCTGTTCCACTGCCTTTTCTGCTAGGATATCTGTCCAGTCAATTTTGGCCAGCTCCTCCCTCATGGCTCCATAGTTTCCCCTGTTCAACTACAACACTGACACCTCTGAGCTGCCCTTATCCTTCTCAAATTGCAGATAAAAACTTATCATATTATGATCACTACCTCCTAATAGCTCCTTTACTTCAAGATCGCTTATCAAATCCTGTTCATTACACAACACTAAATCCAGAATAGTCTTGTCCCTGGTCGGCTCTCGTACAAGCTGTTCCAAGAATGCATCCCGTAGGCACTCTACAAACTCCCTATCCTGGGGTCCAGCACCAACCTGATTCTCCCAGTTCACCTGCATGTTGAAATCCCCCATAACTACTGCAACATTACCTTTGCCACATGCCAATGTTAACTCCCTATTCAACTTGCACCCAATATCCATGCTACTGTTTGGTGGCCTGTAGACAACACCCATTAGGGTCCTTTTGCCCTGACTGTTCCTCAGTTCTATCCACACAGATTCTACTTCTCCTGATCCTATGTCCCCCCTTGCAAAGGACTGAATCTCATTCCTCACCAACAGGGCCACCCCACCCCCTCTGCCCACATTTCTGTCCCTACGACAGCACGTATACCCTTGTATATTCATTTCCCAGGTCTGGTCCCCCTGCAGCTATGTCTCCGTTATCCCTACAACATCATAGTTACCCATTCACACCTGAGCTTCAAGCTCATCCACCTTATTTCTGACGCTTGAATACAGGTCAAGAGTCATCAAATACTTTTCATATGTCAAGCCATTCGATCCTGGAATTATTTTCATGAACCTTCTTTGAAACTTCTCCAGTTTCAACAAATCCTTTCTAAGATATAGGGCCTAAACCTGCTCACAATACTCCAAATGAGTCCTCACAAGTGCTTTATAAAGTTTCAACATTACAACATTGCTTTTATATTCTCATCTTCTTGAAATGAATGCAAACATTACATTTGCCTTCCTTGCCATAGGCTCAAACTGCAAATTAACCTTGAGGGAATCCTGCACAAGGACCCCCAACTCCCTTTGCACCTCAGCTTTTTTGTATTTTCTCTCTATTTAGAAAATAGTCAGCACTTTCATTTCCTCTACTAAAGTGCACGACCATATACTGCCCGACACCGTATTCCATCTGCCTTTTATTTGCCCATTTCCTAATTTTTCTAACTCCTTTTGTAGCCTCCCTATTGCCTGAAAATTACCTCCACTCCACCTATCATATTGTATGAAAACTTTAAACAAAGCCAACTGCTTCCATCATCCAAATCATTGACATATAACATAAAAAGAATTGGTTCCAATACAGACCACCGCAGAACACTGTCAGTTACCAGCAACCAGCCAGAAAAGGCTCCCTTTATTCCCACTCTTTGCCTCCTGCCAATCAGCCACTACTTTATCCATGCTAGAATCTTCCCTGTAATACCATAGGTATAGCTTGTTAAGCAGCTTCATGTATAGCACCTTATCAAAAGCCTTCTGAAAATCCAAGTACACAACCAATTCTTCTTTGCTTATCTTGCTCGTTACTTCTTCAAAAAATTCCAACAGATTTGACAGGCAAGATTTTCCCTTGAGAAAACCATGTTGACTACAGCCTATTTTATCAAGTATCTCCAATATCTTGAGAACTCATCCTTAATAATCGACTTGAACATCTTCCCATCTGTTGAAGGCAGACTAACTGTCTTATAGTTTCTTTTCTTCTGCCTCTCGCCTTCCTTGAAGAGTGAAACGACAGCTGCAATCATTTCAGAACCTAGTGATTCTTGAAAGATTATTACTAATGCCTTCATGATCTCTTCAGCCACCTCTTTTCAGAACTCTGGCGTGTACACCATCTGGTCCAGGTGACTTATCTATCTTCAGACCTTTCAATTTCCTTCTATCTAGTTATGGTAACTTCACACACTCATGCCCCCTGACACCTGGAACTTCCACCATTATGCTAGTGTCTTCCACAGTGAAGACTAATGCAAAATACTTATTCAGTTCGTCTGCTATTTCATTGTCCCTCATTAATACCTCGCCAGCATCGTTTTCCAGTGGTCCATTATCCACTCTCACCTCTCTTTACACTTTATGTATCTGATGAAACTTTTGGTATCCTTTTTAATATTATTGGCTAGCATGAAGCAGAATATGTTAAAGGTGTAGATTGGGCTTAAATGAGAAGATTGAAAGAAAATATGGTACATGGAAAATGAAAATAAATTAATATGATTTTGGCCACTGCCTGTAAGTGAAGAAAATCTATTTTGTGGTACATTAAAAATCACTATACAGCCAGATTCATGAGATATTTATTATCTTTTATAAATGATTGTACATGTTGAATATTTAATCCTTTGGTAGCAAACTATAATCTGGTTTCTGTGGAAGGGAGCAACTACAAATGACTGAGAGAAGGAAGATTTATGAGATATTATTTTATAAATTTGGAAAATTCTTGCTGATGAGGAGAAAGTTAAAACGAATGTAGTATGTGCTATAAGAATTGCAAAACAACTGAATATAGATTTCACTAATTGGTGAATTAATTAATAATAATTGAATGTAGTTTTAATCTAAATGAGTAAGATTTAAAATAGTCATTACTGTCAATTTGGATATTGTTTGAAAATGCTGATAGGATTACTGTCTGTAATACAAAGAAAAGAAAGGCTTTCAGTGGCTACATAAACCTCACTTAGTTAGACTGCTGTTTTAAGGGCAGATTACCTTTTAGAGGAATCTCGTATTTTCTTTAAAATCTAAAATGCTAAACACAATAAAATGTACAAAGTTTATTTTTTCCCCAAATCAATGGGATAGCACAGGAGGCACAAACAAAATATTCTGACTTAATTGTCCAATTTTTCCACATTAATATTGATCTTGGTGAATGTAAGATTTCCACACTGGCTTCATGACTGACATAGGGCTCTTTTGACTCCCTGCCACACAGTGTAGGAGGTCATACAGCTGTTTGGATACGAGTTTGATACTAAATAGAAAGGACGTAGAACTTCTTTTTACTGGGCCAAAAAGGAGACAAGGCTCATCTGAGATTTCAGTCTAACAACAAGTGGTGGTCATGTTCTTGTGATTGCAAGACTCCATCGGACATCACTAATGTGGAATGCTGCAAGTCCGATTCACTGACTTATTGACCGATGGCGGTGGAGCTGTATGGCAGTCATAGCGAGGTCTAGGCCTTAAGCTGCTGTGACACCCGTTTACAGCCACCCAGGGGCGAGGCATTGGAGTCAGGTGCTCCACAGGACTGCCGGAGGTGGTGTGGTGTGGCATGCTGGAGTCGGCGCTGCTTCCCAGAGTTCGCTCGGCAGAAGACAAGCCATATGGTGCTCGACTGCAGACTGCTGCAACATCAATGGACTCAGGGTCTTGGACTATTTTTTTGTGTGTGTGATTGTATCTCACTGATATCTTGTATGTGCTTGTTATCTTATATGTGCTATATGTACCTTGTGCTGTGTGTGACTGTTGGTAATTTGTTTCACACCTTGGCCCCGGAGTAACACTGTTTTATTTGTCTTTATTCATGAGTACTCATGTATGGTTGAATGATAATTAACAAGAACTTGCAGAAGTAAAGATAAATGGAAATAAAATGACAGTGAGAATACACTAAACCTTTTTGTCTGCTGGACTCAGTAGTGCTTCGTTGTTGAAAAGGATTAACATGGAGGAAAGCAGTTTTGCAAAGAATCCCTGGATGCTTTTGCATCTATGAGGAAATTTGTTTCCCCTTTTTTGATGGGATTTCATCCTCTCTAACTCCCCTTTGTGCTGTCAACAATATGTAACACAGTATTGAGATTTTCATTCTTACTGCTTATCGAATCGTATAGAATGGAAACAGGCTCTTCAGCCCAACTGATCCAGCTGACCAAGATTCCTATCTAAACTTGTCTCATTTTCTCAAGTTTGGCCAATATTCTCTTAAACTGTCCCTATACATGTAACTGCCCAAGCATTTTTAAATATTAATAAATCTTCCTCAACCATTTCCCCTGGCAGGAATTCCATATACTGACCACCCTCTTCTGTGAAAAAGTTGCTCCTTGGGCTCCTATTAAATCTCTCTCTTCTTACTTTAAAATTGAAGTTCTCCCTCTTGATGTGACAATTGCAGGTTGTATTGTGGTGTCTCTCAGTTTTGCTTTAACAAGGCTGACTTCACAGGTAGACAGCGTTGTAAAGAAAGCTTTTGGCACATTGGCCTTCATAAATCAAAGTACTGAATACTGGAGTTGGGATGTTATGTTGAAGTTGTATAAGATCTTGGTGAAACCTAATTTAAAGCATTGTGTGCAGTTTTGGCCACATACTTACAGGAAAGATGTCAATACGATTGAAAGAGTGCAGAGAAAATCTACAAAGACTTTGTTGGGATTTGAGTACCTGAGTTATATGGAAAGACTGAACAGATTACTTAGTGATTTTAATCCCTAGAGCGTAGGAGAATGAGGGGAGATTTTACAGAAGTGTGCAGACAGGGAAAATGCAAGCAGGCTTTTTCCACCGAGGTTGCCTGAGAGCAGACCTAGAGGTCATAGTTAAGAGGAAAGGTAAAATGCCATAGGGGCTTCATTCAGAGGGTGGTGGAAGTGTGGGACGAACTGCCAGTGGAAGTGATGGATCTGGATTTGATTTTTGGAACTTTTATTTCTCAGCTTCAGAGATGACAAAATCAGAGGGCCCGATTGATTCCTTAACACTGCTTGAGGATTTCTAGCAGTTTCCCTTGACAGTCCACTTGCAGCTGTCGTAAAGACATGCAGTCTTTCTATCGGTAGGCCACAAGAGGCTTTGCATTGTACTGTGTAAGAATCTCAGAACAGGGACTATCACCTGGTGACAGATCAGTTATGATTTAATGTTCCCATGCTCCTATAAGCTTTTGACTTGCCCTTTTCATCTTGGTCATCATCTCCAGGATATGTTCTGTGAGGCCTCCCCAGCGTTGTGGAACTGTTAGTGACAAGCATGCTGCACTTTACACTGAAGAAAATTGCTGAACTTCTCAGATATGATCATCGCAGATATATTCATTATGATCTTTCAAGAATCACTTGATTCTGGCATGGTTCTGGAAGAACGGAAAATTGTAAATATCATTCCATGGGAGGAAGGCAAAAGAAAGGAAATTATGGGCCAGTTAGCCTAACCTCAGTGGTTGGGAAAGTGTTGTAGTCTATTATTAAGGATGAAGCTTCAAGGTACTTGGAGACTAATGTTAACTTAAGTCAAAGTCAGCATGGTTCATGTGAAGGGAAATCTTGCCTGTTAGAGCTCTTCTAGGCAGTAACAAACAGGGTGTTACAAACAAGTAAAAAAAATAACAAAAAGTGTATGTCATTTACTTGGATTTTCAGAAGGTATTTTGATAGGGTGCCACACATGCTTAACAAGATAAGATCCTATGGCATTACAGGAAAGATACTGGCATGGCTGACAGGCAGGAAGAAGTGAGTGGGATTAAAGGGGGCTTTTTCTGGCTGGCTGCTAGTGACTAGTAGTGTTCCTCAGGGGTTAGCACTGGGACCATTACTTTTCACATTGTTTGTCAATGATGTATGTAATGGAACTGATAGCTTTGTGGCAAAGTTTGCAGATGATACAAAGATAGATGGAGGGGTAGGTAGTGCTGAGGAAGCAATGCGATTGCAGGAGGACTTAGACAGATTGGAAGAATGGGCAAAAAAATGGCAGATGGAATATATTGTGAAATGACTGATAATGCAAGGAACAAAAATGCAGACTATCTAAATGGGGAGAAAATCCAAACATCAGAGGTGCAGAGGGACTTACAAGGAGATAATGCTGAGGCTTTCTAAGACACTAGTCAGACTGCACTTGGAGTATTGTAAACAGTTTTGGGACTCCTATCACAGAAAGGATGCATGAGGAAATCTGCAGCTGCTGGAAATTCAAACAACACACACAAAATGCTGGTGGAACACAGCAGGCCAGGCAGCATCTATAAGGAGAAGCGCTGTCGACATTTAGGGCTGAGACCCTTCATCAGGACAGGAAAGAAAGGATGTGTTGTCATTAGAGAGAGTCCAGAGGAGGTTCATAAGGATGATTCTGGGAATGAAGGGGTTAACATATGAGGTGTGTTTGGCAGTTTTGGGCCTGTACCCACTGGAATTTAGAAGAATGGGTAATTGTTCAGCGAAACGGTCTCCCAGTCTGCGTCGGGTCTCACCAATATATAAAAGGCCCCACCAGGAGCACCAGACACAGTATACCACACCAGCCGACTCACAGGTGAAGTGTCGCCTCACCTGGAAGGACTGTCTGGGGCCCTGAATGGTGGTGAGGGAGGAAGTGTAAGGGCAGGTTTAGCACTTGCTCCGTTTACAAGGATAAGTGCCAGGAGGGAGATTGGTGGAAAGGGATGGGGGGGGACGAATGGACAAGGGAGTCATGTAGGGACCGATCCCTGCGAAAAGCAGAAAGAGGGATGGAGGGAAAAATGTGTTTGGTAGTGGGATCCCGTTGGAGGTGGCGGAAGTTATGGAGAATTATATGTTGGACCTGGAGGCTGGTGGGGTGGTAGGTAAGGACAAGGGGAACCCTATCCCGAGTGGGGTGGCGGGTGGATGGGGTGAGGGCAGATGTGTGGGAATTGGGAGAGATGCGTTTCAGAGCAGAGTTGATGGTGGATGAAGGGAAGCCCCTTTGTTTAAAAAGGGAAGACTCCTCCTTCGTCCTGGAATGAAAAGCCTCATCTTGAGAGCAGATGCAGTGGATTGTGAGAAGGGGATAGCCTTTTTGCAAGAGACAGGGTGGGAAGAGGAATAGTCCAGGTAGCTGTGAGAGTCTGTAGGCTTATAGTAGATATCAGTAGATAGGCTGTCTCCAGAGATGGAGACAGAAAGATCAAGAAAGGGGAGGGAGGTGTTGGAAATGGTCCAGGTAAATTTGAGGGCAGGGTGAAAGTTAGAGGCAAAGTTAGTGAAGTTGACGAGCTCAGCATGCGTGCAAGAGGCAGCGCCAATACAGTCATCGATGTAGCGAAGGAAAAGAGGGGGATGGATACCGGTATAGACTTGGAACATGGACTGTTCCACAAAGCCAACAAAAAGGCAGGCATAACTGGGACCCATACAGGTGCCCATAGCTACACCCTTGGTTTGGAGGAAGTGGGAGGAGCCAAAGGAGAAAGGTGCTCCCGGTGTGGCCTTTTATATATTGGTGAGACCCGATGCAGACTGGGAGACCGTTTCGCTGAACATCTATGCTCCATCCGCCAGAAAAAGCAGGATCTCCCAGTGGCCACACATTTTAATTCCACATCCCATTCCCATTCTGATATGTCTATCCATGGCCTCCTCTATTGTCAAAATGAAGCCACACTCAGGTTGGAAGAACAACACCTTATATACCGGCTGGGTAACCTCCAACCTGATGGCATGAACATTGACTTCTCTAACTTTCGTTAATGCCCCTCCTCCCCTTCTTACCCCATCTCTAACATATTTAGTTGTTTGCCTGTTCTCCACCTCCCTCTGGTGCTCTCCCCCCCTTTTCTTTCTCCTGAGGCCTCCCATCCCATGATCCTTTCCCTTCTCCAGCTCTGTATCACTTTCGCCAATCACCTTTCCAGCTCTTAGCTTCATCCCACCCCCCTCATCTTTTCCTGTTATTTTGCATTTCCCCCTCCCCCCACTATTTTCAAATCTCTTACTATCTTTCCTTTCAGTTAGTCCTGATGAAGGGTCTCGGCCCAAAATGTCGACAGCGCTTCTCCCTATAGATGCTGCCTGGCCATTGATAGTTTCCTGATTGGTTGGTTGGATCAATGGTTATGGCAAGAAGGCAGGTATATGGGGTTGAGTGGAATCCAGGATCAGCCATGATGGAATGGCAGAGCAGACTTGATGGGCTGAATGGCCTTATTATGCTCCTATGTCTTATGGGCTTTTCTCAGACCCGTTTTTAAACTTTAAGCTATGTCCCCAAGGGTTTACTAATATTTTTGCAGTTACGTCATCATCAGTGTTGCTCACTTGTAAGAAGTTAATGATGAGGCAAAACTGCGGGAATTGGCATCGCACTTGTCAAGTGTTGCAATTTGCAGCTTGTTACAATATTTTGTTGAAGTAATCACAAACATCAGATAATTATGGATGACCTATTACTTGGTAGTGAAACACTCTGACATTATCTTTGTGGTTTCCCAAACTGCCTAATTTCACATAACTTACAGCTGATTTGTAAATCAGTTTTCTATGTGTGCATTAATTCCATCTTTAACATGTGATTTCTGATGCAATTTCACTCACAGTTCAAAAATGCAAATAGACTGCATTGTCATAAGCAGCGTGTGGCCTGTCTTATCCTGCCTCAGTTGAGGACGTGCTGGACATACAGTTCAAAGAGAGTGCTCTAACGTTCTAGGCACAGGCCTTTCTAGTTCCTCTGAAAGTATAGACCCCATCTGAGAGTGGCAAGTCAGAGAATTTACTACATAAAATTGTAGAGAGAACAACTAGTTCACAGCTTGTGTACTATATAATCTGGTCTCCACACTTCTGGACACGTGAGGATGCAGAGGAAATTTGTGAAGACTTTGCCAGAGACTGGGAATATTAGTTGTGAGGATAGTCTGACTAGGTTGTGTTTGCTTCCATTGGAACAAACACTGTGACTTGGAAAGCTTTGATACGGCTGGGTGGACTGAACTAGATGGCCCTGTTTTATTTAGCTGTTTTGTAATCGGGGCCATTGACAGTGGCTGTTGAGCTAAGAATAAATGCTGAGGGAAGGAAGTGGTTACTGGAAGATAGAGTTCATGCCTTCAGTTTAGAAACTACCCCCAGCCCCAGTGGAGAGGAACTGATTGGGTCTGTTCTCTGGAAAGAAGCGGAGAGTCCTGAAGCCCTCCTGATACATATAGGCTACAAAAAGAAGTATACTGTCGATGTCACCATCATTAAACACATCCGTGTGAGGGCAAATCAGAAGCCACGGTAGACAGCAGAAGTATAGCTGTGAGATTGGGATGCTGCCTTCAGATCAGGGGATAAGGCAGGTCAGCAGAAACTGCACCTTCAGATCAGGAGATAAGACAGGTCAGCAGAAACTGCACCTTCAGATCAGGGGATAAGACAGGTCAGCAGAAACTGCACCTTCAGATCAGGGGATAAGACAGGTCAGCAGAAACTGCACCTTCAGATCAGGGGATAAGACAGGTCAGCAGAAACTGCACCTTCAGGTCAGGGGATAAGACAGGTCAGCAGAAACTGCACCTTCAGATCAGGGGATAAGACAGGTCAGCAGAAACTGCACCTTCAGATCAGGGGATAAGACAGGTCAGCAGAAACTGCACCTTCAGATCAGGGGATAAGACAGGTCAGCAGAAACTGCACCTTCAGATCAGGGGATAAGACAGGTCAGCAGAAACTGCACCTTTAGGTCAGGAGATAAGACAGGTCAGCAGAAACTGCACCTTCAGATCAGGGGATAAGACAGGTCAGCAGAAACTGCACCTTCAGGTCAGGGGATAAGACAGGTCAGCAGAAACTGCACCTTCAGATCAGGGGATAAGACAGGTCAGCAGAAACTGCACCTTCAGATCAGGAGATAAGACAGGTCAGCAGAAACTGCACCTTCAGATCAGGGGATAAGACAGGTCAGCAGAAACTGCACCTTCAGATCAGGGGATAAGACAGGTCAGCAGAAACTGCACCTTCAGATCAGGGGATAAGACAGGTCAGCAGAAACTGCACCTACAGATCAGGGGATAAGACAGGTCAGCAGAAACTGCACTTTCCAGCACCATCAGCAAGGCAAAACTGAATTATTCTCAGAGAATATACAGCCATTGCTGTGATACCAGAGGCACGTGGCAGGGCATTTAGACCATATCAGACTAGAAGTTCATGCTGTGCGTTAACAATAGTGATGCTTCTCTTCCTGATCGTCTGAACGCCTTTTCACCTGATTTGATGCACGGAGCGAGGGAGTGAAGTGTGGGTGGGGAAGGCCCCCCTTTCTTCCCGATGGGCAGGCATTCTATTGGGTCACAGCTGATGAGAGGAAGACCCTAGCCAGAGTCGACCCATGTAAAGCTGTGGGGCCCGACAACATAAATGGTTGGGGGCTGAGGGATTGTGCAGACCAGTTAACTGAGATTCTAACAGACCTCTTCAACATCTCTCTGGAACAGTCCGCTGTCCCCTCAGGCTTCAAGGGGGCCTTGAGGGTGACAATAAACTGCCTCAACGACTACTGCCTAGTGGTTCTGACCTCATGAAGTACTCCGAGTAGCTGAGTTGCTGCTACGTTGGACCCTTTCCAGTTTGCTTACCGATCAGTTCAGTCCACTGAGGATGCCGTAGCCTCTGCACTCCACTCTGTCCTGTCCCACCTGGAAAATAGTGCCTCATGTGCTAGGATGTTATTCATTGACTTAATCTCAGCATTCAGTACAATAACGCCCCATGGTTAAACTGTCCTCGCTGGGTCCCAAAACCCCTCTGGATAGATCCTGTGCTATTTATTTATTTAGTGATACAGTGCAGAGAAGGTCCTTTTGCTCATCCGAGCAATGTGACCTCAGAACCCTGACTGACCCTAACCTAACAACAGAAAATTTTGCGATGACCAATTAAGATACCCGGTACGTTTTTGGACAGTGGGAGGAAACCGGAGCACCTGGGTGATAACGCACGCATTCCATGGAGAGGACGTACAGGACGGGTGGCAGAATTAAACTCCGAATTCCTGAACAACCTTAGGTGTAATAGTGAGAAAGCCAGTGTGAGTTCTTGACAAAACAAACCACGGGCAGTCCACGCTATCAGAAGCACCTGTAGCTCATCATGCTGAGCGCTGGCACTCACAAGGGCTGTGTGCTTGGCCCAGTGCTGTTAACTCTGCTCACGCGTTACTGCATTGCTAGATCCAGTTCAAACTGAACCACTATGTTTGCTGATGACGCAACAGTGACTGAGGTCTGCTGAGAGGATCATCAGGGTCTCTCTTCACCCATCAGACATATTTATCAGAAGGAAAACGTTAGCAAGGTCCCTAGCATTGTCAAAGATTCCTCTCACTCATCCATCAATGTCTGTGAAACTCCCGTGCCCCACCCCACCTATCATCAGGCAGGATTTATGTAGCTTTAGGACAAAAACTGCCAGAATGGGAAACAGCTTCCCCCCACCCCCACCAATAGTAAGACAATTGAATTCCCCGCTACCAGCCAGGTCTCATCACATATGAAGCAACAGTAGCTTTATATTGTTTATTTTTTAAACTTGTGTCATATATGCATCTTATTATTTGTTCATTTATTTGTAGTAATATTACTTTGTGTTATGTGTACGAGTATAATGTACTGTAGTTGGCATTTTGGTCTGGAGGAATATTATCTGGTTTGGTGGTATGCATGTGTACAGTTGAATAACTGGAACGATGAGGGACTGAACGTCCATGATGAATATGAGGTAGTTGGAGTCTGAGCCAGGGAACTGAACTTTGCTGAAGTGGTGGGGAGCATGTGAGGTGTCATGGAGCTAGCTGGGAAGGGACTTGTCTGGGGGAACAAAATGGAGTCAAGATAAAAGGATATGAACAAGGGAAAATCTGTACTGCTGGAAATTCAAGAAACACACGCAAAATGCTGCCAAGCAGCATCTATGGAAAAGGGTGTAGTCAGTGTTCCAGGACTGATGAAGGGTTTCTGCCAGAAGTGTCAACTGTACTTTTTTCCCTAGATGATGCCTGGCCTCCTGAGTACCTCCAGCATTTTGTGTGTAAAAGGATACGAGTTCAGTAGCACAGGATCAGGCAGAAACAATGGGCCTACTGCGGCAGTTTGGTTTTGGAATCTTGGGCAGGAGAGAGAATGAGGCATTGTGGAATAAAGGGGATGTCTCCAGAGGTAATGAGTCAGCAAATTTGCTGGAGACAGTGGCCCAATGTTCCTCAGTTGGGTCCTGATTCCGGAGAAAGTAAAAGGGCCAGAGGCCAGAACACCAGACACAACAGCACACACTCTTGTCTGGTGACATTGAGATTGGTGTGGAGCAATGCATTCAGAGGGGGTGAGGTTGAAGTCATGAAGTAAAGATTGTTAATGTCCTGTCAGCATTCAAAGCTGTAAAGATACAGAATAGGCAGAGGACCGGAATGGTGCCATCAAGAGGAGGAGGAAGGCTTGAGGTGGGAGAAGGGGCGATCAGCAGAAGTGTGGGGTATCTTTGCTGAAGGAATAGCTGTGGAGGTGATGGGAGAAGAGCCTCGCGTTATGGCTAACATCACATTTTAAGAAGTAACTAGATGAGTTTTTGAAGTGCTGGAGTGGGAACTGGGACTGAACAAAATAGCTGTTTGTTTGGGAAGAAAGGGGTAGTTCCTGAATGGTCCCTTGCTGTGCTTTTGAACTTACAAAATTTGATTTCTATGACTTTCAATTTGAATGCAAATATAAGGATGAAACTATTATAAAACTAGTTAGGGAAATCTTGAACATGCTGGCCACAAACCATTATGACGCAATCTTATGATCAGTTATTCAAACTGTCTTAAAGGAAGAAGGAATTTCAAGATTCAATATTGTTCATTGTCATTCTTCAGTACACAAGTGTAAAGGAGAATGAAATGTTTATTACTCCGGATCCGATGCAGCATAAAAACACAACAACACAATAAATGGACAGTAAATATATAAGATAAGCTTATAGACTGTGGTGAACTACATATACCTGTCTGGACACCCCCCCCCCCCCCCGCTGACTGCTCCTGTGGCTCCTCCCACAGACCCCTGTATAAAGGCGATTGGAGTCACAGCCCCGGCCTCAGTCTCCAGGATGTAGTGTGGTGGTCATTTGCTGCTTGTTCTTTCTTCCAGCTAGTAAAAGCCTATATATATCTCGCCTCACGTCTCCGAGAGTTATTGATGGTGCATCATAGACATAGATGGATTGTATGTTCAAAGTACATTTAGTATCAAAGTATGTATACATGATACAACCTGGAGATTCATCTCTTAACAAGCAAACCTGAAATAAAAATGCAATAAGTCCCAAAGAAGACCATTGAACACCCTACGTACAAAGAGAAAAAAAACATAAGCAAATAGCATTCCAACAGAAGTACACAAGGTTCAGAGCAGAGCTGAGTGAAATTGTGGAGCCACAAACTGAACTGGTCTGTCCCTCACCTCGGGTCCTGACACCCTGACCTTTTGAATTTGGCCCGGTGCCTAAATTGACGTCTAAACATAGGGTTCAATCGCCTTGATACTCTCTGGGACCTAGACCCCACCACCTTGAGTTAACCTGAATTGACCTTTCTGATAAAGTACATAATGTGACATCAGGCACAAAGGTATCTATCCCAATATTACCTCTAACTTGTCTGCACAAAAATCTTCTGATGTGCAATATTTTGCCTGGTGACACGAACATGAGCAAACTGAATTTTTTAAGTGGAAGTAAACTTGAAGCTATTCTAAGGATAATAGTCTAGTTTGTTGCTCATTGCTTAAAAGCAGTAAAATAATACATATCAGTGAGTCTTATTTCTCATCCACTATGTGACATGGAATAATATTAATCTTTTCACATGTTATTAAAGTTGTTTGAAATGGTCAAACAAAACTTATAAAATTACAAGGCTAGTTGAGAAAATATCCAGATGGGTATTTTATTTGGAAAACATTGCATACGGCACAGATGTTGTAGCTTGATTGCATAAAAGACTTAAAGTTGAACAAGATAATGAACATATTTAAGTTGCTTAGTGTGGTGAACTACATATACCTGTCTAGACAGGCCCCCCCGCCCCCGCTGACTGCTCCTGTGGCTCCTCCCACAGACCCTGGTATAAAGGCGATTGGGGCATTGCTCATCCCTCAGTCTCCAGGATGTTGTGTGGTGGTCACTTGCTGCTTGTTCTTTCTTCCAGCCAATAATATCCTATATCTTGCCTTACGTCTCCAAGAGTTATTGATGGTGCATCACTTAGTTATTATTCTCCCTTCTGTCTTCGGCATTTACCCACTCTTTGTGAACTCTGTCAAGACTAATAAATCTTTCCAACAGAGAGCTTTGAATTCTCAATTTATTCAAATGGCACTCAAACAGTTTCTCGGTTAGTTTTGGATTTGATATATTAGGCTAAAACTTCTTTCACAGGCAGTGCAAGAAAGGTTCTGCCAATGCCCATCAATTTTGCAGTCACAAAATTCTTTATTTTGAAGTGCAAATGTCACCTCTTCAGAAAAGCTGATAATCAGTTTGGATTTAATATTTTCTTGTATGGCAAATTTGAAGTCATTGTACTGCTTAACTATGATGTTATTTTCAGCACGCGAATCAGAATAATTTCCACAGAAGGCACCGTCTTGGTCTTTGCCAATGTTGAGGTCACAATCTGCAAGCACAGAAAAATCAAAATCGGCCCATTCTTGTACGTCATGCTCAGAAAACCTCTCTTCTAAGGGAACACAGAGAAAGTTTATAAAGTTCAACCAAGAATTTGTATTTACTGTCACAGTTTTGTCACAAATTTGGCTTAGCAAAGCTTCAAGTTTCTCACTTCAAAACATACTGTCTGCCAGATACTACTTTCTTATTGTTAATTTTGCCTCTTGAAATCAAAGACTCATAACTGTTTATGGTCGCCTATTATGCAAAGTGTCTAGAAAGTCATCTCACTTTATTCAGTGGTCCCAAAGCAATAGCTTAATTTTTAGAGGCTGTTGCTGTTTTTTTTTTAAGTATGCATCTTTTAGTTGAAGATTGAGAAAACACCCTATAGCATTTTTTAACAATCCAAATTACCAAATTACTGGAAAGATATTAATAAGGTTGAAAGAGTGCAGAGAATGTTTACAAGGATGTTGCCGGGACTTGAGAAACCGAGTTACAGAGAAAGGTTGAATAGGTTAGGACTTTATTCCTTGGAGGTAGAAGAATGAAGGAAGATTTGATAGAGGTATATAAAATTATGATGGGTATAGATAGAGTGAATGCAAGCAGGCTTTTTCCCACAGAGAGTGGTGGGAGTGTGGAATGAGCTGCCAGATGAAGCGGTAAATGTGGGCTCACTTTTAACATTTAAGAAAAACTTGGATAGGTACATGGATGAGAGGGGTATGGAGGGATATGGTCCAGGTGCAGGTCAGTGGGACTAGGCAGAAAAATGATTTGGCACAGCCAGGAAGGGCCAATAGGTCTGTTTCTGTGCTGTAATGTTCCATGGTTCTATGCATTAACTTGACTGCTTTCCATGCATTCCAAATTCCTCAATCTTCAAGGTGTGCCACACAGGGCTGTTGAACTAAGTGTGGGATATCCTGTGACACCATTGACTTTTCCCAACATCACTGATGCTCTATCTGATGGGAAGTTGACCATTTTATTAAAGTCGAGTTTGATCTTTTCATAAAACTCTTTGATCGCTATTACGATGGAAAAAGCATCACATGCCTTCAGCTGAAATATTCCACCAAAAGAAGTTTTGTACATAATACAACATTTAGGTCTGAATTTGAAGTACAGAATGAGAGATTTGTTGACAGATATATCTGTGGATTCTTCCACTGCTAAAGTGTGAAAATCTGCTGATGTTATTTCTTCAAACGTGTCTTTTCACTTTAAATGAACTAACAACTCTTTTGCACTTCATGCCCTTTGAATCCTTGGAATTTGAGATAGCGAATCAATAATTTCTTCATTAAAAACAGCATAAATAAGCCAGTTCTAATATCTGCAGTCAAATCATTGCCAGCTCCATGTTGTCAACACCATCTGCATCAGAAACTTGAAAAGGAAATATGATTGTTTACGATCATGAAATACACTTAACATGTCAAAAAGATTGTGCTAGTAGCAAAAGATACGTGTAAATGCACACGTGGACACCTTAGCGGGAACATTTATCTATACATCAAAAAAGGGATATTTGGGTAAATGGTTGTTTTTCAGTTTAGTAGACTGTGACAACCATGAATGTGGTTGAAAAACTTATTAGCTGGATAGTACAATTCTGAATACATTTTCAAGCTATTTCTCATAAAAAGGGAAGAAGTTATCAATTGAATGTGATGCAGTGAGACTAACATAATGAATGAGTTATTAACTAGGACTGAGTTTTATACAACAAAGTATGAAATACTATTTGGCAGAAAGGATTGGGGAAGTATCAAAGATGGTACAGGAATAGCGGGCTAATGGGAAAAGTAAGTGCAGGACAGAAAAAAGGAGCTTGGACTTCATAGCCAGGAGCACCAAAATACTAAAATAGCAACACTCTGAAACTTCTTGTTTGGTTGAGCCACAATCTGTTTATTTTATTCCATGCCGATGACCATACTTTTAGAAAGATGCAAAAATCCTTGCAGGTGCGATGGAAATTTACCAGAATGCTTCCAGTAACCCTATAACCATATAACAATCACAGCACAGAAACAGGCCATCTCGGCCCTCCTAGTCCTTGCCAAACTCTTAATCTCACCTAGTCCCACCTACCCGCACTCAGCCCATAACCCTCCACTCCTTTCCTGTCCATATACCTATCTAATTTTACCTTAAATGACACAACTGAACTGGCCTCTACTACTTCTACAGGAAGCTCATTCCACACAGCTATCACTCTCTGAGTAAAGAAATATCCCCTCGTGTTTCCCTTAAACTTCTGCCCCCTAACTCTCAAATCATGTCCTCTCGTTTGAATCTCCCCTACTCTCAACGGAAACAGCCTATTCATGTCAACTCTATCTATCCCTCTCAAAATTCTAAATACCTCGATCAAATTCCCCCTCAACCTTCTCTATTCCAATGAATAGAGACCTAGAGTAATGGAAGGTTTTAGCTGCAAAGTTATGTCTGAGAAGCTGGCTATGTTCTTACTGGACAAAAATAATTGAAGGTAGTTTTGAAACTGGGAAACAACTTTGGAGAAGGCAAAGACAATCTGCCATCATTAACTGATGTATCGAGATAAAAGGACAAGGGTGAAAGGTTTGCAGTATGATAAAAAGGATTACTTATACTGAGGAGAGAAGAATTGATGTTAAGAGTGGTAGATATGGAGCCTATGATCCCAGAAAAAAATTTAATTGGCATGACCGGGAAATAAATTAATTTTTCTATGGAACTGGCTGATTATTTTACAGAGAGGCAACACAAATATGATGGACTGAACAATTTCTACTTTGCTGTAAAATCTCCATAGACATTCAAAGAGAGTGGAAATTTAAGACTCTCGAACAATTTCTCCAATTAGCTTAAATAGAGACAATGCCACATTACACAATTCCAGTTGTACAATTAGCAGTGACCAATGCAGTATGACATAGAAATGCCTTAGAGTCAGAGAAAAGTACATCATAAAAATGTGCCTTTTGACCCATCTAGTCCACGTTGAGCCATTTAAACTGCCCACTCCCATCAACCTCAATGGGGACCATAGCCCTCCATACCCTTACCATTTATATACCTATCCAAGCTTCTCTTAAATGTTGATATTGAGCTCGCATGCACTGTTTGTGCTGGCAGCTCATTCCACACTCTCACGATATTCTAAGTGAAGAAGATTCTCCCCATGTTCCCCTTAAACATTTCATCTTTCACCCTTAATCCATGACCTCTAGTTGGGCCCGCTCCCCCTCAGTTTCAGCAATTACCCTATCTATACCCCTCATAATTTTGTATAACTCTATCAAATTTCCTGTGAATCTTCACGTCCCAAGGAATAACGTCCTAACCTATTCAATCTTTCCATATAACTCAGGTTCTCCAGATCCAGCAACATCCCCGTAAATTTTCTCTGTACTCTTTCAACCTTATTTATGTATTTCCTGTAGGTTAGTGACCAAAAGTGCACACAATATTCCAGATTAGGCCTCACCAACATCTTAAACAACTTCTACATAATGACCCATCTCCTATACTCAGTACTTCGATTTAAGAAGTCTAATGTACCAAAAGCTTTCTTTACAACCCTATCAACCTGTGACACCACTTTCAATGAATTATGGACCTGTATTCCCAGAACTCTTTGTTCTACTACATTCCTCATGTCCTCCCATTCACAATGTAAGACCTACCCTGATTAGTCCTACAAAGTGTAACATCTCACACTTGTCTGCCATTTTATCAAGTCAAGTCCAGTCAAATTTATTTATAAAGCATATTTAAAAACAACCCATTTTGACCAAAGTGCTGTACAAACCATAACAGGTAGCTAAAATCATAAATACAAGAAACACAGATATAAACAACAAGGCACTCAGCTTACAGGCACAAAATAAACAACACACGAGCCTAGGCACAAACCAAAAATCAGCCACATCAGGAAGATTCAAACACTAGTGAATAAAGTTAAGTTTTCAGCCTGGACTTAAAAGAGTCGATAGAGGGGGGGAAGATCTGATAGGAAGGGGAATGCTGTTCCGCAGTCTAAGGGCTGCAACAGCAAAGGCATGGTCACCCCTGAACTTAAATTTAGTTCTTTTTTTTCCAGCTGGTCCAGATACTGCTGCAAGCCATGATAATCTTCCTCACTGTCCACTACATTTGGTGCAAATCTGGTGATTCAGCTAACCATGCTATCATCCAGATTGTTGATATAGATGACAGACAACAACAGACACACCATTGATCACTACGGTGCACCACTAGTCACAGGCCTTCAGTCAGAAAGGCAACCGTCTACTACCGTTCCCTGGCTTCTCCTACAAAGCTAATATGCAATTCAATTTACTACCTCTTCTTGAATGTCAAGTGACTGAACCTTCCTGATCAACCTCCCATGCGGACCTCGTCCATTGCCTTGCCAAAGTCCATGTAGACAACATACACTGCTGTGCCTTCATCAACTTTCCTGGTACTTTCTCAAAAACTCTAAGATTGGTTAGACAAAACATACCATGCACAAAACCATGCTGACAATCGTTAATCAGCCCATGTCTTTCTAAATGCTCTTATATTTGGTTCCTTAGAAAATTTTTCAATAACTTTCACCACTACTGACATCGGGTTCACCAGCCTAAAATTCCCTGGTTTATCTCTAGACCCTTTCTTAAACAGCAGAACAATATTGGCAACCCTCCATTCTTCTGGCAACTTGCCTGTATCTAAGGATGTTTTAAATATCTCTGCTAGGAAAAAAACTTGTTCGGCCCTGGGGACTTATCCATCCTAATTTACCTCAAGAAAGCAAACACCTCCTCCTTTGTAATCTGTATAGAGTCCATGAAGCTGATGCTATTTGCCTTACTGCTACAGAATCACTGTCCCTCTCCTGAATAAATACAGATGCAAAAATGCATTTAAGATCTCCCCCATCTCTTTTGGCTGCATTCATGGATTACCATTCTGATCTTCCAGAGGACCAATTAGAAACATAGAATCATAGAAAAACCTACAGCACAATACAAGCCCTTCGGCCCACAATGCTGTGCCAAACATGTACTTACTTTAGAAATTACCTAGGGTTACCCAAACCTATTTTTCTAAGTTTCATATACCTATCCAGGAGTCTCTTAAAAGACCCTATCGTTTCTGCCTCCACCACCATCACCAGCAGCCCATTCCATGCACTCACCACTCTCTGTGTAACTTACCCCTGACATCCTCTCTGTACCTACTTCCAAGCACCTTAAAACTGTGCCTTCTTGTGTTAGCCATTTCAGCCCTGGGAAGAAGCCTCTGACTATCCACAAGATCAATGCCTCTCATCATCTTATATACCTCTAACAGGTCACCTCTCATCCTCCATCGCTCCAAGGAGAAAAGGCCAAGTTCACTCAACCTATTCTCATAAGACATGTTCCCCAATCCAGGCAACTTCCTTGTAAATCTCCTCTGCACCATTTCTATAGTTTCCACATCCTTCCTGTAGTGAGGCCACCAGAACTGAGCACAGTACTCCAAGTGGGGTCTGACCAGGGTCCTATATAGCTGCAACATCACTTCTCGGCTCTTGAACTTAATCCCACGATTGATGAAGGCCAATGTACCATATGCTTTCCTAACCACGGAGTCAACCTGCGCAGCAGCTTTGAGTGTCCTATAGCCTCGGATCCCAAGATCCCTCTGATCCTCCACACTGTCAAGAGACTCACCATTAATTATGTTCCTTCCAAACCTTTTGCTCTAACTTATTTGTAGAATCCCTTCAGATTCTCCTTCTCCTTGTCTGCTAAGGCAACCTGATGTTTTTTTTTAGCCCATCTGATCGCTAACATCAGAGATTTAATCCTGTAAATCTACGTAGCTCAGAGAAGGGGCATGATTATTGAACTGCGAATGTTGGTTTTTCCAAAGGCATTAGGCTTTCCAGCTCTGATTAACCACATCTCAGGAAATATCCGGACATGATATCATGCTTCCAGCTGGCCTGACCCACCCACATACTCTTGCATTCGGTTTCCAACCCACACATTATTCCCCATAAAGAAAAATTTATATGGACGATTTTTGGCTGCAGGCTAAACAGACTTTTCAACTACACATTCAACACCTCTATAACTACCTTCACCCCCTGACATTCTTAACATTACAATGTTTGTACTAACTGCTTAGTTGAATGTGATCCAAAGGTAATGTACCTCAAAAAAAACCCAACAGAAGCTGTTTTAGCTCATTCCAGGTCATTCTGAGAGTCCCTGGCAGCATTTAGAAAACTGCCACTTATTCACGACTGTTTTAGGATGTAGAGTGAACAATATTCATGTGACTATTGGAAACTCCCCAGAAATTCTCAATGGCAAATGGCACAATAGCTGTTTGCTGGAGGATAGTTTCATTTTGTGCAAATCTGAACAGTTATACAGTAGTTGTTCTGTTGAAAATGAAGCTATTCTAACTTGTTTAAGTTTTAAACTTTTGATTTCGGTCACACATGTAAAAAGAAACAACGTTAGTAAAATTCCAGAAACAGTACATCTGAAATTTAAGCAGAAAATGCTCGAGATGGACAACTGGTTGGCCAGTATGTGTAATTACTGTTGGGTGTTTATTCATCAGCATTTGAAAGCTGAAGACTAAGTTAAAAGAATTAAATAAAAGCAGCACCTATGACTTGTGCATTTTTATGCACAAAGAAACATCTTCTGAAATCAAAATAATTCAAATTTGCTGGATTTTGCAGGGGACTGAATTCAGTCTGAATGACGTAACTTCTTTGTGCATCTGTCCATGAGCTAATGTGTTTTAGCTGATCACTCCTGCTTATCCTCTGCTTGCTCAAATCTCTGTTCAACAGCTAGACTGGTTAAGGAAGCTTGCAATGTCCAACAGGAAGTTCAGGCTAACACCAATTTAGCAATACTTATAAGCACATGAAAAGTGATATTTTTGCTTTTATATTTCTGAACCATATTTCAGAATTATGAAATTGAAAATGAACACTATTTTCCTAAAAGATACGAAGTAATGAACATTTCTGGGTCATTTTCTGGATTTTCTGGTCATCCAGGTTCATCCTTGTCTCTGTCACAATTAATTTTCCTTAGTCTTTCAAAAACTCTGGAGCAGGAGAGCTCACATTTTAGATGGCTCTTGAACTAGTGTGGATAACTTCACTCATCTCTACTCTGAACTGATTCCATAACCTATGGACTCACTTTCAAGGACTCTATAGCTCATGTTCTCAGTATTATTTACAATTCAAAGTTCAAAGTAAATTCATTATCGAAGTACATATATGTCACCAAATAATAATGAGATACATTTTAAGACAATAAACTGATAAGGTATAGGCACAGAATTAGGCCATTTGGCCCATTGAGTCTGCTCCGCCATTCCATCATGGCTGATCCATCTCCCTCACAGCCCCAATTTCTTGTCTTCTCCCCATAATCATTCAGGCTCTGACTAAGCAAGAATCTATAAACCATTGCCTTAAATATGACTATCTCGTGAACCCCCTCTGAACTCTCTCCAATGTCAGTACCTCCTTTCTTAGATAAGACATGCAAAACTGCTCATAATACTAATAGTGAGGCCTTACCAGTATCTTATAAAGCCTCAACATTATACCCTTAGTTCTATATTCTAGTCCTCTCAAAATGAATGGTAATATTGCATTTGCCTTCCTCAACACTGCAAATTAACCTTTAAGGAATCTTGCACAAGCACTCTAAAGACCCTCTGTCCCATGGCCTTTTCAATCTTTTCTCAATTTAGAAACATTGTCTATACTTTTATTTCTTCTACCAAAATACATGACCAAACACTTCTCAACACAGTATTCCATCTGCCACCTCTTTGTCCATTCTCCTAATCTGGCTGTCTTTCTGTAGCCACCCAGCTTCCTCAAAACTACCTATGTTGTATTGTCTTCAGACTTGCCATGAAACCATTAATTCCATCATCCACATTACTGATGTAAAATATAAATTGAAGTAGTCCCAACACAGACCCCTGTGGAACACCACTAGTCACTAGCAGCCAACCAGCAAAGGTTCTATTTTGTCCCACTCTTTGCCTTCTCTAGTCCATTCAACTTTCAGTAAATTTCAGTGAGATCCCACCTCCGCATTCTTCTAAACTCCACTGAGTACAGGCCCAAAGCTGCCAAACCCTCCTCATATGTGAACCCCTTCATTCCTGGAATCATCCATGTGAACCTCCTCTGGACTCTTTCCAATGACAGCACATCCTTTCTGAGATATGGGGTCCAAAACTGTGGACACTACTCCAAATGCGACCCGACTAGTGTCTTATAAAGCCCTTTCCTTGGCTTTTACTCAGTCATTAACTTCCCTTGTCAGCCACAGTTGCCTAGCCCTGCCATTTGAGAACAACTTCTTTGGGACATATCGCTCCTGTGCCTTGTGAAACATTCCCAGAAACTTCAGCCACCTCTGCTCTGTCATCACCACCAGTATCTTCCTTCAGTTCACCTGGGCAAGCTCCTCTCTCATGCCTGTGCAATTCCATTTATTCCATTGTGATATTAATACATGTGTCTTATGCTTTGTCCTCTTGAATTGCAGTATGAATTCAGTCATATTATGATGACTGCCTCTTGAGGGTTCCTTTACATTAAGCTCCCTAATAAGATCTGGGTTATTACACAACACCCAATCTAATATAGCCTTTCTCCAAGTAGGCTCAAGCACAAGCTGCTCTAAAAAGCTATTCTGTAGGCATTCAACAAATTCCTTCTCTTGTGATCTGACACCAACCTGATTTTCCCAATCCTCTTGCACATCGGAGTCCCTCATTACAACTGTGACATTATCCTTATTACAAGACTTTTCCCGTCCCTTTGCAATCTCAACCCCACACCTTGGCTTTTATTTGTACGTCATTCTTAACTCCATCCGCAAAGATCCAAAATTCTCTGACCCCATGTCACCTCTTCCCAAAGATATAATTCCATCTCTTATCAACAGAGCCAAACCACCACCTATGTCTTACTGCCTGTCCTTTCAATACAGAGTTTATCCTTTGATGTTAAGCTCCCAACTATGGCCTTCTTTCAGCCACGATTCAGTGATGCCAACAACATCATTCCCACCAATCCCTAATTGTACCACGAGTTTGTCCACCTTTTTCTGAACGCTATGTTCATTTAAATACGGCACCTTTAGTCCTGCAAGCTTCAGCATTTTGAATTTTGCCTCTTTGGTACAATTTAACTCTTTGCCCTATCTGCATTTGTACCCAATCATTGGCGTGTCCTTCCTTACATTCATGTTACACCCATCATCTACTTGTAAACCTGCTGGCTCATCCTCAGCTCTGTCATATTGGTTCCCATCTCCCTGACATATTAGCTTAAACCGCACCCAATGGCTCCAGTAAACTTGCCTGCAGGAATATTGGTCCCCTTCGGATTCGAGTGCAATCCATCGCTTTTGTACAGGTCCCACCTGCCCCAAAGCAGCCCCAATTATCCAGAAATCTGAATCCCTGCCTCCTGCTCCAATTCTTTAGCCACACATTTATCTGTCACCTCATTCTACTCCTATCCTCATTGTTGCTTGGCACAGGCAGCAATGCTAAGATTACTACCCTTGAAGTCATGCTTCTTAGCTTCCTTCCTAAATCCCTGAATTCTGTTTTCAGGACCTCCTCCCTTTTTCTTCCTATGCTGTTGGTACCAATATGTACCACAACTGCTGCCTGCTCTCCCTCTATTTTCAGGATATTGTGGACACATTCAATATCTATCCTGTGCCTTCCAAATTGCTTCCAGAAATTCAAGCCATTGCTATTCTGATATCATCCCTGTTGGTGTCCCCTTGCAATCAACTTTGGCTGGCTCCTCTCTCATACCTCGGTAATTCCCTTTACTCCACTGTAATACTGACACATCTCACTTTAGCTTCTACCTCTCAAATGGCAGCGTATATTATTATCACTAGCCCCTAAGGGCTCCTTTACCTTAAACTCTTGAATCAATTCAATTCAGAATAGCTAATTCCCTCGTTGGCTCAATCACAAGCTGCTCTAAAAAGCTATCTTGTATACATTCTACAAATTCTCCCTCTTAGGGCCCAGTACTTACCTAATTTTCCCAATCTACTTGCATATTGGAATCCCCCATGAGTATCATAACATTGCCTATGTGTTTTCTATCTCCTGTTGTGATTTGTAATCCACATCGTTGCTGCTTTTCAGAGGCCTGTATATAACTCTGTCAGGGTGTTTTTCCCTTTCAATTTGTTACCCACAAGAATTGTACACCTTCTGATCCTACATCACTCCTTTCTAAGTATTTGATTTCAGTTTTACCTGCAAAACCATCCCATCCCTCTGCTTACCTGCCTGCCCTTCTGATACAATGTGTATCCTGGGATTTTAAGCTCCCAGCTATAACCTTCCCTCAGCCATGACTCTGGGATGTCCACGATGCCATACTTGCCAATTTAACTATGCTATAAGTTCATCTACTTTATCTGTATTCTGCATGCATTCAAACATAACACCTTCAGTTCCTATATTTATCACCCTTTCAACTGTACATTGCATCTCACCCCACTGACTGTAATTTTGCCCTGTCATCAGCCTTGTTCTTGCTAGCAGTCCCACTAATACTGCCTCTGTTGTAAACCCCATTCTCAGGGCTATCACTTTGGTTTCCATCCCCCTGCCAAATTAGTTTAAACTATCCCAAACAGCTTGTGCAAACATGTCCACAAGAATATTGATCCCCTTCAGGTTCAAGCGTAGCTCATCACTTTTGTAAAGGTTGTACCTTCCCCAGAAGAGCATAGAACATTGAACAGTACTGCACAAGAACAGGCCATTCAGCCCACAATGTTGTTATGAACCAGCTAAAAAGCAAATTTAAAACAGCAAAACACTAATCCCTCTGACCTACACAACATTCATATCCCTCCATCTTCTTTACATCCATGTGCCTATCCAAATGTCTCTTAAAAGCCTTTATGTATTTGCCTCTACCAACATACCAAGTAGTGCATTCCAGGTATCCACCACTCTCTGAGTAAAAAAACTTACGTCTCACATCCCCTTCAACCTACTACCCCTTCTTGCCTTCAGTTAACCATTTCAACCAAGGGAAACAGATACTCAATGTCAGTGGTCCCCAACCACTGGGCCACGGACCAGTGGTTGGGGACCACTGCTCTGTCCACCCCTTCTATGCTTCTCATAATCTTGTAAACCTCTATCAGGATTCCCCTGAGCCTCCGGCACTCCAGAGAAAACAATCCAAGTTTATCTACCCCCTTGTGATAACACATGGCCTCTAAAGCAGACAGGATTCTGGTAAACCTCTTCTGCACCCTCTCCAAAGTCTCAAAATCCTTCCTATATTGGAGCGACCAGAACTGTATGCAATACTCCCGATGTGGCCTAACCAGAGTTTTATAAAGTTGCAACAGAACCTCTTGACTTTTGAACTCAATGCCAAGTCTAATAAAAACAAGCATTCCATAAGCTTTCTTAACCACCTTATAGATCTGTGTCGATTCTTTCTTTTTTTTGTAATTTATTTTTTGATTGAAGTTCATCATCAAACAAACATTTCCATAAGATGTATTTCAGACATTGTACATATATATCATATAATCATATATATCACAAGTCTCCACAAACTATCTATCTGAGGTATACACTTACAGAAAAGAGTGGAAAGAAAAAAACAAGCAAAACGAAAGAACTATGGACAAGTAGGGAGTGATCTATTTTTTACAACAGATTCATTGTGAGAATAAAATCAGGCCTATGAGGCATTATGTAGTTAAACCATTTTTCCCAGTATGAAACAAATTGTTCCAGCTTATGATTAACAAGTTGTTATCTTTTCCATTTTGTAAATGTCCATTGTAATTTCCATCCATGCATTTAAAGTTGGGCTCTCCTGTGATAACCATTTCCTAGTAAGAGTCTTTTTTTTAAAATTGTTTTTTTTTAATGCATTTTCTACATCATTACAGATAGAAAAAAACCCCAAACCAAAATGAAGAAAATTAATACAGTGCAAAAATAAACATACAATAATAATACAAAAAATATAATTGAGAAAGCACCCAAATTGAAGTCATGTAAAGCTAGTATCCTCCCCAAGCCCCACAACAAAAAAAACTCCAGACTAACCACAACACAATATAGAGAATATAAATCAGGACATTCAATCCCCCAAAACTGTAAATACGCTTGGAAACAGAAGATATTAATGCCTATTACCAATAAAAAGAACTGAAAGCAAGGGACCAAAAAAAACCTTAATTAAGAGGAAGGTTATGAATGTACTCAATAAAAGGTTCCCAGACCTTATGGAACTTTATATCTGAATTAAGAACTGAATAATGAATTTTTTCAAGGTCTAATCAGGACATAATATCATTAAGCCATTGAGCATGTGTGGGCGGGGCAACATCTCTCCATCTAAGGAGGATTAAACGTCTAGCCAGGAGAGAAGCAAAAGATAATATTCAACACTTAGTCGAACTCTGTCTCACCCAAAAAAACAAACAAAGCAATTAAAGGGTTAGGTTCTAAGTGGTGATTCAGAATATAGGATAAAGTTATGAAGACATCTTTCCAAAATTTCTCTAAGCTAGGACAGGACCAGTACATATGAATAAGAGAAGCCTCGCCCCTTTTGCATTTATCACAAAGAGTAAGAGCCTTTTTACCAGCCACCAACAGTATATTCATTAAATATTTATCTCACCAACAGTTTATTCATTAAATATTTATTTCTGTGTCGATTCTTTCAAGGAGCTATGAACTTGGACCCCTAGATCTCTCTGCTCAGCAACATTGTTAAGGATCTTACCCTTAACAACATTCTGCCTTCTTGCATTTGCCCTACTGAGGTGCAATACCTCACATTTATCTGGGTTAATCTCAGTCTGTCCATATCTGCAAATGATCTATATCACACTGTATTCTTTACCAGTCTTCAATACTACCTACAACTCCACCAATCTTATTATCATCCACAAATTTACTACATTTTCTTTCAGGTCATTTATATACATCACAAACAGCAGAGGTCCCAGCACTGATCCCTGTGAAAATCCATTAATTGAAGCCCTCCAGTTCAAATAAGTCCCTTCAACCACTACCCGCTATATTCTATGTGCAAAACATTTCTGAATCCAAACAGCCAATTTGCTGTAGACCCCATGCAGCAAAATCTTCTGGATTAGCCTCCGGTAAGGGACTTTGTCAAATGCCTTACTAAAATCCGTGTAGACGTCATCCACTGCTCAATCTCTCTCATCTCTTGTTAAAAAAACTCAGTCAACGGTCTGTAGTTCCCAGGATTTTCCCTTGCTTCCTTCTTAAATAGAGGTAAGACATTAGTCACTCGCCAGTCCTCCAGGAACTCACCTGTGGCTAGAGAGGACACAAAGATACTGGTCAAGGGTTACGCAATCTCACCTCTTGCTTCCTTTAATAACTTGGGATAAATCACATCAGGCCCTGAAAACTTATCCACCTTAATACTTATTAGGAGGACTAACACTTCCTCCTTGACCTAAACACCCTGATGAACTTATACTCTCATACTGATCTCCTGGTCCTGCATACCCTTTTCCTTGGTAAATACTGAAGCAAAGTGCTCACCAAGTACCTCACTCACATTCGCTCCATCCAAGTAAATGTTCCCCCCTTTGTCCTTGAGTGGTCCCACCTTCTACCGTGTTATCATCTTTATCTTCAGGTATGTATAGAATTCCATGGGATTTACCTGAATCCTACTTGCCCAGGACTTTTCATGATCCCTCTTGTTTTCCCTAATTCCCTTCTTTAGTTCTTTTCTGACATTTTTATACTCTTCACTTGATCCTACGGTCTGAAGCTTTATCTATTTTTTCTTTTTTCTTCTTGATTAAATTCATCACCTCTCTGGACATCCAAAGTTCTCTTATCTTTCCATCCCCACCCTTCCTTCTAACAGGAACATACCTTCCTGTACTCTGGGTAATTGATTATTAAACTCCCTCCACATATCTGATGTGAACTTGCCAGGGAAAATATATTCCCAATTAACGCTCATCAGTTCTGGTTCAATGTTCTTGTAATTTGCCCTACTCCAATTTAAAGCTTTCCTCCAAGGACCATACCTATCCTTATCTATAGCTATCCTGAAAGTTAAAGAGTTGTGTTTCATCTACTGAAAGATGAGTCCCCTGTCCAGGCTCATTACCCAACACCAGGTCCAGTACGGCTCCTCCTCTTGTTGGACAATCTATATACTGATTTAAGAAACCTCCTGGATACAGTTAAGACCACCTTAACCAATTGTACTAAGAAGGTCCCAGTTTACATTTAGGAAGTTGAAATCCCTCATGACAACAACTCCATTACTTTTACACATTTCCTTAATCTGATTACATACTTGTACCCCAATGTCCCAGTGGCTATTAGGGGGTCTGTAATATGATCGCATCCGTATGATTACAACCTTCCTATTCTTGACTTCCACTCAAATGGACTCAGTGTCTTACCCTCCTTTGTGTCTTCGCTGAGTGCAGTTGTGATATTGTTTCTGATTAGAAAGTGCAACTTCCCCCTCCCACCCACCTTTTTTCCTCCTCCACTATCTTTTCTGAAACTTTGAAAACCTGGTACATTAATGGCCTATTTCTGCCCCTCTCTGAACCAAGTTTTAGTAATGGCTATAACATTGTAGTTCCATGTACTGATTTGTAAGTTAATCACTCATATCCACAATGCTCCTCGCATTAAAATATACACACTTCAAACTATCAGATCTATTACACCTGTTATTTTGATTTCACCTTTCAGTACTTTCCCTGACATCTGCCTTCTGGTCCAATCCTTCTGTAGCGGACCTGGGACTCCGATTCCCAGCCCCCAGCAAAACTAGTTTAAACTCCTGAGTAGCATCAACAAACCTCCTGGCCAGGAAGAGATCACAATGATTCAGAAATCTGAACCTCCACTCCCTACACTAGTAACACACTTATTTGCCAAATGCTCCTATTCTCACCTTCAATGCTGCATGGCACAGGACCTGAGCATGATGAGCCAAAGCAAATGCCTCCCCACTTTAATATAGGCCCACTTTGCTTCTTCCTGCCATATTTTTGTTCACCCTTGCTATGAAATTCCATTCACTGATTGGCAGCAGTTTAAATTCTGATAACTGCTGCAAAGAACAGCTTGTTTCAGTTTTAATCAAGGCATGTGGAGTCGCCTCTTCTTCTTGCACTCCCATACACCGATTGGCTGCAGTTCAAACTCCGAAAACTGCCACGAAGCACTACTCTTTTAAATCTTCAGTTGAGGGCCTGCTTACTTATAGTGGCCTCTTGTTAAGCTGTGAGCTTTGCGGGGCCAATTTCTTAGATTGGAGCAAAGCTTGCAAGACAATATTTTTTTACTGCCACTTTCTTGCAAGTTCAGTACAATGCTCATACAAAATCTTTTAATGGAATGAGAATGCTGTTCAGTCTTTAGTTCCCATTAAAAAGTTGATGTGAACTACCGTCTTGATTGAAATGCTGTAATCCTTTTGTTGAAGAGCTACCTGCAACTTGTCAAGTAGAATGTTTCAAGAACCTGGAAAGACGAAAAAATTTCAATTCATTTCCACATCTAGAAAGGATGTGACTGAGAATCTGTAGGTAGTGGTGTACTAACTTGCACAAAATTCTTCTTCACATTACAAGCAAGGTGGACTTTGGGCACTGAAGCAGACTTCTGCAAGATGGAAAAAAATAACCTTAACTTGACAGTAAGTCTGAGGAGACCATCTTCTTACAATACACAGTAGCTATAATGTTCCTACTGTCAGCCTGCCAGGGAGGTTTATTTTTGTAGTTGCTGCTCTCCTTTGATTATTGCACAATTAAGTGTGGTCTCCTTAGGAACTACGCAGCCTTTGGTTTGGCATATATTTCTGGGTGTAAATCAGCCTGATACTGTTGTTCTACAATTTATTTGAATGGGCATTAGTGCAAAAAAGAATAGTTTACCGCACCAAAGCTAGAAGAAGCCCAACTTCTAGGCAAAAATATGTGGGTCTAACACAACAGTCTCTAGAGCAGGGGTTCACAACCTGATGTCCATTAACCCTTAGGTTAATGGTAGGGGTTCATAACATAAAAAATGTAGGGAACCCCTGTCTAGAGTTTACAGGGAATGGTGTGAAAAACAAAAAAAAATTGAAAAGTTGCTATTTGGGGAAGATGCCTTATTATGAGAGAGGTCAGAGGAGACTGGCCAAACTGGTTCAGGCTGACTGAAAGGCAACAGTATCTCAAATAACAATGCATCACAACAATGGTGCACAGAGCAGCATCTCCAAATGTACATTACATCGGACCCTGAAATGGATGGGCTATAGCAGCAGAAGACTATGAACTTATACTCAGTGGAGTCATTATTAGGTACAGGAGGTACCTAACAAAGTGGCCTCCTAGTGTATAACCATCATCCTGAGAAAAAACAGAAGAAAAACTTACCTTTCACTTTTAGAATTTTATTTTGCTATTAATCACTGTGAACTGGTTACAATTAGTGCTCTGACTTTACCAGCTTTTTATGGGAAGAAAAATTAAAACAAACACCTGATTGCACAACTGAAATTAAGTCACGTCAGGTGAACACAGGATGAATCATTCCTGGAAGTACCAAATCAAATTTCCAGAGTGACAAAATCTGACTCAGAAATGGACATTGTTGTATTTCACTCTAGGTAGTTTTCATTTTATCTGTAACCACAATTATTTAAGAGAGAACAAAGTCAGTACTGGATGTCATTGTCCTGAACTTACCATGCAAATCATTGTTCAAAGTTTCAAAGGTTCATTTTATTGTTTAAATACACATGTAGAATACAACTCTGATATCACTGGACAACAAAGATTTTGCTTCCTGAATACCCTTAGGTGTATCTTATAAATTTTGAGCTACTGATCATGAAAATCACCATGAAATTTCCCTATCACGCACCATTTTTAATAAACTTATGTTTACTAATTCAATTCATAATTCAAATCAATTAAAATGTTGCCATCAATGTAAGCTGGAAATTTTCCGATCTTGTCCAGGCATGCTTGGGCATGCTTAGGCGGCGCGGCTGCTGCATGGCAGGACAGGTCTTAGTAATAATTATTGAGTTCAGGACTGTAAGGATGGAATTTGGTATCACCTGGCACAAAAAATTCTATGAAGGATTTTGATATTTGAGACAGATGCTTCCCAGAATAACTGATGACGAGATTAAGGAAAGCATTTTTGTTGGTCCACAAATCAAACAGATCATCAATGACAGGGAATTTGAAGAATTTCTAGTGGGACCAGAGAAAATCACATGGAAGGCATTCAAAGAAGTTTTTGAAATTTTTCTCGGCATCTACAGAGCACCAAACTACATGCAGATGGTTGAAAGCATGAAATGCAACATGTCACTAAAGATTCATTTTCTGCATTACTATTTGGACTTCTTCCCTGCAAACCTTGGTGCTGTTAGTGATCAGCATGATGAAAGGTTTCACCAGGACATTTGTGGTCATGGAGAAAAGATACCAGGGCAACTGGAATCCGTCAATGCTGGCGAATTATTGCTGGACACTTAAGCGAGAAGCCTCAGACATGGAGTATAAATGAAAATCGTTAACAAAGTATTTTTAACTTAGTTGAACTACTGGAAAGCATCAGCACCATTATGTAATTAAACACATTATATTCCATAAAAGTTAATTTGTTGTTTCTCCAAATTCCTACGTGATACAAGTAGTCTGAAATTATATTTGTGTTCCTCTTCAAGCAGTCTATCGTAAACAAATTCTGAGGAAGCAACACTTTTGAAAAAATTTGTTGTCCAGTGATATTTGTCTACTCCAGATAGCCATTAAATACAGAAACACCATGGGTGTTTATGAAAGAAAAGACATCAACTCCCCTCTCAGCATGAAAAAGAAAAGAAACAAAACTCGCAGACCCCAAAATACTCCTTCCCCCACAGCAAAAAAACTGCAATAATAACTGTCCCTGACTTCCTAAACAATCCCTGACCCCGTCACCCACAGAAAAAAACAGGTGACAGTTACAATCCCCGACCCCCTCACTCATAGAAAAGAATAGCAGTAGTAGCAACAAACTCCCAACCTCCCCCACACAAAATTAACATATCACTCATCTATCAATCATCCATAAGAAAGGAAAACACCAAAAAACTGAAGGAAACCAACATACAGTCTAATAATCAAATAAATCTCAGAATATGGGAAATGTCCTTTTGTCTACACACGAAGGGAGCAACCACAAGACCTCAGACCCTCTGACCATCAACGTGGGGCCGAACGTGACAATCTGGCTGCTGATTGTCTCTGTTGGGAGCCATTACTGACCCCCTCTGCATTCAACTCAATACTTCAATCTTCTTCGCTGCTTTGAGGTGGAGTCGTTCATGACCTTGTGCCTCACCTCTGGTCTTTTCCCCAAGTCAGCTTATGTTCTCAGTCCTTTCCGGCCTCCCGTCTTTAATCTCCACAAGCATCTCTCCAGACACAGCATAGCGTTTTTTTCAGTTGACTAATCAACAAAACAATCGTAAATTCTGCACAGAATTTATATTTTAATTTTATAGAAATTATATAACCTCAGTGTGGAAAAATAAAGTGTTTTACAATTGGAGGAACTCAACAGGACAGGCAACGTTATGTTTATGATTTCCATTCAATTTACTACATCCAAATATAACAATTCTATTAAAGCATCAGTTTTTTTTTCTTTAAGAATGTATTAACATATAAATAAACTGCTCAGTAATTTTTATTTTACCAGATCATAAAGTATATCTGTACAGAATCACAAATTATTTAGCAGCTCATACTACTATTATCAATACTTATGATGAAAACACACTAACAATGTTACTTATATTGCACACTTTGCACACAATTGCACACAAGGCTGACACTTCAGTATTAACGTTGCGGATGATTGTTCATTTTCAGGGTTAAAGGAAGCTAACTACAGAATCAAATTTCATCAGCCATGACTGCATGGCCAAGCATCCGCATAATCATATTGACAAGTCCACTGATGACTCAGCAGTGGTGGGGCACATCACCAACGTCGTACAGAGGAGGTGGAAGCGCCTGAGGCCTGGTGCCAGGCAAACAAGCGCTTCCTCAATGTTAGCAAAATAAGGAAGAATGTTATCGACTTCAGGAGAACTCGCACCATCCACAACCCTCTTTACACCAGCAGCACAGCAGTGGAAACTGCAAGCAGTTTTCCGGGAGTGTACCTCTTGCAAAAAATTTCAAGGTCCCAGACACATTGTACACAAGAGTTAGTATTGTCTAGGTGATTCAAGGCCACGTAAAGAGTCAATGAGATTGCATCCACTGCCAACCTATTGTGGCGATAGGCAAATTGCAATGGGTCTGGGTCTTTGCTTAGGCAAAGACACATATACAGTATGCCTTTTATATAGATACAGTATAGCAAAGACATATATACAGAAATGTGTCGAAAAAGGCCAGCAATAGCATGAAGGATCCCATCCACACTGCTCATGGTCTGTTTGTTCCACTCCCATCAGGGACTATACTCTCTGGAGTTCAGAAGAATGAGAGGGGATCTTATAGAAACATACAAAATATTGAAAGGGATAGTTAAGATAGAAGTAGGAAAGTTGTTTCCATTGGTAGGTGAGACTAGAACTAGGGGACATTATGTAGCATCCACTTCAGAACCACCAGACTCAAAATCAGTTACTTTCCCCAAGCACTAACGATGATGAACACCTCCAGCCACTTACCCATCCCACCACAACCCACCCCCACCATTGCATTATCATTCTTGTCAGATCACCTTATGCATGAACACTTCTGTACCTAGCAACACTTTTATGTACATACAGTCATTGTATGTATATAAGCTATCTTATTATTTATATTTACTGTGTTTGAATGTACTCTTTATCTTATTGTATTTTTGTTAGTAGTGCATTGGATCTAGATTAACAATTATTTTGTTCTCCTTTACACTTATGCACAGGAAATGACATTAAACTACCTTGAATTCTGAATTGTCATTTGAGGCAATTTTCAAAGGATTAACTTGGATTTGCTGGAGTTTGGGTGAGTAAAGAGATTTGAACTTACAGATCTGAGCTTCTGGGAGAATCTAGAACTGTAGGTCATCACTTAAAAGCACAGGTCTGTCTATTTAATATGGACAGGATGAATATTTTTCTCAGTTAGTTGTGTTTTATTGGAACTCTCTCTTCCTCAGAGGGCAGTGGAAGCACAAAATACTCTATGATATTATTCATGGAAGTACAGAATATGTCTTGGAACTTGGAAAGTGAAGGACTACCTGAAAGAAACTGGCATTAGCATAAGATTGGTATTGTAGACTAGACTGAAAGATACTAAATGCCCAGGATCTGATGATGTGAATCTCACGGTTTTGAGGATGGCAGTTCTGGACTTACAGGTTGCACTGGCTGTCAGCTTCTAAAATGTCACAGATTGTGGAATGGTTCCTGGAGGCAGATGATGGTAAATAACATCCCACCAATAAGAAAGGAGAGAGAGTGAAAAATAGAACAGGAAACTACCGATTAATTAAACTGACATCAGTTGTAGGGAAAATACTGGAATCCATTATTTAAAAAACTGCAGTGGGCACTTGGAAAATATTATAGAATTAAGAAGATTCAAAATGAATTTATGAAAGGCACACCACATTTAATAAATCTGCTTTAGAGTTACAGCGAACAGGTGGACTGATAAATATTATGTAGTTGAACCTAAAGAGACTTTGAATAAGGTGTGGTGCACTCCCACATGGGACTGGAGGGGATATTCCAGCATGGACTGAGAATTGATGAATTGGCAGAAAGCAGGCAAATTAAGAGTAAGCAGTGTTGAGGTTGAACCCGTTAGAATGCTGCAGCTGTTCATAATCTACTGTATATCAAACTGCTGGAGGAGAGGAGCCAGTTTTGTTGATAAGTTAGGTTGTGATTGGGGGTGGGGGGGGGAGGATGCAGAGAGCTTGGGAGAAGAAGGATATGTAAAGCTAATTAGCAAGGTCATAGCTGATAGAATAAAATGTAGAAAAGTATGAGATAATGTAGTTTGGTAAAAACAATGTAAGCACTATTGTTTTAATGTGCAGGTATGACATTAGGAAGGCAGGTGAAAAATGAAAATCTGTGGACAAATAGTAAAAGGGTATTATAAAAGGACCAGACCTAATTATGTACTGTATAGCTCTGATGAAGGCATTATTACAATACTAACTGAAAGTTCTCTATATTTCTAAATGTAGTCACTAGTTTCTACTCCAAGGAAATAATCTGTACATTTGTATGTGGATTGTTTAACAAATGCAGTATGAGGTAGTGAACTTGGTTGGCAGTTGTGAGGCTTCTGAGTGACAGACATGGAAATGAGTGGCTGAAAATAGTGCAATTACTATTCCATCTACCTCTCAGAAATGTAATTGATTAAACTGCACCCAGATTATTGTCTCTTCTTGCAATCTCGCAGCCAGAATTGTCTACCTAATAAAAGCCAAGGCTGTGACAGGTTTTTCCAGCTTTTTGACAGAAGTTATTGAACAGCAGAGGAAGCATTATCTTTTCACAGGCAGGCAAATGCTTCTATTTCTTAGCTCCTTCTCAATCCCTTATTATATTTCTAAGTACTCTAATTCTCCAGCTGGAAGTTCAAGTCATGTAATTGAGGCACCTGGAGAGAGATGTAGTTTGCATTAACAAATAATAGTTTTGAACCCATAAACCAGTATGATAAATCCTATTAACTTAGATAAGAATATAAGTTCTTTGTATTAAGGAGGCAAACAGAATGTTGGCCTTTATTGCTAGAGGGACTGAATACAAGAGCAGGGAGATCATGCTGTAACTATACAGGGTTCTGGTGAGACCACACCTGGAGAACTGTGTGCAGTTCTGGTCTCCATACTTGAGGAAGGATATACCGGCTTTGGAGGCAGTTCAGAGGAAGTTCACCATATTGATTCCAGAGATGAAGGGGTTAACCTATGAGGAGAAATTGAGTTGCCTGGGACTATACTCTCTGGAGTTCAGAAGAATGAGAGGGGATCTTATAGAAACATACAAAACATTGAAAGGGATAGATAAAATAGAAGTAGGAAAGTTGTTTCCATTGGTAGGTGAGACAAGAATTAGGGGACATTGCCTCAAGATTCAGGGGAGAAGATTTAGGATGGAGATGAGGAGAAACTGTTTTTCCCAGAGAGTGGTGAATCTGTGGACTTCTCTGCCTAGGGAGGCAATTGAAGCTTCCTCAGAATATATATTTAAGAAAAAGTTAGACAGGTTTTTACACAGTAAGGGAATTAAGGGTGATGGGAAAAAGGCAGGTAGATGGAACTGAGTTTAGGGACAGATCAGCCATAATCTTATTGAATGGCGGGGCAGGCTCGATGGGCTGGATGGCCTACTCTTGCTCCTATTTCTTATGTTCTGATCACTTGAATTTTGTTCTTATTTATATAGACATCACTAAAAAAAGTGTACTTTAAATTTAAAAGTGCATGCAGTCTGCTTTGGGTAATGCAATACCTTCTAAGTTATGGTATGCCATCTTTTCTTTAGTGGGGCTTACAGAATGGAAACACAGCACTAGAAGTATATGGGTCAGATAGTGTCTATGGAGAGATAAACACTGTTAGCATTTCAATGACAATAATGACCTAGCATCAAAAGACAGTACCTTTGCTGCCATACTTGACATGATGCTTGTTGCTACTGGAAAATAAAAAGTTTTTTATAATAGGACTCCAATCATAAAGCTGATTCTAGAGGAATTCAACTTGCTGCAAGGGCGTCACCAACAACCATCAAACAGCATATTTAGTGAATGTCAGGATAGCTGTGGTTGAAGCCTAGAACAAGTTCAAGTTGAAGTGCCTATGGACATACTATGCTTAACTAACCATAAAATCAGCAACCTCCAAACTACTACATGCCAGTGACTAAATTTGGAGGCTCTGAGCTAGGAAGACACATGGGCATATTTTTCCTGCAGATTCATCCTTACATTTTAACCTCATCTGCACCCATTTCCATTACTTCTTATTCCTTCAAGTTTAATGAAAGTTAAGGATTGAGATGACTTTTGAGGATGTGCGAAAGCTCTTGGAGATGATGTTGCCCATTTGTTGCTTACCTTCTAAGCTTTTTGCAAAACACCAAATCTGCAATTAAAGTTGTGCATGTTTATGATGCTTTAACAATCAAGTGAAGACAACATTTTAAGACCTGCTAAAATTTATTTCTAAAACTCAGCTGTAAACGGCACATCTTGTAGTGTCATCCTAATGAGGCAATCAGTGTTTTTTTTTTACCCCAGAAACACACAATAAAGAACAGCCTCCACTTTAAAGGTGTGACACTATTTCATAGTTTCTTACATTTTACAATCTAGGTAAAGGAAGATTTACAAATAAAAATTACTTTTTGCTGGAGAATCATCAACTGTGAAGAACAGGCAAATGGGATGTGATCAGGATACTATTCACATTTTCTGGTTTATGAAAATATTTTTAATTTGTCAAATATTATACTGTCTCGAGGTGCAAGGCAAAGAACACTGAAGATGAATTAACCATGATATCATAGCTTATAGGACCAAGGTAACGGTAGATCCAATAAACAAATGTGAATAATAGTCACTTGCTTTTGAGATGAGTTGGCATCAAGCTTATAAGAGACACTGGACTGGATAACGTGCATAGCTCTGGATAAGGTTGAAGTCCCATTTGCCTATTGTCCCTTAACTTCTGAACGATGACTTTGGCGAAGTCTTCTCCTTGGTTGTCACTAGTATCTAAGAGTTGTCGGACTTTGGCTGTTCTAGTGGGTTTGGTGTTGATGAGCTCATAGTCCTCCTTCATTATTAGGTCACGAGAAATGAGGGCATCCAGTGTTTGATTAAGACATGCTTCTGTCATTTGGTTAATAATATCCTCTCTTCTGCTTTGAATCCACTGATCAGCCACACCTCGAAGGATTGATTCTGAGAGGAAACCTGCAAATGTAACTTTCATAAGTAAATGGGGTCCAGCACTAACAGTATTAATGTATTTGACACAAACAACAATGATAAAACAGTGCTTGATTATTTTTATTGGCTGAGGGCTATACCTCTGAATACAGTAAAAATCTGAAAATCTGTTCTCTAGGATCTGGCTCTTCAGGGCCCCACTTCCTGCATTCTCTTCTAAATCTCTGGATTCACCATTCTAACCATAACCCCAACAGCCACAAAGGGAATCAAATGTGTTGGCGTATTAATATCTAACAGCTGCATCAAAGTTCTGAGTGAGAAGGAGTTCAATCTGGAAAAGCGTGAAGTGATAAACTTTGGAATTTCAAACTTGAAAACAGAGCAGGATTCTTAGCAGTGTGGAAGAATCAAGGGATCTTGGAGTCCATGTCATAGATCCCTCAAAGTTGCCATGGAGTGAAGAAGGATAAAAGGTGACTTGATAAAGGTGTATAAGAAAAGAAGCAGAGATAAAAGCTAATACGAGAGGGCATGATTTTAAGGTGATTGGAGGAAAGTATAGGGGGATGTCAGGGTTTTGCTTTACATAAAGAGTAGTGGGTACATGGAACACACTGCCAGGGTGCTGGTAGGGTTATTTAACAGACTTTTAGATAAGCACATGGCTGAAAGAAAACTGGAGGGCCATGTGGGGGAGGGGGGGGGAAGGGTTACATTAATCCTGGAGTAGATATAATGTTGGCACAGAATTGTGGGTCGAATGGTTTGTACTTGTATTGTGTTCTATGTTCTAATACAGATTTTACTTAAAATGCTTTGGCAACTTTAGAACAGCCTAGTTAGAGTCTGAGTGCAGAGTGGAGCAGTGGACAAAATGTGAAGATCAACAAAGATTCTGGGAAACAAGTGATAAAACTTCAGATGGGAGTGGAAATACCAAATCTGTGTTTTATTTGCCTCCTGCAGGAATTCCTATGGATTTGGTGTTGGATCAATGGCTGGGTTCCTTATAATGAAGCAAATTGCAATAGAATTCAGGGGTACCTTCATATTACTGGCTTCCAGCTTTTGTAATGACATAGAAGAAAAGGGTTCCTCATTTTAAAGGACTTTCGTTTCCTTAAAGCAAGAAAACAAAAATCTGCGGTTATGGTCGAATATTTTCTCCATATTGGGGCTGCAATCCACTCACCTGGCAACTAATCTCCAATGTTAAATCTCACCTTTAATCAATCTAGTAAAAAATGCTGTGAATGCTGCTTACCTAATGCTATTTGCCTCTGGTGCTGCTACAAATTAGAAAGCATGTGCATCTGACAATAAATCTGACTTTGACTTTGGGATTGAAGATACTAAAAAAGGTGATTTCCACTGGGATAGGTGGAATTGTCTAAGATTTTTAGAACTGTCAGTTTTCTCAGTTAGTGGATGAGAATAACTCTAGGATTTATTAACATAGCAGTTGCTGCTGGTTTTCCTTAACATTCATCAAATGAATGTTTCATTATATCTTTAGATTTGTCTCAAAGAAAATGCCATAGGTGCAATTTCAGGTTATTAGTCACATCAGACTGTACTCTATCTTGCTGTAAAATGTATTTGATACTGGGCATTGAAATCTCTCCAAGTTGCCTCATCTTACACTATCCACCTGCACCAAACTCGAACTCCTTCCTGAAGGCCTTTCAATTCAAGAATTCAAGATTGCTTAATGCCATTTCCTGTACACCAGTGTAAGGAAAATGAAATCATTGTTTGTTACTCTGGATCCGATGTAACATTTAAAAAAAAAACAACAAAAATAAAGAACACAATAATAATAAAAAGAAACACAATAAATATAAATACGCAAGATTGCTTATGTACATAGATTAATTATATATCCATAAAGTGACGCTAGGCTGTACATTGTTGACTGGCAGGAAATAATTAAGTAGTGGTAGAGTTCCAACATTTATATAAATGATTTGGATGTGAATACACAAGGCTTCACCAATAAGTTTGTGGATGACACAAAATTAGACAGTGTTGATAGTGAAGAAGTTTATTACCGATGATAAGGGGATTTTGATTAGTTTGGAAAGTGGGCCAAGGAATAGGAAAAGGATTTCGTAAGTTAAGTGTGAGGTGATGCATTTTGGCAAGTCAAAACAGCATTGGGCTTGTACTATAAATGATAAGGCACTGGGGACTACAGTAGGAGGGGTGATTGATAAGCTCGAGGCCTAAGGTAGAAGCAGTCATTTTTAGAAAACTTAGCACATTTATTTTTCAACATAGTCCCCTCCCACATTTATACAGATGAGTTGAGTTATACAGCTCTCGCTGAGTGATTATGCAGAAAGTTTGAAATTAATAACTCTTATCCTTCTACCTTAGGCCACAAACTTATCAATCACCCATCTGTGGACACTTTCTGGAGGTCCAAGGTCTGTATGCTCCATGACCACTGGACTAAGTAGTGTAAACGTAGGAGAGGGCTATGTTGAAAAATAAATGTGCTAGGTTTTCTAAAATTGACTCCTTCTACCTTAGGGCACAAACTTATCAATCACCCCTCATATATAGTTGAAAGCAGCATCACAAACAGGGCATTTAAAAAAAGGCATTTAGCATGCTGGCCTTCAGTCAGGGCATTGAGCGTAGAAGTTGGGACATTATGTTACAATCGTGCCTGCTGTTTGTGAGGCCGCACTTGTTTTGGTCACACTGCTGTAGGAAACTTGGCTGAACCGGAAAGGTGTACTGAAAAGGTTTATGAGGATGTTACTAGGACTAAAGGACTTGAGTTGTTCGAGGTTGGCCAGACTAGGTCTTTATTCCTTGTAACACTGAAGAATGAAATATTTAAAATTATGAGAGACATAGATAAGGTGGTTGATAACAGTCTTTTCCCAAGGGTAGGGGAGTTTGGGTGATTTTGCATGAGAGGGGAAAGACATTAAAGGGTCCTGAGTAGCAACTTTTTCTTGTAGAGGGTGGTGAGTAACACAATGAGCTTGCACAAGTGGTTGAGGCAGGTACCATAATACCATTTAGGGAGCATTTGGATGGGGAATGGCTCAGAGGAAAATGGGCTAAATGTAACAAATTGGGACTAGCTGGATGGGTACCATGATCTGCATGGACTCGTTTGGCCAAAGGGACTGTATCTGTGCTGTTTTGCTCTCTCTCTCTCTCTATTTCCAGTTATTCATAGATTTTTTTTTGCTTCCGTTGCCTGGTGAGGCTCCAATACTCTAGATCCATGAATTTCAGCAAATAACAAACTGTTTCTATCTAGCTGGAAATTTCCAAGTATAAAAATATGGGCTTAAGTTATAGTCAATCACAATTTAACTGTACTTACTAGTGGAAGGTTGCAGTGTTATTAGTCCCAATCCACAATCCGATTCACTTTCCGGAATTCCACTTCGTGGAGCAAAGTTGTCATCTGGTTGGCATATAGCAGTCTGAGACAAACTGCCTTCATCTCTGAGGCTAGCTAAAGATGCTGGGTACAATTCTTCTTGACACTTCATACTAGACTGTACATTTTTGTCTGTATTATCTGTATAGTAACAGACATATCAGAAAGGATTAAACAATAGCAGTAAAGGTTATACTCATTAAGGATCCTCACCATCCAGGTCATGCCCTCTCCTTATTACTATCAACAGGAGCTGGTACAAGAGCCAGAAGATGCACACACTGTATTTTAAGTACAGCTTTTTTTCCTCTGCCTGTTTTTGAACCATTCATGAACACTACCTTTGTATTCTTCTGTTGCGCTATGTTATTTCATTAATTATTGTAACTTGTCAAAGTATTTTATGTCTTGCACTGTACAGCTGCCACAATAACAACAAATTTCACAACAAGTGATAATAAACCTGATTCTAATTTTGGAATAAAATATTTTGAAAGCTAATCATTTTGCAAAAATAGTGAGTTAGTTAGCACAGTGAATTAATTAAATATTGGAATGAGTCTGCAAACAGTGTTGTTCACAAACAGCTCATGCTTTAAATACTAAGGATTAATGAACCCAAAAGATAGGAGAAAATAAATTTACATTTGAAAGACAATCAATTTTATTGAACAAAATTTGTACCACCTTGCATTAACTGAATTTACTATACCTCCATATCTTACTTTAATTTTCTGGCATGCAAATATACATGGGAATTATAAAATCGATGATCTATTTGGGTTTTCTCTGATAACAGATTTTCCATTCTGTTTATTTATTTATTGAGATACAGCATGGAACATACCTTTATAGCCCAGCAATCCCCTCATTTAAACCTTGCCTAAAATGGGACAATTTACAATGACCAATTAACCTACCAACTTGTACCTCTTTGGACTGTCAGAGGAAACTCACACAGTCACGGGGAGAACAGGCAACAGCAGGAATTGAACCCTAGTCGCTGGTGCTGTGAAGTGTAGTGCTAGCCACTATGCTACCGTGTCAACCCATGTGGAGAATTGAATCCTGGTTGGTGAACACAGGCATTGTAAAGCAAAATGCTAACTGCTACTCTCTCGTGTCACACATAGAATTATCACCAGCTCTGGGGGAATTTTATATTCCCACTAGGTACACTTCATCAATTATTCTAGCCCCCCCCCCCTCCAAATGAATCATTTCCAAAAACTAAAACTAAAATTGTTACACATTCCTAAAGAGTGGAATCCGGTACTTAAAACTATAAGGGATGCAGCTGACAACTTTAAATGGGAAATCATAACCTATTTATTTAACCTTAATTTAACTAATGTACACTGTACCTCTTCTAGTTGTACAAGGTTATTAAATATTGCCTTTATGAACACTCTGGCTTAATGGTGAAAAGGGCCTTTTAATGGTTGAAATTTTCCACTTTTTAAAAGCTACCTCTCTGCTACTTTATCCACTTTCACATCTACTACTCCCATTGATGAATTCATTACCTGCAGACTTGACAACAATGCTTTTCTTGCTAGTACTTAATCCTCTAGAAAATCAGTTCTTATCTTCAAAATTAATTTACTCATTGCATCTCTCTTTCATCACTGTCTCAAATGTAAAGCTCCTGTTCTCAAATTTGCACCTCTCCAGAGCTGACTCCTGATTTGCACTGAAAAGGGCTGACAATCATGCCTTCCTAATTTTTCTGGTGTATCTGCACTTCATACTTGTTACTGACACTGGAATTTATCTCTGTCTTGCAAAATATATCCATGCCACACCATTGTTCATCTTCATATTTCATACAGAATATACTAACACAGTTTCAAGCTCCTTTCAGAACTCTATTTACTTGTGACTCAAGCTCTTCCTGCTAGACTGGTTCTAGCAGTAGTTATTTTGCTTTCAAAATGCTAATCAATTGCATCAAATTATTCAAAAAAACGTATTTTTTTACTTTTTGTTCTACTTTCCTTCCACTACCTCTTAACCTTCACAACTTTTCATTTATCATGTGGTAAATTGCCTTTACTTCCTCTGCTGTCCCTTACACTGATCTTCCAACCTTTCCTAGACTTGTGGACTGTTTTTTTTCTTTTTTCTCATTTTTACAAGAAGCACATTTCATGGATCCCTGCTCTACATCTGCTTCATCAATTGAATCAAATACCAGCAATACAGCATCAAAAATCCCTTATACTTACTTATTTTCTTGTGCATATCAGCTCTATCTTCCACTGGAATAGCAACTCTGTCTTGCATTGAAGAGGAAATTGGGTTGCACGAAGAGAATAAAGAAGTTGCTTGTGAGAGCTGATTGTGAGATCCTGATGATGGCTGATAGGAGACATTTCCCTGTTGGGAGGATAAGCTTTGTGGTTCTGTATTCACTGCCTGTAGTACAACAGAATCCATTCAAAGAAGATTAATTTAAGAACTGATTTATTGTTATCAAATTATTGTAAAATAAGTTACAAGATTGACTGGGTCCCAAATAATGTCAGACCATTGTGCATGATAATGCTGGTGTCTCTGGTATCACCTTGACCATGGTCAAGCTAAACAACTATATGGCAACCAGAATTACAGTTCACCCCATTAGCTTCCTTATTGTTCTAGAATCCATTGTTTTTTTTTAAAAAAGAGACACGAGATTCTGTAGTTATTGAAAGTCTTGAGCAGCACATACCAAATGCTGCAGGAACCCAGTAAGTCAGACAGTACCAATGAGGGGAAATAAATAGTCAACTTTTCAGGACTGACAAAGGGTATTGGTCTGAAACATAAACTATTTATTTCTCTCTATTAATGCTGCCTGACTTGATGAGTTCTTCCAGTATTTTGTATGTGATAAGCAGTGATCAGTGGGTCACTGGAGATAATACAGACAAAAGATTGTAAACTGTTATGAAATTCAGTGCTGTTGGATATGACCAGCAGGTCAGGTCATGATAATGGAGGAAAATACCTAGCCAATATTACAGATAGATCGTATATGGTTTGGAACTAAATTTAACAATCCTAATGTTATACCTGATCACCCTGCAAACCTGTGGCTTGAAACATGAAGTTTCAAATTTCTCCACTAGTACCGAACTCATGTAAGTTTTGACTTTGAAGTCAGCTGTCTGTATAATATGGTGAGGACGAGCATCTAGGAAAAGTGGTGCCAGTGGTTTTGATAGACCCAGGCAAATCCTTCAAGTACATCCACGAAACAGCTTATTCTTCTTCTCTTATGTCTTTCTTTTCTTTTCAAGGTGGTATGGGGTTCTGTTGGAGTCTGTGATTTACAGCTCAAACTTCGTCTATGGTGGGACGGTCAGTGCCTTTGCTTCTGCTGCTGTTTGCATGTGGAATAGATGGGGGGGGCTTCGGGATTCTGATGTTTCATTCATTCTTTGGGGTTTCATGTTTTGTAGATGTCTGTGAACAGTAAGAATTTCAGCTTGTATTCTTTACATATTCTCTGAGATTAAATTGAGCCATTTGAACCTATTCCATCAAATGATGTCCACTGGAAGCTTCACTTTCCTGTCAAAGCACCAGCCCATTTACATTCCACTGACTTCCTTTCAAAATGCTGCCACTCTTAATATATTTTGACAGTGAGTCTTGCCACTCTGATAGGGAATACCATGTATTTGATTGATATATCAATCTATTGTGTATATTCAATTTTCAATGTTGTAAATTTGCAATTCTCATGTAGAACTTCTCAGCTGAAGTACACTAAGATCTGAACACATTTTCCCCCATCTTCATTCAACTTTTGTTCTCAACAATGGCAGAATTTCACCTAGTTTTGCGAACCAGCATTTGGCCACTGGGTTTATAATGCTGCTTCCACCATAAGCATCCTGGATTATTCTCAAGGTATGAAAGTGGCTTATAAAATAATCCCATCATAAACTTATACAATAATTTTATCCCTTAATTTTAGTTAAAACAAACAAACAAAACTACAGATTTTAAATTACAATCTGGTGCATGCTGTTTCCTTCCCCTGCTTCCCAACTTCACCGCCCATTGTTAAGGTCAAAGCAATTTTTTTTTTGGAAAAACACATACTTAGTGTAGGGCATTTATTTATTACCTGCACTGGTATATTGAGTGTCTTCAGATCTCCATTTACCTTTTCAAATGATGCAGAGAAGTTGTCTGAGGCACAATTCCCCTACAATTATAAAAATATTAAGACATTTTTATTTGCATTTAGGTCTTTCTTATGCATGTTGCAACTACTTTTCATTCATAGCTTTAGTATGTGCATAACTGTTCTCACCCTACCCCAGTCCATTCCAGCATTGATTACTCTAGGTAGGAAGCAGAATAATACACTAAGATTTTGATTCTTCACACATTAACACATCTAGTTGCCAGTATCAAAGCTGTGCAGTTCCTGAACTTCTGTTACTATTAAATACAAAACTTCAAGTGTGGTCTGACTAGGTTTATTTTGACATAACTACATCTACAGTGCAGATTAAGTGAAGTGCAATCTAAGTGCTCCATCACTGTTTAGGCTGTGTAATTAAGCATTCAATTGATTTTGTTCAAATCTGTATTTTCAGTTTTCTAATTCCACATGCAATTATGTCGATTCCAAGTCTGGATTGAATCAATTGCTTATAAAACTATGACAAAAGTTTGTCTTTGCAATCCCTCCCTATTGCCATATTTCTCAATAGGCCTCCACCTACTTCTTTTACCAGTCAGGAGACAATATTTACGTCGCTGTATGCATTGCACCATATTGATTTAGTGAAAACATGTTGCTGCTCAGCTGATTGAGATGTATGTTATAATCATTGTAAAAACTAATCAATACTTCCTAACTCTTGGTTTTCATCATATGCTAACCAGTAGAATTAAATTAAGGTGCACTCACTTTGGCTCGTTTGAGATACAAAACATCCTCAAGCAGAGTCAGTTCATTAAAGGTTCGAACCACTGGTTCCAATTCTATGAGGCACTCTGTGTAAGCAAACAAGCATTATTTTGATGATTATTCATTTTGTTTTAAATTGGTCTCTGTACTTAAACCAATGTACATGATAACATAGATGTAGAACTGAAGTTCTATAAAGTTGCTTTAATTTCATTCAACATTACTCATACAATCAGCCAAACTAACACAAAACATATTATTAGTGGCCCAGATCTTTGTGGAGAACCACAATGCTGCACAATATTGTAGCCACTAATCAAATGCTTAAAAGCAATCCAGTCTACATATTGTTTTACATTTTAGTGCAATGACATATTGTAAACTAATTTTAGAATGTCAAGCATAAACTCCTTAGGAAATATTTTCTTGGAATGTTTGCATTAGTTTTCTGAAAAAAAAAACTGCCTAAAAGCCTGATTTTTCAAACATTCATTTCCCAAGTTAAATCAATCACTGAGAAGTTCTGGTGAATTGCATTGGTTTGCAAGGTTTTAGAATTACAGAGAAGGATAGGACTGGTTCTTGAGTCGAGAAAGGCCAATTTTGACAGTATCAGAAGGTGCCGATTGGGATAGGTCATTTTCCAGCAAAGAGATGCTTGGTAAGAAGGTGACTTTCAAAAGTGAAATATTGAAAATACAGAATCCATATATTCCTGTTAGAATAAAAGGCAAGGCTAGTAGGTTTAGCAAACCTCAGTTATCAAGGGATATTGAGTCCATGGTAAAGAAAGACAGGTGTAGGCCATTAGAATCAAATGAGGTGCTTGAGGAGTACAAGTGGAATGCAAGAAAACACTTACAAGGGCTATAAGGGGGCATGTGATTACTCACAGACAAAATGAGAGAGAATCCTAAGGTTTACATAGCTATATTATGAGCAAACGGCTAGCAAGGGAAAAAACTGGTACACTTGAAATTCAGCAGCACCATCAATGCATGGAGCCAAAAGAGATGAGAGAGATTTCTAAAAGAATGTTTTGCATCTGTATTTACTCAGGAGACAGTCTCAGACTATAGAAATGAGTTAAAAAGGTAGTGGGGTTATCAGATTACAGAAGAGAAGGTGCCGTGTTATGTACTCCTAGGGACTGTCACTTTAAAATGCTGGGAGAATGAGACTGACATTTGGACACTGGTTAAGCTGCTCCAGAGAGAGAGAGAGGGAGATTGAGGTGGAGTGATTTGATGGACAATCGATGTTATGGTTTCTCTGCAGCTTGTTAACTTTTTACAAGGACTGTCACAGACACACACAGTTAGAGTCAAGATGGATTTGGTCAGTGGAAGACACCAGTGAATGGGTCGCTGGTTTAAACTTTCAGTGGCCCAAAAGGGGTGAATTAAGATTGATCCAGAGTATTGATAAATGACTCTCTCTAAGTAGTCTGTCAGGGTGAGTTTGTTTCCATTCGGCTACAGAAGTGTGATTGTCACTTAGTTAATCCACAGGAGTGGGTTCTCTGGTGAGGGGAGAACCTTTGTGAATACCACGTGTGTGTTTACCCTTTGCCTGGGTGCAGTAGTTCACTGAAGAAAGGTATCCTTGTGGCAAATTACTGTTGGAGTTATCTTGTATGTCGTGGAACTGGATAAGTATCTATCACATTGTGTGTGTTTGGGGTAACCTTGTGGAATCTACTGATGTGTTGACCCTTGCCTGGGTGGTGGTTCCCTTGAAGATAGTCCTCTTTGTGATAAGCTACTGTTGGTGATAATCCATACATGGATTTTGTTTGAGTATCCTGCGGCCACCACTTTGTGATGTCCCGTAGCTGAATTTGGGTGTGGTACCACTTGTGTTGAAACGACATTTGTTGAAGATCACTGTTGGTGATAATTCATGTGTGGAGTGGAACAACTTTGGAGATAAAATCTAATGCTGTTGTTATTTTGTATTGCTGTCGTGGAATCTGTGGAGTATCAACATAATTGCCTTCTCACAACATTTGCCTTTAGATTAATTAACCTGTGGATTGAACTGAGAAAAACTTTCTTACATACCATCGTAAGACTGTATCACTTACCACCTAAACTTGAAGAAGTTTGGGGATTTATATATTTATACCTATATATGCATAACACAGTTAACTCTTGATTTGCCTGGTTTAAGTTACTATATGATGTAGTTACTAATAAAATAGTGATTTTGTTAACAGCAAAACCAGACACAAGGTGAGTTCTATTGTCGCTGATACTTTTACAGGGTTGCATGTACGTAACAGCTGGAAGTCTTGAGGGGAATTAGGGAGGATAATTCCATGATAAGATGTCCCCTTGGAGGCTAGTTCAGATGCTGTAGAGGCCCTGGCAGAGATATTTAACACACAGGTAAGGCGCAGGAGGACTAGAGCATAGTTAATGTTGTTCCATTGTTCAAGAAAACGCCTAAGAACAATCCAGGAACTTATAGTCTAGTGAACCAACCGTCAGTCATGGTAAATTATTGGAAGGCATTTTAAAGGAGAGCATATATATTTGGATTAACAAGGTCTTATTAGAGATGGTTAGCATAGCTTTGTGTGATAGGGCACAGAGCACTACAGCAAAGAAATTGGCCCATCTAGTTCATGCTGAACCATAGATCTGCCTAGACCCATTGACCTGCACCTGGACCACAGCCCTCCCTACACCTCCCATCTATGTAGCAATCCAAATTCCTCTTAAATGGCAAAATCTTGCTAGCTGCCACCTTTCACGCTGGCAGCCCGTTCCACACTCTCACCACCCTCTGAGTGAAGAAGCTCCTCCTCATGTTGAAGTTGTACAAGATATTGGTGAGACTGAATTTTGAGTATTGTGTGCAGTTCTGGTCACCAAACTACAAGAAAGACATCAAGAAGCTTAAAAGCTGGAGGAAAATTTACAATGATGTTGTCGTGACTTGAGGAGTCTATAGGGAATGGTTAAATAGGTTAGTACTTTATTCCCTGGAGTGCAGTAGAATGAGGGGAGATCTTGTATAGGTATACAAAATTATGAAGATGTATATAGGGTGAACGCATGTAGGCTTTTTCCCTTCAGGTTGCAAGAGAGTAGAACTAGAGGTCCTAGATTTAGAGTGAAAGAAGGTGGTGTGGAGTGATGATGGCATTAAACGATGACTCCTTTGCTTGCATCTTCGGAAATGGCTTTATTTCCATCTTTAATATCTTTACTTTTCCCTTTCAGGGTTCTGTTGAAGACCCTGACCTGGAGTTACACGCTGACTATGGTTCTTTGCGGGAATGGGACCCGCTCTTGGGGTTTGGTACACCAAGGGCTCGGCCTAAGAGTCCGGCTCGGATTTGGAAGCCTAGGATCTCAGGGCTCTGGAGACGGGTGGATTGAGGGTCGGTGTCACAACAGGAGACCCGTGTGTCATCGGGGAAGTTGGAATATCTGCGGTCGTGTGCCCAGATTTTTGGGCACAGAGCTAAAAAAAAAGTGATGTTGTGGATCTTTTACATTGTAAACCAGGTGAAATACGAAGTCTTTGGGGTAACTGCAAGTCTGTTGCTTTGCTCACACTTGAGTGCTCAGTAGTGGGTGCAGATGCTTTTTTTTTTGCTAGTGGGGTGAGGGGGATTATAGCTTGCTGCCACTTAAGCACAGAAAGGGGTAGCGGGGGGGTTGGGGTTCTAATATATAACTGTCGCTCATACCTTGGGGCACTCCTCTGTTTTTGTGGATGGTTGCAAAGGAAGAGGATTTCAGGATGTATATTTTATAAATTTCTCTGACATTAAATGTACCTTTGAAACCTCTGAAGGTGAGATACAAGATATTAAGAGGAATAGATAGAGTGCACAACCAGCACCTCTTCCTCAGGGCACCACTGCTGAAAACAAGAAGACATGGCTTCAAGGTAAGGTTGGAAAGTTCAAGGGGGATATTAGAGGAAGGTTTTTTACTCAGAGAGTGGTTGGTGCATGGAATGCACTGCCTGAGTCAGTGGTGGAGGCAGATACACTAGTGAAGTTTAACAGACTACTAGACAGGTATATGGAGGAATTTGAGGTGGAGGCAGGGTTTAAGGGTCGGCATAACATTGAGGGCCAAAGGGCCTGTGCTGTATTGTTCTATGTTCTAAATGTTTGAGAGGAAACCTCTTCACGCAGAGGATGATGCAAGTGTGGAAGGAGCAGGCAGTGGAAGTGGTTGATGTAGGTCTAATTGTAACATTTAACAGAAGTTTGAATCAGGGAGGGTTTGAAGGAATATAGGCCATGTGCAGGTAGAAGTGACTAGGCAGAAAATCAGATTGTTACAGACTAGATAGGACAAAGGGTCTGTTTCTCTGTTATTGTACTTTATGAATCAATAAAAGCATAGTCCCATTTTCTATATCTACAGACTGAAATGAAGGTATAATTTATAATTACTTTCAAGGGGATACCACAGACAGAAGTTGCTTCTCTTTTTCATATTGGACTGTTGTCTAATACAGAGGTTCATACAGAGAAAAAGGCTTATTTTGTAGCTATGATGCAATCTGACTGAAGATTGCAACACAGTGTTAATTATCCTTTTATAGAAAGGACTGATGTGGAGAACAGAGTGAGGGAATAATTCTGGGTTTTTGAAGATATTTCATATTTTTTTAAATGAGGGAGAAATGATGGAAGCAGAAAGATATTGAAAATGAAGTAGACCTGGTAGTAATCCAATGTTTGAACTATGTTATCATGTTGGTTTATTACCTGCAGTATGACATAAAGTTATAAATCTGGTGTTGTTACTTTGGTGAGTGGGAAAGTTATCAAATGCAGCTCAGGTTTGCGATAGGGTCAGGATACCAAACAGTTTATCTAAAATAGGGGCTCCAAAACTGGGGTCCATGGACCATTCAGTTAATGGTAAGGATCCATGGCATAAAAAAGTGTCGAAATCCCTCATCCAAAATGAGGTTATGAATCAAAGGATCTTGAGGAAAAGCTTCCAACATTTTTCTGTGGTTGAGGACTGGCCTTTCAGACAGCAGATAAGGAACTGGAATGAGGAAGTTTAAAAAAAGAAATTAATGCATGGGTCATCGAGTAGGAGATGGAGGTAAGGCAGCTTGACTTACGATCCACTCCCCTGGTGTTGCAACGTGAATGGGCTGGACTTGTGTTGTAGTGCTAGGAAAGTAACTTTTGAAGGATTTGCTTTCAGTTCCTGTCAGCAAAGAGTTGCGAGCTCCAATCAAATGTCCAGTGATACAACCTTAAAGAGCTGGTGAAAACAAATTAATCCCACTGAACTGACCATTGTATTCATGATATTAATGAATCTGGAAATGATCACTGCAAGTTATTAAAACTTGTATTAGATCCACTATGGACTGTTTTGGAATCCTTTGGATTACAGTCGGCTCTCCTTATCTGCGGATTCCGCATGCGCCAAATTCAATGAACCATGGATTGGGAAAACCCGGAAGTTCTCTCTCCAGCACTCATTGCTTGAGCATGTACAGACTATTTTTCTTGTCATTATTCCCTAAACAATACAGTACAACAACTATTTACAGAGCATTTACATTGTATTAGGTATTATAAGTAATCTAGAAATGACTTTAAAGTACAGGCAGTCCCTGGGTTATGAATGAGTTCCATTCCTGAGTCCATCTTTAAGTCGGATTTGAAGTCAGAACAGGTACATCCAGTATTATTTAGCATCAGTTAGTCAGACGTTTTTCTTAGTATATAGTACATATTTTATCTTTCTATGCATATAAAACACTTAAGAAACATATGTAGTTCAATAATTTAACCACCGCGTTGCTTAGTAATAATTGTAGCTTTCATCCAGGCAGGGCCTTTCATATGCTCCATTAAAATTATTCCGATCATTGACCAATTGTAGCCTAACGCTTTTCCAATGACCAATGGCGTTTCACCTCTTTCCGATCACTTTATTACTTCCACTTTATTTTCAATCGTGATTGTGATTATTTTCGTGAACAGAAACACTGCAGATTCAGAGCTGCGCCGCCAGGTCCTAATGTCCACTGCACGGATACATGTTAAATAAAGTCTGAGGTTCCGTTGGGTCCTAAAGACCACCGCACTGATACATGTTAAATAAGAGACTTGAGCATCCGCGAATTTTGGTTTCCTCGGTGGGGGGGGTCGGGAAATCCCCAGCGGATAAGGAGTGTACTGCAGTTATCTTTGAAATCCATATGCATCATACTTATAACAACTTACTAATAAAGGAAGGGCGTTCATTAGGGTTTTGAGACCAGCCACTTGTCATCAGCTCGAGCAGAATCTCACGGTTGGGGATCTCTAATGGTAAACTTTCCTCACTGGTGTCAGGTCTGGTACCTCGCAGTACACTAAACATCACCTGTACTGGGTTCGTAGCATCTGCAAAAGGGCAGAGGATGCAAATGAGGAAACAAACAAAACCTGCTTTTCAATTAAAATGTTGCAATTTAAGGTTTTAACCAAAGGAAACTATTTTGCTTAGAAGTTAATCATGAAATGTTCAAATGAGCTTTTTGGAAAATAAACTACAAAGATTCTGTACTAAATTCTAAGTTTGTTACTGTGGTGACCAGACAAGTATTATTCCATCCATTTTCATTTCATTTCAGATTATAAACAACTTAATTTAGTATTCAGAAATAGCGTATTAATGTTGTGGAAAACAATTTGAGTCTGCTATTCTGCCTGAGAGATGTGCGTATACTCACAATGGGAAAGGACTGCAACAGTTCAAGAAGGTAGCTCAACTTCACCTTAAGGGCAGCTGGGAAGGACAATTAAATGCTACCTCAGCTCACAAAGTCCACATCCTTTGAATATATACATAATGTTTTTGTGACTTTTTTCCTTTTGGCCTAATATAATTCATCAGTACCTGCTTTGTCATATGACATGGGTGATCATAGTCTTCCATCTCTCTTTAACCTGAGAAATTCTAATAAACTTTTCAAAACTTTTGCCTGTCCATCCCTTGATGTAACTCATGAATGTTATGCACTGTCATCTGCAACTTTATCTTCCGCCAATTTTTGCTGTCACTGCAAGATGTTCGAGCTTTTCTTTCCTCAGTACATGTCCCAGTAATTCCAATTGCCATTTCTTGGTTGATGATATCAGCTCTCTTCCTATTCCGGCTTTTCCCAACACTTCCTCATTTGTTCTCTGTCGTTCCTTGATACTTTCATCATTCTTCTCAAAACCCCAATTCTGCAGCTTCAAGTCTTCCCTCAGTTTGCTTTGATATTGTTCAAGATTCACTTCTATATATTAGTGTGGAATGAACGTAGCACCACAACACTGAGTTTCATACCCATAGAAAATATGTCATTCTTTACTATCTTGCTCAAATGTGCATTTAGCAATCCCAATCCTCCTCCTAATTTCAACATCAGCCCCTACCGTCAAATGTTATCATGAACCTTAATGAACTGAACTTCCATGTTTGTTTAATTGTTACAGTTCACGTTTCTGTATTTTTGTCTTGTTTGTGACGACATACATTTGGCCTTCTTGCAGTTGATGGTCAATCCTCTCTTTGCACTTTCTGTGACGGTATTACTTGGAGCTTCCCTATAGAAGTAGCTATCAGTACTGTGTCATCTACATATCGCAGGTTGTTCAAGTTGTATCCATCAATTATCATGCCTGGAATACTACTAATTTCTCTTACAATCTTCTCCCAATAAAGGTTGAATATGTCAGGTTGAAAACATACAGACACAGAATGACTGCTATTTATGTAATGCCTTCATATTCTTTTAAAATACTTTAAAAAATCATAGCAATGGCAAAAAAAGTTGCTGTTATAAGGAAATATGGCAACTGATGTATGCCTAGCAATAGAACCAGAACATTTTGCAAGTGTTCAGTGGATCGAGAACTGAAATATTTCTAGTTTATATCTTCTCAGTTGCTTCTGCTCTGCAGATAGTTTCAAACACTTTTCTGCTTTCACATTGGATGTTTATCGAGCTCACTACTTATTTGTACTCCACAAGATGCTACAAAAAGCATCTAAATAAACTATTACTCATTCTGTACTACTGAAGCTCAATGAGGGAAAACATTAAGCCTTATCACTGAAGGAACTGCGCTGTGACTTTCGAATAATACATTAGGATATTTATCTTCATCTGGGAGCACAATAGCACTTCTAATTCCAATCATTCCCAAAACAATGCACTTTTGAACTGCAACCCTCCCATAGTGCTGTACCAAAGTGTCATATTTCTGGTGTTGAACTTTAATGCAGACTTTCAGAAATACTTTAGATCCATATCTGACAAACAAATGTTGAATTGGAAATAAAATGTTTGGCTTTGAAATGTACGAGTTTGTATTTATTTCATTTTTTTTTTAAAGTGAAATTGAATGACGTCAACACCTGGTCTGAAATTAAATCCACATGAGAACTTGCCTTCAAATGGTTGTTTTCTTGAGAGAACTTCCCACATTATTATCGCATAGCTATAAAGGAAACACAATACATTTATACATTGTTGATTTATTAACAAGGCAAACCATATTCACTGTTGAGGCTTCAAGTTGCACTACACCAAGTTGCTTGAAGCAACATGCAGAATTACAGTGGAATACTTCTGCAAATAACTCACTTTAAAAATTTCCTCTCACTTTTCCAAGTTCAGATACTAGAGAAAAGGAAACACAATAGCTTGCAGTTTGTTAATAAACAGGAAATATTGTATTAATCCTGACAAGGATACTTTCAGTTATGTCATGATATCAGGGTGGATGGAGTGGGATGTTATATTTCTCAGCCTGGGAAGTAGGTACAGGAAACTGCAATATATTTAATTAACACATCCAAATGTATTATAATACAGGCAGCAATCAAGTTAGCTATGATTATGCCCTTCAGTGGCTAGATTTTCAGAATACCACAAATTAGAGCTAATCGGCATTTGGTGAAGCTTTCAGACTGCTCCTAAAACTAAGGTGCATTGAGGACGGAATTCAGCTGGAAAGCATTCTACAACTGAATGAGATCCAGAAACGAGCAAAGTAGCAAGAGTAAGCTTCGAGATTTTCAGATAGAGCTTTTGTTGGCTCGTTCTCCTGTAACTTCTAGGGATTAGAAGACATTCTCCCACATTCTCTCACAAGGCAGAGGAAGAAAGTAGTCATGGCAAAATTATGCTCAAGAATGCAGATTCAGTGCCAGATAATGAATAGCCTCCTGAATACATATCCATCTGCTAGATTTTAGTAACTACACCATTTGATTCTGACAATGATCAATCCATCACATCTGCTTGAATTACCCTTCGATATCTATTACCCAGATCATTTATCCATTGATTTTAAGCAGGTTTGCCCCCTCATATACAATATTTAGAGTTATAAATAAGGCAACACAAAAACAGGCCCTTTGCTCTGTCTAGTCCATACAGAACTGTTATTTTTCCTAGTCCCATCGATCTGCACCTGGACCATAGCCCTCCATACATCTCCCATCCTTGTAACTATCTAACTATGTCTTAAATGTTGTAATCTAACCTTCATCCATCACTTCTACCAGCAACTCATTCCGAACTCTATCGTCTGAAGTTCAACCCTCAAGTTCCCCTTAAATATTTCACTCATCAACCTGAAACTATGAGCTCTAGTTCTAGCCTCACTCAAAAGAATGGGATTGAAAGAAGGAGACAGGATGCCACAGACACCAATTTATCAGAGGGAAGAGTACAGACTTTGGGGGTGATTAAGGAGGGTAGATGATGGGTTATTGCCCCCCTCAGCCAGGAAGTATGGAGGTACCAGGCACAGAACTAAGACCGTGGTTGCGTGTGGTACATACACCTAACTTAATGGAAACACTAGTGAATTCATGGGTGAAGGGGTGGAGATACATCTCAATCAAATAATCTGTGAGGCACACCTTCCCTCCGCTAGCCTGCAGGTCAACCTTGGGCAAGGTGCAACACCTGCTTGGCCCCCGTTCAGGGTCCATATGAAATCACGGCAGCAGGTGGTGGATGGTCGCATGAGTAACTGGTGCATATCACAAGTCCTAGTCATGCGACCACCGGTGCCAGGCAGACAGTCTCTGAAGAGTATTGATAATGGCTGGGGTCACCTGTCTTGTAAAGACACTGCCTAGAAAAAAAAAAGGCAAACTGCTTCTGCAGAGAAATTTGCTAAGAATAATCAGGGTCATAAGACCATGATTGCCTATGCCATATGAGACAGAACACAATGATGATAAGTGAATTCAACCAGGCTGCAGCTTCTAGAAGCAGATGTTACAGGGGAGGCAGAAGGCAGTGAATGCCCAGGCACTGCAATGGAATTGGAATTTGCCATCACAAAACGTCAGCGTCTCAGGCAGACTGCCATTTGAATGGGTTCTTGGGAGTCGACGCACGCAAAATGCTGGAGGAACTCTGCAGGCCAGACAGCTTCTATGGAAAAGAGTGAACAGTCTTTTTCGGGCCAAGCCCCTTCATCAGTCCCATGTGTGTTGTTTGGATTTCCAGCCTCTGCAGATTTTCTCTTGTTTGTGAAGGAATAGACCAACTAACATGATCATGGCTGAGCTGATGCAGGTTTCAACTCCCCTCCTATTCTAATTACCAATAGCCCTGAATTCCTCAAACTTTCGTAAAAAAATCTTTCTTCTCTTTAAATACTTCCTGTGATTTAGTTTCCATAGCCCCTGGGGTATAGAATTCCAGAGACTCAACACCCACTGCAAGAAGCAGTTCCTATGTACCTCAGTTTTAATGACCCCCTAGTTCTACTAGACCCCCAGTCCTGCTGGAGGGTTTCAGCCCAAAATGTTGACTGTACTCTTTTCCTGGATGCTGCCTGCCCTGCTGAGTTCCTCCAGCATGTGTTGCTTGGACTTCCAGCATCTACAGATTTTCTCTCGTTTGTCCACTATTAATTCCAGTATTTGAAACATCTTTAAAACTTGTTCTGACAGCATTGATGAATACACTGACAGAGTCAGCTCCTATAACAGCTTTTGTGTCGATGCCTGTATTCCCACTAAAACAATCACCAACTTCAGCTATAATAAAACCTGGTTCAATGCAGAGCTTAAGCAGTTGTGTCTGGAAAAGGAGGAGGACTGTAGGACTGGGGAAAAAAGTCCAAGAAAAGCCAATTAGACCTGCCAAATACCAAATATTCAGACAAACTAGAAAAGCAGTTTTCTGCATATGACTGTTTTTTTTAGTTTGGAAAGAGCTTTGTTGATTACCAACTGTACAAAAAGAAAGCATCATTCTTTCCTTGATGACTCCTCCTCTTTAAACGGTTAAACCAGTTCTACTACAGATTTGACAGCTCACACTTCAAAGACCTTCTCCAGAGCCCATTCAGCCAGAACATCACAAATTCCTCACACCCTTTATTGTCAAAGAAGAAGGGGTGAGAAAACTGTTCAGGATACAAAATTATACTGGCCCTGCCATCATCAAACACTGTGCTAAACAGAGGTCTACAATCCTCACAAACATTTTCAGCCTCTTAAACATCACTGTTCCAGCATGTTTCAAGAAATCAGTCTCAAAAAATTAAAGATAACTGTATTCAATGACTACAGACCAGTCGTAATGAAGACTTTTGAAAGGTTGATTATGCCATTTCTCAACTCCATAACACCAAATTTCTACACATGCTGACATTGGCCTATAGAGCCAACAGATCTGTAGATGATGCAGTTAACATCCGACTTGACTTTACACTACAGCTGGTCAGGATTCTCTGTCGATTTTAGTTCAGCCTTCAACACCATCATTCTTGAGCTTCTGCAAGAGAAACTTGCCAAACTTCACATACCAGGTCCTATCTGTAGTTGGATCACAATCATCCTCTCTGACAGGAGGCAGTATGTGAGACCAGGAAAGCTCATTTAGATATTCTGCTGAGTCAGCACTGGTATACCACTGGTCACTGGTCTGCTGTCTCCCCTCTCCTATTCTTTCTGTGCACCAACAACTGAGTCTCCAATAATCCATCAGTTAAACTGATACAGCTCACAGATGGTGTCACTGTCATAAGACTAATCATCAGAGCTAACAAATCCAAGTACTACCAGGAATCAAACACGTGCTGGTGCAATCACAACAGTGATTGGACCAGGTTTTATTATAGCTGAAGTTGGTGATTGTTTTAGTGGGAATACAGGCAACTTCACAAAAGCTGTTATAGGAGCTAACTCTGTCAGCGTATTCATCATTTGAATGCCCTCAAAACCGTGGAGATGTGTATTGACTTCGCGAGAAGTGTGTCTCCTCTCCACCCACTTTTCATCAAAAACTCTACAGCTAACATGTTTCAACAGTCAGGTTCTTGAGCATCATTATCTCTTCGTACCTCATGTGAGAGAACCACGTCTCCTCCATTAGCAAAAAGGCTTGGCAGAGGATGCACTTCTTGAGGCAGTTGGTAAAAGCCCATATTCCCCAGCAACTCTACACTGGCATCATGGAGACCATTCTCACTTCAACCATTCCTCTCTGGTTTGCTGCAACATCCACCTCACAACATACAAAAACTACGCTGTTATCAGGACAGCAGAAAATGCCATTGGCTGCAGACTACCATGTGTCCAGAACAAAGAAAAGGGCAGGAGAAATCATCGGGGAGATTACCCACCCAGCAAACTGCCTTTTCTAACAGCTCCACTCCATCTTGTAAGTCTTGTCCCACAAGCAGTTAAACTGATCAACCATTCTATTTTCCCTCACCCCCCCGCCCCCACTATCTACCTCAGTCACTGAACTATAAACACTTTAAACCACTTTTTATAAGCTATTTACATAGTAAATACATGCTGTAACTTATGTACATTTTATCCCATATCTGTACATTTAACTTCATATAATTCCTTATTTTGTATATTGTTGAAAGTTGATTTTTTTGTAGCGCCGACAAACCAGAACAATTTCCTAATACATGTGAATGTATATGGTGAATAAAGTCAGTCCTTGATCCTTGAGCTGAGATGATTCCACTTTGATTTTGTCATGTCCCCTTTACGAAGTTAAATGTGACAAGGGAATTTTTTACTTAATTTTATTTCGTTTAGTTACACAGCATGGAATAGGCCCTTCCAGCTCATTGAACCACACCACCCGGTAATCCCCAACCACCCCAAATTAACCCTAACCTAATCACAGGACAACTTACAACGACCAATCAACCTACCCAGTAGGGCTTTGAACTGTGGGGAGGAACATAGAGAAAACCCAAGCGTTCCTCGTGGAGGATGCACTGAGAAAACCGGGATTGAACTCCGAACGGCAATGCCCTGAGCTGTAGGAGCATCACTCTAACTGCTATGTCACCACTCAGCTACTTGTGTGTACGATCACTTACACACAAGAGCTTCTGCACATCAACACACACGATGCTGGAGGAACTCAGAAGGTCAGGGAGCTTCTAGGAAAATGATTAAAAAGTTGACGTTTCGGAGCAAGAACCTTCTTCAGGACTGCAAAGGAAGGGGGAAAATGCCTGATTAAAAATGTGTGGGGAAGGGGAAGGAGGACCAGCTAGAAGGTGATAGGAGAAGCCAGGAGAGTGAGAAAGGTAAAGAGCTGGGGAAGAAGGAATGTGATTGGAGAGGAGAGTGGGGCAGGGGAGAAAGGCACCAGGGGAGGTGATAGGTAGGTGAGAAGGGGAAGAGGTACCTGTGAGTGAACAAATCTCAAGTTTGTATAACTTAATATTTTTGTATATCTGTGCACTTGTAATGATACTGTGACACCATAATTTCCTTTGGGATCAATGAAGTATGTATCTATCATTCTTTGTTAATAGATGTACTTGAAATAACATAAGAGGCCAGAATAGGGGGAGGCAACAAAAGAATGAATGAAAAGGAAAATGTATGTTCATGCCATCAGGTTGGAGACAATTTAGATGGAATATGAGGTCTTGCTCCTCCATCCTAAGTGTGGCAAAAGATTCTGCAGCTGCTGGAAATCCAGAGCTGCAGAATCACACAAAATTCTGGAGGAACTCAGCAGGTGAGGCAGCATCTATGGAAATGAATAAAAGTTTTGATGTTTTTGGCCAAGGCCCTTCATCAAGAATGCAGTGAGGAAATTGTTATAGCCTATTTGCATAGTGGGCCAGAGCTAAGGTAGAGAAATCTTTTTTCTCCTGAACTCAAAGTTCAGGAGAATTACTGCATCCTCACACAGGACTTCACTTAGCTATCAAGTTTCCCAAAAAACACGGGTATTAAATTTAGACTACTTCCGTAATTATGACTCTCTTCCTTGTAACGGGGATAGCTTAGATGTCCTTAAACCCCTCCAGGAGGAATTAGGCCAGAATGAAGGAAGGAATAAAATATTTAGGAATTTAACTTGTCCTGAACAGTAACAGTGATATTCGTCTGACAGGATTTAAAATATCAAATATCTGGATGATACACAAAGTTATTAGATATCAGGTCTATATTTCGAAGGAGCAAGCAAATGATTAATCACACTTATGCTAGAAAATGCGTAATCAGAAACCCTCTGCGGATAAGCCAAATGAGTGGAGGCATTTCTGTCCCTGAGATCTTGTGATGTGGAACTGGCATAGTTTCTTCATACTGTATGGGTAAGGGAGTCTTGCACTTCCTGCAGAATTGGACTGACTACTGGACTAGCTGGAACAAAAAAAGCTAAAATGTTGAAACACTGTTGGTGTTGTAGCTTCTCAGCTATAGAATCAGCATGGGAGTAGCACTACTAAAAGAACTCATATTACCTTCCAAGATACTTTGTGCTTGAGTGCTATGCTGGGTGGTAGGGTGAGGCGTGGTGCTTCAGCAGGGTTCGACAATACTTGCTCAGTGTGCTGTTAGGCATTTCATCAGGAGGGAAGGATGGATTAGTAAGTTTGTAGATGATACAAAGGTTGGTAAAGTTGTGGATGGTGTAGAAGGTTGTTATAGATTACAACGGGACAGTGATAGGATGCAGAGCAGAGCAGATGGAATTCAATCTGGATAAGTGTGAAGTGATGCACTTTGGAGTGTGGAAGAACAGAGGAATCTTCTGTAGATCCCTCAAAGTGGCCACACAAATTGTTAAGGTAGTTAACGAGCATATCGTTAGTTGACTTCATTAATCAGGGGATTGAGCTCAATAGCCATGAGATAGTGTTGCAGCTCTATAAAAAGACTGGTTAGAACACACTTGGAACATTGTGTTCAATTCTGGTTCCTCATTATAGGAAAGATGCAGAAACTTCAGAGAGGGTGCAGAGGAGATTTACCAAGATGCTGCCTGCACTACAGGGCATATCTCATGATGATATATTGATCAAATTAGGGCATTTTTTTTTCCTGGAGCAAAGGATGGTAGCGTAGTGGTTGGCACATGCTTTATAGTACGAGCAATCTGGGTACAATTCCTGCTGCTGTTTGTAAGGAGTTTGAATGTTCTCCCCGTGACCACATAGATTTTCACTCACGGTCTAAAGTTGTACCAATTGGTAGGTTAATTGGTCATTGTAAATTGTCCCATGAATAGGCTAGGGCAGCGTGGTTCAAGGGGCCAGGAAAGCTATTCTGTACTGTATCTTAATTTTAAAAAATGATTAGGGTTGTATAAGATGATAAAACGAATAGATAAGAGCGAACAGCCAGGGCCTTTTTCCAGGCGGCAATGGCCATTCGAGAATGCATCATTTTAAAGAAGACAAGTATGAAGGGGGATATCAGTATTCAGTTTTCTCCCCCCCCCCCCACAGAGGGGTAAGGGCATGGAATACAATACCACGGGTGGTGGTAGACTTTAATAAATTCAGGGTATTTAAGAAACTCTTTTATAGGCACATAGGTGATAGAAAAAATTGAAGCACTACGTAGGAGGTAGGGTTTGAATTTATCTTAATTAGGTACAGATTTGGCACAATATTGTGGTGGGCTGTAATGTTCTAAATTCTACAAAGTTTGTGTATAAATTCCATTCGCCTCTCTTTGCCTCTCTCTTTAAATGAACTATATCCCAATCTACACTTCGATAGGCCTTTACACTGTCACAATTCCACCAATCTTGGTATCATTCACAAACCATCCATCCATATCTACATTTTCACTGATATACTGTACAGTGCATGACAAAGAGAGGTGGCAGCACCAATCCGGATGGAAGACCAGTGGTCATGGAACCCCAGCCAGAATAACAGTCTTCCTCTCCTACTGTCTTTTATCAGCAAGCCAATTCAAAATCCAAACTTGCAATTCACCCTGGATACCATTTCTATTCATCTTCTTAATCAGCGTACTATGAGGAACAACACCAACTGCCTTAATTAACTCCTTATAGATGTCAATTGTCTTATTCTCATCAAATGCCTGTATCACCTCAAGAAAATCAGTCAAGTTTGTAAGGCATGACCTACCCTGCTGAAAGCAATGTTCTCCATAACCAGTTTTGCCTTCACAAATGTGCCTAATTATCCTCTCCTATAGCTTCCACACCACTGATGTGAGAATCACTGATCTAAAATAACCTGTGCTACCCCTATTTTCCTTTATGAACAAAGGTATATTTACTGCTCTCCAGGATTTGGTTAGAGGAGAGAGAATTCAAAAGAAGTGAGCAGGAAAAGCTGGAATATTCTCTGCACCACAGTTCCTGAAGAGACATTGTATAGTGCGTAATTAGGAACTTGGCAGAGGCCAATAAAAAGTTGGGTTTAACCAGAGTAGCCATTGTGGAAGCAGACATAGTGTAGGTGGACCAGTGTTAGATTGGGGAGCTAAGGCTTTGACTCATAGAGGCATCAGTGAGGTGAATTTTTTTTCTTTCTTTCATTTTGCACAATCAGAGCTATGGGGAGGCCAGGCAGGATAGTGGAATGCTCCTCTTGCAGGATGTGGGAAGGCAGGGAGACCTCCAGCTTCCCTGATGACTACACCTGCAAATGCACCTAGCTGCAGTTTCTTTTGGGCTGTGTTACGCAAGTGGAGAGGAAACTGGATGAACTCATGAGGCTGAGGGATGATCAACAGGATGTACAGAGAACTACAGCAGTTACATACAAGATGCAGGAAAACAGTACCTGGATGACCTTAAGGAGGGGGAAAGGAGGCAGGGTACCCTTGAACCATTCCCCTCAACAACAGGTATTCTGCTTTGGGTACTGCTGGGGGGAGGGGGTGGAAGGAGGATGACCTTACAGAGAAAAGCCACACTGGTCATCAGGTCTTTGGCTCTGAGTCTGGCTCTGTGGCTCAGAAAGTGGGAGAGAAGGGGAGCGGGTGAGAAAAGAGGAGTGCAGTAGTGATAAGGGATTCCATAGTTTGAGAAGAAGACAGGAAATACTGTGGGTGTGAAAGAGACACCCATGTGATATGTTGCCTCCCAGGTGTCAGGGTCAGGAATATCTCGGATCGGGTCTAAGGTATTCTAAAAGAGGAGAGCGAACAACCGGTTATCTAGGTACATAATGGTACTATGAAATGGGTAGGAAAAGAGAGAAGGCCCTAAATAGAGAATATGAGGTGCTAGATAGAAAGCTGAAAAGCAGGTTAGTAATCTCTGGATTGCTGCCTGTGCCAAGTGCCAGTGAAGTTAAGAATAACATGAAGAAACTTGTCTTGGGCTTCCAGCTAGGTATAGGTATCAATTTTAACCAATGTTTCAATAAGAAATGCTGCCATCTTCATCAGGGATGATAGCTGGGCATGTCTTGTCTGGTGGTAATTATACCCCCATCATCCATACCTCCTGATTGATTAGTCCTCTTCCAATTAGGTTTCTGTTGCTCCACCTTATTTGCAATTCAATTCCAGTTCTTACCGAGTGAGACCTTCATTTTTGTAAAAACTTTTCTTCTAGCTTTATTTCAACGGCTTCCTTCACTAGGTGGTCCCAAAACCCATTGGTGGGGCACAGTAGTTTTGTGCCAAAGTCAATCCTATAGCCATTGCAAGTGCAATTTTCTGCTACCGCCGATGTCTTTGGATAACCCAAACGGATCCTGGGCTCCTCGATGTGGGTTCCCACCATGCACTCTGTCTGGTTGATGTATGCTGCTCCGCAGTCACAAGGTATCCTAGAAGCACCAGCTGTTCAGAGTCTCAGGTCATCTTTGACCCCGTAAGCTATGATTTGAGCTTCCCTACTGCTTTATGGATGGTATTAATCTGGTAGTACTTCAAGATCCTGGCCAGATGGCATTCCGTCAGAAACCATAGAAATCCAGGGAAGACAGGCAGTACTGATGGATTCCCCGTGTTGTTAGGTTTTCTGGTTCTTCTGTTGGGCCTTTTAAGGGCTCAATTGATTTCCTTCACCTTGTAGCCATTCTGTACGAACATTATGCATAATCATCTTATTTCCTCCAGGAGATTCTCTGATTCCAAAATAGGTTTTGCATGATTAATTTAAGTAGAAAGAACTATTCTACATTAGGAGGTGTCATGGTGGCTGTGGCTGTTGAGATATCAATCCGTGTGAGTAGGTTTCCAATTTATGTCATGTCCAAGGCTACCATCCAGTTTCTGTCTTATTAGAATGTCCCTCTATTGTAAATTGAATGTTTGGACGTATCTGGTTCAGATAGTCATGGAACTGCTGGAGTGCCTGGAGTCCACGAGGCCATACTATGAAGGTGTCATCGATTTATCTGAAGAAGCATTTGGGGTGCAAGGGCAATGAACAGAATATGATACTTTGTTAGATGAATACATGGCTGAGGAATTGGTGCAGGGGGTAGGGTTTCAGTTTCTGGATCGTAGAAACAAAGGAACATAGGAACCTACAGAACATTACAGGCCCTTTGGCCCGCAATACACACCTGTATCAGATCACCTGTCACCCTCTGTCACTCCATGGAGAAAAGGCCAATTTCAATCAACCTATTCCCATAAGGCATTCCCTCCAATCCAGGCAACATCTTTGGAAATCTCTTCTACAGTCTCTCTATAGTATCCACATCCTTTCTCTAATGAGGTGACTAGAAGTGAACACAGTACCTCAAGTGGGGTTTAACTAAGGTCTTATATAGCTGCAACATTACCTCATGGCTCTTGAACACAATCCCATGGTTGATGAAGGCCACACACCGTACACTTTCTTAACTGTCAACCCACATAGCAGCTTGAGTGTCTTAGGGACATGGACCCCAAGATCTCACTGATCCTCCACACTGCCAAGAGTCTTACCATTAATATTATATTCTGTCTTCAAATTTGATCTACCAAAATGAACCACTTCACACTTCCCTGGGTTGAACGCCACCTCCCCAGTTGAACGCCATCTCAGCCCAGTTCTGCAAACTATCGATGTTGCATTGTAACCTCTAACGATCCTCCGGGCTATCCAAAACACAATCAAATTTTGTGTCATCAGAAAACTTACTAACTCACCCTTCTACTTCCTCATGCAGATCATTTCATATTTTTTAAAAAATCACTGGGGGGGGGGGGTCTCAGAACAGTTTCCTGCTGAACTCCACTGGTCACCGACCTTCATGCAGAATATGAACCATCTACAACTACCTTTTGCCTTTTTGGGCAAGCCAATTCTGGATCCACAAAGCAAGTTCTCCTTGGATCCCATGCCTCATTACTTTCTGACCGAGCTTCTTATTGGGAACCTTATCAAATGCCTCACTTAAATCTATATACACTACATCAACTGCTCTACCTTCAATGTGTTTTGTTACATCCTCAAGTAACTCAATCAAGTCCGTAAGGCACGACCTGCCCTTGACAAGGCCATGCTGACTATCCCTAATCAGATTACGTCTCTCCAAATGCTCATAAATCCTGCCTCTCAGGAGTTTCTCCAACAAATTGTCCACCACTGAAACCAGACTCACTGGTCTATAATTTCCTGGTTTATCTCTACTCCGTTTCTTGAACACGAGACCAATATCTGTAACCTTCTAATATTCTGGTACTTCCATCCCTATTGATGATGCAAAGATCACTGCCAGAAGCTCAACAATCTCCATCCTCACTTCCCACATAGCCTGGGGTATACCTCATCTGGTCCTAGTAACTTATCTAACTTAATACCTTTCAAAATCTCCAGCACATCCTCTTTCTTAATGTTTACGCACTCAAGCATTTCAGTCTGCTATAAGTCATCCCCACAATTGCCAAAGTCCTTTTCACGGGTAAATTCTGAAGCAAAGATCATTGTGATCTCTTCTGGGGAAGGTATGACCTATACCAAAAAGACAGTTACACTTGAACCTGAGGGGGACCAATATCATTGCGGGCAGTTTTGCTGGCATTGTTGGGGAGTGTTTAAACTATTTTAGCAGTGGAATGGGAATGGAAGTGATAGGGCTGAGGATGGGGCAGTTGGTATACAAGAAGATGTGATGAAGGACATGAAGACAGGGCAAAATTGCAGTCAGTGAGATGAGGTGGTGTAATATGGGGGCAAAATCAAAAAGAATTAAGAGTACAGGACTGAAGGAATTGTATTTGAAAGCACTTTGTATATAGAATAAAGTAGATGATCATACAGCAGAGTTATAGATTGGCAAATATGACATATGGGCATCACTGCATCGTGGCTGAAAGAAAATTATAGTTGGGACCTTAACATCTAAGGATGCACATTGTATCGAAACGGCAGGCAGTTTGGCAGAGGAGTTGGGAGACTCTGTTTGTAAAAATTAAAATAAAATCTTCAGAAAACAGGTGGCATAGGATCAGACGATGTAAAATCCTGGTGGATAAAGCTAACAAACTGCAAGGGTAAAAAGATCCTGATGGGATTTATAGATAGACCTGCAAACAGTGTCAAGATGTGGGCGACAAATTACAATGGGAGATAGACAAGGCATTAAAATGGGTAATGTTATGATAGTTGTGGAACATTTCAGTATGCAGATAGATTTGGATAAATCAGGTTTGTGCTAGATCCCAAAAATTTGTACAATGCCTATGCCTAGAGCAACTTCTGGTTGAGCCCACTAGGGGAAAGACAATTCTGGATTGGGCAACACGCACAAAATGTTGGAGGACCTCAGCAGGCCAGGCAGCATCTATGGAAGAGAGTACAGTTGACGTTTCAGGCCAAGACTCTTCAGCAAGACTGGAGAAAAAGAGATGAGGAGTCAGAGTTAAAAGGAGGGGGGAGGGGAGGGAGAGACATAAAGTGATAGGTGAAACCAGGTGGGGGTGAAGTAAAGAGCTGGGAAGTTGATTGGTGAAAGAGATCCAAGGCTGGAGGAGGGGGAATCCAATAGGAGAGGACAGAAAGCCACAGAAGAAAAGGGGGAGGAACACCAGTGGGAAGCAATGAGTAGGCAAGGTGATAAGGTGTCGGAGGGAAAAGGGAATGGTGGGAGGAGGCCATTACGGGACGTTTGAAAAATTGATGCTCATACCGTCAGGTTGCAGTCTACCTAGACAGAATACAAGCTGTCGTTCCTCCAACCTGTGTGTGGCCTCATCGCGACAATAATGGAGGTATGGATTGACATGTCGGAATGTGAATGGATGGCTTCTGGGAGATCCTTCTGGCAGATGGAATGTAGGTACTCAGTGAAGTGGTCTCCCAATCTGCATCAGTTCTCACCGATATACAGGAGGCCACACTGGGAGCACCGGACACAGTATATGACCTCAAAAGACTCACAGGTGAAGTGTCGCCTCATCTGGAAGGATTGTTTGGGCTCTGAATGGTAGTGAGGAAGGAGGTGTAGCACTTGTTCTGCTTGCAAGGGTAAGTGCCAGGAGGGAGATCAGTGGGAAGGGATGAATGGATGAGCAATCCCTGTGGAAAGCAGATTGTCATCGGCTCCCTCGGGCGCTCCTCCCCTTTTCTTTCTTCCATGGCCTTCTGTCCTCTCCTATTCTATTCCCTCTCTGCAGTCCTGTGTCTCTTCGCCAATCAACTTCCCACCTCTTTACATCACCCCTGCCGCTCTCGGTTTCACCTATCAGCTTGTGTTCTCCCTCCCCTTGCCCCACTTTTAACTCCAACTCTTCATCTTTTTTCTCCAGTCCTGCTGAAGGTTCTCGGCCCAAGATGTCAACGGTACTCTTTTCCATAGTTGGCCTGTTGATTTCCTACATCATTTTGTTTGTGTTGCTTGGATTTCCAGCATCTGCAGATTTTCTCATCTTTGTGTCTGGATTAGATGTTGTGTAATTAACTCAGATTTAATTAGGGAGCTTATGGTAAAAGGAACCCTGAGGAGATAGTGATCATAATGTGATAGAACTTGCCAAGCCATTTGCAGGGAGAAGCTGAAGTCAGATGTATCAGGATTACAGTGGAGTAAAGCGATGAGTGAGGAGCTGGCCAAATTTGATTGGAATGGGATACTAGCAGGTATAATGGCAGAACAGCAATGGCTGTAGTTTCTGGGAGCAATTTGGAGGTCACAGAATATATACAAGCCAAAGATGAAGTAGTATTCTAAATGGAGGATGATGCAACTGTGGTAGACGAGGGAAGTCAAAGGCAGTATGAAAGCAAATGAGAGAGCATATAATATGGCAAAAGTTAGAGGAAGTTAGAAGATCAGGAAGTTTTCAAAAAACCATAAGGAGAAAAAAGATGAAATATGAAGGCAAGCCTGCCAATGAAATAAAAGAAGGTACCAAATTTTTTTCAGATATATAAAGAGCAAAGGAGAAGCGAGAATATGTATTGAACTGCTGGATAATGACACTGGAGAGGTAGTAAAGAGAGACAAATAAATGGTGAATTAACTTAAATATTAGTGTCAGTCTTCACTATGGAAGATACTAGCAGACTGTCAGAAATTCAAGAGTGTCAGATGGTAGACATGAGTGAACTTTGAAAAGATGCTTGGGAATCTTAAAGTTCTGAAGGTAGATAAGTCACCTGGACCAGATGAACTATACCCCAGTATTCTGAAAGAGGTAGCAGGAGAGACTGTGCAAGTATTAGTAATGATCTTTGATGAATCACTGGATTCTGGAATGGTTCCAGGGGCCCAGAAGATTGAAGCTGTCACTCCACCTCTTAAGAATGGAGGGAAGCTGAAAAAGGAAACTATAGGCCACACACACAAAATGCTGGTGGAACACAGCAGGCCAGGCAGCATCTATAAGGAGAAGTACTGTTGACGTTTCGGGCCAAGACCCTTCTCCTCATAGACGCTGCCTGGCCTGCTGTGTTCCACCAGCATTTTGTGCGTGTTGTTTGAAATTTCCAGCATCTGCAGATTTCCTCGTGTTTGCTCTTTAAAGAAAATATAGCCCAGCTAGCCTGATTTCAGTGGTCAGGAGGATGTTGGAGTCCATTATTAAGGACGTGGTTTTGGAGCACTTGATGGCACATGATGAAATAAGTCATGGCTAGCATGGTTTTCTTACGGGGAAATCTTGCCTGGAAATCCCGTTGGGACTCTTTGAGGAAATAACAAGCAAGATAGACTAAGGAGAGTCAGTAGATGTTATTTACTTGGATTTATAGAAGGCCTTTGACTAAATGCCACACATAAGTCTACTTAAAAAGATAAAAGCACTCACTTTGGAGGAAAGATATGAGAATGGATAGAAGATTGGCTGATTGGCGGGAGGCAAAGAATGGGAATAAAGGGGGGCCATTTCTGGTTGGCGAAGATAGGTAGAGATGCAGCTAGAGTTGAGGAAGCAGGGAGCCTGCTGTAGACAGATTAGGAGAATGGGCAAAAAAGTAGGAAATGGAATATAGTGTAGGGAAATATTTAGTCCTGCACTTTGGTTGAATGGCATAAAGGTGTAGAGTATTTTCTAAATGGGGAGAAAATTCAAACATCAGGTGCAGAGTGACTTGGAAGTCCTCATGCAGGATTCAGTTTGAGCCAGTGGTAAGGGGAGGCAAATGAAATGTTAGTATTCATTTCAAGAGGACTAGAATATAGAGAGGAAGTTCCACAAGAATGATTGTGGGAATGAATGGGTTAATATAAGAAGCATTTGATGGCTCTGGACCCATACTCACTGGAGTTTAGGTAAATGAGGAGGGATCCCATTGAAACCTATTGACTATTGAAAGGCCTACACAGAGTGCATGTGGAGAATGTATTTCCTATAGTGGGGAAATTCAGGACTAGAGGGCATAGCCTCTGAACAGAGGAACATTCATTTAGGACAGAGATGAGGAAGAATTTGTTTAGCCAGATGATAATGGATCTATGGAATTCATTGGCAGAGATGGATGTGCAGGCCAAGTCATTGTATATATTTAAAGCAGAAGTTAATAGGTTCTTGATTAGTCAGGGTGTCACACCGACTGGCAGAAAGCAGAAGGATGACATTGAGAGGGATAATAAATCAGCCACGATGGAATGCGGAGCACAATCAATGGGCTGAATTGTCTAATTCTGTTCCTTTGTCTTATGGCCTTGTCTTATTTCACCTATGCCTACTGATAGGACAAAGATTTTGAACAAAATCTCAGTGATCTCCTCACATATTTCTTCCATTGTTTTAGGATATGTGACATTAGGCCCTTGAACCTTAGCCAACAATGTTTTCCTGAATTCTAAACACTACCTCATCAATCTCAAAATGTCCCAGCACATTAACATGTTCCACTCAGCTTTCACCATCTTCCTAATCCTTCTGCTTGGTAAACACTGATTCAAAGTAACACATACAAAGTGCTGGAGGAACTCAGCAGGCCAGACAGCATCTATGGAAAAAGAGTACAGTTGATATTTCAGACGAAGACCCTTCAGCAGGGTTGGATAAAAAAAAACAAAATGAGAAGCAGAGTTAGAAGATAGGGGAGGGGCAGGTAGGGGATGGAGAAACACAAGGTGATAGGTGAAACCAGGAGGGGGTGGGAGTGAAGTTAAGAGCTGGGAAGTTGATTGTTGAAATATAGGGCTGGGGAAGGGGGAGTCTGACAGGAGAGGACAGAAGGCCATGAAAGAAAAGGGTGGAGGTGTGCCAGAGGTGATGGGCAGGGAAGGTGATAGGGTGAAAGAGGGAAAAGGGTGTGTGGAATGGTAAGGGGAGGGGCATTACAGAAGGTTTGAGAAATCAGTATTCCTCCACCCTGAGTGTGGCCTTATCATGATAGTGGAGGAAGCCATAGAGAAACATATTGGAATGGAAATGGGAAGTGCAGATAAAATGGGTGGCCACTGGGATACCCTGCTTGTTTTGGTGGACAGAGCGCAGAAGCTTGGTGAAGCGGTCTCCCAATTTACGTTGGGTTTCATCAATACACAGGAGGTCACACAGGATGTGCTGGACACTGTGCAAGACCCCAACAGACTCACAGATGAAGTGTTGCCTCACCAGGAAGGAAAATTTGGGGCCCTGAATGGTAGTGAGGGAGGTGGTGTAGGGGCAGGTGTAGCTTGTTCAGCTAGTAAGGATAAGTGCCAGGAGGGAGATCAGTAGAGAGGGATGAATGGACAAGGGAGTCGTGTAGGGAGCAATCCCTATGGAAAGCAGAAAGCGGGGGTGGGGGTGAGATGGGAAGGATGTGCTTGGTGGTGGGATCCTGTTGGTGATGACAGAATTATGTGCTGGAAGTGGAGGCTGGTTGGGTGGTAGGTGAGGACAAGAAGAACCTTATCCCTGGTAGGGTGGTAGGAGGATGGGGTAAGAGCAGACATGTGTGAAATGGAAGAGATGTGGTTGAAGGCAGTATTGATGGTGGATGAAGGGAAGCTCCTTTCTTTGAAAAAGGAAAACATTTTCTTCATTCAGAGGGGAAAAGCCTCATCCTAAGGGAAGATGCAGTGGAGACACAGGAATTGAGAGAACGGGATAACATTTTTACAAGTCATAGGTTGGGAAGAGGTATAGTCCAGGTAGCTGTGAGAGTCCGTGGGTTTGTAATAAGTGTCGGTAGATAAGCTGTCTCCAGAAATAAAGACAGAGAGATCCAAAAAGGGGAGGGGTGTGTCGGAAATGGACCAGCTATATTTGACGGCAGGATGGAAGTTGGAGGTAAAGTGGATGAAGTCAAAGAGCTCCGCATGGGTGCTGGAAGCAACACCAATGCAGTTGTCGACATAGCATAGGAAAGTGTGGCATGGCCACCAGTGTAGGCTTGGAACATAAACTGTTCCACGTAGCTGACAAACAGGCAGGCAAGGCTGGTGCCCATGGCTACACCTTTTGTTTGACATAAGTGGGAGGAGCCAAAGAAGAAATTATTAAGACTAAGGAGAAGTTCCGCCAGGCAGAGGTGTGTGGTGGTGGAGGGGAAGTGGTTGAGACTGGTGTACGGAAAGGAACACATTCATTATTTCAAATAATTGAATGTGTGGATGTTGACAACATACTCTGCTCAAAGCATTTTACATTATCAGTGAATTCTTCATGAAAATAGAAACACCTTAGAATACAGGGTGCAGCTCTGGCACAAAAGTAGTTACGTACACATTGCAAAGCTGCACACAGTAAATGGTTGGACTGATTTCTTAACTGAGGCAAAATATGTCAAATTTATCAAATTTCATTGCTTGTTGTTTTATGCAAATGATGTTAAGAAACTATCTAAATGCTTTGGGTTTTATTTACCTGTACATGTCATGTTTTACATCTGCACGCTTCACTTTGTTTGGCTCATACTGCTCGGGAGCCATGTAGATAACTGTCCCACCAGCTGTGGGGGATTTAACGCCTGATGATTTACTCATGGTTAAACGCCGCCATTTCGAAAGTCCGAAGTCTGCAATCTTAACAAACAATCATAGCCATGACTAAGTTCAGTTAAGCAAACATTTTAAAACTTTTATGATCACATAAATAAATCATCTGTTCAAACAGTCATAAATCACTTTGAGATTATTGCTGAGATTGTTGAGTCTGAACAATGCAAATGAAGCTGAATGAATGGAAACAGTGACTTGATTTAATTGCATTTGGAAATAATTTCATGACATTACAAACAATCAAAAATGGCTAAGATTTGCTGAGCTTCTGATAAAAGGTCACTGCTTTGAACGCCTAACAGTTTCTTGAGTATCTTGAGTATCTGTTGTATTTGTCTTCATCTTAGAATGCCACCACCTGCACTTTCAGAGTCATAGAATATGACAGCACAGAAACAGGTCCTTCTGCCCATCTAGTCTGTGCCAAACCATTAACTTACCTGTTCCCATCAACCTGCACCTTGACCATTGCCCTCCATACCACTCTAATCCAAGTACCTACCCAAATTTCTCTTGAATGATGAAATCGACCCCACCTCCACCACTTGCTCATTCACCCTCTGAATGAACAGCGCCCTCATGTGCCCCTTAAGTATTTCACCTTTCACCCTTAACCCCATGATTTCTAGTTGTAGTCTTACCCAACCTCAGTGGGAAAAGCCTGCTTGACTTTACCCTATCTATGCCTTGCATAATTTTGTATACCACTGTCAAATCTCCCTTTAATCTTCTATTTTCGAGGGAATAAAGTCCCAACCTATTCAACCTTTCCCTATCAGTCAGGTCCTCAAGTCCCAGCAATACCCTTGTAAATTTTCTCTGCAATCTTATTTACATCTTTCCTGTATGTAGGTGAGGAGAACTGCAGACAATACTCCAAATTAAGCCTCACCAACATCTTATGCAATTTCAACATAATATCCCAACTCCTGTACTCAAGACATTAATTTATGAAGGCCAATGTGCCACAAACTTCTTTACCAGCCTATCTAGAGAGAGTGCAATACTAGATCTCCTGTTAGGGAATGAGACAGGGCAGGGGACAGAAATTGGTGCTGGGGAACACACAGCATCCAGTGATCGTCATGCCATTAGTTTTAAAGTAATTATGGAAAATGACTGGTCTGGTCCTAGGGTTGAAATTCTAAACTGGAGAAGGACCAACTTTGATGATATCAGAAAGAATCTGGGAAGTGTGGACTGGGACAGCTTGTTTTCTGGCAAAGATGCACTTGGTAATCAAAAGCTAATGGAACCACAGTTTTCAAGAGATATTGAGGCTCTAGCTAAGAAAAATGAGATGGTGCACAGCAGGTATAGGCAGACAGAAACAATTAAGTTATAAAAGAATGCAACAGAACACTTAAGAAAATTCAGAAGGGCTAAAAGACACGAGATTGGTCTAGCCAACCAGGAGAAGGAGAATCTTAAAGGCTTGTATAGATATAAAGAACAAAAAGATAGCTAGGGATAAAACTAGTCCTCTGGAAGATCAGACTGATAATCTCTGCGCAGAGCCAAAAGAGGCGGGGGGAGATCATAAATGGAATCTTTGCAACTGTGTTTACTCGGGAGATGGACACAGAGTCTGTAGATATAAGGAGATGCAGCAGTGAGGTCATGGACCCTATACAGATTACAGAGGAGGTGTGGTTTGCTGTTTTCTGGCAAATTAGGATGAATAAATCCTTCAGAACCTGTGAGAGGTAAAAATTGCAGAGGCCTTAGAAGAGATACCTAAAACATCCTTAGCCAGAGGTGAGGTGCTGGAGGATTGCACTACAGGAGTATAGCCAGTGTCCCATTGTTTGAGGAAGGCTATCAGAATAAGCTAGAAAATTGTAGGTTAGCAAATCTGATATTTGTTGTGGGAAAGTTATTGGAAGGTATTCAAAGGAACTGGATATATAAGTATTTTAATAGACAGGAAATTATTAGGGATAATCAACATGGCCCTGTATGTGGTAGTAGGTTGTGTCTAACGACTCTTGGCTTTTTGAGGAAGTTACCAGGAAAGCTGATGAAGGTAAGTCAGTGACTGTTTTCTACGTGAATTTTAGCAAGGCCTTTGACAAGGTTCCGCATGGGAGATTGGTCAAGAAGATTCATTCACCTGGCATTCAAGATGAGGTAGTAAATTGGATTCTATATCGTCCTTTTCTTTACTGGCTCAAATAAAACTTACTCCCAATGAGATATGCAATTTTCAAATGGCTCCTTCCCTGCAAAATGCTGCTCACTCACTCGCTATTTCAAAACAGTGATTCATTCCCAACAAGACTTGTAGTTTTCAAGTGGGTTCTTTGTATTGTTTTTAAAATAGTTAGCAATGTTAATTACCTCTAGATGTATCCTCACCCTCTCTCACAAACTTGTGAGCACTGTTCTCAAAATTACGATATTTAATCTTCCCATCTTTGTAAGATATCTTCAACCTCCATAACTTCCAAACATGTTGTGCTCATTACAAAATCTATTCCTTATTAAGTAATTACAATCTGGCCCTGGCAATATTTGTAATTGCACAAGGCTTTACAAATGATATCCTACTTAAATGAGCTGAGTTTTGAATCACATATTCACCAGATAGCTACAATATTTGCCTAAAACATTAGACCTTGGGTATTTCTCTTGTGTTAAATTGGTGTCGCAATAGGAATCCAGTTTAGTAAGAGAAAACACAGGTTCACATGTCTGGTGCACATGCTTGGCTGATGAGCTAAAGCCATGAAGCTATCGTCAGTGGGATTATAACTGAGTGTTTTTAAAACAGAATCCCACATAAATGTGACATGATGGTCTCAAGGCTTTCTTAAAAATTTTTTTTTAGAATTTTATTGCATAAAATTATGCAGCTAAACACAACTTTTTAATTTAATGAAGTAAGAATTTAATCAATTTTATCAGATATATCTGACTGTATTTTCATAATCATATCATAAATGATTGCTATTAAACCCTTTTGATAAGGGTTTAAGCCTGAAATTTTTTACATGAAATCGGTTGGATATGAAATTGGAAAAGTAGGTAACGTGGTATTCAAAAAATCTCTGATCTGTAAGTATCTAAAAAAATGAATGGGAGAAGGAACTTCAACTTTCTTTACCTATAGAGAAATGGGAGAAAAATTTTCAATTAGTTAACTTTTCTTCTATTTGTGCTAAACATATGTTGATTAAATTTAAAGTGGTGCATAGGGCTCAGATGTCTAAAGATAAATTAGCTCATTTTTACTGTCATATAAATCCGATCTGTGATAGATGTCACTCTGAGGTAGCCTCTCTGACTCATATGTTTTGGTCTTGCCCTATTTTGGAAAGGCATTTTTGATACATTCTCTTCAGTTTTGCACATTGATTTACAACCTCACCCTATCACTGCAATTTTTGGCTTACCAATGATTGATCTGCCCTCTGCAGCTCAGCAGATGCTTGCATTTGCTACTTTAATAGCTAGAAGATCTATTTTACTGAATTGGAAAGAGATGAATCCTCCAACTACATCTCAATGGTTTTCCCAAACTGTATCCTGTTTAAACTTAGAAAAAATTAGAAGTGGCAACTTTGATCCCTCAGTTAAATTTGAAGAAACTTGAAGGACTTTTATTCAATACTTTCATGGAATGTAATTTGACCTTTTCTGACTCCTTATATTATTCATTAATTTGAGTAGAGGAGCAGAGTTAATGCCACTAATGATTTTATTTGGTATAATAGAATAGCCCAACTTTGTTTAGTTTAGTCTTAGTTTTGTTTAGTTTAGTTTACTTTGTTCTTGATTTTTCATTTTGGGGTTTTTTTTCCCATCTTTTTATTTCCTTGTACCTTGTTTATATTAAGGGTTTGGGAGATCGATTATATTGATGTTCCCTGTAGTTTCTACTCACATGTACTAACTGCCAACAATGTAATCCCACTCCCTTTGTACTATTATGACCATTATGTATTTGCCTTGAAAAATTAAATAAAAAGTTTGAAAAAGAAAGAAAGAATTTAATCAATTTGAGTCATATTGTTTGATTAAGCATTCTTTGTTGTTTAATATAATTCATTATATGTATGCAGAAAGTGAATGACATACAGGTTTCCCCTGCCACCCAAAGGCAGAGCATCCCTATGAAACCATTTGTAAGCTGAAATGTCGTAAAGCGAAGAAGCAATTACCATTAATTTATATGGGAAAAATTTTTGAGCATTCCCAGACCCAAAAAGTAACCTACCAAATCATACCAAATAACACATAAAACCTAAAATAACACTAACATATAGTAAAAGCAGGCATGATATGATTAATAAACAGCCTATATAAAGTAGAAATATTGTATTTACGGTATATTCACTTATCAAAATTGGGAAGACAGTGAGCCAAAATCGATTTAGAGAAAAAAAAATCGGCATGTACATGCATACGCACGTACACGCATACGCACACAACTGCCTGCACAAGGCTTCACGGTCATGGTAGTCTTTTCGGGGTAAACACACATATAAAGTGGGTGTCTTCTTTTCATAAAAGCGAAAATCCTCTTTGCTTAGTGAAAACAGGTACTAATGTAGGTCTTTTGTAACAGCGAGCTACCATAAAGCGAACATTCGAAAAATGGGGGCCAACTGTACATCATCACCCCACCATGTCACATGTGTGTACCTCACTTAAAATGAAAACCAAGTTAGACACACATTTAGATTCTGTATTTTTCTTTCCATTAGTTTTATATTTTTGAGTTACAAAATATAACAGTGGTGACAAGTAAGTTTAAAAGTGGTCCAGAGACAATAACCTACCTATTACAGCACAGTAAAATGCTCAAGTATAAAAAAAGACAGCGAACGGACCAATTCATGGGTCCATAAACAGTGAGTACTGGGTGATGATAATAGTAAATAACTAGATAAGCAGAAATGGTTGGTTACGTTGGAAAGAGAAACATATTCGATTGAACTAAAGATAACTGTCTGGTACATACTGAAGTAATTTAGCAGTAACTTAGAGCAAATAGGATAGCCAATAAAAAGTGAGTGCCAGTTTTGCTGAGTGCATTGGTGGAAAAACATACAATTTACTTAGAGGTTTAACTGCTCCAATCAAACCAGCCAAAATGAGTATTGCTCATATCATGAACGTAATACAGGAACATTTAAAACCAAAGCTATTTTTGACTGCAAAATGCTTTATGTTTCATAAGAGGAATCAAGAGGAAGGGGAGCCCGTTTCAGCTTATGTGGCTGAATTGAAGAGATTGTCTGAGCATTGTCAGTTTAGTGATGGTCTTAATGATGCAATGAGAGATTGTTTAGGTTTTACAAGACAAGATGTTAAAATAGATTCTACCTGAAGCAGAACTCACATTTAAAAGAGCAGTTAAAATCGCTGCCTCAATGGAAACAACAGACAGAGACACAATTGAGTTAGTTGTAGTCAGGAATGAAAGTGAGCGTAAACAAAATTGTGATATCTACACAGAAACCCGTCTGGCCAAACAAATTGTGTTACCATTGTGGCAGGGAAACACATACACCAGACTAATGCAGACTTAAAGGAGAAACTTCCAGAAAATACAGCAAAGTAGGACAAAGAGCATCTTTGGAAGATAACAATGGACAGTACAAGAAAGAGATAAAGATAAGTCAAATTGCGGTTTCAAAAGAAAAATACTAATCTGCATGCTTTTGATGAAAAATCTGATGATGAGAGGGACACATGGCTGTGTAGCCTTGAGATTTACAATGTGAAAACTGACAATAGAGAAACAATATGGTATACACAAGTAGTGAGCAGTAAATTAACTAAAATGGAATTGGACACTGGCTTGGCTGTTTCAGTCATTCCACAAAATGAATTTGAAAGGCATTTCAAAGAATACTGACTGAAGCCTGCAGATATTCAACCAAAAACTTAAACCGGGGAAAAGATAACTCCTGTGGGAATGACATTTGTAACAGTGAAATACAACCAACAAGCCACATGAGGCTTGTAGCTTGTATGCAGTAAAAACAGGAAAGACAGCATTGTGGGGACATTGATTGGCTAAGACAACTACAACTCAACTGGAGATCCATCCACCATTTTCATATCACATTCCCTGCAATAGTCAACTGAAAGAGAATTAAGAAAGGCACTGGATGATGCCACAGCAGTATTCAAGGACGGTACTGGAAGATTCAGACTTATCAAGGGTAAAACAGTAATAAGTGAAAACTCCACACACAAGTGTTATAAAGCCCAACCAGTTCCTTATCCCATTATTGACAAAGTAACCAGTGAGTTGGAATGCATGGAGGTTGAAGGAATTCTTTTCAAGGTTGATTGCAGCCCATGGGCAACATCAGAAATCCTAGTAACCAGGAAGAATGGATCTGTCAGGATCTGTGGTGATTTTGTCACTATCACCCAGTACTGAAACTAGATCAATAACCTCTGCCCTGGAAATAGGACATCTTCGCAAACCTTTCTGAAGGGAAACAATTCAGCAAAGTACACTTAGCTGAGGCCTACCTACAGATGGTGATAGAAGAAGAGTCCAAAGTGTTTCTCAACATAAACACTCACAAAGGGCCTTGTCGCTATAACAGCCTTATTTCTGGAGTGGCAACTGCATCTGCACTCTGGCAGAAAGTTATGGACCAGGTGCTGCAAAGTTGCCAAGGCATTGTGTTACTTGGATGACATCATTGCTACCAATAAAAATTACAAGGTATCGAAAACGACAAAAAAGATGTCCCAGAGGCAGAGAAATCTCAAAACAGTGTTAAAGTGATTAGCAGATCATGAGCTCAGAGCACAGTGCAACAAGTGTAAATCCTTTAAACCACGCATCATTTACTGTGGTCACACTATTGACACACAAAATTTACGCAAGTGTGCTGAGAAAATCCAAGCAGTGGTGAATGTCCCAGGGCCAAAGGATGGGTCACAGTTGTGGTCCTTTTTAAGATCTGTCAATTACTATAAAGGGTCCTGCCGAACCTGGCTACTGTGCTCCACCCCTTAAGCTCATTACTATAGATTGGAAGACAAAGCAGTGTGAGGTGGCTTTCCAAAAGACAAAGGAAATGGTGACATCAGACACTGTACTCTCACACTGTGATCCACATCATCCAGTGAAGCTTGCCTGTGACACCTTGCATTATGGTGTAGGTGCAGTCATGTCACATTTTATGAGTGATGGAAGTGAGCATTCCACAGCCTTTGCATCACATTCCCTTAACGCTGCAGCAAAAAATTATTTACTGAATGACTGATACCTTGAGTCTGGTTTGGGATGTAAATCATTTCAACTAGTACTTGCATAGGAGAGTTTACCGTCACTGCTGATTATCACCCACTAGTGCCATGTTCCATCCACAGAAGGCTGTTCCTCTAACAGCAGCAGCAGGAATGCAGAAATGGGCTGTTTCTTGGAAGACAGAATTACAAGATTGAATTCAAGAGGTTGACTAATCATGGAATTGCTGATGCATTGTTCTGTTTACGCTTGGAAAAGCAAATACCTGAAAAACTTACAAAGGAGGACACTCCTCTTGATGTGTTCTCCCTAATGTGAATGGAAAGTCACCCCATTACAGCAGAAATTATCCAAAGGGAACCCAGTAATGACCCCACACCGCCTCAGGTCTACGTGGTGAGTCAAAATGGCTGGAATATGCAACAGGACTCCCAAATCCCCTAGTCTTACCAGCACCAGCTGAACTTGTCCTTGACGGATGTTGCCTTATGTGGGGATTGAGAGTTGTTCTACTATCCAAGCTGAGCTATAGTGTTGGAGGATCTACATGCCAGTCATCTAGATGTGGTGAAAATGAAAGCATCGGCTCGAAACTTCGTCTGGTGACCTGGGATTGATCAGCAAATTGAGCAGTTTGCCGTGTACTGTTCAGGATGCCAGCATGTCCAGAAGAAAGGTGTCTAGACCTGTCATACCCACTTCCTGCAGTCCCAGAGTCAACTCCTACAACCACCACGGAGGAGGCCCCAGAACCTGAGATTGTTTCACAGCCACAAGTCTCTCCTGCCAAGCAGAGTGCCCCCACTTCTCAAGAAGGATATCATCCCACTACAGTAAGGAATCCTCCATAGCAATTGAATCTTTAGGCTTTAATGGGACAAGTTAAAATTTGCTATGTCTATATAGTAGTTGTATTATATAGTATAATGTAGATAAGTTGAGATGCATTCTATATCAAGCTGGAGTTTATAGCTAAGAAGGGAGGAGAGTTGTGTATTTAATATTTCAGTTATATTGTAAATGTATTTTTTGATTAAGCATTCTTATGTAATTTATTATGGCTATAGTGTATGTACAGGAATGGCATACACTACCACACCACTGCATCATTTGTGCATGCCTAGCTTGAAGTAAAAATGAAGTTAGGCATACATTCTGACCCCTTATTTTTCATTCAGTTAGTTTTATCTTTTGGAGTTACAAAGCATTACACCAATCCCATAAGCATGTTAGCATTTAGGTGTACACTTCCCAGCAAGCACAGATAGTAGTAATACAAATAAAGGCAGTGAGGGTCGATGGAGAGGGCGTATTGTACACCAGTGTCCCCTTGTTCACTCCAATTAGTGAAAACGTCTTGAACCTACTCTGCCAAGCCCTTTCAGAATTGTGTATATTTTAATAAGACAATCCCTCATTTTTCTAAATGCCAAGCAATACAAACTCTTCCCGGTTTGCCTTCCTTATTACAACCATCCACACATCCCAGGAATTATTCTGGCAAATGTATTTTGAACTGCCTTCAGTGTGATCATATCCTTTCTTAGGTAACTGTAAACCCTGTAACACTAACAAAATTGCATATTTTGAAATTCCAAACCCTTTGCAATAAAGGTCATCTTAATTACATGTTGTACCTGCCTGCTAACTTTCTGTGATTCATGTACAAGATCCCTCTGTACTTTGTTAAATCTGGAGAATCACACACGAAGTACTGAAGGAACTCAACAAGCCGGGCAGCATCTGTAAACAGTGGATCTGTTGGACTGAGATCCTTCATCAGCACTGACTCCCTGTACATCACTCATTTGCAGTCTCTCTCCACGTGGACAGTCTCTGTTCCTCCCACCAAATTGCAATGCTTTCCCAAATTAAACTGTATTCCAATCACTCACTCAATCTGTCTCCAATCTACCTTAGAATCACAATATCCTTATCACTTCTTGCCATTCCATCTATATTCATGCCACCTATAAATACACATACCTTACATTTTGTCCCTTCTTCAAGTCAAAAGCATAAACTGTACATAACTGATGGTCAATTAGTTATATCTTTGTAACTTAAGCTACCTAGTCCAGCTCTGTTTACTATACAACAACCGATTTTCAATCCATGACTACTATTATCTACCATGTCCTGACATGTGGGCTGCTGTGCAGGCTCAGACATTACTCTTGCCTTTCAGGTGATCATAAAGTCACCAGGTTCAGCAAACTCTGAGGGAGTACTTTCATCTGGGCCCCACAGAGAATGATCGTAGACTGCTTTTTCAACTGGCTGTAGGCAGCTGGCTGCACTGGGAGAAAAGCATTCACTGAGTCTTTGCAACCATTAGTTCACACTCAAAATTACAGGGAGGGCCATCCAAAGGGTAGCCAGGGCAACATCATTCTAGGGACTGTAAACTTATGTATAACGAGGAATGAATGAAACACATCCACTTAGTAAACATTCCGGATAAGATGCAGCAGGCTGTACAATAGTGTCAGCACTTGCCGCCACCCTGACAGTCAGGCCCAGCTCATAACGGGTACAAGAATCACCAGGGTATTTATCATAAATGTTATGAAGGTACCACAGCTCTGAGGGGCCGAAGGAGCGGGAGCAGCCCCCTCCTTCCGGAGAATCGCAAGATCGCTATTAATTCGGGTCTCGGAAGTGAGAGACAATGCAACGGTTATGGCCATTGTTCTTAGAGGCACCTGTGTCACGTGCATGTCCCTGCTACGTGGCAGCTACCATGGACATGGACACCCTCGGGCCATGTGGGGGTGGAGATTGCATCACCCTACTTTGATGGACATCTACAACTCTGCAAGTAAAGATAAAAGTGGACTGCAGGAGGCAGTACCCTAGCGATGCACCAGAGGAACTTGCTCGCTCAACACTCCCGTGAGAGCTGGAAGCCACTCAACGCCACGTGTGCTCCTAGCTCCTTTGCCTGGGGAGCGGGTGGCTGATAATACCGAGAAGGACTTCGAACTAACAACGGGGAAAACAACGCTCCCCTGATTTTAACGGAGTGGCTTCATAAAGACACAGGCAAGTTTTCTTTTCATTTTCACCGATCCCTCTAAAACACGTGAAACCCAACGATTCCTCGAAAGACTTCTGAATGACTTTTTATATTTCCAATGGACAAAAATATTATCCCCTAGACAACAGCCGAGATTACTTCTTAATGATGATTAGTACTATACCCGCGCTTTAGATTGAGTATTGGTGATGTGCATTATCTGAATGTTTGCATTAACCTTACTTTTGTGCCCCTTTATAAATAAAATCGTTTGAAAATAGTGACATCAGACTTCAACGGACCTCTCTATCTTTGCTGGTAAGTTATCCAGTTACGGGATACGTAACATACAGAACACAATATTATACTATTAAATTCACATGCACTTGCTGTAAATTACATTAAGTACAAGCACATATAAAAATAAGTGTTAGTTTTGCTCTAGAGGCATGGAGCATTGAACTAGAAGCACAACTTCAAATTTCATTGTGATAATTGGGAACTTAAATTATAATAATAAATAATTCAGAAATAAACTTATTAGTAACATTGCCTATGAAATTCCTAAACTGTAGTTTAACACAAAGCTACCTGATTCACTAACTTCCCCTGGGGAAAGAGATCTGTCATCTTTCTGTAGTTTGCTCTATTACGCATCTACAGGAGCATCTGTATGGCTGACTCAGGGCTGTCTCTATAGATCAGGGTTGGTTAGGGAAAGACAATAAATGCTGGTGTTGCCAGCGATATTTACATCCCATGAGCAAATAAAGACAAAATCAGGAATAGGTCATATCTTATTTGGTTCAGGTACCATGTAATAAATAATTTTGCAATAGACTTGAGTCTTCATTCAAATTTATTTCAAAGGAGTTTGTAAACCATGCCAGTTACACGAACATCTTCAGAATTACGGCAGAACTATAGGATTAGTATTTTTATTATGGTAATCAAACAATGGATGCTGGAAAATGCATGATGGAAGTAGATAGGGTTATGTCTGAAGGACTCATGGTCAAAACATCTTTGGTGGTTCCTACATGCATCACATGCTCACTCAATATCATATACCACTAAGAGTCACCACATCATTTCTAATACAAAATTCATGTTTCTCTATTTAAGTCATTGTTACAGTAATCGATGTTTCGGAATGTTAATGTTACAAACTGATAATTCAAAACAGCTCCATGGGGGATAATGGAGGAAGTAATGTACTGCTGAAAACAGAGAGTTGGTCTGAGTCATTGTTCTGAAACTTTAACACAATGAGGTACTGAAATAACTGAATTCAAACACTGCATAATGTTCCTTACCTTCACATGGAATTCACCATCCAGCAGAATATTTTGTGCCTTCAGGTCATGATGCAACAATGGAGGATTCATGTTGTGCAGGAAATTTACTCCAAGGGCAATTTCATACAATATACGAAGTCGCAACGACCAAGGAAGTATAGGATAAGTTTCTTTCTATTAGAAAATTATAGAGCTGTTTTTAGAAAATAATTCATCTGGAACAATAATTTATTATGTGCCTGACACCTCTATTGAATTTAAGATTGTTCCACCTTTACAGCCTATTTAAAGGCCTAGCCTGTGAAAATCATTTGATGAAACAGTTTAGATATAAACATGAATGTGCAGCTTCCAGTTTTAGACTTTTGCCAATGAGTGACTGCATTTTTTCTTCACAACACTTTCTCTTGTTAGAAGACAAGAAATTTAAAGCCGTAATTCTTAACCCTGCCATTTTCATTGGGGTTCTGTGTAAACTTCAATCAATGCTTATTTTACTGCAGTCAACTGGAAAGGTGCCAGAAAGAGGAAGTCCAGGAGGAAGTTAAAAAGTAAAGTTAGGCACTCATCATAATAGAGCTCAAAGTCAGAGTGATACAGTGGGGGATGGTAGAATAAAGCTATAAGCAAAAATCTTCTGGCATAATGTGGAATAGCCATGATTTAAAGTATGAGTAGTGGTAGCAAAAAAAAAAACACTGCATTGTTGCAATTTAGGTACCATGTGTTGGTTTTGAAAGTTTAACAGCAACCAATATGCCAAGCATATTTCAGGAATCTATGGTCAAAGTCCAATGGGGAAATTACTCCAAGGATTTAAAGTATGTAGAACCTCAAAGAAAGATAACAAATGATCTGGGTCAGAAAGAAGTAATGTGCTCTTTAAATTATATGGTCAAACATTTGAATTAGTTTCTAGATTTTCAGATATCTAAGTAAACCATTTAGAACTACTCACAAGCTGATTAGCACAATAGAGATTTTGGCTGGATTGTGAATTTTAAAGCTAAATTTCTCCAATAATATGTTCTAACTTGTAGATATTTCAGCATTTTGTATTTTCAATATTTCAGCAATGTACACTGAATATGCTTTATGACATCCTGAGTTCACAAAGAACTATATAAATGCAGTCATTCTGCAATTTTTATTATAATAATGTATAAATATACAGAGAAAAGCCTTATATAGAGCACATTACCTGATGAAGGAGTTGGTCCAAAGATCCATTGCTCATGTATTCTGTCACAATGCCCATGAATTCAGGTTCATTGCAAATACCATAAATTTGGATTATGTGGGAAAATCTGGCTCTGTGCAAGACCTCTGCTTCCTTCAAAAGTGTGTTCCTTTCACTTTTGGGGAAAAAAAGAGAGAAAGACGAACTAATAATGCAACAATTCATTGAAGCAGATTCTTTGTAACCAAGATGGCAACTATGAATGAAGGATTAAACTGGGATTTTGCACTAATGTTTTACACATAACACAAAAACATCTGCATTACAAATGGAGGTTATAATGAAATTCTTTTGTGTCACAATTGGAATTATTCTTTTAAAGAAGCTTTACTTAATATATGTTTTGTATAAACTTTGATTAGAATGATTTGAAACAATGCCTGCTAATATTATGTTATACGTACACAAGAATTCAAGAAATTGGAATAAGCTGATGGTATTTGTCCTTTTTGAATCTGTTCTGCTATTCTTCAAGGACATGGCTAATATTCTATCTCAGTCCATAGTCCTCTACTATTCCAGATTACTTTAATATCCAGAACTCTACCACTCTCTGGTTTGAAATGACTGAGCCCCAAGTGTGCTACAAGAAAGAGAATTACAAATATTCACCACTGTCTGTAGCCACTTAAAAACAATCCTACCCAAAACATCACAAACGCAGAAAAGGAGGATATTGTGGAAGGAACATATACATCAATATAGATGGACATCAGTTACAAGAATGGAACAATCATTCTAACAGGAATATTCTATAGCCCCTCCAAAAGCAACAAGAACACCGAGAGAAGATAAATTGGCAGATTTTGGAAAGGTACAAAAGTAACATGATTGTTGTCATGGGTGACTTCATCTTCCCTAATATTGTTTGCCATCTCCTTCATGCAAGAAGCTTAGGTGGGGCAGAATCTGTTAAATGTTTCCGGGAAGAATTGCTGACACAGTATGTGGACAGGTCAACTGGAAGGAGATGCTACACTGGATCTAGAACTAGCTAATGAACCTGGTTAATTGATGAACCTCTCACTGAATGAGCATTTTGGAGGCAGTAGTCATAACTCCCAAACCTTCAGCAAAGCCAAGGAGAAGGACAACGTATTTATTTGGGGGAGGGCTAAGTATGAGGGTATTAGGCTGGAACATGGGAGTGTAAATTAAGAGCAGATGTTCTCAGGGAAATGCAAAGCAGAAATATGGAGGTTGTTTGGTGAGCATTTGCGTGAGGTTCTAGTTGGATATGTCACATGGAGACAGGTAAAAGAACCATGAGACAAGAGAGGTGGAAATTTTAAGGTTTAGGAAGCAAAGAATAAACAGGGCTCTTGAGAGTTATAAGGTAACCAGGAAGGAGCTTACTGAATATTTTGCTTCAGTGATCACCAGGGAGAGGAAGCTTGATGAATGGGAGGGCAAACTAGAACAGACTAACGTGCAGGAGCACATTGAGGTTAAGAAACATGCACTTTTGGAGATTTGAAAAACATTAGGATAGTTAAGTCCACGAGTCTGGAAGGAACATATGCTGGGTTACATGAAGCAAGGGAAGAGATTACTGGAAGCTAAAGATGATTTTTGTATCCTTACTGGTCACAGGAGTAGCAACAGAGGATTGGAGGATGGCAGATATTGCTCCTTTGTTCAAGAAGGGAAATAGGGACAGTTCTGGGAATTATAAATCATTAAATCACACTTAGTGGTGGGCAAACTAATAGAGAGGAATCTTAGAGACAGGATTTATGAGCATTTAGAGAAGTATAGACTCATCAGTGTTGGTCAGCATGGCTTTGTGAGAGACAGGATATGCCTCACAGGCCTGACTGACTTTCTTGAGAAAGTGACAAAGCAAACTAATGAAGATAGAGCAGTGGAAGTGGTCAATACGGATTTTTGTGAGGAGTCCAATAAGATCCTTTATTGAAGGCTCATGCAGAAAGTTATGAGGCTTAGGATCCATGGAAAGTTGATACACGATTTTGGAATTAGTTAACCCACAGAGGGCAGAAGGTGGTAATAGATGGAGCGTATTCTGCCTGGAGGTTGGTGTCTTGGTCCATAAGCATCTGTTCTGGGACCCCACTGCTTGTTGTTATTTTTATGAATGAATTGGATGAGGAAGTAGAAAGGAGGGTTAGTAAGTTTGCAGGTCACATGAAGTTTAGTGGTGTAGAGGTTAGTGTGGAAGGTTAGTCAGAGAGTCAAAAGAAGTACAGCACAGACACAGGCCCTTCAGTCCATCCAGTCCATGCCAAAACCATTTAAGCTGCCTCTTCCTATCGACCCGCACCGGGACCATAGTCCCCCATATCCTTGCTATTCATGTACCTATCTAAACTTCTCTTAAACATTGAAATCAAGCTTGCATGCATCACTTGTGTTGGCAGCTCATTCTACACTCTTACGACCTCCTGAGTGAAAAAGTTTTCCCTACTATTCCCCTTAAGCTTCTCACCTTTCACCATAACCCATGACCTTTAGCTCTAGTCCCATCCAACCTCAGTGGAAAAAAGCCTGCTTACATTTACACTAACTGCACCCCTCATAATTCTGTATACCTTTATCAAATCTCCTCTCCATCTTCTACATTCTAAAGACTAAGGTCCTTATCTATTCAAGCGTTCCTTGTAACTCAGGTCCTCTAGTCCTGGCAACATCCTTGCAAGTTTTCTCTGCACTCTTTCAACCTTGTTTACATCTTTCCTTTAGGTAGGTGAACAGTACTCTAAATTAAGCCACATCAATGTCTCATACAACTTCAACATATAGAACATATAGAACATCAGAAATTAAAAAGAGACTGGGTTGGAAATGTTATTGCAGCTTCATTTAACTCAAAGGCGAGAGGAGTTGCAATTTTGGTTAATAAAAATTTACCAATTAAAATACAAAATGTATAAACTGATTTGGCAGGAAGATATTTAATTATACATTGTCAAATTTTTTCAGAACTATGGACTCTTATGAATATTTATGCACCAAATGAAAATGATGTAAAATTTATACAGGAGGTCTTTTTGAATTTGGCTAACGCACATGATAAAATATTAATAGGTGGAGATTTTAATTTTTGTTTAGATCCAGTTTTAGATAGATCAACAAAGGCTATTACAAAATCAAAAGTAGCAAAATTAACTCTATCATTGATGAAAGATTTAAATTTGATTGATATATGGAGAAGAATCAATCCAAAAGAAAGGGATTATTCATTCTATTCAAATAGACATAAAACATACTCAAGGATAGATTTTTTCCTATTATCAACAAATACTCGAGATAGAGTGAAAAATGTGGAATATAAAGCAAGAATATTGTCTGATCACTCTCCTTTAATAATGACAATGATAATGATAGATAAAGAGGAATCAATTTATAGTTGGACATTTAATTCAATTCTACTAAAACATCAAGATTTTTGTGATTTTATGAAAAAGCAGATTCAGTTCTTTTTAGATACAAATTTACATTCAGTTGATGATAAATTTATATTGTGGGAAGCAATGAAAGCATATTTGAGAGGCCAGATAATAAGTTATACTTCTAAAATTAAGAAGGAATATATGATAGAAATAGATCAATTGGAAAAAGAGATTATAAAATTAGAAAAAGAATCTCAAAGAAATATGACAGAAGAAAAACGAAGACAACTTATTAATAAGTTAAAATATAATACACTCCAGACATATCGAACAGAAAAAGCAATTATGAGAACTAAACAGAGATATTATGAACTAGGTGAAAGATCACATAAAGTTCTTGCATGGCAGTTAAAAACAGATCAGATTTCCAAAACAATAAATGCAATTCGAACAAAAGGGAATGAAATTACTTATAAGCCTCTAGAAATTAATGAGGCTTTTAAGAATTTTTATTCTGAGTTGTATAAATCAGAATCAAAGAATGATGATGTTAAGATAGAAGAATTTTTATCACAAATAACTCTTCCAAAATTAAATACAGAAGAACAGAAGGGATTAGATATGCCTTTTACATTGAAGGAAGTTGAAGAAGCTTTGGGATCACTTCAAAGTAATAAATCTCCAGGAGAAGATGGTTTTCCACCTGAATTTTATGAAAAGTTTAAAGATTTATTAATTCCTCCTTTTATGGAGTTAATATATCAAGCGGAAAGAACGCATAAACTTCCAGAATCTTTTTCAACAGCTATTTTAATAGTACTGCCAAAAAAAGATAGAGACCTTTTAAAACCAGCATCATATAGACCTATTTCTTTATTAAACACCGATTATAAAATAATAGCAAAAATCTTATCTAATAGATTATCTAAATGCTTACCAAAATTAGTGCATATGGATCAAACAGGATTTATCAAAAATAGACAATCGGCAGATAATGTAACCCAGTTATTTAGTATAATTCATTTAGCGCAAAAGAGGGAGGAAATGAGTGTGGCAGTTGCTTTAGATGCAGAAAAAGCATTTGATAGATTGGAATGGGATTTTTTATTTAAGGTATTGGAAAAATATGGATTAGGAGCATCATTTATAAAATGGATTAAAACCTTAAATACTAATCCTAAAGCTAAAGTAGTGACAAATGGTCAAATTTCAACATCATTTCAGTTAACAAGATCAACTAGGCAAGGTTGCCCATTATCACCTGCTTTGTTTGTGTTGGCAATAGAACCACTAGCTGAATTAATTAGAATGGACCCAGATATTAAGGGTTTCAGAGTTAATCAGGAAGAATACAAGATTAACTTATTTGCTGATGATGTTCTACTTTATTTAACAGATCCATTACATTCACTACGCAAATTATCTTATAGATTAGAAGAATATGGGAAAATATTGGGTAATAAAATAAATTGGGATAAAAGTGAAATTTTACCTCTTACTAGAGATTATAATCAATGTTGATTAATAACTCAATTTAGATGGCCAGCAAATGGTATAAAATATTTAGGTATAAGAGTTGATAATGACATAAAAAACTTATACAAATTAAATTATTTACCACTTTTGAAAAAAATTCAGGAAGATCTTGATAAATGGATGGCATTACCAATAACATTAGTAGGTAGAAGAGTAAATACTATAAAAATGAATATATTCCCTAGACTACAATATTTATTTCAATCATTACCAATACAATTACCCCAGAAGTTTTTTCAAGAGTTAAACAAATATGTGAGGAAATTTCTCTGGAAAGGTAAGATGTCAAGAATATCGTTGGAAAAATTGACATGGAAATTTGATCTAGGAGGATTACAACTTCCAAATTTTAAGAATTATTATAAAGCAAATCAACTTTGATTTATTGCATCTTTTTTCGAGAAAGATAAACTGGCATGGCTTAGAATAGAACTAGATAAAATAGGAGAAAACATACCAGAAGATTTTATATATAAATGGGAATCTAAATGGATATGGGAAAAGAAAGAATCTCCTACATTAAAACATTTGATTGATTTATGGAATAAGATAAATGTTGATGATGAGACAAAAAATCTTTATTAGCAAAGAGATCTTTAATTCAAAATAGACTTATTCCTTTCACAATGGACAATCAACTTTTATATAATTGGATTCAAAAAGGGATTAGATATATAGGGAATTGTTTTGAAGGAGGTATATTAATGTCATTTGATCAATTAAAGAATAAATATAAAGTATCAAATAACACTTTATTTTGTTACTTTCAATTAAGGGCTTATTTAAGAGAAAAATTAGGTCAAACAATGTTATTGCCGAAACCTAATGAAATAGAAATTTTAATTCAAAAAGGAAATATTAAAAAATTTATATCTTGTATGTATAATTTGATTCAAAAACAGGCAATTAAACAAGGAATCCATAAGTCAAGACAAAAATGGGAAAGTGATTTGAATATTAAAATTGAAGAAGCAAATTGGTCAAGACTATGTCTTGATAAATACAATAAATGTTCGGTTAAGATTAGTACAGTATAATTTTCTACATCAATTATATATTACACCACAAAAAATAAATAAATTAAATCCAAACTTATCGGATCAGTGTTTCCGATGTAACCAGGAAACTGATACTTTTTTACATTCTACATGGTCTTGTTCTAAAATTCAACCTTTTTGGAGAAATTTAAGACTTTTACTGGAACAAATTACAGGAACACAATTTCCTCATAATCCAATATTACACTTATTAGGTGATATTGAAGGGATAAAACCAAAACTCAAACTAAATAAATACCAGAAAGAATTTATAAAAATTGCACTGGCAGTAGCCAAAAAAGCTATTGCAGTTACTTGGAAATCGGATACATATTTAAGTATAAACTCTTGGAAGAAAGAAATCTATGGTTGTATTCCATTAGAAAAAATTACTTATAATTTAAGAGATAAATATGAAACATTTCTGAAAATTTGGAGCCCTTGTTTACAAAAGACAGGATTAAATCTATAGATGCTCTGAAGATGAAACAATTGGTCATTTGGGGAAAGAAATAAATATACATATTAAAGTTTTTACGAATTCCATGGAGCATGTGGAGATCTTCCAACAACCAGGCAATCTTTCTTTCTTTCTTTTTTTTCTCTTTCTCTTTTTTTTTCTATAGGGCAGTTAGGGGGGAGGGGTTAAGGGGAGGGGGGAAGGGTTATATACATTTTTTTTTCATACTTCATTTTGTAACTACTTAAAAATGCAATAAAAAAAGTTTTCAAAAAAAAACATAACATCCCATCTCCTCTACTCAACACATTGATTTATGAAGGCCAATGTGCGAAAAGCTTTCTTTACAACCCTAACTACCTGTGAAGACACTTTCACATATTACGGACATATATTCCCAGACCCCTTTGCTCTACCACACACCTCAGTGCCCTACCACTCACTGTGTAAGACCTACCCTGGTTAGTCTTATTGAAGTACAAGACCTTGCACTTGTCTGAATTAAAGCTATGGTAGCTTTCCTCACTGTCCACTACACCCCAAATCTTGTTGTCATCCACAAACGTGCTGATCCAGTTAACCACATTATCATCCACATCATTGATATAGATGACAAGCCACAAATGACCCAGCATCAATCCCTACTAGTCACAGGTCTCCCGTCAGAGAGTCAACCCTCTTCTACCACTCTCTGACTTCTCCCACAAAATCAATGTAATCGCATTTACTACTTCATCCTGAATGTCAAGTGACTGAATCTTCTTGTCCAGCATCTCATGTGGGACCTTGTCAAATGCCTTACCAAAGTCCATGGAGACAACATTCACTGCTTTGTCTTCATCCACTCTCCTGGTAACTCCCTCAAAAAACTGGTTAGACATGATCTACTACGCACAAAGCCATGCTGATGATCCTTAATTAGTCTATGTCTATCCAAATATATATCCAGTCCCTATGAATACCTTCCAATAACTTTCCCACAACTGATGTTAGACTCGTCAGCCTATAATTTCTTGGGTTTATGTGTACAGCCTTTTTTAACCAGCAGAAAAACATTGGCTAACCTCTAATCCTCTAGTACCTTTCCTGTTGCTAAGGATGTTTTAAATATCTTTGCTAGGACCCTGGCTATTTCTGCACTTGCTTCCGGTGGGGTCGAAGGAAACATCTTATCAGGCCCTGGGGGTTTATCAACCCTGATTTGCCTCAGGGTAGCAAACACCTTCTCCTCCTCTGTAATCTGTACAGGGTTCATGAAGTTGATACCAGTTTGCCTTACTTCTATAGACTTTGTATATATCCCCTGATTAAATACAGACGTAAAAAAATTATTTCAGATCTCTCTCATCTGTTTCAGCTCCACACATGGATTATCATTCTGGTCTTCCAGAGGACCAATTTTGTCCCTTGCAATGCTTTTGCTCTTAACATACCCATAGAGTCCTTTTGGATTCTCCTTCACCTTGTCTGCTAGAGCGTTCTTTTAGCCTTCAGGATTTCTTTCTGAAGTGCTCTCTTGCATTTCTTGTACTTCCTCATTAGTTCCAATTTGCCTAAACCTGCTAGGCCCTTTCTCTTTTCTCTCTACCAAGGCCTCAATATCTCTTGACAACCAAGGCTCCCTACACTTGTTACTTTACCTTGTATTCTGACATGCACATAAGACCATAAGACATAGGAGAAGAATTAGGTCATTCAGCCCATCGAGTCTGATCCCCCTTTCCATCATAGCTGATCCCGGATCCCAATCAACCCCATAGACCTGCATTCTTGCATCACTGCCTGCTATGGGAACTGTACTTCCCTCTTTTGCAGGACTCTGCAGAGAGTGGTGTGGACAGCCCAGTGCATCTGTAGATGTGAACTTCCCACAATTCAGGTTATTTACAAAGACAGGTGTGTAAAAAGGGCCCGGAGGATCATTGGGGACCCAAGTCACATTACACATTTAGATTAAAATGTTTTTACTCCTCAAATATATGAAGGATGTAAATAATAAAGTCAATTCAATTCAATTCATATCCTTTGATGCCCGACCGATCAGAAAACGACCAGCTTCCACCTTAAGTACACGTACAGACTTGGCCTCCACCGCAGTCTGTGGCAGAGCATTCCAGATTTACTACTCTGTCTAAAAAAATTCCTCCTTACCTCTGTTCTAAAAGGTCACCCTCAATTTTGAGTCCATGCTCTCTGGTTCTGATTACTCCCAACATACCCTCGCCGTATCCATCCTATCTAGTCTTTTCAACATTCAATGGGTTTCAATGAGATCCCCACGTATTCTTCTTATTTCCAGTCAAGACAGACAAAAAGCTGCCAAATGCTCCTCACGTTAAAGCCTTCATTCCCGGAATCATCCTCATGAACCTCCTCTGGACTCTCTCTCAAATACCAACACACCCTTTTTGAGATAGGGAGCACAAAACTGTTGATAATACTCCAAGTGCAGCCTGACTGGTGTCTTATATCTCCTTGCTTTTATATTCTATTCCACTTGAAATAAAGGCCAACAGTGCATTTGCCTTCTTTACCACGGACTCAACCTGTAAATTAACTTTCTGGGATCTTGCACAAGGACTCCTGTCCCTCTGCATCTCTGATGTTTGATCCTTCTCACCGTATGGATAACGGTTGGCGCTACTGTTCCTTTTACCAAAATGCATTATCGTTCATTTCCCAATACTGTATTCCATCTGCCACTTTTTGCCCATTCTTCCATTTTGTCTAAGTCCTGCTGCAATCACAATTTCCTCAGCACTACCTACCCCCTCACCTATCTTCGTATTATCCAAAGGCTCTGCCACAAAGCCATCAATTCCATTATTTAAATCACTGCTTGTCAATGTGAAAAGTAGCAGTCCCAATACTGACCCCTGAGGATCACCACTAGTCACTGGCAGCCAACCAGAAAAGGGCCCTTTATTCCCACTCACTGCCTGCTGCCTGTCAGCCATTCTGCTATCCATGCCAGTGTCTTTCCTGTACGCCACAGGATTTTATCTTGTTAAGCAGCCTCACGTGGGCCACCTTATAAAATGCCTTCTGAAAATCCAAGTAAATGACATCCACTGTTTCTCCTTTGTCCACCTTGCTTGTACTTCATCAAAGAACTCTGACAGATTTGTCAGGCAAGATTTCCCTTCATAGAAACCATGCTGACTTTCACTTCTTTATCATTATTCTCCAAGTACCTCGAAACTTCATCTTAATAATAGACTCCAACACTTTCCTGGCCACTGAGGTTATGCCTGCTGGCCTATAATTTCCTTTCTTTTGCCTTCCTCCCTTCTTAAAGAGTGGTATAACATTTGCAATCTTCCAGTCCTCCAGGGCCTTGCCAGTTGTGACCAATGCATCATTATCTCTTCAGCAACCTCTCTCAGGACTCTGGGATGTAATCCATCTGGTCCAGGTGACTTATCCACCTTAAGACTTTTGAGCTTGCCTAGTACTTTTTCATTTGTATTAGCAATGGCAGTCACTCCTGCTCCTCGACACTCATGGGTCTCTGACATACTGCTAGTGTCTTCCACAGTGAAGACAGATGCAAGGTACCCATTAAGTTCATCTGCCATTTCTTTGTCCTTCATTACTACATCAATTTCCAGTGGTCCAATATCAACTCAATACTCAATCTTTGTACTATCAAAATTTCACTTTTGAAGGCCTCCCACTTTCCTAGTACACCTTTGCCAGAAAACAGCCTGTCCCAATCCACACTTGCCAGATCTTTTCTGATACTGTCAAAATTGGCCTTTCTCCAATTTAGAATATCAACCTATGGATGAGACCTATCTTTTTGCATATTTACTTTGAAACTAATGGCATTGTGGTCACTGGATACAAAGTGTTCCCCCACACAAACTTCTGTCACCTGTCCTGTCTCTAGCGGATCAGGACAAGCAATCACTTTTTTGACATTTATGCAAACTGAACACAAACTGCAACTGAATATTTTGAAGCCTAAAGCCTTTGTTCTGAATCACAGTCCATGAAGTTTGCTTTCAGATAGTGAGTCTGCCTCTCTTTGAAAACTGTTTGAAGCGGAACATCTCAGCCATGCATTACACTTCCACTTGCATTACTATTAACTTCAGCCCAGCTCCTGAAACCTCTTCCTTGCCCTTTTTATCTGCAGATCATGTTTAAGTCGGTTTGAATGTTCATGTTGGTTGCACTCTATGTGCCATTATTTTTATAGTCTGAGAATATCAAAGAATCCTGCTATTATTGTGCTATCTCAAATCAGGGATTGATCTCAAACTGTACTCTGATTCACAACACATCATATTTACCCAGTCAGCTATCAGATGAGAATTCCATAGTTTCAATCATATGCTATAAAATTATTTTAAAGTTTAATCTATTGTCATTTTTGAACCAAAGGAGAGCCTTCAAACTTCTTTCAAATGCAAACTACAAGCAGTAATTGACATTTCAAGTTTATCTTAAACAAACATTGCTGTCAGTGAGCAAAGTACAGTCTTAGTGAGAGGCTATTTAGTAGATATGATTTGAAACAGACAACGATATCCCCTGATAATTAATAGAGGTATATAGCAATAAACACAAGAGATCCTGCACAATGGTGGAAATCTAGAGCTGCATACACAAGATATTGGAGAAGCTCAGCAGTCTGGCAGCATCTGTAGAAGGGAATAAACAATTGCCATTTCAGGCCAAGACCCTTTATCAGGACTGGAGAGGAAGGAGAAAATAGACAGAATACTTGCTTTCCAGTCCTGGTGAAGGGTCTCAGACTGGAACATTGACTCAATATTGACTTCCATAGATGGTAGCTAAATTGCTATGTTCTTCCAGCATTGTGTGTGTTGCTCTGTTAAATAAAATGATATATTTTGATATAACAGAAGAATTGCTGGGCATTATTAGACTTCCAGCTCACAATTAATGGAGGTAGAAGGGAATTAAGGAGTCAGGACCCCATGCCAAAGAGTTGGGAATTCTTAATTCTAGACAACTGTTGCCCGAGTCCACCCCATACCTCACTCCTCAGGGTTAAGTCATGACCTTGGTCTTGACTGTGTGGAGTCTGCACATTCTCCTTTTAACCATGTGAGTTCCCTTCAGGTGCTCTGTTTCTTCTTGTATTCCAAACGTGTGAATTAGATGGTTAATTGCCCAAAACTAGTAGGTAAGGAGTTTATGAGAATGCAGAAATAATTTAAAATAGGGATTACTATAGTATTAGAGTAAATGAGAGTTGATGGTCAATGCAGCCTCAGTGGGATGTGTTTCTGTGGACACACTTCCTTATGACTCTATGAATGAAACAGAATTTGCATTGGGGAAATAATGGGGAATTCCACAGACTGTGGGTTCTTGCAAAACTTGCCAGAAGTTGAAAAACAATGTATTCAGAACTTTTCTAAACTGTAAAAAAATTCTGATTCTGGACTTGATTTTCATCACAAAATTTAAGTAAGGAGCAAAATTGTAAATTAGAATCCATAACTGATAATTTTAAGTTGAGATTTTTCTCTTCCTAATGAAATAACAAGTTCAAAACAACTCTGCCAATCAAATCAAACAAATAAATGATTGCTTCATTCACTCCAAATCCCTCAACAGAATCATCGCTCTGCTGAGTAACACCGCCAAAACGCTGGAGGAACTCAGCAGGTCAGGCAGCATCTACAGAAATGAATAAACAGTCAAAACTTTGGGCTGAAATCCTTCTTCAAGAAAGTAATCTTTTCAGATATGTAGACTCTTCCATTTAGTGAAAATTGGCAGCTATGCTAATACCTTTCAAAATCTCTCTGCTGCACTTTCTTTAAATATCTACTAAAACTGTCCTCCTCTACTCTCGTATCTCCATACAACCTGTTCCCATATTACAAACCAGACTGTAGTTAACCACAAGCTTATCTTATCCAGATGTTAATTTTGATTTATAGACAATACACAAAAATCACTTGATATAGTAAAACACACATTTACAGCATTGTAATGAAGGCCAGTTAGCATTATTTATTGTATTTTCCTGCACTGGTACAGAATCAGGATGGCTCACACTCAAGGACTAGTTTCAATGGGCTTGAAGTTTCAGTGGATGCCATATTGCCCAATAGATCATTGTTGCATAAAGATAAAAAAAAAGTGATTGCTTGTCAATTGCCAAAGCAAATCTCTTAAGTGGCCTCTCACAGTGGAACTGGTAGCCTGTGTTCTTAATAGCAACAGGACCTGATACTTTAAAACAGGTATTTTTCTTCTTCTAAGAGTGGCTTTGTTTGAATTTAATAATATTTATGGAAGCTCATTCATAGGTATGGGATTCCAAAATATTAGGTATTCATCAACCTAAGAATGCCTGCATTTGATGACATTTCTATGATGTGTCTCATGATCTAAATGTATTATATAAATACAGATTCTTGTTCTTTTTCTGAAGTTAAAAGGGCCAAAACTCAACAAATGCTGCATTCCCAAATATCTCCGTCTGAATCTTACAATGATTAAAGATAAAGTATTAGCTTTAATTGTTATATCACAGTGAAACATTAAAACATACAGTTAAATACCCCATTTGCCATCAATACAGTCTGAATATGTATTGGGGGCAGCCTTCAAGTGTCATGTTTCTGGTGCCAACATAGCACTAGCATGCCCACAACTTACCAACCCTAACCTGTATATCTTTGGAAAGAGTGTGGAAATTTAACTTAAAAATATATACACTTCTTATTGTAATTTAGTTTTTATTACATATTACAATGTACTGCTGCAGCATAACAACAAATTACATGCATATGCCAGTGATATTAAACCTACTTCTGAGTACTGTGAGGAAACCCATGCAGCCACAAGAACTTTCTGTTGAAATAGTGTTATATTACCCACTATGCTACTGTGTTGCCCTTTGCTGACTTTTTACAAAACAATTTGCCTTCTGTATTGCAGGGAGAAAGACAAAAAGACTATTCATGGTGATGGTGGTAACTGAACAAACAAACTTCAGTCATAAATTCCTGTATTATTCACAACATTCAACATGCACCAAAATAAATTACACCCTGATGCAACTTCCCTTTTGTAAGACTCACTTTACCTCAAATCTAGATTAATTTGCTCCATAAGCAACTAGAAAATAATACAGCAGCATGTTTCTTTCAGCTCAAAAAATGTTGTAAAAGGAAGGAAAATACAAAGAAAAAATACTACAGTCATTTTCAGGTCTGGCAGACAGATATCTTCACCATAATACTTTTCAGATGGAAGGAAACAAAGCCACAATGGCAGATAACAATCACAATCTATTTATCGGTTTAAATGCCAAAAGAAATCAATCTCAAACACCACTTCAAATTTTAATCGATAGCTCACTGGAGTTCATGGTGGGATATACGGGGGCCTACTTGTTATTTTATGTTTTGTCAATGGGGAGAATCCGTCTTCAGCTGACACCAGGGTGATACAAATAACAGAGCCTGGAGCACTTGTTGTGTGACTCAAACACATCAACCAACATAATCTTAACCACTGGAGCAGGGGTGTGAGCAAGTCCTGATGAAGCCACAGAGAAGAAATCACATGAAATAAGCCATCATAAAACAGGATGGTGAACCACACGGTAATGGTGGCAGGACTAATCACGGCAGATTATCAACCAAATTATCAAAGTCCCCCTCTAGGGGCCATAACATGTGGATGGTGGTGATCTGGGTGTGGGAGGCTTTGTTGTTGGGAATGGTTGGTGATAGCCTTGCATTTTCTCAATAACAGTAGTTGCACAGTGTGGGTTCTTGCCAGAGTTTTTCATTTTCAACTACCCCATCACCTATCTCCCTCTCATGCCTCACGCGTTGGGTTCGTAGCAACATTTCCAATATAACAAAACCACATGAAGCCACTTAGTTGTAGAGGTAAAGTAAAAGTTAGGTGTTATCTAAAAGAAACAAAAAAAAATCCAATTATTTATTGGTTTTCACAAGCCAATCATCAAAAGGTATAGCATGAGGAGCAGGTTAACGACTGATCACTTCATGTGCATTACGTACTCTCTGAATTCCTAGTAAGCGACATCATTCTGGAATGTAGAAAGACCATTTTCTGTTTCCATTGCACTTGATATTCACCGGGCCTTATGTTAATATGTAAAAAAAAATGTTATTGCTGCCCAAATGCCAGGCTGTTTATAGCTATCAGCAAACTGCTTTGAATGGGGCAGCACTACATACAGTACAATGCATTAGCTCTAGTGACTTGGGTTCCACTCTGACCTCACGTGCTCCCTATATGCAGGCACGTGCAATCTGTAAGTTTGTCTGCATGTAATGGTCTCCTTTCAAATTCCAACCTGCTGGTTGATTAGTTACTATTATGTGGCACCAGCAAACAATGACACCATGGGAAATATCCTTCAGACAATTCACAAAACTGCTTCTTCTTCTTCTTTCAAATGTGATTCTGATGCTTTCGGAGCCTGTAATCGATATATAGGTGATAAGTTTTGGGCCGATTGGGCAATCTGGTACTTTGCTGTCTCCAAGGGAGTTTGGTGAGGTTTCAAATGCATTGTGCAGCTTCGAAGCTAAGAAGACTGAAGACAGGGTGCAAACCTGTGAATTTCTCGCCTATCCTGCTAATGAAAGCATCAAGGAAGTTTGAAATCAACTAGGTCGAGAGCAGAAGGCGAGCGTTATCTGCCTGTGGGTGACCAGTCTCTCTCTCCCTCTTGCTCGCTGCCGTTGGAGGAAGGTACCCGAGTACCAGTCTTGTGCTGGCACTCACTTCTCCCGGAGGCAGGTGCCTGTGTTGATTGGTCTGTCTGTCTCTCTCGCTCGAGGCTGAGTGCCGGATGGGCAAGGTTTAATGGATGCAGTTGTGGATTAGACTCTGTCGTTCCGATTGCTGATTTGTGCGGCTTTGGTCGGGGCAGACTCATGCTGGGTCTGCAGCTGGCTGGCAGTACAGCACTGGATTGACTGGGCTAGGCTGAATAGTGTGGTTTGATATTTATATTCTGTGTTTTTTCCTTATTTTTTTGTGCAGCTTGTGCGATTTGCTCTTTGCGTGTTGGGGGTTTGGTGTTTTCCTTTGGATGGGCTCCACAGTTTTCCTTTCTTTGTGACTGTCTGCAGGATGACAAGTCTCAGGGTTGTATAGTGCAAACATACTTTGATAATAAATAAGCTTTGAAACTTTAAATTATTCATAATATTGGTGAGTGGCGGACAAATATAGCTGCAGTTGATAAGTATGTGAGAGATAATGGGTTGCTGGGAAATAAGTGGAACGATGCAGAGATTGCACTAAGAACTAGCATACACATAACAGCCAAAGACTTCCTTCAACATAATGAGATATCTAAATCATGATTTGTACTAATAGATCTCTCATTTATTTTATCATCAATGAACTTTGATCTTAGAGGCCTGGAGCGCATGTAAGTATACCGTTTTGGATACTGTTGTGGGGGTTGAGCTTCCGGGGGAATGCCACAGAGACTGGGTTACTGGCACGGAGCATGGGTCCATGGTGCAGAAGAGAAAGAGGGAGAAGAGGGGAGCGGTAGTCATAGGGGCCTCAATAGTCAGGGGAACAGACAGAAGTTTCTGTGGACATGCCCAGACATCAGAATGGTCTGCCTCCCAGGTGCCAGGGTCAGGGACATCTCAGATCACATCCACAGCATTTTGGAGAGAGAAGGAGAGCAGCCAGATGCCTTGGTACATATTGGTGCCAATGATATATGAAGGAAAAACAACGAGGTCCTGAAGAGAGAATTGGAGAGAGCAGGTAGAAAGCTGAGAAGCAGGTCCTCCAAGGTAGTATTTTCTGGATTGCTGCTTGTGCCATGCACCAGAGAAGGGCAAATTAATGCGTAGCTGAGAAGCTGGTGCAGGGGGCAGGACTTCAGGATCTAGGATCATCGGGATCTCTTCTGGGGGAGATATGATCTGCTCAAAAATGACAGGTTGCACCTGAACCCAAGGGATAAGCAGATGGCAGGGGAACTAAATGAGCACTTTGCACCAGTCTTCACTATGGAAGACACTAGCAGTGTGCCTGGTGTTGAAGGGTGTGAAGGAAGAGAAGTGAATGCAGTTACTATTACAAGGGTGAAGGGGCTCAAACAGCTGAAAGACCCAAGTGTACATTAGTCAACTGGAATAGATGGCTTCGTTGCCAAGTTTGCAGATGATATGAAAATTGATGGAAGGGCTGGTAATGTTGAGGAAACAGGTAGACTGCAGAAGGACTTAGTCAGATTAGGAGAATGGGCAAGAAAGTAGCAAATGAAATACAATGTTGGAAAATGCATGGTCATGCACTTTGGTAGTAGAAATAAATGTGCAGACTATTTTCTAAATGGGGAGAAAATCCAAACATCTGAGATGCAAAGGGACTTGAAAGTCTTTCTACAAAATGCCCTAAAGGTTAACTTGCAGGTAGATTCGGTGCAGAGGAAGGTAAATGCAATGTTAGCATTCAATTCAAGAGGTGTAGAACATAAGAGCAGGGATGTGATGCTGAGGCTTTATAAGGCACTGGTGAGGCCTCACCTTGAGTATTGTCAAGAGTTTTGGGTTCCTCATCTAAGAAAAGATGTGCGGTCATTGGAGAGGGTTCAGAGGATGATTCTGGGAATGAAATGGTTATCATATAAGGAATGTTTGATAGCGCTGGGTCTGTACTCACTGGAATTTAGAAGGATGAGAGGGAATCTCATAAACCTTTTGAATGTTGAAAGGCCTAGACAGAGTTGATGTGGAGAGGATGTTTCCCATGGTGGTGGGGGGGGGGGGGTGGGTCTAGGACACGACACAGCCTCAGGATAGAAGGGAATTCATTTAAAACAGAGATGTAGAGGAATTTCTTTAGCCAAAGGGTGGTAAATTTGTGGAATTTGTTACCACAGGCAGCTATGGAGGTCAGGTCATTGGGTATAATTGAGGCAGAGCTTGATAGGTTTTTGATTGGACATGTCATCAAAGGCTATGGGGAAAAGGCTTGGGATTGGGGCTGAGGAGGGGAAAAAAAGATCAGCCATGATTGAATGGTGGAGCAGAGTGAATGGGCCAAATAGCCTAATTCTGCTCCTATGTCTTATGGTCTTATCTCCCAAATATGCAAGTATTTTGGCTAAATGAAGCTTTGTCTGACAATTCCATCTCACATATTGATTAAAATGTAATTACACTTTGTTCTCCTAAATTTCATTTTGCTTGGAACAACCAATAGGCTTCCATTTATACAATCTCATCACCAAAGTGAAAAGTCTCAATGCTCTTCACAAATAAACATAACTTTGCAGTCACTGTTATTTAGTGGGGACAGGCAGCAGCCACTTGGCAGATGGTGTGAAACAAACAACAGTAATGAGAACAAAGATTCCAAGATTATCAAGCTGAGGAGTGGTAGAGGGGACAAGCTCCCACTACCTAAAAGTGCTTCTCATGGCATGCGCCTCAAATAGCCTCTGATAACGAAATCTAACTGGCCTTCTCATGTGGCTTAGCCTCTAAGCCCGGCAGAACCACTTCTACTGACAGGAGAAGGGGCGAAGGCGGGTCCTGGCACCGTAAAACCAGTGCTTCGGGTAGATGGAGCTTGTCGGCCTGGGAAGGCAGTCCATCTAAGAGAGGGAAAACTCTGATTTCAAACCTCTGCTGCCTTGCGGCCATACCCACTCATGGGAAAGGCTTCGGGAGTAAACCCTGAGGATAAATCCAGAGCTGGAGTCTCTAAGGCAGTCCGATGTTGTCTTCAACCTCGTTCTGGCAACTCCTGCAATGTCACCGGTGTCAAGCTGTATCGGTCCTTGTCTTTCTCTTGGACAACATCGGTGGCATGGAGAGGGGAGACTCGCTGCATGGGCAACTGCCGGTCTTCCATGCAACCCTGCCCAGGCCTGCGTCCTGGAGAAGATACTTGCAAGACTTTCCAGGTGTAGATCCATGGTCTGACGAGTCTAACGGATGCCATCCAATGACACAAATCTTCCTTTATTAGTTGAGGGGGAATGTTGACCAAGAGACTGTAAGTACACCTTTGTCTTTTAGTATAGTGGATCTTTAACATCTAATGGGGCCTCCAATTAAACACCTCAGAAATAAGTTGCCACAATTTCGGACTAGAAGGCATTTAGAAATTACTAAAACCAAGTGTCAGCATTGGTTTTTAGTTTTTACGCTAACTTTAAGTCTACTCAATGAGTTTACTGTTTTTGTAGACCACATAAATAAGGAAGTCATGGAGCCTAATGAGGAAGGTACAGAAATGATGAAAAATGCGGTAATAATGATTCCTTTAACCAGCATAAATTTAATCAGCATTGAAAAACTGCCTACATGCCTGACTGGCAAGATATCAAATTTAAAATATGGTAATAAATCAGCAAAATTAAATCTTGCAAAAACATATTTTAAGTGAATCCCACCTTTCCTGAAGGAAAATGAAGTTTATTTTGACAACCAAATTTCTCCTCACCCACCAAAGGTGCACATTAATCTATATTAGTGCAGACAAATCACAGACAAACTAATGCAAAATGCTGAAAATACCATTTGTAAGGCAATTATAACAATACACTTTGTGTTTTAAAATATGGAATTGTTTTGAATAGATCCAGTGGCAATATACTTGATTCGTTGTAACTATCAAAGTTGAATGTTTATGTTACTAAGTTAGCAGAATGTCCATTTGACAAATAATCACAGGGAACACTTCAATGCAACATTGGCATATTGCTGCATTATTTTTAATTGTTCCCTTTGGAATGAGATATATAATCAACAACAGGTAGCATAAACAAAAACAAAACAAAATCATTAACATGGAGTTGTTTTGAGCTTTGGTGACATTCCACTCTCAAGTAGCAAAGCCACTTTCAAAATGGAAACCTGAAACTATGATTGCCAACAAAATGATTACTATACCTTTGTAACAATTGCTTTGTGTTCTATAAAATGTCACAGTACAATGAACATTCACAGTCTAATCCCAGGATGCTTACAAATAACCTTATTTTTTTAATAGAGCAGAAGCACCTGGCTGGGAATTAATGTGTTTAGCAGAAGGAAACAAAGGATTAAGGTACTTATCATTAAGCAGTTTAAAATACTACTCATAATCTTAGCTTTTATTCTGTAACTAATCAGGAGAAATAACAGTGCTTGGACATACAGATGACTGATTAAAAAACAATATAAATATTAAAAGGAGTTACAAAGAAGAAGAAAAATCCATTCCCCTGCCTTTATCCAAGGATCTATTCCTAGAGCCTTTTTTCTATAATGGGCAACCTGTTTGGTATGTACTTCCCAGATTATAATAATTCTACCTTTATTTTGGAAATCCTTCTATAGAACTAAAATGCTAGAATTCACCTCTCAGAATAAACAGCAAAAGGAGAGGATAAAGCAAAGGTTGGTGATAGTGTAGAAAGTGTAGGGGATTGTCAAAGACTGCAGAGAGACATTGATAGGATGCAGAAGTGGGCAGATGGAGTTCAACCCGGAGAAGTGTGAGGTGGTACACTTTGGAAGGACAAACTCCAAGGCAGAGTACAAAGTAAATGGCAGGATACTTGGTAGTGTGGAGGAGCAGAGGGATCTGGGGATAATGTCTACAGATCCCTGAAAGTTGCCTCACAGGTAGATAGGGTAGTTAAGAAAGCTTATGGGGTGTTAGCTTTCATAAGTCGAGGGATAGAGTTTAAGAGACGCAATGTAATGATGCAGCTCTATAAAACTCTAGTTAGGCCACACTTGGAGTACTGTGTCCAGTTCTGGTCGCCTCACTATAGGAAGGATGTGGAAGCATTGGAAAGGGTACAGAGGAGATTTACCAGGATGCTGCCTGGTTTAGAGAGTTTGGATTATGATCAGAGATTAAGGGAGCTAGGGCTTTGCTCTTTGGAGAAAAGGAGGATGAGAGGAGACATGATAGAGGTGTACAAGATATTAAGAGGAATAGACAGAGTGGACAGCCAGCACCTCTTCCCCAGGGCACCACTGCTCAGTACAAGAGGACATGGCTTTAAGTTAAGGGGAGGGAAGTTCAAGGGAGATATTAGAGGAAGGTTTTTCACTCAGAGAGTGGTTGGTGCGTGGAATGCGCTGCCTGAGCCAGTGGTGGAGGCAGATACACTAGTGAAGTTTAAGAGACTACTAGACAGGTTTATAGAGGAATTTAAGGTGGGGAGTTATATGGGATGCAGGGTTTGAGGGTCGGCACAACATTGTGGAGATTCTATGTTCTAAGTTCTAAATCCAACCAGAGCACATCAGCTCAGTTTCTGACCCATTACGAGAATATACTGGGAAAGACACTGAGTCTGTACGCTCAGCACAATGACAACAGAATGACAACGCTTGTTTGTGTGTGTGTGAATATGTGTGTGTAAGTAAGGTGTTTACTGAATGCTTTCTACCACACTGAACATAAACACTAGGCAGAAATAGGGTACATAAATTACTATGACAAACAAGATACTGCTTGGTTGAATCAAAAGGGATCAGAAAAATGGTCCCAAGCCAGCTGACAGATTTCTATGGAGCAACTTAGCCCCACAACTTCCTCCCAGTGCCACAAAGCCAAACCATTTTATGAAGTAACTATCATCGAAACATCCTAGAACGTCAAAGCTGCATGTGCAAAGAACTTCATGAAAGATGTATTCAGATATCCATTCAGCATTTATTAAATTATTTTATTGGCTATTCTACTTTCTATGAGAGCTGTTGAGTGCATTAGTGGTGCTTGTTTACAATTCATTCATTAACATCCTGTATTTCATGGTTCTGTGGGTAAGAAGGCATTTTGCATACTGGTCTTCATCAGCTAGGGCATTGTCTACAGGAATTGGGAACTATGTTGCAATTGCTGAAGTCATTGGTTTATTGTCTACAGTTTTAGTCACCCTGTTGTTAGGAATGATGTGGTGTAATTGGAAGGTGTGAAGGAGGATGAGAGGAGACTTGATAAATAGAGTGGATAGCCAGAGCTTTTCTCAGGAAGGAAATGTCTAATTAAGGGACACAATTTTAGGGTGGTTGGAGGAATGCAAAAGGGGGACATCAGAGTTAAGTTCTTCACACAGGAAGAAGTTGGTGTGTGGAATGCCCTGCTATGGGCATTTCAAAAATATTTTTCTAGCATCCATGTCTTACATAGGCATACATATGGTATAAATTTGGAGGGCTATGTACAAAGAAAGGGTTAGACTGATCTTAAGAATAGATAAAAATGTCAGCACAACATCCTGGGCTGTAGGGCCTATATTGTGCTGTCATTTTCTATATTCTATGACGTTGCCAAGACCTGAGGGCCAGCATTGTAAAGAGAAGTTGGCCAGACTAAATCTTTATTCCTTGGAATGCAGGACAATGAGGGACAAGAGTCTGAAATGATGAGAGGCATAGAAAAGGTGGATAATGACAGTCATTTCCTGAGATTAGGGAAGTCCAACACCAAGGGGGTATAAAATTAGAGTGAGAAGAGAAGGATTTAAAAGGGCCCCGAGGGACAACTTTTCATGCAGAGGGTGGTGAGTACATGGAATGAGCTGACAGAGGAAGTGGTTGAGACAGGGAGAATAGAATAATTTATGAAGCATTGGGTAGGTACACGGATAGGAGCTGCGCTGTACCTGTGCTGCATTGCTCTGTCATTCACTGTACGCTTCATCATTTAGGGTTTTGCAGTTCCAAACAGGAGGGCAGTTAACAAGGCGACCAGGAAGGTGGACATACCTAGTTGACCTCATCAATCCACCTGTGGCATGAGGTTCTGTCCATCAACGAAATGGTAGAAGTGCCCACAGCACGGTCTTTGAGGAACAGCGTGCCACCTCACACTCCGTTCTATTCTGTGACATTACAATCATGCTAAACGGAATGGACTCGATAGATTTGGCTGCTCAAAGTTGGGTATTGCTGAAGTACTGTAACCCATCAACAGCAGAAACATACAACACAATTTGATACTTCATGGTTTGTATATCCTTCATGCAACCATTGCTTTCAAGACGGGATCAATTCTGGTTCAAAGAGGACTTTCAATCAGACATGCCAGGATCATCACCAAGCATTCCTACAGGTTGTTCTTGGGAAGCTGCATACCAAATTACCTGAATGCTAATCAGCAAATATAGTATGCAGTAACCAGAGCACAGTGATATCACAACCAGGAGATCTAAAGGAAACTTTGCAGTCCAACCATATTACAACATGAACAATAGTGAAAAGTTAAACAATCATAAAGACATGAGATTCTGCAAATGCTGGAGATCCAGAGCAATACATACAAAATGCTGGAGAAACTCAACATGTCAGGCTGTTCCTATGGAATGCAGTAGAGTCGACATTTCAGGCCAAGACCCTTCATTAGGACTGGAAAGGAAGGGCAAATGAAGGTAGAATAAGGAGGAGAGGGAGGGAAAGGAGTACAGATAAAAGGTGATAGGTGAATCATCATGGGTAGGAGGGGGAGGATGAAGTAAGAAGCTAGGAGGTAATAGGTGGAAAATTCTGGTGAGCAGGACTGAGACCAGATTTGAGTTAATCATAAAGCATACACCACCTCGCCTGCCTTTAAAAGACTCAGTAGTCCCTGATGTACATCTGGTATGGCAATCTTACTCTGAGCTCTTCATTTTAATTTTCCAGAGTCTGTACATTCATCAGCAGGATAGTCAGGACAGAAGTCTAAAGCCCCAGCATTTCAATCAAACTTCTGCTTTCTCAAAGAGGAATTGCACTCGCGACCCGAGTGGTGTCTGAGGTTTGCCGATTTTGTCTATCAATAGATTTTTTAAAATGTCTTAAAATGATGCTGCGGACTGAATAACCCGTGGCTATGTCCGTCGATTTTAGCTGTAGTATGTCCTAAATGGCAATATTTGTTAAGTGTTAAACATTCTGAAGCATTCACAACTATGTTCAATCAATAGTGTTATATAAATGATTTTGCCCGAGATCGCCATTATCGCAGAAACCTCCAGTCAATTCAATTCAGATTATGTGATGGTAATAAAGGGAAGGGACTTGGCAGCATTGCAGATATAGTACAGAAGCCTGTCCTCCAGACTTACTGTACTTCCAATCAAAATGTTGCAGTGGCAGTAAAAATAATGGTGTTCACTGTCACTGTGGAAAATTCCCAGTATAACCAGCATTTGACTGTAAGTGACAGTGCACAACAAAATATACCTCAAAATAGAGTTACTGCATGGCAGAAATGGTGGAAAAACTGATTACTCTTGCAGCACTCCGAAGTTCAAAAAGTTCAAAGTAAAATTTATTACCAGAGTACATATATGTCACCACATACAACTCAGATTTTTCTCAGCTGGCATACTTAGCAAATCTTGTAACAGCATAGGTGAATCAATGGCCCAAATTGAAATAAATGGGTACAATGTAATCATCATTATAGAGACACATTTGCTGGGTATTAACTTTACTAGGATACTTAACTTTCAGAAGAGGTAGGAAAAATGAAGAGCAGACAGTGTACTCCTGTTAGTAAAATTAGGTTTAAAATTGTAGAAACGTTTTAAATTCAAAATCATGAAATAGAATCAGTTTTGATGGAGCTTTAAAAATATACAGGGGGCAGAAAACTTGAATGGGAGTATTATATATCCTAAAACAAACATAATTATAACGCAGGGCATCATATTAAAAAAAAACCTATGTCAGGACATTAGATTGGCATCTGATACGGATATTACAATTATTATGGGTAGTTCAACCCAAACAGACCCCGGGCAGATTTTGTGAAGGCTGAATTCATTGTGCACATTATAGTTGGTTTTCTACATCACACTGTTCAGGAACCAACAAATGAAAAATTGATGATCAGCTTGTCAAGAGGAATTTAAGCTCGAGTGAACATTGTAGTATAAGATTTTACATTAATTCAAGCTGAATCCAGGGTCTTAAGCTTGAATAGAATAAACTACAAAGGCACATGGCATAGGTCTGCTATGGTAGATTAGGAAACAGCATTCAAAAATCTGACAGTGAAACCAATGGCTAAAATTTAAAGAATACTTTACTTGCAAGCATTGTACAGAATACATCTTTAAGGGACACACACTAAACAGGAGGAGTAGTGCAGCTGTGGCTAAAAAGCCAAAGATAAATAGATCAAAGGAAAAGACAAATTTGCAGAGGAAACAAAAATAACAACTCTAAGGAGAGGGACAAATTCATAAGTAGCACAAGAGAATTGAAGCAGTGATAAAGATAATGGAAATAAAAATAGAACGCAATGTAGCCTTGCAAGAAACAAAACAAATTTACTTTGGGAGAGATCAAATATCAAATGTTAATGTATCTGGTTTATATATTGGCACATGACATATTATATTAGACAATAAGGAAATGGCAGAGAAATCAATAAAATATTTTGTGCGGCTTTCATGAAAGGCACAGAAACATCTTAAAAAAGCAGAAACAGGTTTAGAGAGAATGAGAACTTAATGAAATTATCATTACTAAAAATGTTAAGCAAGAATCCTGATAATCATTCTGAATGACATGGCTATGAGTGGGCGCACTGGTCGTCATTTTTCAAAATTGGTATAAGTATTCTGGAACAATTCCAACTGCTGTTTATGAAGAAAAAGAAACAAAGAAGCACTGGTTGGTTAGTTGTCGGGCAAGTGCAGGATTCAGTATCAAGTATAGGGCAGTGGGACAATAATCATAGGACCAACTAGTCAATGGAGTAATGAAAAGGATATTTATTAAGATAAATTTTTCGCGGTTTTAAGGTTATAACATCTATGGAGGGAAACAGACAGTCAATATTTCAGGTTAAGACTCTTCATCAGGATTTCTAGCATCTGAAGTCTCTTGTCTGTCCAAAGTTCCTCCAGGTCTTAACAATATAGATAAAAGATGATATTGCACTGAACAGCATGTATTGAAGAAGGTATCACAATTCCAAACAATTGGCTTGGCCATTCATAGTTGAAATGAGAGACAGTTCTTCATCCAGATGAAAGCATTTCCTTAGAATTTGCTACCCAAAAGGGCTTTGGACACTCTTTTGACAAATGTATTCTAAAAGTGAATGACAACATTTGAGATACATAGAAACATAGAAAATAGGTGCAGGAGTAGGCCATTCGGCCCTTTGAGCCTGCACCGCCATTCAGTATGATCATGGCTGATCATCCAACTCAGAGGATGATCAGTAGGAGCTAATGTTGCCTCCTCACAGCTCCAGCAATCCAAGTATGATCCTGGACTGTCATGCTGCATTTGTGGAATTTACACATTCTCCTGACAATCTGGGGTGTCCCTGGATGTTCTGGTTCTTCTCACAGTCCAAAGGCTTGCTGGCCGGTAGGGTAGTTGGCCACTATAAATTTCCCCAGAGCCTTACCCTGTTAGACTCCAGGGTAATTTCTCTGATGAAGGAAAGGTTAGGTTATAGGGAAATAAAATGTGAATGAGATTGATGGAATTGTGCTGAGAGCTGGCATGGCCTCAAAGGATTGAATGACCTCTGTAATTAAAGATGTAGGCAAGATGAAGTGTGAGGATGTACAGCTGGTGTAGGAAAGTCTTGCTGATATAAAAGATCAGCCACAATCACACTGAACAACAGAGCATGCCTGAGGGGATGAATAGCCCTCTCTTGCTTATTGTTCTTAATCTCACATGTTTCTTGAAGAAAATAGAAAAGGGAACATGAGGAGGAAAATCCAGTGCTTCACACATTGGTAGCCACTGGTAGAATAATTAAATTATGATGTAGTCGATGCCAGAATTGGATGAGTACTGATAGCTTGTTGAGTTAAAGGCAAATATGGGTGAAGCAAGGACCATAAATGAAAACAACCCTGCAAATTTTAAAATTCAGCATAAATGCAAACATGTAAGACATAGGACCAGAATTAGACCAGCTGGCCCATCAAATCTACTCTATTGTTTGATTATGGCTGCTTTATTTTCTCTTTCAACCACATTCTCATGCCTTCTCGACATAACCTTTGACACCCTTACTAATCAGGAACCTGTCAATCTCCACTTTAAATATATCTAATGACTTGGCCTCTATGGTTGTCTGGATGGCTAACCTTCAAAATTCTCTATCCCAGGCATTGTCCTTGTTCAATATAGAGACCAATAAATGGGTGGATGCTAAGAAATTCAAATGATGTAGAGATTGCAAGATAGTATGAAGGTGCAGGAGCTAACATAGTCTCAATTAATGGTGAAGTTCAAAATCCAAACACTGACTTCAGCTTCCATCTTTTTATGCTTTAAAGTTTACAGTTGAACCTGTGCATAATACATCTTTCTACTTAATTGCTTTTAAATTTAAAAAAATACAACCACAAGTATACTTAGATTGAGTATTAACAGGTAGGATTAAGAACTTTAAATATTTACAATTCTTCAAGTGAAGAAATTTCTCACTTTTGTTCCAAATAGTAAAACTTCAACCAGAATTTCAGGAAGCTACCCAGCAGCATTCATTTTGTCAATTCCACACAAGATCCACAATGCGATTAGGTTCATTGTGGATGAGACTGGGCCAGTCTTCACTCTCTCATCAAAAGACACCACATCCTTAATTTCATTAATCCATACAGAAGCAGATATCCAATCTCATTTACCAGCCTTTGGCCAATAGCATTCTATGCATTGGCTATTCAAGTGCTCAAATGGAACTTCAATTTTGTGAAGGTACCTGATATTACCATCCACTCAGGTAATGCATTCCAGATTCTAACTACCCAGGATGAATTCCCCCTTGGACCCTCTCTAAACCTTTCACCGCTACCCTGTACCAATGCCTCTACTGTTTCACACAAATGACACCACCAACTTCAAGAGTTTTCTTATGATCTCTCCAAAGTCCTATGCAATTACAATGAACTTCCGCTTTCACAATCCTCCTTGTTTGTATAACTGACCCATCTTTAATAGGCTCATCATTAAAGTAGGATTCTAGTTAAAAAAATTTCTATGTCATCTTAAAAATGACTTGTATTCATACCTCCTACATGGTGCATTGATGTCACAACAAAAATCAATAGAAAAACTCCTCAGAGCCACATATTCTTCTCTTAATGTGCACTCAATAGCTGATGTTCTAGAATTTGTTTTACTTTTGAAATTAAAGTATACAGTTAGTGTTAATCAAATAACTTAAGATCCTAAAACCACAAAATTACATGCTCAGTTATGTTATTTATTTAGAGATTCAACACAGTAACACACCCTTCAAACTCAACTAGTCCCACCACCCATTATATCCATGTGGCCAATTAACCAACTAATCTGTATGTCTTTGGAATGTGGGAAGAAACGGAAGCGCTTGGAGAAAATCCACACAGTCACACAGGGAACATACAAACTCTTTACCAACACTGGCAGATTGAATATGGGTCACTGGCACTTTTGTAGAGTTATTCTATATTACTGTACCACCCCAGATGTTGTCAAAGAATGAAATACTTCAACTGAGAGGACCACTATCATCCACTGAGCGATAGATATCAAATAGAGCAGGGTAACAGATGAACAAGGCTATTGTGAGACTGAATAAGCTCAAGATTTAGGAGAAAAGACTGGGGAATACTGGAGAGCATCGCAATGGTCAAGTTTATTGGTAACATGGGTAATGCATACAAATTTTATTACCACTGATTGTACACTGTTCATGATTCTTCACTTTCATTAACAGGGTGGACACTGCCTTCAATCATTTAGTGAGGAAGCTGTTGGAGAGGTTTTGGCTTGTGGTGGACCCATGAGGACAGAGAGACGGTGAGGAAGGTTGAGGTAGTGCAACGGAGAGTTGTCACAATGACCAACTATATTATTTAAGGATTATCCATCTGTATTTCTCTTAGCACAAGCCATGGTTAACAGACTACTCTCATTGCCCCATTTATTTTCCTGTATAACTATACCCTTTCACATAACCATTAACTCCTGCAATTTCCCTACCACTCATCTACACAATAATTAATTTAGTCTGTACAACTCGCGTAATGAACAGGCCAAAAGTAAGACTTCAGGATTTGGGAGGAAAGCAAAACATCCATTGGAAACCATCCATCCAGATCCAACATGGGCACTAGTCTCTCTGGCACTGAGGGCATCTTCAATAGGTGATGACACAAGAAGGTGGCATTTATTATTCCTCACCATCCAGGACGTGCAACGAGTGGGGAAGAGGGTCAGAAGTCTGAAAATGCTCAACATGTTAGGAACAGTTTCTTCCCCTCTGCCATCAAATTTCTGAAAATACCATGAACTCATGCACACTACCTCACTTTTTGCACTATTATATATTTCCAACTGTAACTTGGTAATTTTTTTCAATGTATTTCACTACACTGTTATCACAAAACAAATTTCATAACACATATCAATGCTAATAAACTTGATTCGCATTCTGAAACTCACTTCTTCACAGAGAGAATGTGCAAATCCCACACTAACAGTGCAGAAGTCAAGACTGAACATGAGCCATTGTAGCCCTGAAGCAGCAACACCATCTGCTGTGTCTGTGCTGCCAAGCTGGGCTCTCAGTAATGGATTCCTCATATTCAGAAACCTAGGGTTCATTCTGAAATGTCTCCATTAAGTAGCGACAAAATAGACCTCCCTACTGCTGAGCCCTTACCCTTCCATGTGGCCTCTGCTGTCTGCAGCCTTTGTGTATACTTGCATTAAAATCATGCAAATTATGTCTCTGATTCAGCTACATGCCATTGCACATGATTTACAAGTTCTGCTGTAAAGCAGCATCAAAATGGAATTCATAACAACACCAGGATCTCCCTTTAAAGTTTAATTTTATTGAGCGTACAAGCATTGTGCCACACAATTCATCTTCAAGTCCATGTGGACCTTAGTTATTTCATGAGCAACATAATTAGGAATGTCAACTATCTATGCTTCAGTAGGATTTCTTTAAATTCTCATGTACATCCACTATCGTATATGGCATTTCAGCAAAATCAATTTAATTAACTTTGTATTTGAGAACTTCCAGATGGCCAGACTTCTGACCCTCTTCCCCACTCGTTGCACTTCCTAAATTCAGAGAAACTTTCTTATGAAAACACTAACTACTCTCCATTTCAGACAGGTCAAAAGGCCATGGAAAATTCTGAATCATACTACGAATTAGAGTGAATTAATCACATCTCTGCTACATGATGTTATTACCACTTTCTGGAGGCACATTTTCTTGTACCTATCTCCACTTATAAGGCAATTTACATCTGCAGCTTGCTAACACCCAAACTGGACGCCCTACAATTCACCTACGACACAACTGATCGACAGATAACACAATAGCCACTGCTCTACATACCGTCCTTACACATCTGGACAAGGATGCCTAGCTGAGTATGCTGTTCTTGGACTACAGTCCAGCATTCAACAGCATAATTCCATCCGGGCTCAACAAGAAGTTCAGAGACCTCAGCTTTCACCCTGCCTTGTGCAGCTGAATTCTGGACTTCCTGTCAGATCGCTGGCAGGTGGCAAGAGTGGGCTCCCCCATCTCCACCACCACCCCACTGACTCTCAACACAGGAGGCCCTCAGGGCTGTGTACTAAGAACCCTCCTTTACTCCCTGTATACCTATGACAATGTTGCCACCCATGGCTCTAATCTGTTAATTAAATTTGTGGACGAAACTACATTGATTGGCCTAATCTCAAACAATAACGAGGTTGCCTACATGGAAGAAGTAATCTCTCCGACACAGTGATGTTAAGAAAACAACCTCTGCTTCAATGTTGCAAAAACAAAGGAGCTGGTTGTAGATTACAGGAGGAATGGAGCCGGGCTAGCCCCTAATAGATTTGGAGGGTAGACAATAGAGTTGAGAGGGTAAACAACTTTACGTTCCTTGGTATCCACATCACCGAGGACATCACGTGGTCTGTACACCCCAACTGTGTGGTGATAAAGGCACAACTGAGCCTCTTTCACCTCAGACAGTTGAGGAAATTTGGTATGGGCCCCCAAATCCTAAGAACTTTCTTCTGGGTGCACATTTGAGAGCATCCTGACTGGCTGCATCACTGCCTGGTATGGGAACTGTACCTCCCTTAATCACAGGATTCTGCAGAGTGGTGTGGACAGCCCAGCGCATCTGTAGTTGTAAACTTCCCACTATTCAGGATATTTACAAAGACGTGTGTAAAAAGGGCCTGTAGGATCATTGGGAACCCCAATCACCCCAACCACAGTCTATTCCAGCTGCTACGATCCAGGACGATCCAGGAAAGGGCTGGCGCCCCACATCTTCAGCAACACAGATTTAATCCTGTCTGCACATTGCCCCTGTCACCACAAAGGTTTTCTCCAAAACCAGCAGGATGTGCAATTTGACAGGTTAACTGGCCACCACAAATAGCCCCTACTGCATAGAATATGGCAGAATCTTGGAAGGCGGCGGGGGCAGGGGCGGTCTGAGTAGATGAAATTCCAGGACAAATAAAATGGGTGCTAAGTCGTTGGTATAGAATTAGTGGACCGAATGGCCAATCTCCATGCTTTGCCATCCATATTCTTGGTGCATCAACAGAGAAAACGAGTTTGCACGAACTTTTCGGCACAACAGTACTGCGCACGTTTTTACTAATAGTGACGCCGTTAATCGTCTTTGCACAATTATTTATCTGACACACAGCCTGCAGTAAAAAATAACGGTGTGTTCTAGAACTAGTAAAGTATAAAGCTCCTGATGAAGGGTTTCGGCCCGAAACGTCGTCACTACCTCCTCCCCCATAGATGCTGTCTAGCCTGCTGAGTTCTGCCAGCACTTTGTGTTTTTAAGTATTAGGCACAAACTCGGTAACACTTCCACTGGCATAAATAATACTTGTGATCATACCCTTCCTCCATTGGAGTGTCAAACTGTAAACACTTAACAGCCACGGATATCCTCCAGTCACTGTGCCGTGCTCTGTACACCACACCATAGCCTCCTCTGCTGACATAGTGCAGGTCCACTAACTTCTGGTAAGGAACCACGTCTAAGATGGACGAGATGGGAGAAATACTGCTCCCCTCGGAGGACTCCATGACTTTAGAGAGGCGTAGATCTTTTCCCCCGATACTGTTCATCCTCCGCGTAGAGGCCAGTTTCAGAGACAAGAAAACATTTCTTCCCTTCCAACGGCTTAACGCTTTTACTCCATAACAGGGCGGAACCTAGCTCGGAGTAAACTAACTTGCGACGTCAGAAGCAGGATATTATAGTCAGTACTGTCCAAGGGGTTAATTGCTCACTAGAAAGGAACACCTCTTCTTGGGAACGTTATTAACAAAAAATCCCCAAATACTACGCTCTTCCGCCTTTTTAGTCAGTCCTTGCGTAGCAGGGAGCGCATCAGAAACCACACCTTCTACGGGAAACCAGAGAATTACTTTGGTGCTTCTACTGAATATTCCTGGGGCAAAAAAAAAACCCTTCCGCAAACAAAAGGTAAATACTATTGCTGGCCGTTCAAATAATCCCGACCAGTGATTGTTGGTCACAGTAAAGGAAAATCTTATTTTTCTTACTCTTTCTCCAATCCAAGTTATTCAAATTTTCTACGTAGCCGTGAAAAGTCTAAGTAGAAATAATGAAGAATATGCTATTTCAGCAGAGATATTCTTCTTAGTGACTGTCAAGCAGAATTCCAGCACTTTGCAATTGATCCCAACACACCGCTTCCCGGAAGAGCAATCCTAACTCCGAAGAGAGAATTTCAGAGGTGGGAATTACTTGACGTAATTTTCCCTGCTTGCACCATGACAGATATACTGATTAAAATATTTTCTCCAATTTACTATTCGACCGCTATTTTCCAATTTATGCAATTTGATGATCAAACCTTTCTTTCATGGTTTGATGTGTTTTTTCTACATCCAGAAACGCAGCTAGCAGACATCCCACCCTGCAAAAACTCATTTCAGGGACGTAGCACCACCACCCCCGCCCCCGCTACCCCATATCCCCCCCCCCCCACGTCGACCTCCAAGGGTGTATGTATACAGGATATTTGATTATGAAAGAACACAATTTTATTTGATTCACATATTGAAATTATTTACACACATACGAACATATCCTTGTTGAGTATTTTGTTGGCGGTCTTAATGCTAATAGCTAAATGTAGATAGCTTTTCTATTTCTTTTTCAAACTTTCCTTGCACTGTGACGTAGCTTACTTGGCAGATTTCAGCATTTTCCCAGAAGTCTCAACCTCATAACAGTCTGTGTCAATGAATTTGTTAATTCTGCAAGACATCAGATTCACAAGTGTTTTGTGAGACAGCTGACTTCTGAATTCTGTCTTAATGTGACCCACAATGCTGAATGCCCTTTCTACATCACAATTAGAATTTGGCAGCACCAAAAGCAACTTCATCAACTGGCAGAGCTCTTTGAATCTCCACTGCCCTGTGCTCACAGATTTTGCTTTGGACAGCTTCACCCAGAACTCAGCAACTGGCAAACTTTTGTAGTTTGGCACCAGTCCTTCAAGGTCCGTTGAGAAATAATCCAGGACTTCCAAGTGGAGTTGTTCTCTTGCATCTGCCTTGATCACATTTGAAAATCTCTCTGCTGAAGTCAAAATCTGCTCTGGATTCTCCTCATCTTGGCTCTGTATTGACCACTGACAGATTTTTGTACAGCTCGCCCACAGAGAAAACTGATAGGTCTACATGGCACAGAGAGACCAATCAGGAAGCTCTTTGTCACTCTCTTGCTAAATCTGTTACTTGCTCTCTGTCTGTCTGTCTCTTTCTCCCCCTCCTTGCCACATGTTCCAGGCAGACAACGGGATCCATGGTTCTTTTTCTCCTAAACTCATCTTTTTTTTTCCATGTAATATGTCAATCTATTATTAATTATTTTCTATTGTTTTACATAAATGTTAGGTTAATGTTATTGGTCTATAACTTGCTGAATTGTTAAGATTTTTGCCTTGTTTATGTATTGGAACAATGATTGCTTCTTTCAATGCTTTAGGAAGTTTTCCTTTATCCCACACATGGTTGAATAACTTTAAAATAACTTCCCTTTCTCACTCAAATTAGATAACATTACTATCTGATCCTTTCTGGGAGATGTTTTCTTCGCCTCTCTAAGAACACTATTCAATTCTGTCATGGGTGAATATCAGGTTTAATGAACCACAATATTTTCAGCCATCACTATTGCTTCTAATGTTTCCTCTCTTCTCCTCTTTCCTTCATTACTCATATTGTCAGAACTGTGTATTTTAGCACAAGTATGCACTGGCAGTTCTGCTTTCTCTACATTCAATACTGCAGCTCTCTCTGCTTTACACAACACTGGGCATCCAATTTCCCTGATGATCCCATTCATTGCTTTTATCATCTTCCAAACTCTTTCAATGAATATTTGTATTCCTGGAATCACAAAACTTACTCCAATATTCCTGTTTTGCCTTTTGAATTGTTTTTCTTATTATTTCTTTCACCTTTTTATACTCAATTAAGTTTTGAAAAATGTTTGTCCTCTTTAACATTCTAAATGCTTTATTATGATGTTTTATTGCTTCCCACCATTTTTTTGTCCACTATGGTACCATTTTATTTTTCGCCCTATTCCATTTCCTAGGTATACTTATTCTTGCTGCTGTCATTATCCCTTTTACAATCTTGTCACATAAAATATCCACATCCTGATTGATTTCAATATTTTGTAATTACTGATCACCTATTTCTTTAAATTTGTCCGTCAGCTTTTTCAAATAGCCAATGCTCCAGATTACTTTCCTGATCTGTCACTATTTCTATTCCTCGTCTATGTAACAGAAGTCACTACCTATTGTTTTTTTCAAAACTTCCCTTGAACACTTTCCTGCTAAAGGTGCCACAACTAATGTTCAACCAATTGCTGATTCAGAGCCTGCATTGAAATTTACTCTTGTCCCACTTCAGAATGTACCAGAATTTTGATTTCCACAAGTTCTTCTATCACTGCTGGCATTAACTTCATCATGCTCCCCCACAACATGCTGTGTGAATTAAAATGCCCACACTATACTGTATTTCCCTCTGTTCCAATTTGCTCCAGTAAACCTATTTCTAATTTTTTACAAGGATTATAGATATTAATGATTTTAATTGTACTTTCCATTGTCCATACTTAGGTTATTAAGTATTCTGGTTCTTCTCCTTTCTTTAGTTCTCTATAATCCCTTCTAACAAAAGTTGCACACTCACCCACTCTTCCATTAACTTTATCATTTCTTACATATCATGGCCATTAATTAAAAAATCTAGTCTTCTTGTACACATAACACATCCAGTTTCTCAGTAAAATCCTTCACATAAGTCAAAATCCTGTTAAACTTCTAGCATTCCATTGAAGAATGAACAGGAATATATTAGTTACCTTGTAAATAACCCTCAATACTTGGATCATTCCAATTCAGTATTACCTGCACTTGCTCCCATGATAACTCTCTCATATTCAAACATCTCACTGCAACAGTAGGTATTCAGCCCTTCATCACTGCTTCAACATTCTGTGTGATAATCATTGATCATCCTAAATAAATATCCCTCTCCTGTTTTCTTCACATATCTCTTGATCTCTTTGGCCCCAAGTGCAATATCAAATTCCTTCTTAAATATATTTACTGATGTTGGTTTCAATTGCCTTCTGGTTTGACTCTTCCACTGGTTCACTACTGTGGAATAATTTTCTTTTTATCACAGACCTAAATAACCAACCTTTGATCCTTGCCATTGGGAATATTCTTAGTGCATTTCACCTATCCTGTCCAGTCAGAATGTTGTGTTTTTCTGAGTTTCGCAGTGATGTTTGATATTCCTTCTAATTTTAAATAATACTGCATGTTGCATTTAGACTACTTGCACCACTTATGAATGTCTATTAATAAAACAGAAGTACAAGCCAGATGATCTTGACTTACCTGAATGAGGTGGGGTTGCCTACAAATGGAGCAGTCAATTCTCTGTGAGGTAATTGCAAGGATTTGAGATCCTTCTGCTCTCATCCTCTCTCCTCTCAATCAGAATATGGTTGGAGATTTGTTTTGGTGAGGATGGACTTTCTTAGTCTTGACCTACCATATCAATGCTTGGAAATTCTGGACATTGGGATTTCAAGTCAAGTCAAGTCAAGTCAACTTTTATTGTCATTTCGACCATAACTGCTGGTACAGTGCATAGTAAAAATGAGACAATGTTTTTCAGTACCATGGTGTTACACGACACAGTACAAAAAACTAGACTGAACTACGTAATAAAAAAAAATTATCCAAAATGCTAATACACTTGAACTGCTACATGTGTTTCATAAGTATCATCACAGGACTGGAATTGACTTTTGTTATTCTCTGCTGTTCTGAGAAGTAGAAAATGCTTGTATGTGAATTCATTTAGTATATAGTGATATTACACTCCACAAAATGAGTGACATTTCAATGATATTGTACTGAATTCTGCAGATGTCTAATTAAGAATTTACACTGGAGGAAAGATGACTCCTGTGGAAGTGACATTCGTAACAGTGAAATACAACAACCAACAAGTTATATTGGGCTTGTGTGTGGTAAGAACTGGAGGGCCAGCATTGTGGGGTCACGAGTGACTAAGACAGCTATAAATTGATTCAAGATCTACCCATTATTTGCATGCCACATCCCCTGCAATAAGGTCAACTGAAAGCAAATGAAGAAGGCACTGGATAATGCCACAGCAGTGTTGGGAAACTGTTGGGATAGTATTGGGAAACTCAAAAATATCAAGGGTAAGATAGTTTTAAATGAAAATGCCACAACCAAGTTTTACAAAGTCCATCCAGTTCCATATACCGTCCATTATAAAGTAGCCTGTGAGTTATATCACATGGAGATGAAGGAGTTCTTAAATGTTGAGTGGAGCACATAGATGACACCAGTGGCCCCAGTAGCCAAGAAGAATTGGCCTGTCAGGATCTGTGGTGAATTTAAGGTCATCATCAATCCTGTACTGAAAGTAGATCAATACCCTCCTACCAGGATAGAGGATATCATTGCAAACCTTTCTGCTGGAAAATACTTCAGAAAAGTGGACAGCTGAGGCCTACCTACAGTTGGGGATATCCAAAATGTTTCTCAGGATAAACACTCAGAAAGGGCTTTATTGCTATAGTGAGCTTATTTTTGGAGTAGCATCTACATCTGCATTCTGGAAGAAAGCTGTGGAATAGGCAGTTAGTGTTACCTGGATGACATCATTCTTACAATAAGGATGAGGAGGAACATCTCCAAAATCTCAAGACAGTGTTAAAACGGATGGACTCATAATGGGCTCATAACTCAACGCAAGTGTGAATTATTTAAACTGTGGTCACACTATTGATGCACAAGTATTACACAAGTGTGCTGAGAAAATTCAAGTAGTGGTAGGTGTCCCAATGCTAAGCAAGGTGTCACACATCTGGTCCTTTTTAGGATTACGATAACATGTTCCTGCCAAACCTATCATGATGCATTCACAAAGGACTGGACACAGGTGCAGAAGAACGGCAGGATCCTCAGGCAGAAATGGAAATAAGAGGTGAAACATCATAATCCGAGCCTCATAGGAGCAACTGAGCACACTACAAGGTAATTCACCCTCACTAACACCACTGAGGTGCTTACTGGAAGACCTCTTTAAATAATCACTGAATCTAGGAAACGTGTGGCAGCTACATCTAACTGAAAACAGATGAGCTTAGCAACTCTAGTTATGATGTTGATTATTAAATACAGATGCTAAAAACCTCTAGAAGCTCAATGCTCTATGGTAAGCTGTAGGGCTCACGACAGAACCTGGCTATCCTACTCTACCCTTGAACTCATTACTACAGATTGGAAGGAAATGATAATGGACAAAGCAGTGGCAGGTGGCTTTCCAAAGGGTAAAGGAGATGGTGATGTCAATCACATCGTCTAGTGAAACTTGCCTGTGATGCCACACCATGCCTTAGGCAGTCATATCAAATGTTTTGAGTAAAGGATGTGAATATCCCATAGCCTTTGCATCATGTTCCCTTACTGTTACAGAGAAAATTCACACATAGATTGACAGAGAGGCTGTGAATCTCATTTGGGGTGTAAAATGTTTCAACTAATACTTGTCTGGGAGAAAGTTTACCCTCATTACAGATCATCAATGACCAGCATCCATTTTCAATCCCCAGGAGGGTATTCCTTGAACAGCAGCAGCACAAATGCAGACATGGGCTCTGTTCCTTCAAGGACACTATTACCGGATCAAATTCAAGAGACAACTAATCATGGAAAAGCTGATGAATTGTCCTGTTTACCCTTGGAAAAGGAAATTCCTGCAAGTTTACAAAGGAGGACACTCCTTTTGATGTATTCTCCCTAAAGCAAATGGAAATTCACCCCATTATAGCAGAAACAATCTAAAGGCAAGTTTATTTGTATAGCACATTTCAAACACAAGGCAGTTCAATGTGCTTAACATAAAAGAAGATATAAAAATCAAATTTCAGACAAGATAAAGAGAATAAAGTCACACAAAATAAAGAAATAAAAGTTGCAGTGCAGGAGATCCAAATGAAAAGCTACAGTGAAAAGAAATGTTTTAAGTCTCGATTTAAAAGAGCTTAAAGTTGGGGCAGATTTCAGATCCTCTGGAAGGTTATTCCAGAATGCAGAGCATAGTAACTAAAAGTTGCTTAACCGTGTTTATTTTTGAACCTGCGGACAGTAAGCAGACACACCCCAGACAACCTGAGAGCTCAGGAAGTCTCAGAATGCAGCAGGAGATCAGAGGTGTGTTTTGGCCCTGGACCATTCAGCGCCTTATAAACCAGTAGTAATATTTTATAGTCAGTCCTCTGATAGACAGGAAGCCAGTGTAGTGATCTGAGAACTGGATTTATATGTTCTACTTTCTTGGTCTCAGTGAGGACTCTAGCAGCAGCGTTCTGAATGAGCTACAGCTGTCTGAGGGATATTCTACAGAGACCTGTGAAAACAGCATTACAGTAGTCAAGCCTACTAAAAATAAATGCATCGACAAGTTTTTCTAGAGCTTGCTAAGACATAAGCCCTTTAACTCTCGCTACGTTTTTAAGGTGGCAGTAGGCTGACAATGACAATTGACAATGTGGCAGTTAAAGTTTAAGTTGGAGTCCATCACAACACCAAGGTTTCTGGCTTGCTTTTGGTTTGTAACAAAAGGGATTCTAAGTGAGCACTGACTTCTAATCATTCTTTTTTGGCACCAAAAACAATTATTTCAATGGAAACTAGAAAAGACCCCGTGCTCTCTCAGGGGTACATGGTACTTCAAAATGGCTGGAATGTGTGGCAGAAATCCCAGTTTCCCCCATTTTTACTAGCGCTAGATGAATTTGCCCTTGATGGAAGTTGCCTAATATGGGGATTGAGAGTTGTTGTACCATCCAAGCTGAGAGCTAAATTGTTGGAGTAGCCACATACTGGTCATTTAGGCACGGTCAAAATGAAAGTGTTGGCTCGAAGCTTTGTCTAGTGGCCTGGGATAGGTCTGAAGATCCAGCAGCTTGCTGTGCACTGTTCCGAACATGTCCGGAAGAAAGGTATTCAGAACTGTCAGAACCACTTCCTTCAATCCCAGAGTCAACTCCTACAACCACCAAGGGCCAAGTGCCAGGAGCTGAGATTGTTTCATCGTCACAAACCTCACCTGTCAAGCAGAGTGATCTCCCTGGTCAGGAAAGACACTATCCCACATGATTAAATAATCTTGCAGAGCAATTAAATCTTTAGGCCTGAATGGGACAATTAAAATTTACTATGCTGTGACGAAAGAGCAATACATTACATATGTGATACATTTTTTACAAATGAGATACATTTTATATTAAGTTGCAGTTAAAAGCTAAACAGGGAAGAATGTTGTGTATTTAATACTTCATTAATATTTGAGTGATATTGCAAGTATATTGTTTGATTCATTGTTGTTTACATAATTCATTACAGGCTATATGTATGAAGTACCTGAATGGTTTATGTCATTATGCCACCGTGTCAGAAGCGTGCGCCTCTTTAGGAAGAATTGAAACTAAGGCACAGGTCCATGATTTTCTTTCAATTAGTTTCATGTTTTGGAGTTACAAAACTTAACACTCTACATGTCTTTAATCCTTTTACCCCTGAACTACCTTTCTCCATCCCCATCTTTCGCACCATCTGCTTTTATTCTATCCATCATCCTTTCCATACAGTTGTCTCAATTCTTTGCTCTCTTTAGAGAGAGAGAGAAATTGGAGTGAATGTGTGAAGGGTTGGTGGGGCTCTGAGCATGAATGAGGTTGCTAAGGGGATTAGAATGTCGGGCAAATAAAGTGTGATTTATAATTAAAGCCTAGACTTACTAAAAATCTTGCCCTGAAATTTGCTTGCATTTTTTTGAACAAATTATTTATACATTTATTTAAAGGTTGTAATCTTTCTAGTGCTTGCTTTCTATACATTGTGCAATTAACATGGTAGGCATTGTACTTCCAAGAAAAAAAGTGAAAACGCTTGTCCATATGGTTATGTAGCTTTCAACTTCCACTTCCTTTACAGCTGCAAGAGCTGACAATGTGGGTAATGGGTCAATGTTTCTGAAGAAGAAGTAAGATGTTTTCGGACACTATGTTAGCAAGGCATTCTGCAACCTTACTGGTTTTCTATAGAGCATATGACTTTATTGACAGCTTCCGTTGCTATATTTGTTTGGTTTAGCCCTAATCCCGCTCACTTCAGTTGTACCATGTTCTTGGTGTTCTTTGATTCCTTAGTTATAGTTTTCCCTATTCTTTGTTTGATAACATTATTTCCAGACATTCCCTTTTTTGCGCTTCAAATCTCACTGTAGTTCATCAATAACAAGTAAAGCAGACTTCTTATAATTCTGTCCCTTGTGTCTCTTTTATGTCTTTGCCTTCTGACCCTTTTTAAAAATGCTTTACAACTTGTAAATATCTCTATTTCTGTTGAAGAGTTGCACCTAAAAGTTTAACACCTTTCTCTTGGTAGATGCTGTCTGATTTACTGAGGGATTCTAGTCACATGAACATTTGTGTCACTAATCTGAAATGTTCATTACCAGTTTATGCCTTCAAGGCAGAATCGTGTTTTGCAATTGCAGCATCTTTATAAATATCCAGCAGAATTAGATCCTCTCTTTAATTTCAAAATTGAGCAATGATCAACTTTTGTTTATTTCTGTCTGTGTACCTGCAAGCCCTGATGGGGAGCAGGCACAACTTGGTGCTGTATAGTCTTGACATGGTTCAGGACATGGAATCTTAGCTCTAATAAGAGCAGCAGATTTGACTATCATGCTTCACAACCATTGTGATACTTTTTGATACTTTAGTCAAAATAGCCATTGTGAATAATATACATAATTGATGAGGAGAACGTACCCAAACTAACAAAACTGGTTTTCTTTTACCTTAATTGCTGTTAATTGATCTGAGGTATATTCAGTGGCCATTTCATTGGGTACACCTGCTTGTTAATGCAAATACATAATCAGCCAATCATGTGGTAGCAATTCAATGTATAGAACTATGAAATGTTTGTTGGTGCCAGATGGGGTGCTTTGAGTACTACCAATTTATTTAAAAAGTGGTTCTTTATTTCTTGTATTATTCAAAACTATATCTCAAATATTGTTTACACCCATTTTTCATGATTCATTCTGAGGTTATTAGGGCTTGAGCTACGTTGAAGATGCTGAGGGGGTTGTGGTGATAAATACAAGATAAGGTATTGCTTTTTTATTCTTCAGTGTCAAGAAATTTAAAACCATTAACTTTTCTCTCTCCAGAGTGAAAGATGATAATTACCAACACGAGAAAGTCTGCAGATGTTAGAATCAAAAGCAACACACACACAAATGCTGGAGGAGCTTAGCAGATCAGGCAGCATCTTTGGAAATGATTCAGATTTGCTGAGTTCCTCCTGCATTTTTTGTGTGTTTCTGCAGATGATAATGACCATTGCTTTGTAGCATTAAACAAATGTAACCTGGCTTTGGCCTTGTCACTTTGTGCAACATTGCGATTTCCACCTCGGGACACACACAGGCTTTCTTGGAAGTACCCATTGCTAGGTTCTTCTGAGATGATTGTGTTGATCTGGGACTTCTGTGATTTTGGTAAGTTGGTTACCTCCCTCTATTATTTGGGGGAGAGGGAGAGGGAGATCATCAACTACTCAAACTCCAGTCCTTTCCCAAATGTTTGCTGCACAACTTCACAATCACCGCTAAACCACTGAAAAGGCACAATGCCCTCTCACTGCTGGTCCTCATATTCGACTCAATCCCATCCTCCACCAAGCCAGTTATCACCATGCACCAACCCTTCTCTCATTCTGCCTCAAAATCCTCAGGCTGGAGGAGCAACATTCATACTCTGTCTAGGAAGCCTCTAATCTGATGGCACGAACAACGATTTCTTCACGGTACTTTTTTTTCCCTCGCCCTTCCTTCTTCTATTCCCCACTCTGGCCTGTCAGCTCTTCTCCTCACTTGCCTATCACCTCCCACTGGTGTCCCTCCTTCTCCCCTGTCTCCCATGATCCACTCTCCTTTCCTATTAGAAACCTTCTCCACCTACCTAGCTAACCTGCTGAGTTCCTCCAGAATGTTTGTGCGTTGTACTGGTCTACTACCTTTGATTGCTATTCATGAACCACCCCAGTAATATCACTTCAAATAACAGGTTTATTTTCCTCTTTGCTCTACCTCCACATTCTGAACTAGCCACAGTCCAAGTCCATGCCTCTGTCTGGTGTAATCTGACCTTAGAAAAGGAATATTTGGCACCATATTCTGCATTGCCTTTTACTTGAGTGTACTGAATTGCTACAGAGTTAAATCAGAGAAGTCATCTGCAGACAGTTTAAAAATGCAAACATGAGTAGATTTTTACAATCCATTGAGTCCCTTTATTTTGTGTCAAATATTGACTGAGCAGCTTTCAAAACATAGATTAATTATTTGCATATGAACAGAACAAAGGGAAACTCTTCGTTTGTCAAGAATTAATTATAGTTCTCCAGAAGGAACGATCCTTTCATTCAATATCAGAGTTGCAACTAGAATGATCCAACAGCCAATGAAATTAAATATAAATCCAAAAGCTTAATTAAAAAAAACATACTTCCCCTATTCTGTTGACATTAATGAACAAGGGCATATTAATTTGTCTAAGTCTTCAACCTTCTGTGAAAGCAATCCCTTGGGTGTGATGAAATGAATAACAATACTTTCATTGCCTAATTACTCATTTGGGATTCAAGATAATGTGAATTGTTTTTGATAGAGAGGTAATGAAAGGCTCACAGCAATTTTCAGAAGGCTGTGCAAGGAAAACTTATAGTCCAGATCTCACCAACCCAAGCTCACCAGCTTTAATTTCTGCTTCTCCTCTCCCTGTTCCAGTATTTACCTGATTTGAATAGAAGGTTTACTTTAATTGCCCCCATCACAATACTTTCTTGAAAGCTTTCACAATTGCCAAAGTGCCAGCTTTATGGCCTTGAAGAAATTTTAATAGTTAAAATGTGGCAATAAAAAAACTTCTTAAAACTTCAGTATGAAGTTAGAAAGTTCCAAAATTATAAAAAAATTACTAAGTTCAACATATAAGTAATAACAAAACATATAAATAATTCAGGTTTTGTACTGAATGGGGAAGAAAGAAGAAAAATAAACAACTTTTTCTTTCCTCAGCTTTTCAATTGTGGCTTTACAGTTTCCAAGGGTGTTTGGAATTTTGTGCCAGATCAGACTTGATGTGATGATGAGAAAATCTGAGATGATTTTCCAGCAGAAATTTGAAAAAAAAAAGAAAAATAGTTGAAATACTTAGCATGTCAGGCAACATCTTTGGAGAGAGAGAAACAAAGTTATATTTCACATCAATGTCCAGCAACCTGTCTGGCCCAACCACATCAATGCCAGGACTCAGAAAGCTCACCAGCACCCCTACTACCTCAGGAGGCTAAATAACTTATATGTATTTGATGCACCATTAATAACTCTCTCTGAGACGTGAAGGTGAGATATCAGCTTTTATTGACTGGAGGAAAGAACAAGCAGTAGTTGACCACCATACTACATCCTGGAGACTGAGGGCCCGGCTCAGGCCTCAATCGCCTTTATACCGGGGTCTGTGGGAGGAGCCACAGGAGCAGTCAGCAGGGGGCATGTCCAGACAGGTATATGTAGTTCACCACAGTGTTCTGTTTGATCTTCACCAGTTTTTATTAATGCACCAAAACATCCTATCCAATGTATCACAACTTGGTATGGCAACTGCTCTGCCCATAACCACAAGAAACTGCGGAGAGTTGTGGACACAGCTCAGCATATCACAGAAACCAGCCTCCCCTCCATGGACTCTGTCTACACTTCATACTGTCCAGATAAATCATAAAGAACCCACACATCCCGGACATTCTCTCTTCGTCCCCCTCTCAATGAGCAGAAGATACAAAAGTCTGAAAGCATATGCCTCTAGACTCAAGGACAACTGGCATTAGACTATTGAACAGTTCACTAGTATGATTAGGTGGAAAATTGACCTCAGTCTACCTTGATATGATCTTGTTCCTAGTTGTCTACTTGCATTATTCCTTCTCTGTAACACTGTTGTTGTTTGCCCTTGTACTACCTCAATGTATTTATGTAAGGCAAGCTTTTCACTGCACCTCAGTGTATGTAACCACAATAAACCAACTTGCATACTTCATAATAACCATTTGTACTTGTATTTTCAGGGAAATTACTACAAGTTAAGCTCATTGGATTTGGGCATGGAGGCCTTCAAAACAGAAGAAATTTGGGCATGTTCATACATTGAAGAGGTAAAGCTATCTCTGTGAATCCCGAAGCTCCTTGCTGATTCACTTGGCTTGGCTGAACCGTTAGTTCTGTACTCCCACCTCCCCCCCATAGCTCTGGTTTCAGAAATCTATCTGAGATCTCAGATTCCTGCCATTGAACAGGTGTTCGATTTGTTGTTGCATGAACAGAGTTCCCAAAGACAAAAAGGAAGTTGCCCCCATTACGTGTGGAGAAATGTCCTCCTTGTGCATCACTTTAATGGATTTCTTGAAGGTTTGGATGAACCTTTCAGCTAGCCCATTCATTGCTGGGTGGTGAGGAACTGACTTGAAATGTCCGATACCATTTTTCATCATGAACACTTGGATCTTCTGATGCATATTGTCACTCACAATTTATTCTGATCAGCTGTTTCTACCAAATATAGTCCTCAGAGTGGAGATGGTCTTTGCTGAGATGGTTGACTTCATTGGTATAACCTCAGACCATTTTGAATGAGCATCCACAGCAATCAGAAACATGAAGTTCATCAATGGCTCAGCAAAATCAATATGTACTCTTTGCCATGGTGATGACAGCCACTTCCACAGGTGTATTGGTGTCTGTGGGGGTGCATTTTGAACTTGTGGGCATCTCAAACAGCTTTTGGCCAAGTCTTCAATTCCTGACCAGCCCACATAGCTCTGGTGGAGACTCTTCATCCAGCCATCCTTCATGCAAATTTTCTAACACACTAATGCACAGTTTAGAGGGAACCACAACATGAGATCCACACATCAGTGTTCTATGACATACCGACAGTTGGTCTTGCCTTACCGAGAACTCTGGAAACAGAGACTTTTGACAACATTGGGTCATCCTTGTTTCTCTTTGTTTTTCCCAAACTTGTTACCGGGAACTGGTCCACCAGTGCGGTCTGGAACACTTTTGCTGGGTCACAGTATGAAGAGTTTTCTTCTTCAGTTGCCAAGAGTGGAAGATGTAACACGCCATTAGTGTTCCTGTGTTGTTTGGTACCCTTGAACTCTATGCCAGAGAGTGGGCTCCTAAGAACAGTGCGCAACATTGTAATTGGGAAGCAGTCATCACAGGAGTTCTCTTCCTGCGATTGAAAATGGACACAAGGGGCTGGATATCTGTCACCAGTGTAAACTTTTGTCCATTGAGGCAGTGGTGGAAATTTTTTATTCCACATACTAGACTCTTGGTCGATCTGTGGGGAGTTGTGTTCTGAGTTCATCAGTGATATTGAAGCAAACCCAATCAGAAATTCAGATCCATCTTTTATGGTGTGTGACAAAACAGTTCTAATACCGTAAGGGGATGCATCCCACACCAGACTGATGGGCGGCAATGGGTAATAATGGGTGAGCAGTTCATCTGATGTTACTATCTCTTGGTTTCCTTGAATGCTCTTTCACATATTTCTGACCCTTCCCACTTTGCTCCTCTCTGCAACAGTGCATTCAATGGGTGCAGCATCATAGCAATGTTTGGGAGAAACTGGTGGTTGTAGTTTACAAGGCCCAAGTATGACCTGAATTGAGACACATTTTCTAATTTGCGTGCCTGTAGGCTGCTTAAATTTTCTCTTGTGACTTTTGTAACCCATGCTTGTCAATGACATGTCCACAATATGAGATTTCATTCTTGAAAAACTCACATTTCTCTCTCTTTGCATGCAGACTGTACTCACTCAGCCTATTGTGCACTTTACCAAGGTTCTAGAGGTGCTCTTCATTGTTCTTGCCTGTCACAATGATGTCATTCAGGTAACATTGTGCTCTTGGGATATCTTGGAGGACTTGGTCCTTTGTTCCTTGCCAAAATCTTAGAGCTGATGTGACGCCAAAGAAAAGGTGATTACACTGGACCAGTCCCTCATGAGTGTTAATTGTGAGGAACTTCTTGCTTGAATCTGCAATCTCCATTTGTAGGTAGGCTTGTGACAAGTCAATCATTGAAAACCACTCCCTGCCTGCCAAAGGCGCAGCACTGGATTGATGCTCACTTTGAAATCCCCACATATCCCAACAGCTCCTGCTTTCCCTTCACTCATTCCACTCCACCTGGGGGAGGGTTCCAGATGCCTCCAAGCTCTGAAGTTCAGAACCTATTTTAGGACATAATGAGTAAGGCACTGGATACGCTTTATGGAATCTTGGTGTCTCTGCTTCATTCAATTAAATTCTGGCCTTAATGCCTTTCAGTTTACCATTCCCCTTCTCAAACATCTTTTCATTGGCATTAGGCAGCCGTGACAGTCTCTGGTTAGTGGTACAGTTTGGGCTACAGTTGCCTGCTGATGCCACCTTATATGTTTTGATTGATGCCAGTCTAGTTGGAGTTTTCTCAACCATTCACACCCAAGAAATTGCTGGCCTTCCATTTTTCAATACATTATCCTCTAACTGCTATATTTGGCCTCCATATGTCACATTCACTTTCAGTTTGCCTTTGGGGGACACTTTTTTACCTGTGTAGGTCTGAGGCATTACTGAGGTCTTTTCTAATGGTATCCTAGAAAACAGTTTGCTGTAGTCAGCCTCTGGAATTCTAGACAAAGCTGACCCAGTATCCAGCTCCATTTAAAGTTTTACACCAGACACATCTATTGTGTTCCATATACTTTTGTGATCTTCTTCAGAAATACTTTGCGATTCTAGGCATGACAGCTCACCTTTGTCAGACTCCGTATTGTTTGACCACTTTATGTATTTGCTTAGTTTTGTGTTTGAAATTGTTCACTCTGTTCAATTTTCTCTCTGGTTGTGCTTTTTGTCAGACTTGCACACTCTCTCTATATGACCTTGTCTGTGACACTTCCTTTGAACCAAACTTTTTCTTTGCATCGTTGGAGGATTTGCCACATTGATAACATTTTTGACTTTTTGGACCATTCAGGGACACTCTGTGCATTTCGCATTCTAACTTCTTTTTCTGTAGTTCTGTTGCATCCTTTGCTACATTCTCTAATAATATTGTAATGGTCAATGCCCATTCTAAGGTTAGATCACTTTCTGCCAGTAACCTCTTTTGAGTGCTTTGACAGTGCATGTCACATACAAGCCTATCCCTTAATGCATCAGAAAGTCTATCTCTAAAATCACAGTACTGGGAAACTTTGCACAGTTCTGAAATGTATTCAGAAATGCTTTCATCCTTTGACTGGTTTCTTTTGTAAAATCAAAATCTCTCATCTATTATCAGAGGTTAGGGTTCAAGTAATTTTGTAACAATTTTGTAGAACGTTTTGCTGACTTTTCGGGGGTTACTAAGTTGTGCAAGAGACTGTACATCCTAGGAGCTATTAAGCTAAGAAGCGTGGGGACTTTCTTTTGCTCAACTACATTGTTCGCCTTACAATACAGATCAACCATCTCGATATATGACTCCCAATCTTCATTGGTGCTCTCAAGTTCATCAACTTTTCCAAATGAAGCCATCACCATGTTATTTCACTTTAATTTTTGCTAGTTGCCAATCTTTCAGTGAGTACTATACTATACTCATGTGACTCTTTGTTAGCATCCATGACAGCTTTTGTACTGTTTAAATCTTACAAATGATACAAAATACTTATTCAGTTTGCTCTCCGTTTTCTTCTCCTCCAGTGCTACCTCTCCAGTGTCACTTTTTCAGTGGTCCGATATCCTCTCTTACCTCCCTTTTACACTTTATGTATCAGAGGAAACCTACGGTATTCTCTTTATTGGCTAGCTTACATTTGTATTCTGAAATAGGACAGAAGAAAATGTTGGAGCCACAAAATTTTCTTGATGATGGGGTATAACTGGGAAGCAGTTAGCAGGGATCAATATTAAAACAATAACAACTATCTGCAAAATGTATCAGTGACTCAGAAGTGGGGAGCCCTGGCAAATCTACAGAACAGTAACTAAACAGGATCAATGGACAACAAACTGCAAATGCAGATAGAAATGTATCTGCAAGGTGGGTCAGTTCATTGTAAAGAGGATTTAAGAGGCTTCAAAGAAACAAAGACCCTCTAGATGACAGGAAAAGAAAATTGCAATTGAAATTATTCAGAACTTGTAATCATTTTAGCAGTCCATTAGAATTGAGAGTGATGTGTATCTTTTGAGAGCAGTTTAAAATAATATGGCAGGGGAATGAAAACTGTTATGATAGAGCAGAGGATGAGCCAGCAGGTTTACAAGTAGATAATGGATTTTAACATGAGAGTAAGGAAGGACAAGCCAATTACTGGGTACAAATGCAGACAAGGCAAAGAGCTAAATTGTACCAGAGAGGCAAAATTCAAAAGGACGAAGAATGCTTAGCATTCAGAATAAGGTGGATGAACTCGCGGCGCAATTAGAGATTGGATGGTATGACATTGTGGGCATCACACAGTCGAAGCTGAAGAAGGCCATAGTTTTGAGCTTAATATCAAAGGATATACTTTGTATCAAGAGGACAAGTAGGAAGACATAGCTGGTGGTGTGGCTCTGTTGGTAAGGGATGGAATTATATCTATAGAAGAGGTGACATAGGGTCAGAGAATGATTAATCTTTGTAGGTGGAGTTAAAAAACTGCAAGGGTGAGAAAACATTTATGGGAATCATATATGGTCTCCAAATGGTAGCCAAGATGTGGGGTTAAGATTGCAAAGAGAGCTGGAAAAGACATATAGTAAGGCTAATGATACAATTGGAGGACTTCAATATGCATTGGGACTGGGAAAATCAGGTTGCTGGTGGATCGCAAGAGAGGGAATTTGACGAATGCCTACGAGATGGCTTTTTAGAGAAGCTTGTGCTTGAGCCTACTCAGGGAAAGACTATCTTAGATTGTGTGTTGTGTAATAATCCAGATCTTATTAGGGAGCTTAATTAAAATAACTCTTAGGAGGCAGTGATCATAATATGATTGAATTCATACTGCAGTTTCAGACGGAGAAGCATAAGTCACACGTATCAGTATCACAATGGAATAAAAGGAATTACAGAGGATTGAGAGAGGAGTTTGCCCAGGTGGATCGGAGGAGGATACTGGCGGGGATTAAGGCTGAGCAGAAAAGGCTGAAATTTCTGGAAATAGATAGATAGATACTTTATTCATCCCCAAGGAGAAATTCAATATTTTTCCAATGTCCCATACACTTATTGTAACAAAACTAATTACATACAGTATTTAACTCAGTATAAGTATGATATGCATCTAAAATCACCCTCCCAAAAAGCATTAATAAATAGCTTTTAAAAAGTTCTTAAATAGTTTACTAAAGTGCATTGAGTGGTAACTTAAGCTCAGTCCTAACCCCGGCACTTTAACATGTCTTGCCCCTGGTGGTTGAATTGTAGAGCCGAATGGCTTTGGGGAGTAATGATCTCTTCATCCTGTCTGAGGAGCATTGCATTGACAGCAACCTGCCGCTGAAGCTGCTTCTCTGATTCTGGATGGTGTTGTGCAGAGGATGTTCAGGGTTTTCCATGATTGACCGTAGCCTACTCAGCACCCTCTGCTCTGCCACCGATGTCATACTCTCCAGTTCTGTGCCCATGACAGAGCCCGCCTTCCTTACCAGCTTATTAAGACGCGAGGCGTCCCTCTTCTTAATGCTGCCTCCCCAGCACGCCACCACAAAGAAGAGGGCGCTCTCCACAACTGACCGATAGAACATCTATCGAACATCTATAGAACATCTAGAAATAGTTCACAAGGCACAGGATAGATATGTCCCACAGAGGAAGTTCTCAAATGGCAGGTTTAGGCAACCATGGCTGACAAAGGAAGTTAAGGAGTTCATAATAGCCAAGGAAAAGACATATAAGGTAGCAAAAGTAAATGTATCATCCTACCAGCCTACAGATCCAATACATAATCCTCCATAACTTCTGCCACCTCCTACGTGATCCCACCACCAACCACACCTTCTCCTCCCCCCCACTCTCGGCTTTCTGCAGGGATTGCTCCCTACGCGACTCCCTTGTCCATACATCCCCCCCCATCCCTCCCCACGAGCCACCCTCCAGGCACTCATCCCTGCAAATGGAAGAAGTGCTACACCTGCCCCCACACTTCCCTCACCACCATCCCAGGCCCCAGACAGTCCTTTCAGGTGAGGCCTTCTCCTGCGAGTCAACTGGAGTGATGTACTGTATCCAGTGCTCCCGATGTGGCCATTTATACATTGGGGAGACCCGCCGCAGACTGGGAGACCGTTTCGCCAAACACCGGCGCTCAGTCCTCCAGCAGTGGCGGGATCTCCTTGTGGCCACCCACTTGAATTCCACAGACCACCCTCACTCTGACATGTCTGTCCATGGTCTCCTCTACCATCAAGATGAGGCCACACTCAGGTTGATGGAGCAATACCTTATCTCCTGCCTAGGTAGCCTCCTTCCTGCTAGCATGAACATCCAATTCACTGACCTCTGTTGATACCCCTGCCCCCCACCCTTACCCCCATCCCTATCTATTATTTTAGTCTGGTTCTCTTTCTCTCTCTTTCCCCCCCTCACTATAATCTCTCCCCTCAGCCCTACCTTTCTTTCTCTTTTGTTTCCCGTAATTCTCCACCTTTCCCCAGCCCATTTCCCTCCAGCCTATCACTTCCCAGCTCTCTACTTTATCCCTCCCCCCACTTCTTATTCCCCCTTGACCATCCCATGTTACTTCACTCCTGATGAAGGGTTTCGGCCTGAAACGTCGTTATTACCTCCTCCCATAGATGCTGTCTGGCCTGCTGAGTTCTGCCAGCATTTTGTGTTTTTTGAAAAGTAAATGGGACGTTAGATGATTGGGAAGTTTTTAAAATCCAACAAAAGACATAGAAAAAAGCTATAAGAAGAGAAACAATGAAATATGCAGGCAGACTAGCCAATAATATAAAGCAGGATACCAAAAGTTTTTTTCAGTTATATGAAGAGTAAAAGGGAGGAGAGAATTGATATTGGACCACTGGAAAATGACGCTGGTGAGGTGGTAATGTGGGATAAAGAAATGACGGATGAACTTAATGGGTACTTGCATTTCTCTTCGCTGTGGAAGACACAAGCAGTGTGCCAGAGGTCTGTGAGTGCCAGGAATCAGGCGTGAGTGCCATTGCTATTACAAAGGAAAAAGTCATAAGGCAAACTCAAAGGTCATAAGGTGAATAAGTCACCTGGACCAGATGGACTATGTCCCAGAGTCCTGAAAGAGTTTGCTGAAGAGATAACGGTTCATTGGTCATGATCTTTCAAGAATCACTTGAGTCTGCATGGTCCTGGAGGACTGGAAGATTGTAAATGTCACTTCACTCTTTAAGAAGGGTGGAAGACAAAAGAAAGGAAATTATAGGCCAGTTAGCCTAACCTCAGTGGCTGGGAAAGTGTTGGAGTCTATTCTTAAGGATGAGGTTTTGGGGTGTTTGGAGACTAATGATAAAATAAGTCAAAGTCACCATGGTTTCTGTGAAAGGAAATCTTACCTGATAAATCTGTTAGAGTTCTCCGAGGAAATAGCAAGCAGGGTGGACAAAGGAGAGGCAGTGGATGTCATTTACTTGGATTTTCAGAAGGCGTTTTATAAGGTGCCACATATGAGGTTGCTTAACAAGAGAAAGGCCTAAGGCGTTACAGGAAATATCCTGGCATGGATAGTAGAATAGTTGACAGGCAAGAGGCAGCAAGTGGAATAAAAGGGGCCTTTTCTGTTTGGCTGTCGGTGACTAGTGGTGTTCCTCAGGGGTCAGTATTGGGACCGCTGCTTTTCATTGTTTGTCTGTGATTTAGATAATGGAATTGATGGCTTTGTGACAAAGTTTTTAAGATGATATAAAGACTGGTGGAGGGTAGGTAGTGTTGAGGAAGCAAAGCAAGTGCAGCATGACTTAGACAAATTGGAATGGGCAAAAAAGTGGTAGATGGAATATAGTGTTGGGAAATGTATGATAATGCATTTTGATAAAAGCAAGAATAGCGTGGACTATTATCTAAATGGGTAGGTTCAAACATCAGAGGTGTAGAGGAACATAGGAGTCCTCATGCAAGTCTCCCATAAGGTTAATTCACAGGTTGAGTCTGTGGTAAAGAAGTTAAATGTGATCTTGGCATTTATTTTAAGGGAAATAGAGATAATGCTGAGCCTTTATAGGACACTAGTCAAGGCACACTTACAGTATTATCAACAGTTTAGGGCCGCATATCTCAGAAAGGATGGGTGGTCATTGGAGAGAGTCCAAAGAAGGTTCACAAGGATGATTACAAGAAGGAAAGGGTTAACATATGAGGAGCGTTTGGCAGCTTTGGGCCTGTACTTGCAGGAATTTATAAGAATGCATCGGGATCTCATTGAAACCTACCGAATATTGAAAGGACTCGATAGGGTGAATGTGGAGAGAATGTTTCCAATGATGGGGCTATCCAGAACTAGAGGACACAACCACAAAATTGAGGGGTGTCCCTTTAGAATGGGAGTAAGGAGGATTTTTTTTTTTAACCAGAGAGTAGCAAATCTGTGGATTGTTCTGCCACAGACTGCAAATCCATGCCTATATTTAAGGCAGAAGTTGATCATTTCATGATTGGTCAGCACTTCAAAGGGCATGACAAGAAGGCAGGTGTATGGGGTTGAGTGGGATCCAGGATCAGCCATGATAAAATAGTGGAGCAGACTTGATGGGCTGAATGGCCTAATTCTGCTCCTATCTTATGGTGTCAGATGCAGTACTAAGCATCCTGAGATGGCAGATGAGTCCAATGTGAACCTCGCAGATTATTCCACAGTTAATTTGTTACAGGTAATGAAGTACAATGAAAAATCTTGCTTTGAAATGATCATGCAAACAGGAGGAAATCTGCAGATGATGGAAATTCAAGCAAAGCACACAAAATGCTGGTGGAACGCAGCAGACCAGGCAGCATCTATAGGAAGAAATACAGTTGACGTTTTGGGCCGAGACCCTTCGTCAGGACTAACTGAAAGAAGAGCTAGTAAGAGATTTGAAAGTGGGTGGGGGAGGGGAAGATCCAAAATGATAGCAGAAGACAGGAGGGGGAGGGATGAAGGTAAGAGCTAGAAAGTTGATTGGCAAAAGGGATACAGAGCTGGAGAAGGGAAAAGATCATAGGACAGGAGGCCTAGGGAGAAAGAAAGGAGGAGGGGAGTACCAGAGGGAGATGGAGAGCAGGCAAGGAGTGATTTTGAGAAGAACAGAGAGAAAAAGAAAACAAAGGGAGGGAGGGAGGGAAATAAATAACTAATCAAACAAACAAACAAATAAATAAATGGATGGGTTTAGAAGGGGAGGAGGGGCATTAATGGAAGTTAGAGAAATCAATTTTCAGGTTGGAGGCTACCCAGAAGGAATATAAGGTGTTGTTTCTCCAACCTGAGTGTGGCTTCATCTGGACAGTAGAGGAGGCCATGGATAGACTTATTGGAATGGGAATGGGACGTGGAATTAAAATATGTGGCCACTGGGAGATCTGTATGGATTGAAATGATCTGTATGGATGGCAAGCAAAAGTGTTTCAAAGTCATAGAAAGCGTAAATAATAAGTGAGGGTAGGATATAGTATTACAGTTACAGTGAAAATGTAAGGTACAAGGGCTATGATGAGGTAGAGTGTAAGGTCAAGAGTTCTTCTTTAACATGCAGAAGGCCTGTTCCGGGGTTTGATAATAGCGGGACAAAAGCTGTGCTTGAGCCTGCTGACATGTGTTTTCAAGCTATTGTGTCTGATGGGAGGGGGAAGAAGAGAATGTCGTGGGTGGGAAGAATCTTTGATAATGCTGGCTGCTTTCCTGAGGCAGTGGGAAGTGTAGACGGAGTCCATGGAACAGAGGCTGGGTTTCATGATGGATTGAAATGTGTCCACAACTGCACTTTCTTGGGCGGAGCAGTTACTATACCGTGCTTAGATCACAAGGCTGTGAACAGTAGCTTACACTATGTTTTTATGTGTCCTTTGCTCATGGGCTTATGGTTCTCGGATCCACCTCAAACACTGCTTCTTAATTTTGAATGTTTGTTGTGCAGAATTACCCACAATCCAAAAGGGAGGTTACATGTTTTTCCAGGGGGGTTTAAATAAGGGCTTTGAACCATTTCCTCTTTTCTCCTGGTAATTTCTTGTCATGCCTGTTTGGGGAAACCTGATGTAAGGCATGTAAATGATACAGCCTGCTAATGAAGTATACTTGCTACTTCACCAGCTGACCTGGGAGAACATAGCGACGTTAGTTCAGTTGTGCTCCCAGTATATTTGGATGATTTTGCACAGGCAGCGTTAGTGAGGTTCCAGTCTAGTGGAGTGCCAGAAAAAAAGACAGTTGCCCAGGAATGATCACCAGGGGTTAATTTAATTAAGCATAAGTAGTTATTCTCCTGAGTGGACAGCAAAACATCTGACAATGTAATGTAGCTAGCCCGCCACTGTGTGGTAAAAGAATGTACTACAAGTAAAGACTTCACCTTTGGATTTCTATTGCTGCCTTCTTAGCTAGGGATTCTGGTCTAAAATTAAACAGAATATCCAGGAAAAGTTTGGTAGATCCAGCAGCACCTGTGGAAAGAGAAATTGTTAACATACCAGATCCAGAACTGAGAAAGTTAATCTAGGTATTGGAAAAGGTGAGGGAGGGTGATGGTAAAAGTTCTCTGTTAGGGTGAAATAATGCATCAATCTTCTTTGTGTAATACATGATATGCTCAGCAAATCATATAAAATGACAAAAAAAGGAGGAGGGGTTGGTGGGATACAAAAAAAAATGGCAGGTAATAATGGCCTGTTCTGATAAGCAAAAAAAAAGTGAGTTGTGTAGAGTTGGAGATTTTGATGTTGAGACCGGCAAGTTACAATAGTCCAGAAGGAATTGAGGTGCTTGCATTGGGCCTCACTGTAATAATGCAGGAGTGCAGGAAGCCACAGACAGGAATGTCCTAGTGGGAGTGAGGTGGTGAATTAAAGGGAGAAGCTTAAGAGAACTCCTGCAGTCTGAGTGCAGATAGTACACAAAGAGAATGCATAGCCTGTGCTTGGTATCTCTAGCATAGAGGAGGCCACATTGTGGACAATGAGTGGGTTACGTTAGATTGGAAGAAGAGCAAATAAATTGTTGCCTCACTTGGAAAGATTGCTTGCATCTCTAGATGGAAGGAGTGAAAGGACATGGGATGGAAAAGATGGAATAATGGTTTAGGAGGTCACACAACGAGAGATCTCTTTGAAATGCCGAAGAGAATACGTGTCTGGTGAAGGAACTAAAGACCTGGCAGAAACTGTGAAGCGTGTCGATACTTGTGGGCTATAAGGTAAGGATCAGGGTTCACTGCTTTTGCTCTGGCTAGGGTGAGAGCAGGAAAAAGACGCCCAATTCTGGTTGTTTGAACAGTTTAGAATCAGAATCGGGTTTATTATCACCGGCATCTGACGTGGAATTTGTTAACCTAGCAACAGCATTTCAATGCAGTACATAATATAGTGGAGGAAGAAAAAATAATATTAAAATAAAACATAATAATAAATAAACAAGTAAATCAATTACGTATATTGAATAGATTATTAAAAAATGTGCAAAAACAGAAATACTATATATTTTAAAAAGTGAGGTAGTGACCAAAGCTTCAAAGTCCATTTAGGGTTCAGATGGCAGAGGGGAAGAAGCTGTTCCTGAATTGCTGAGTGTGTCCCTTCAGGATTCAGTATCTCCTACATGATGGTAACAGTGAGAAAAGGGCATGTCCTGGGTGCTGGAGGTCCTTAATAATGGACACTGCCTTTCTGAAACACTGCTCCCTAAACATGCCCTGGGTACTTTGTAGGCTAGTGCCCAAGATGGAGCTGACTGGATTTACAACCTTCTGCAGCTTCTTTCAGTCCTGTGTAGTAGCCCCTCCATACCAGACATTGATGCAACCTGTCAGAATGCTCTCCACGTTACAACTATAGAAGTTTTTGAGTGTATTTGTTGACATTCCAATACGCATCAAACTCCTAATAAAATATAGCCACCATCCTGCCTTCTTTATAACTGTATCAATATGTTGGGACCAGGTCTCCACCTGAGCAAGGCTGCAGGCCCAGATGGTATCAGCCCCAGGGTGCTCAAAGCCTGTGCCCCCCAGCTATGTGGTGCACTTCACCATGTCTTCAACCTGAGCCTGAGTCTCCAGAGGGTTCCTGTGCTGTGGAAGACGTCCTGCCTTGTCCCTGTACTGAAGATACCGTGCCCCAGTGGCTCCAATGACTACAGACCGGTGGCAATGACCTCCCACATCATGAAGACCCTGGAGAGACTTGCTCTGGAGCAGCTCCGGCCTATGGTTAAGCCACACCTAGACCACTTCCAGTTTGCCTACCAGCCCCGACTAGTAGTTGAGGATGCCATCGTCCACCTGCTCAACCGTATCTACGCCCACCTGGACAAGCTGGTGAGCACTGTGAGGGTCATGTTTTCTGACTTCTCCGGTGCATTCAACACCATCCGCCCTGCCCTGCTGGGTGAGAAGCCGACAGTGATGCAGGTGGATGCTTCCCTGGTGTCATGGATTATTGATTACCTGACTGGCAGACCACAGTATGTGCGCTTGCAACACTGTGTGTCAGACAGAGTGGTCAGCAGCACTGGGGCTCCACAGGGGACTGTCCTGTCTCCCTTTCTCTTCACCATCTACACCTCGGACTTCAACTACTGCACAGAGTCTTGCCATCTTCAGAAGTTTTCTGATGACTCTGCCATAGTTGGATGCATCAGCAAGGGAGATGAGGCGGAGTACAGGGCTACGGTGGGAAACTTTGTCACATGGTGTGAGCAGAATCATCTGCAGCTTAATGTGAAAAAGACTAAGGAGCTGGTGGTGGACCTGAGGAGGGCTAAGGCACCGGTGACCCCTGTTCCCATCCAAGGGGTCAGTGTGGACATGGTGGAGGTTACAAATACCTGGGGATATGAATGGACAATAAACTGGACTGGTTAAAGAACACTGAGGCTGTCTACAAGAAGGGTCAGAGCCGTCTCTATTTCCTGAGGAGACTGAGGTCCTTTAACATCCGCCAGATGATGCTGAGGATGTTCTGCGAGTCTGTGGTGGCCAGTGCTATCATGTTTGCTGTTGTGTACTGGGGTAACAGGCTGAGGGTAGCAGACACCAACAGAATCAACAAACTCATTTGTAAGGCCAGTGAAGTTGTGGGGGTGGAACTGGACTCTCTGACCGTGGTGTCTGAAAAGAGGATGCTGTCCAAGTTGCATGCCATCTTGGACAATGTCTCCCATCCACTCCATAATGTACTGGTTAGGCCAGAGACTCATTCCACCGAGATGTAACACTGAGTGTCATAGGAAGTCATTCCTACCTGTGGCCATCAAACTTTACAACTCCTCCCTCGGAGTGTCAGACACCCTGAGCCAATGGGCTGGTCCTGGACTTATTTCCACTTGGCATAATTTACTTATTATTTAATTATTTATGGTTTTATATTGCTATATTTCTGCACTATTCTTGGTTGGTGTGGCAGTAACAAAACCCAATTTCCCTCAGGATCAATAAAGTATGTCTGTCTGTCTGTTAGATCCTCAGAGATCTTGACACCCAGGAACTTGAAGCTGCTCACTCTCTCCAATTCTGATTCCTCTACGAGGATTGGTATGTGTTCCTTTATCTTACCCTTCCTGAAGTCCACAATCATCTCTTTCATCTTACTGACATTGAGTGCCAGGTTGTTGCTGTGGCACCATTCCACTAGTTGGCATATCTCACTCCTGTATGCCCTCTGATCACCACCTGAGATTCTACCAACGATGGTTGTATCGTCAGCAAATTTGTAGAAGGTATTTGAGCTATGCCTAGCCACACAGTCATGTGTATACAGAGAGAAGAGCAGTGGGCTAAGCACATACCCCTGAGGTGCGTCGGTGTTGATTGTCAGTGAAGAGGATATTTTATCACCAATCCATACAGATTGTGCTCTTCCGGTTAGGAAGTCAAGAATCCAATTACAGAGGGAGGTACAGAGGCCTAGGTTCTGCAACTTCTCAATCAGGATTGTGGGAATGATGGTATTAAATGCTGAGCTGGTCAATGAACAGCATCCTGATGTAGGTGCCTGTGTTTTCTAGGTGGTCTAAAGCCGTGTGAAGAGCCATGGAGATCATGTCTACCATTGACCTATTGTGGCGATAGGTAATTTGCAATGGGTCCAGGTCCTTGCTGAGGCAGGAGTTCAGTCTAGTCATGACCAACCTCTCAAAGCATTTCATCACTGTCAATGTGAGTGCTACCGGGTGATAGTCGTTAAGGCAGCCTACATTATTCTTCTTTGACACTGGAATAATTGTTGCCTTTTTGAAGGAAGTGGGAACTTCGGCCCATAGCAGTGGGAGGTTGAAAATGTCCTTGAATACTCCCACTAGTTGGTTGGCACAGGTTTTCAGAGCCTTACCAGGTATTCCATCGAGACCTTCTGCCTTGCGAGAGTTCACCCTATTTATAAACAGTCTAACATTGGCCTCTGAAACAGAGATCACAAGGTCATCAGGTGCAGCAAGGATCTTCACAGCTGTAGTTGTGTTATCGTTTTCAAAGCATGCATAGAAGGCTTTGAGTTCATCTGGTCGTGAAGTATCACTGCCATTCATACTATTGGGTTTCGCTTTGTAGGAAGTAATGTCTTGCAGACCCTGCCAGAGTTGCTGTGCATCTGATATCACCTCCAACCTCCTTCGAAATTGTCTCTTCACCCTTGAAATAACCCTCCGCAAATCATACCTGGTGTTCTGGTGCAGACCTAGGTTGCCAGACTTGATTGACACAGATCTAGCCTTCAGCAGACAACGTATCTCCTGGTTCATCCATGGCTTTAGGTTTGGGAATGTACAGTAAGTCTTTGTGGGCACACACTCATCCATACAGGTTTTAATAAAGTCTGTAACAACTGCAGCATACTCGTCCAGATTCAACAATGAATCCCTGAATACAGTCCAGTCCACTGATTCAAAGCAGTCCTGTAGGTGCTCCTGTGCTTCCCTTGTCCAAACCTTCTTTGTGAGATTATCTCGGATACATGACTATTGATGTAAACATTGACATTTATCAGGGTGCTTGAATTTGGCATTCTGCAGTGTACTTATGATTTCTAGTCCTATTACATATTATGCATTTCCCTGGGCTAAATAAAATGTGAGTGGGATGATTAGAATACACTGTGAGGAGCTGATATATTAATAAAGTGCATTACATGCTATTTCCCCAGGCTGCTAGATGCTCAGAATGAAAGCAATGAGTATGGCCGAAGCACTAAATTGTTAGTGGCATCATCTAAAGCCCCAGGAAGTATCTATATTAGGACATTTACCCAGAGTGGAATAACTATTGGAGCTTCCTAAGTGACCTGCATTCATTCCTGCCTTCCAGTTCCATCTGTGCAGAATTGCACATTCTCTCTGTGGCCGAAATTAGTGGATTAAACAACATTTGTGGAGCAAAGGGATGGTTGAAATGTTTGGTTTTTGCTCCAGTGTCTGTCCCCTACAGTCCCTTGTGTTTTCCTGTGGTTGTGTGGATGCTATCAAGGTGATCTGGTTTTGTCCTACAGATTGACAGGTTATTTAGTAACTCAAAATTGAGTGGTGGATGTGGTGTATATGGATTTTAGTAATGCTTTCGACAAGGCGCCCCTTTGTAGGCTTATTCAGAAAGTTAGGAGGCATGGGATCCAGGGAAATGTGGCTGCTCTGGTGGTGTGGATTTAGAATTGGCTTGCCTACAGAAGGCAGAAGGTAGTAGTAGATGGAGTGTATTCTGACTGTAGGTGGTGACTAGTGGTGCTCCACAGGGATCTCATCCCTACTTTCTGGTGATTTTTATAAATGACTTGGGTGAGGAAGTGAAAGGGTGGGTTACCAAGTTTGCAGATGACTGTAGCATTGTTGGTGTTGTAGAAAATGTAGAAATTTACCTATAGCTTTCAGAACTGGGCTGTGAAGTTGGCAAATGGGGTTCAATTTGGAAAAGTGTTAAGTTATACACTTTGAAAGGTCAAACGTGAAGAGAGAGTCTAAGGTTAGTGGAAGGATTCTTCCCAGTCGGGAGGAACAGAGGGATCCTGAGGTCCACATCCATAGATCCCTCACAGTTGCAGTACAAATTTGTTAAGAATGTGTGTGGTGTACTGGCCTTATTAGTCAGGAATTAAGCTCAAGAGCCACAAGACCACACTCAGAGCATTGTATTCATTTCTGGTCGCCTCATTATAGAACTGATGTGGAAGCTTTAGAGACAATGCAGAGGAGATATACCAGGATGCTGCCTGGATTAGGGAGCATGTCTTATGTGGAGAAGTTGAACAAGTTAGGGCTATTGTTTTTGGAGTTAAGGAATATAAAATGTGACTCTAAAGAGGTGTATAAGATGATAAGAAGCATTGATAGTGTCAACAGTCCATGTCTTTTTCTCAGTGATTAATGTGAGAGGGCATCCTTTTAAGCTGATTGGTGGAAGGTATGGGGTGATGTCAGAGATGGGTTTTCACACGTTGAGTGGTAAGGACATGGAATACACTGTTGGGTGTTAGAGCAGCAACATTGAGGACATTTAGGAACAACAAATTTAATATTACTCTCAGAAAATTTGCCAGAACTGTCTCGCTGCTGCCAGGAGGAGGTGCAGGAGTCTTGGGCAAGGTTTGTGAATTGGACTGATTTTTACTGGTTTCTACCATTCATGTTATACATGCTCTGGTTTCTGATTGCTCATCATTTTCGCTGCTACTTTGTGTGATTTTGTTCGGAGCGGACTGGTTTTGTGGTCTACAGTCAACGAACAACACAGTGCTCAACTGAACGTTCCTAAAACATTTCAAGGACTCTGCAGTTTCATGTTTAATATTCTGTGTGTTATTTGCTTGACATTTGTCATTTGCATGATTGTTTTTTTTGCGTATTTGATGTTTGAAGTTATCTTTGAATGGGTTTCATCGTGTTCCTTTTTCATGGCTGTGGGAAGATGAATCTCAGAGTTGCATACTGCCAACATACTTTGATAATAAATGTACCTTGAATCTTTGAATCATTGTAATTTATTTCTGTCTCTTTTAACTTTCTAGATTATCTTTTCTTTTCCAAAATTTATTTTAAATCTCCACATATCAACTCCTAAAACTGAAGATTAGTCAAGCTGTTCCTATCCCTCTGTTGATGCTGTTCCCTTGTAGCCATTTGACACTGCAGAAACGTGATACAGGTTGACTGGTCTTCTGATTTCTCATCTCTCCCTGTGGAGAATTGCCTCTCTTCTACGCAATGTTTTTCCAGATGGTCTTGCTGGGATTGGCAACAGGCCATACGAGCAAGGGTGAAGAAATTACAGCCATGAGCATCATCCAGTTCTTTATGGCACAGGCATTAATACTCTTTCACTATGCCTCGAAAAATATTTTGCTCACTTACCTGCTTTATAGCACGAGTCTTCTTTCATACTCACTGATGTGCCAGCAGAAATATCCACATTTACATTTGCAACAGATAAACGACTTGTTTACAATCATGTGTGATCACTGAGGAAAGAAACTTCACTAATTGCTTAAGGCAGATGGGAAAAGTGACAATTATCTTTAATGGCATTGTAATGTAAGAAGGCAACAGCATGTAATAGCCTGGGGAGAGTCATCTGAAATGATGATCCAGACTGTGAATGCTCACAGTAGGCCCTGGGCTGTTTACTGAAAACAGCTTTCAACAACACAGCATAAGCACAGCGATGGCACACACACCGGTCTGCCAAAATCAAATGCCAATCAAGCTGGTTCTCTATTAATCAGAATGACAGTCAAAGTTGGGTGAGATTCAGCAAAGTTTATTGAAGAAGATGAATCTGGAATAATGGATTGACTGTTTCAGCTTGAGACAGGTGTTATACCTAAACAGCCTGATAGACAAACTTTGATCTTTAAATTCCCCAGGCATGTTCGGGCTAAATATCAAATTAACTTACATATCAATTTGGACACTAATTAAATATTTGTACATTGTACACACAAGGCAGTGCATCAATAGCCAAAAATTAAAGGCTGTATTTCTGAAGCAAACCTTTCAATTTTGTAAATTTAATATGAAAAGCAATTTGTTCTCTGCCTTGTGTAGCCTAAGGCATTTGTTTCACTGATGCTTTTTGCCCTTAACAAATATCAAGCGGTGACCTTGTGGTACCTTTTATCGAGCAAAACCCCAAATGACAATTTGCAAAGAAAGAGAGCATTTAAAGACAAAAAGAACTTCAAAATCAAATTAATGGAACAATGAATTGCAGCAAAGATTTGGGTGATTTTAGATTGAACTTAAAATTGAAAGTGGTGGATGAACAAGTTTGTGTGGGGCAGAGAGGGTAGTTTGGAATAGTGAGATATTAGCAGTGCTGTTACCGTGTTACAGAACAAGATAAAAGTAGGATGGTATATGATTTGAAAATGTGATCTTGCACAAGTGGAAATAGAGACACTTAGTAACAAATTAAAAATGGAGTTTGAAGCTGAACTCGAGATTGAAACACCGTTGTCATCTTGTGTCAGCTGAAAATGATAATGGCGTTAAAGCCAAAGCATTGAAATAATACTTCATACATGTATAATCTGACTTTTCTTTTCAGTGCATAAGTAATTAATGCAAAGACCTGCATGTTAATCACAGATTGTATAGAATCTTAAATCAGGTGGATTGTAACGAGGATATGACCATATCAAAAGAGTTGAAAGATTCTGACCAGGATTATGCAAATCCTTAGTGGACAATTTTGTAAGAGTTGCAGGTGTTCTTAATTTATCATATTAAGCATCCTCCTGCAAAATTATACTGAAATGTTTATTTATTTAAGAAATACAATTTTAATTCTCTACTGCAAAAACAGGAGGTGTTCAAAGCTGAGCCTTTGTTGGTATGCTGGAAGCCAGCAGGGGACAGTGCTGATTTGCAAGTGTAGATTAAAGAACTAAGTGAGCTGTTGGTTCTGGATTTTGCACATTCCCAGAGTATAATGTATTATGAAGACAGCAGAAATCTTCCAGCATACACTCCATATACAGACTGAGTGAACACATCACTCAGCTTTGGGATGAAGTTATCAGATGAAATTATCAAGCACATTGTATTAATCTTGTGCCTAATAATTTTTACTAGTCAAAGATTAACTTTCTTCTGGCTGGATTGGATGGGATTGTTAGCAGCTGGAAGCCATCAGCTTAATTATTATTAATATTCTATTAAAATAAAAATGTTGAAGTTGAGACTTTGGGAAATTTATAGTGCTGGATGTGACTAAAATGTTTTAAACACAAAAACATACTAAGCGATTGGTGCTGTATTAGAGGCGTTGGGACAGAAGTAGTATTCACAAAGTACTACCAAACCCTGACAAAGATTACAACATGAAATTCTGATCAGAATATTCCAGGTAGGACTTCTTTTAAGTTATAACACTTCAGCTACTGGACATCTCTAATAAAGAGAGAAACTGCTGTGTGTTTCCAACATTTTCTGTTTTTGTTTTATACATTTCTTGTTGGGATTCAGTGGTTGAACATTATATGACTGAGAACCCAATATGACATAAACATATGCTTTTAGGAGTCTCTCTGAAAACTCAACTTTATAATGTTCATTAATTTGCTTCTTTCCTCTCAGATAATAGCAACTTCTTAATATTTAAATAAACCTTTATGTTGGAACATTGAATAAGAAGAGAAGAATGTTTATAGTTTCTCTGTGAATAGTCTTCCTATGCAGCCTCTCAGGATTGAGTGATTTCCTTTCACTCCAGAATTCTGCATTCTGAGGTGATTTTTGAGTCAAATGAGGGAACTGCAGATGATCACAGGTGGTATAGAAGATGCCCAAGGAGGCAGATTAGTGGTTAATTTAAGGGGTGATCCATTCCTTCAAATGTTTATACTGGGCTTCTTTGTGCTTCTAAAATATAGACTTGAAGTTTTCAATGCCATGCCATTTTAAAATGGCTTCTCCATTTTAAATTGTTATTGGCTAGAGATTCCCAGGAGTCAGTGGGAATGCTGCATTTCTTCAATGGTGCCTTGAGCACCTCCTTGAATCTTCTCTTCTAAACAGCTGACGATCTTCTCCCAAGACAGAGATAAAAATTTAATGCATGTTTTGGAAGTCTCTTGTTAGGCATGTAAATGAATGCCCACTCTAGCTGACTGTAACTGAGGCCTTAATGCTGGAAATATTGGTCTAGGAGATTGTAGTGACAGTTAACCTTTGAGTGAGTTGTTATTATTAGGATTTTGTGCTGGCAGTACAGGTGATATATTAGCTGTAGGTAGCCCAGGTCTCAGAAGCATCCCAAAGGGCAGAAGTCATTGTTACCTGGACACCAGGTATAAGGTCTTAATCTTCAAATAGTCGTTTCCTCAACTGGCCAGAAGTCGTGCTGGTGCATTAATGGCAGTGATGGACTTCACCACCCATGTCCGTTTTTTTTTGCTTAAGAGTTTACTCCTGAGGAATGGGAAGTGGTCCACATACCTTCAGGGTCTTGGCCGTTGGGAGAACATTAAGCACAGACTTTCATGCTTTCATTAACATAGCATGGAAGTAGAAGTGTCAGTGTGTCCTCATTGTTTGAACTCATATAGCCATCATTTCTAATGATCCTGACACTCCTGACAATGTCTAATGGGTTATGGCTTCATTGTCAAAGCAGCTGTTGCAAAGATTCATCCAGCTGTCACATTGGCAGGGCATTCAGAGGCAACACTGATCAACTGCAACTTGACATTTCATTCAATTTCCTTTCAGGCAATCCTAGCTTATGAATGATGTTCTGCAGGAGCACAGAGCACAATCCTCAGTTCAACCAACTATCTGACTTCACCAACGCCATTTTAAGGTAGATTGTTGATTAATTTTCACAACCATTCATCAACTCCACCTTAAAACTCCTTTTTAAAATGCATTTGAAGGTAAGAATGATCATGATATGGAGCAGACCTGGTAAAACTGAATGGGAATTTCATTCATGTTAAGGCAAAATCCAGTTCAAGTTTATTGTCATTCACTCTTACCATGTATACTGCCAAACCAGACAATGATGCTCTGGACCAAGGTGCACACTGCAGTACATATAACTCAAACACATAACACATAAAGTTTTAAACATTCAGCTGTGACTTGTACCTCATCATGCTCACATCAGCTCACTCAAATACGCACTCTAAAAATCCACTAGTCTAAATTATTTGCAAATGGTTCGTGCCTTGTCAGTGTACATACACACTTTGCGGCTGCCAAATAAATCCAAATGAGTTGGAGAGGAAAAATGAAGATGTTATTGGCTCCTGCCTTCCATGGAAAAGGTTGTGGGCATCCCTGATGGCTTTTCCGATTGTACTCACATGTGCCATTGAATCAAGTGATGCACCTTATTCTACCAGACAAAGGTATGTTGATGTTACATTAGGTTGCACTGAAATCCGAGAATGTAGGAAGTCTAATGTGGAAGTTTGCGCTCCCTCTGTCTTTGCCTTCCTGGATTTTGGCACCTTTTAATTTTGCTGGAATGATTACGGATTTTCAGGACCATTGGCTTCAGTCCCAAATATTTATCTAATGTTCCAGTCAAGATGGCGCCAGTGTACAAGGCTCCCTTCGTTGACACCTTCCAGATGGCCTACAAAAATGTCTTTTTTTTACATCTTCTATGTCTGTTTTTCACCTTAAGTACATTTCTGGGACTGTTAGGTCCCACGATTACAGACTGGAGATTGTTTGAGTGATCTAGCACTGTGCTGTCTCTGAGGAGATTCTGGGAAGTGAGCACGTACACAGATGGTCTCAATGCAAAGAAACTTCAAGGCGGGACATGAGCTGATGTTTGACTCCATTTTGCCAGTTAAAGCATCCGTTAATAATTGACTAAAGTGTCGAGGAAGATTGAGACATCGAGGTGAATGCGGAAAGCGAGTGGGAGTTCAGCACTGACTGTCTTCTTTTTTCTCACTGTCAAAGAGGACTCTCACTGTGTAGCTGGCTGTGGCAGTCGGGTAGGCCTCTCTACTTCATGTGCTGTCCCTTTCTTTCGATGAGTGTTGTAGTATCGTAGGATGGTGCTGTGGTTCTGTGTTTATGGATTGGATTATTGTGTTTATGGACTTTTTCAAACTTATGGTTTTTATATTCAGTGTTTTTATTGCCCATTCCTTTATCATTTTTTGTACAGGGGGAGGGTATTTGGGGGTTGATGTTCTGTTGTGATCAGGAAGCAGTTGTTTTTTGGGGGTCAATGTTCCTGTTTTGTGTTGTGCAGGGGAGGGGGTTTTGGGGGTTGGTAACCAGGATGCTTTTCATTTATGTGCAGGGAGAGGGTGGGTTTGATGTTCCTCTCTGAACAACTTTCACATTCTTTCTTTGTTTCGTGGCTATCTGGAGAAGACAAATTTCAGAGTTGTATGTGGATACATGCTTTGATAATAATGATCTTTGAAACATTGAATCTTTTCTGCTTTTCATACCACTTGTTGATGATGTAATGCTGGCAAGTCCAGCCGTTGGACAGTACCCAGATCTTCAGTTAACCCAAGTGTCGTTGAAAGTTGCCAGATGAAATTCCTCACTGGATCATTGTCTTCCTTCTCTTCCAAGAATTCAAACTGGGCTTGTGAATGACTGACTTGGTCAGAGATCACTACATAAGATATTCCAAATGTAACTTCACTGCATTTCTTGTTGTAGGAAATAATGTCAAGGCTCACAACAGTCATGACTCAGGGTTGACCATAGATGCTATGTCCCAGTTAGTTATGTGATACTCAAGCTGTTGCCCATGTAGCAGGCTCTCCCTCTCCATGCAGCTGATGAATCTAAAGGGACATCAGAGAATGTTCCAGTTTGGTGATACAATGATGTATCTGGAGTTGCCAGTGAACTTTGAACTCAATGTAGGACTGCGTTAGGGTCTCCACCTCCAGAGTTTTCCTCAGGGTTTACTCCCGAAGCCTTCCCCATGAGTGGATATACCTGTAAGGCAGCAGAGATTTGAGTTTTTCAGAGTTTTTCTTCTCCTAGATGAGCTGCCAAACATGGCTGATGAGCCCCATCTTCCCTAAGTGACTGGTTTTAAGGCGCCAGTCACCTGCCTTTGCCCCTTCTCCTGTCAGTAGAAACAGTTCTGCCGGGCTTAGTAGCTAAGATGCATGTGAAGGCCAAGAGGTGGATTTGGTTGTCAGAGGCTATCTGAGATGTACACCACTTGGAACATTTAATACATGGTGGGGGTATATACCTACCACCTCCCCCACTTCTGACAACCTTAATGAACTAATGCCTTATGATGTTGCATAGAAGTTATTTACAGTCAGGCATGGCTCAAAACAAATTCTGCAAGGAAAACTAGAACCTTTTTTCATAATGAATTGGCTGATGTTCCTTTATGTTTATCCACATGAGATGAATAACTAAATGTTGTTGGTTTAAATGAATATCGATACCATTTCCATCAAAGGCTTAAACTGCATATTTGAGAGATTCTAACTTCTACTGATGCTCAACAATGCATTTAATCACAAAAACCTCCCCTGACCTTCCAGTGCTTCAAACTGTATGCTGATGAAGGATAAGTAAAAGAACGACTGAACAATAATTATGCAATTGCATTAAGAAGTTTGTGTTAAATGTAGGACATCCAGTAAAGCCTTTGGCTTCCAGTTAGCAACCCAATCTTCATCTAAGCACAATAGATTTTTTAAACACATTTCTGCATCAGTGTTATATAGCAGCTCATTTCAAAAATGATCAGAGATGATGTGCCAGGATATGAATTATGTTGATCAAAGTAGACTTGAAGGGACTATTTTTAAAAGAAGAATGATTTTGAGACAACATGCCAAATTTCTGTGCTTAAAACTTGATTTATGCACACCGACTTTATTAATAGTGAGAATATTAATTTTTAATTTGATTTTACTGATTGATATCAATTGAAATAACTTTAGGATTGATAGACTTTTTAAATCAAGTAAAAAGATATCAACAAAATAATGCAAATAAATAAGTTGCTTTGCATTCAGATAGTTTATTGAGAAGCTATGGTTTTGACGTTAATTTTATGTATTTAAAGATAGAGCATGATAACAGGCTCTTCCTGCCCAATGAGCCCACACACCCAATCAGAGTCGTGACCAATTAACCTACTAACCTGCATGTCTCTGGAATGTGGGAAGAAACTGGAATATCCAGAGGAAAGACACATGGTCACAGGGAGAATGAACACAACTCCTTACAGACAAGGCTGGAACAGAACACAGGCCACTGGCAATACACATGATGAGCTCAGCAAGTCAGGCAGCATCTACGGATAGGAATAAACACTTAATATTTTGGGCCGAGAAATAATGATGAATTGTAACATGTTCAATGTTTCCATTTAATATCAGAAAATGTATACAATATACAGCTTGAAATTCCCACTCTCTACAGATATTAGAAATATAGCAACATAGACAAACTACAGCACAATACAGGCCCTTTGGTCCACAATGCTATGCCAAACATGTACTTACTTTAGAAATTACCCTGGGCTACCCATAGCCCTCTATTTTTCTAAGCTCCATGTACCTATCCAGGAGTCTCTTAAAAGACCTGATCGTATCTGCCTCCCCCACCATTGCTGGCAGCCCATTCCATGCACCCAACTTTGTCTGCATAAAAAACTTACCCCTGACATTTCCTCTGTACCTACTCCCAGGCCCTCTGTGCCCTCTCGTGATAGCCATTTCAGCTCTGGGAAAAAGCCTCTGACTAGCCACAAGATCAATGCCTCTCATCATCTTATACACCTCTGTCAGGTCACCTCTCATCCTCCGTCGCTCCAAGGAGAAAAGGTCAAGTTCACTCAACCTATTTTAATAAGGCATGCTTCCTAATCCAGGCAACATTTTTGTAAATCTCCTCTGGACCCTTTCAATAGTTTCCACATTCTTCCTGTAGTGAGGTGACCAGAATGAGCACAGTACTTCAAGTGCGCTCTGACCAGGGGCCTATATAGCTGCAACATTACCTCTCGGCTCCTAAACTCAATCCCATGGTTGATGAAGTCCAATGCACCATACGCCCTCTTAACTACGGAGTCAACCTGCATAGCAACTTTAAGTGCCCTATGGATTTGGACCCCAAGATCCTTCTAATCCTCCACACAGCCAAGAATAAGAGTATTTTGGTAAGTTCTCTTGCATTATTTATTTTTCGTGTAAATGCCTGCTAGAAAATTAATCTTATTGTAGTATATTATAGCATATCCATACTTTGATAATAAATTTACCATGAACTTCACCAGAACTAGTTTTAATATCTCTCTTTGATAGTTTGGTGAATACTAGTAATCTATTTAATATCACAATATAAATTGAATTCTAATGAACTCCAGTTAATTGGGGCACATGGGAACCAATACATTTTAGCTTAATTAAGTGGCTGCCCCAATCAGCCAAAGTTTCATGGAAATGGTTAAAAAGGTATAAAAAAGACAAACTACTGTTAAACGGAGCAGCAGATTATGCATTTAACTGAAATACCAAACAAATTAGAATACTACCAATACATCGTATCCGACAATGACAGGGAATCCATGCGGGCGAGTTTATTAAGTGGAAAAGCCGTTGCACTGGACAGCTCCACTATCTCAATCTTGGAAATCCAGGTCCAGTGGTATGAGTAAATGTCATAACTGGAGTCTTCCCTGGTTGCAGTCAATGACCATGAAGACTTTTGTGCCCTATCATTCATGCATTTCGCTCTCCATAGAGCATTGCAGAATAATCTTTCTGGCCATTGAATCTCACTGTAGGGCTTATTCATCAAATTTGGCCAAAGTTGACCTCACATGCTGGGACAGGTATGTCCCTATCTCATAGGGGGATGAATCCTGCCAACTGCTGTTGACGGCTTTAGCTGTGTGATGAAGCAAAGTGACTGAGACTTGTCGAGGCACAGAAGGAAACTACTTAGTCTGTCATACTCATTCCAGTACACAGGGCAACTTTTGTCAACTCTATTTCTCCTCCCTGTATTCTGGCACCTTAATCTTTTTCAAATGTAGTAATAAACTTCTCTTTTAACCTGCTTGAAGGAGTAACTCCCTGCAGTCATTTGACCTATCAGTCCATTTTTGAGATGTAGAAGGAAACCCATATTGTCACAAAGAGAACAAGCAAATGTCAACCAGAAGCCATGTTTAAACCCAGATTCCAGGAGGTGAGAGACAGCAGCATTAACTGTTGCCCAGCTGTACCACTGCATGCTAAATAAAGAATAAAAAAATAAGTTGTGGGTGCAGGTGCTGGGTCATTGGATAGAGGTGGATTTAAGATCATCTGCTGTGATAGGTTGATCGAAAGATTGTTGGGGGAGAGATGTTGGCCTACAGTTATATTAAGTGGATTGTACTTTGCAATCAGTAGGTGAGGTATGAACTGGCACGAGGAGAATTTTGATGGAAGTATAGGATAACCTGAGAGTACAGGGAAATGGGGAGACAGGCTGATTAGGCATAATAGAGTGTTGCCAGAAAAGCATGTTATGGTTGCTCAATCATATTTCTCATATTTTCTCATGATGTCGATGAAAGGTATCATTCAGAGTTCATTTCAGCTCTTAGAACAGTCCCATCGATCTGATTTCACCCACTTACGTCCATGTACCTTTCTTTCTCATGTCTCTCTGCACTAATTATTCTAAAACCTACCTACATTAGGAAATGGGTTGGCCCTGTTGGTTTCAGCATTGCTTAAGAGGCCAAAGTAAGCAATTCAGCAAACAGCGGATCAGATGAAAGGTCTACAGTACTGTCACATCCAGACAAGACTGGTGGTAGACAAGAAGTGAGAGATCAATCCTTATCCTTATTACTGGCAGAAACTACCATTGAAATGTAAAGGACAAGACTTAAGGCATTGGCCAGAAAGGCCGATTGAATGATGGGTTTACTCTTGAGATCCCAACTACTAAAGAGAGAAGTTCTCAATCAATTTAATTTACTCAACTTGATACCAAGATCCAGTTGAGTGCAGTGGATGCATTGAGCAATGCCAATTGGTTCCAGCGTTTTCCTGGCTGTAGCACTAAGATCAATGCTCCAAAACTAGCAATGCTTCTGATCCAGCTGCTTCTTTTCAGCTATAACACTGACATTTGACAGCTTGTGGAAGATTACCCAAGCACATTCAGTCCATAAAAAGCAGGAAAACTGTATCCAGGTATTTGCCAGCTCATCAGTCTGCTTTCAGTCTTTAGCAAAGCAAGGGACGGTGTCTCTAACAATGCCAGCAAGCATTACTTACTCACCAATAATTTGCACAATAATGCTGAATTTAATGTCTCCCAACAGTTTTCAGGTCCAGTTTTCATCATAGCCTTGATGTAAGCATATCCAAAGATCACTGAGTGGTCATGTCTTTTTAGATAGTGAGGCATTCCATGTTAACATGTATAAATGAACAGGCCAATATTAAGACATAGCCTAATAAATAGCAAGTAGTGTTCTTACTACTCATGAACAGCATAACAACCATTCTCAACAATCAAGAATCGAATCTTTCTCATTCATCAGCAGAGTTCCCAACAACAATATACTGTGGTGTGAGGGGTGGGGGTTGGGATGTCAGCATTGACTGATCCAGCCACTAAATACAGTGGCTGCAAGATTTGTTATGCTGAGATGAGTGGATCACTTCCTGACTTCCCATGACTATTTTGCCATCAAAAAGGCAGATATCTGGAGTGTAATTGATTACATTGTGTTGGTCTTGATCATTATAGCTAGCTGGGGAAAGCCTATGGCCTAGATAGAGTCTTCAGCCTTTATCTTAGATCCTGTGCAGACTGGCTACAATGTATTTTTTTTCAAATATTATCAACCTGCTCATATTCCATTCTGAGGTTCCTATCTGTTTTAAGAAGACCACTAGTAGTAGTGTGGACACTTCATGAGCGATGAGGACCACTGACATCCTTGGATGGGTGAGTTTGTGGTGGTGTGTCTTGCGCATGAGGGAGAGTTACGCAGGTCGTCAACCTCATTCTCTCATCCTAGTCTATCTGGATCCAGTGGCAAGACGAGAGTCAAGACAACTGGAGATAGATCAGGATGCAGCAGATGACCAGGGCGATATTTGTGTCTGGCCGTGCTCTTCAGTCTCTACAATGCATTCTGGGAGACACCTTCCTGTCCATTGAACCTATTGGTAGGTTTCCTCCACACATTCTGCTGAATCCAGTCTTCACGTGCTTTCGGTAAACAAGCCCAAAGTCACCAAGGACTCAAAAAACCCCTCAACAGCTACTCTCACCTGTTTGGCAAGCCTGTTGAAGCCGTTGCCTGGGGTATGGCCACTGTCACATGCAAACAGCTTACTTGGAGCTACAGGTGAGGACCAAAGGTGGAGAACCTGCCTCAGATGGTACGATATGTCTTCTCACCAGAGGTGTTATGCCTTCTTGACCACTAACATCTAAGAAAAATAAGGTAACATGGTTAGTGACTACTACCCAATGGCCCACCATCATGAAGTGCCTTGAGGGGCTTGTCATTGGCAGACATCAAATCAAGCATCCTAGATAACCTCGACTCCCTGCAAATTTGACCATTCCAAACAGGTCTGCAGTGGATGCCATCTTCCTGGCCCTACAGGCATCTCAGGAGCATCTGGATAGTAAAAACACTTCCTTGGATTATTGCTTAGTATGGTATTGAAGCTCTACCTTCAATACCATACTATAATTCCAAGTAAACTTCCCCAAGCTCCTACACAGCACCTCCAGTGCAAGAGTTTGGCAGTTTTGATCTCCGGATTACTCGTACAGCCATTAACTTGTGGGCACAGGATAGGGAAGAGGACTGCAAACCTGAAGAACCGGTGCAGGGAGCAGAGGTCTTGGATCACGGGGATCTGTTCTGGGTAGAGGCGACCTGTGCACGAGGGATGGCTTGCACTTAAACCAGAGGGGGACCAAGATCGTAGTGGGGACATTTGCTTTTGCTGCCAGGGAGCATTCAAATTAGATAGGTGGGGGATATGGGGAGGTGGGACTCAAGAAAGCAAAGTCACTGAGATGATAAGGATAGGTGTAGCAACCAACAATCAGGACAGTCATGTTTACGGTAAAAGGTAAACACTTCAACTTTATCTTTAAAGTGGACATTCTCTTTCAATCATAATTTCTCTCTGTTTGCTTATGGGATGGTATGTAATTAGCAATTCCAAAAAGATGCTTCAGGATTTGAAACAACCTTCCAGATAAAATAGGTAACAGAATCATACAGCACCCTTTGGCCCACAGTCTCCATGAGAGCCATCAAATACTTATCTATATTGTCCTAATGCCATTTGTCAGCAGTAAGCCTGCAGCCTTCTAAGCTATGCATTTCAAGTGCTCATTTAAATACTAGTTAAAAAGTTATGTGAGTACCCGCCTTCACCAGCTCCCCCCCCCCGAGTCTTCAACTGTGTGTTGTTTATGAGACATTATATGAAAAAAAAATCTTTATGTGCAATCATGCATAGTAAAGTGAGTTTCTGTTTCATATGGTAGATATAGGACTGATCCCTTGCAATTTGCTGATACAGTCAACACAAGTGCCCTGCATTAGTCTTCGTAGCATGAACATTTCAACTTACAAGTCGGCCTGGTAGAATCACTATCTACCAAAAATTTTTTCTTGATGGTCATTTTAAACATGATGGCTTGTCTTACAATGTAATAATTAATCACATTGATTTAATAATGTGGTGTGCTTTATATGTTAATCAGTCCTGAGTCCATTATTGCACCACTAAACATTTCAAAAGCTTTATTACAATTAAATTAGCAAGTTAGAATAAAATTAAATATTGCTATTTACCATCTGTTAGATATCTTCACTGATTGAAAAAATAATTCAAAATGAGGCAACACAAAAGAGTAGAATGAAAACAAGCAGTATTTCAAAATTAAACACAAAATAGAATAATATTTAAAAGGCTCTTTACTTGATCTTTAAGTAGCTCCTTTGCTCTCATGATAGCATAAAACCAATTGAATCATTTGCTGCATACAGAATAGCAGATGGCTGGGAGTTGCAAACACTCATGGAGTGACAAAATGTAAAATCTAACAATGCATATCTATTTTGAATATATCCCCAGGTACTTGCAGTACCATTTATATAGGGCAGCATGGAAATTGGCCTTTTGACCCATCCAGTCCACATTACCGTCAAGCATCCATTTCAGTGATAATCCTACCCTAACCTATTTTGTTCTCTCCCAAATTTTACCACATATCCACCCACATACAAGAAGCGATTTACAGAGGTAAAGGAACTTGTTAACCTGCATGTTTTTGGGATGTGGCAGGAAACTTGAGCAGCTGGAGAAAAACTAACTTTGCAACAGAGAGAACATGCAAAGTCCACACAGACAGGATAGAAGCTGGGTCCTGGAGCTGTGAGCTAGCAGCCCTATCAGATGTGCTACTGTACAGACCATCTTGAAAATCAAAAAAATATGCAGATATTGAAATATGAAATAAAAGCAGTAAAAGGTGGAAGCATTCAGCAGCTCTGGAGGCCAGGAAGTATATGTAAGAAGGAAACCAAGCTAACCAGTTGTGTTGAAGAATACCAGACCTTAAACATTAACTTGTTTTGATTGCATAGATACTGTTTGACCTGCTGAGTGTTGCTATTGTTTCCTTCTTTTAATTATCAGTTATATTCAGTTGATATTATTGTAGAATTTGCTTCATTCTTCTTGGTTACTCAACGTCAAAGCTCAGATATTGCAATAGCTAGAGGCAGCATATTTTAAGTGATTAGGTTTGGTTGCTGTGTTATCTGCAAATGTAAAAGGAAGGATTTTCAAAAAATATGAGTTGGTTACCTAGGAGCCGTAGTAGATACACTCAGTGCAGAACAACAAAAACGAATCACTCACCTGACAAATTTGACATACTAAATTTCTCTTTCTCTCTCTCCTTAATAAAGGGGTAGAGAGGTGTCACTTATTAAGAGGGGAGACACAAACAAGACAACTCACTGATCTGCAATGATAAAGTCTGCTGTATTGCTTTTTTTGAGTTTTTGTCACCTTCCTGTCAGCTTGAACCAGTCTGGATATTCTTCTCTGACCTCTCTTAATTACATGGCATTTTCATCCACAGAAGTGCTGTTCACTGGATGTTGTTTTTGTGTTTTTTTTCTGCACAAGTATCTGTAAACTCTAGAGACTGTTGTATGTGAAAATCCTCGGAGATCAGCAGTTTTTGAAAATACTCAAACCACCCCATATGGCACCAATAATCATTCCATGGTCAAAGTCACTTAGGTCATATTTCTTCCCCAACCAAAACTCTTGACCATGTCTGTGTACTTTTATGCATTGAGTTCCTGCCACATAACTGGTAGATTATTTCCATTAACAAGCAGGTGAACAGGCGTACATAATAAATTGGCCACTGAGTGTATTTCACAGCTCCAGATTTCATTCCAAATTTATTTGTGACTCAAGTTGTTGGGTATGTGTTTTCCATGAATTCTAAACACCAGATGATTTACAGATGTGAATTCAAATATACATAAAACTCACGGGTAGTAATCTTGGGATTGCTGCCTGTGCCATGTGACTGTGAGGATAGGAATAGAATGAGGTGGCAGAGAAATGCGTGGCTGAAGAATTGGAGCAGGGAGTAAGGATTCAGATTTTTGTAGAAGTGGGATCTCTTTTGGGGCAGGGTGGGACCCGTACAAAAGAGACGGGTTGCATTTGAATCCGGGGGGGACCAATATTCTTGCAGGCAGATTTACTAGAGCTGTTGAGAGTGGTTTAAACAAAAGTAGCAGGGGGATAGGAACCAGAATAACAGAGCTGAGCAGGGTGTAACATGAACGTAAGGAAGGACAAGACAATGACTAGGTGCAAATACAACAGAAGCAAGAGTTAAATTGTACCACAGAGACAAAATACAAAGGGGTGAAGGTGCTGTATTTAAATGTGCATAGCACTCGGAATAAGATGGACAAATTTGTGGTGCAATTAGAGATTGTATGACATTGCAGGCATCACTGATTCATGGCTGAATGAAGGTCAAGGTTGGGAGATTAACATCAAAGGGTATACTTTGTATCAAGAGGACAAGTAGGAAGACATAGCTGGTGGTGTGGCTCTGTTGGTACGGGATGGAATTACATCTTTAAAAATAGGTGACATGGGGTCAGAGAATGTTGAATCTTTGTGGGTGGAGTTAAGAAATTGCAAGGTTTATAAAACCACCATAGGAATCATATACGAGGAAATCTGCAGATGCTGGAAATTCAAACAACATACACAAAATGCTGGTGGAACACAGCAGGCCAGGCAGCATCTATAGGGAGAAGCACTGTCGACGTTTTGGGCTGAGTCCCTTTGTCAGGACTAACTGAAAGGAATCATATATAGGCCTCCAAATAGTAGCCAAGATGTAGGGTTGAGATTGCAAAGAGAGCTGGAAAAGGCATGTAATAAGTGTAATGACACAATTGTAATGGGGGACATCGATATGCAAGGGGATTAGGAAAATCAGGTTGGTGATGGATCGCAAGAGAGGGAATTTATTGAGTGCCTATGAGAGATGGCTTTTTAGAACAACTTGTTCTTGAGCCTACTTGAGGAAAGGCTATCTTTGACTGGGTATCATGAAATAACCCAGATCTTATTAGGGAGCTTAACATAAAGGAACACATAATATGATTGAATTTATACTGCAATTTAAGAGGGAGAAGCACAAGTCATACAGTATGTATCAGTATCACAATGGAATAAAGGGAATTACAGAGGCATGAAGCTTGCCTAAGTGGATTGGAGGACAATACTGGTGGGAAATAAGGCAGAGAAGAAATGGCTGAAGTTTCTGAAAATAGTTCACAAGGCACAGGATAGATAAGTCCCACAAAGGAAAAAGTTCTCAAATGGCAGGGGTAGGCAACTGTGGCTGACAAAGGAAGTTAAGGACTGTATAAAAGCCAAGGAAAGGGCATACAGTATAAGATAGCAAAAGGGAGTGGGAAATTGGATGACTAGGAAGCTTTTAAAATCCAACAAAAGGCAGCTAAAAAAGCTATAAGAAGGGAAAAGATGAAAAATGAGAGCAGATTAGCCAATAATATAAAGCAGGATACCAAAAGCTTTTCTCAGTTATATAAGGAGTCAAAAGGAAATGAGAGTTGATATTGGAACATCTGGAACCACTGGCAAATGATGGTGGTGAGGTAATAATATGGTCTAAGAAATGGCAGATGAACATAATGGGTACTTTGCATTTGTTTTCACTGTGGAAGACACAAGCAGTGTGCCAGAAGTCGGTGAGTGTCAGGGAGCAGCAGTGACTGCGATTGCTATGACAAATGAAAAAGTGCTGGGCAAACTCAAAAGTCTTAAGGTGGGTAAGTCACCTGGACTAGATGGACTACATCCCAGAGTCCTGAGAGAGGTTGCTGAAGAGATAACGGTGCATTGGTCATGATCTTTCAAGAATCGTTTGATTCTGCCATGGTCCCGGAAACTGAAAAATTGCAAATGTACTCCACTTTTTAAGAAGGGAGGAAGGCTAAAGAAAGGAAATTATAGACCAGTTAGCCTAACCTCGGTGGTTGGGGAAGTGTTGGAATCTATTATAAGGATGAGGTTCCAAGGTATTTGGAGACTAATGACAAAATAAGTCAAAGTCAGCATAGTTTCTATAAAGGGAAATCTTGACTGACAAATCTGTTGGAGTTCTTCAAGGAAGTAACAAGCAAGGTAGACATAGGAGAGGCAGTGGGTGTCATTTACTTGGAATTTAGAAGGCATTTGATAAGGCGCCACACATGAGGCTGCTTAACAAGATAAAATTCTATGGCATTACAGGAAAGGTACTAGCATGGATAGAGGAATGGCTGACAGGCAGGAGGCAGTGAGTGAGAATAAAGGGGACCTTTACTGTTTGGCTGCCAGTGACCAGTGATGTTCCTCAGGGGTCAGTATTGGGATCGCTGCTTTTCACATTGCTTGTTAATGATTTAGATAATGGAATTGATGACTTTGCAGCAAAGTTTGCAGATGATAGGAAGATAGGTGGAGTGGTAGGTAGTGTTGAGGAAGTAATGCAATTACAGCAGGACCTAGAGAAATTGGAAGTATGGGCAAAGAAGTGGCAAATGAAATACAGTGTTTGGAAATGATGGATAACGGATTTTGGTAAAAGGAACAATAGTGTGAAAGGAATAGGTAAAAGGAACAATATATAAATGGGGAGAAGGTTCAAATATCAGAGGTGCTGAGGGACTTGGGGGTCCTCATGCAAGACTCCAAGAAAGTTGACTTACAGGTTGAGTCTCTGGTAAAGAAGGCAAGTACAATCTTGGCATTTATTTTAATAGGAGCAGAATATAAAAGAAGGAGATAATGCTGAGCATTAATAAGACACTAGTCAGGGCACACTTACAGTATTATCAACAGTTTAGGGTCCCATATCTCAGAAAGGTTGTGTTGTCATTGGAGAGAGTCCAGCAGAGGTTCATGAGGATGATTATGGGAATGAAAGTGTTAACATATGAGGAGCATTTTGCAGCTTTGAGCCTGTACTCACTGGAATTTAGAAGAATGCTGGGAGATCTTATTGAAGCCTACAGAATGCTGAACGGACTAGATAGGGTGGATGTTGAGAGGATGTTTCCTATAGTGGGGGTATCCAGAACTAGAAGGTACAGACTCAAAACTGAGGGGTGACCTTTTTGAAATAAAGTAAACGGGAAGTTTTTTAGGCCAGGGAGTAGTAAATCTGTGGAATGCTCTGCCACAGACTGTGGTGGAGGCCAAGTCATTGGTATATTTAAGACGCAAATTGACAGTTCCCTGATCGGTCAGGGCATTAAAGATTATGGCACAAAGGCATTGGGGTTGAATGGGATCTGGGATCAGCCATGATGGAATGGCAGAGCAGATGGGCTGAATGGCCTAATTCCACTCCTATGTCCTATGGTCTTATGGTCTAAGGTTAAAACAAGGAATGTCCTCATGATCCCAGAGTACCTCACAGAGTGCCTCTCTGAAATTGTCTGTAAACTGTCAGAAAACAAACTACCACATGACACACTGGGGGAACTACCACTGCTGAAGAGCATTAATTATTGTCCAGAACTAATATTACAACGACTGCACAGTCATATAGAAAACTGCCTCAACAACAAGATTGATGAAGTGTGAAGGTGGCAGGTCAATATCTAAGTGTGGACTACTGATTGGTAATTGTACCAGCACCTCTATTGGTAATCAGCCTCCCCTCCATGGACTCTGCCTCTGTCTATACTTCTCAATGCCTCAGTAAAGCAGGCAGCAAAACAAAGACTCCCACAAAACCAGACACTTAGTCTTTATTTTATATAAGATATAAAAGACTGAAAGCCCCTGCCACCAGGTTCAAGCACAGATTCTACTCTGCTGTCATTAGATTAGTGACTGGTTCCCTAGTATGCTCAGATAGTCTCTTGCTCTTGAGGAATGCTGTTTCATTTAGCTGTATAAATGTGTATAGTTGAATGACTTAAACTTGATCTCTGAACCTACCATCTGAACCTACCATGTTATGAATTTGCACACTTTGAAACGGAGAATATAACTACAGCTGTGAAGATCCCTGCTGCATGTGATGACCCTGTGATCTCTGTCTCAGAGGCTGATGATAGACTGTCTTTAAAGAGAATGACAAGGCGGAAGGTCCCGATGGAGTACCTGGTCAGGCTCTATAAACCTGTGCCAACCAACCAGTGGGAGTATTCAAGGACATTTTCAAGTTCTCACTGCCACGGGCAGAAGTTCCCACTTGTTTCAAAAAGGCAACAATTTTACCAGTGCCAAAGAAGAATAATGTGGGCTGCCTTAACACTCACATTCATAATGAAGAAATGCTTTGAGAGGTTGGTTATGACTAGACTGAACTCCTGCCTCAGCAAGGACCCAGACCCACTGCAATTTGCACAACACCACAAAAGGTCAATGGCAGATGCAATCTCAAAGGTTCTTCACACAGCTTTAGACCACCTGAACAACATAACCACCTCTGTCAGGATGCTGGTCATCAACTATAGCTCAGCATTTAATACCATCATTCCCACAATCCTGATTGACAAGTTGAAGAACCTGGGCTTCTGTACCCCACTCTGCAATTGGATCCTCAGCTTCCTAACCGGAAGACCATGATCTGTGCGGATTGGTGATACCATATCCTCCTCACTGACGATCAACACTGGCGCACCTCAGGGGTATGTGCTTAGCCCCTGCTCTGCTCTCTCTATACACATGACTGCGTGGCTAGGCATAGCTCAAATACCATCTATAAGTATGCTGATGATACAACCATTGTTGGTAAAATCTCAGGTGGTAACAAGAGGGCATATAGAAGTGAGATATGCCAACTAATGGAATGGTGCCACAGCAATTACCTGGCACTCAACGTCAATAAGACAAGATAGATGTTTGTGGACTGCAGGAAGGGTAAGACAAAGGAACACATACCAATCCTCATAGAGGGATCAGAAGTGGAGAGAGTGAGCAACTTCAAGTTCCTGGGTGTCAAGATCGCTGAAGATCTAACCTGGTCCCAACATATCGGTACAGTTATAAAGAAGGTAAGACAACAGCTAAACTTTATTAGGAGTTTGAAGAGGTTTGATATGTCAACAAATACACTCAAAAACTTCTATAGATGTAATGTGGAGAGCATTCTGACAGGCCACATCACTGTCTAGTATGGAAGGGCTACTGCACAAGACTAAAAGAAGGTGCAGAAGGTTGTAAATCTAATCAGCTCCATCTTGGGTAATAGCCTACAAAGTACCCAGGACATCCTTAGGGAGTGGTGTCTCAGAAAGGCAGCGTCCATTATTAAGGACCTCCAGCACCCAGGGCATGCCCTTTTCTCACTGTTACCATCAGGTAGGAGGTACCGAAGCCTGAAAGTACACACATAGTGATTCAGGAACAGTTTCTTCCCCTCTATCATCGCATTCCTGAATGGACTTTGAAGCTTTGGGCTTTTTTTAATATACAGTATTTCTGTATTTGCATATTATTAAAATCTATTCAATATACATAATTGATTTACTTGTTTATTGATTATTATTATTTTTATGTTTTTTTTTTCTCTCTCTCTGCTAGATTATGTATTGCATTGAACTGCTGCTGCTAAGTTAACAAATTTCATGTCACATGCTGGTGATAATAAGCCTGATTCTGATTCTTATTCTGATCATCTACCTGCATTGCACTTTCTTTGGAGATGTTATGTTTTATTCTGTATCGTTGCTGTTTTACTTGCACTACCTCAATGCACGGAGGATCAGTATGAACACTATGCAAGATAAGCTTTTCATTGTACATCATTATATGTGACATTAATATACCAATTCTAATTCCAATTTTAGTTTACTCACAGCAATGGTTATTGCTCCTTACTGTTTCTAGGCTCTGCCCAATCCTTTCTTTGATTTTCTGTGCTAAGAATCTTCTTCATTACTATCCTTATCATATTATTTAATATCAAGCCTATCTCTCCTTTTCAAATTTGGCACCCCCTTTCAAAGTTTATGTGTCCAGAATATTTATATCAAATGCTTGGTCACGTTGCAACTTCATCTCAGTAATGGATTTTAGATTGCACCCATTTATTTTTATTTGCACCATTAATTCATCTATGTTGTTTCGAGTGCTGCATGCATTCAGATAAAGAGCCTTAAATTTTGTCCGTTTATCATTTTTCTTTGCCTTGACTCTTACATTTGTATGCATCATTCCTTTCCAACAGAATCTAGTTCTCATTTCTATTTTGCTATCCTTCATTATCACTTTGTCATTCTCTTTAACTTTCTAAATTTCACCCCAGCAGAATTCACTTGCCCCACACTACCAACCCTCAGTATAAAGCTACAGTACCACCTGCAGCTTTAGTAATTTAATTCATCACCAGTCTGATTCAAGTGGAATCTATCCCAATGGAACAGCTCCTTCTTTTCCATTTCTGTTGCCAGTGAACCATTAATTGATACTTATTTATCCCACAGCAATCTTCAAAATGTACATTCAGGTATCAGATCTTATTTACCCAAAGAAATTAAAGCACAGAATATCTATAATTTTACTTTTTACTTTTTAACTTACAGCCTAGCTGCATATATTCTTATCGCAGAAACCTTTTTTCTATCCTATCTCTGTTATTGCTTCCTAAATTTAGCACAAAACTTGGATCTGTCTCCACGTTCTATTCCAGGTCCCAGAAGATGTCCTCAACCCTGGTATTGGGCAGACAACACAAACTTATGGACACATACCTGCAGCTGCAGAGAACAGCAACATTCACCTGTACCAAGCACCTGTCATCTGTTTTCTCATCAGCACTGCAGTCTGCCCTCATCTACATAGGCTACAAGTGCCTTTGGATAAGTGTAGGACCTGATGCTGCCCCCATAGCTACCTTCTGATCTCCATATTGTAGTCAATTTTGCAATCAATCTTCCTGTCTCTCTTGACTGACCATTTCTGCAGTAGATATTCTAGTAGGCATGGCATGCTCATAGAATAAAAAAAAAGGTTCAAAGGTTCATTTATTATCAAAGTAAGTATGCAGTATGCAACTCTGAGACTAAGTATCCAGGATAACTTTCCTTCTCCCAAATACATCACAGCATCTGCATCTCAGAGTCTAGCTCATCAACTCTGAATACAAGTTCCTTTCACTTCCTCTATAATTGCATATTCTGGATCCTAATAGTTCACACCAAATCCCAGGTAAAACAAATCAGCTACTTGCAATGCTTGTTGTAAAATAATTTATTTATTTTAATTAACATCTAAATTTATCACCTTCATCTTAACAAACTTAACATTCTATGGACAAACAAGAGAAAACCTGCAGATGCTGGAACTCTGAGCAACACTCACAAAATGCTGGAGGATCTCAACGGGCCAGTCAGCTTCTATGGAAAATAATACGGTCGACGTTTCAGGCTGAAACCCTTTGGCAGTTCTGCTGACCGGTCTTGGCCCAAAATGTCAACTGTACTCTTTTCCATAGATGCTACCTGTCCTGCTGAGTTTCTCCAACATTCTGTGTATGTTACTCTATGGACAATGCACTCAGAGGGTGTTTTTTTTAGCTCACTGGCTTATTTTCCCAGATATATCCACTTAGAAATCACCTGATAGAAGTCCTTAGAGTCATTCAGTATTGACTCTGTGTCAGCCATAAAGCAACCATTTTCTCTAATTCTACTTTAACCCAATTTTACTCTCCAAGTATTCCCATCAGTACCCCCCAATCACCTAATCAATAGGGACAATTTACTTTGGCCAATTAATCCATCAAATCACATGCCTTGTGATGTGGGAAGAAACTGAAGCACCTAGAAGAAACCCATTCTATTAAAGGGAGAAAGTCAGAGCAAGAGTTAGGACTGAATCGATGTCACTGGGTTGTGAAGCAACATCTCTACTAACTGTGTCATAGTTCCACCCTATTTCTGTAAACTTGATCTGGATCTTTAGCAATAAGGTAACCAGTTCTAGCCAGTTACCTAATTAAAGTCTGTCAAAATTTTTATGTCATTACTAAATAAAACTACAAAGTAGTTAGCATGACGCTATTACAGCTCAGGAATTCGGAGTTTGGAGTTCAATTACTGCGCCATCTGTAAGGAGTTTGTACATTCTCCCCGTGATGCATGTGTTTCCTTCAGGTACTCCAATTTCCTGCCATAGCTCAAAGAGGCACTGACTAGTAGGTTACATGGTCATTGTAAATTGTTCTGTGATAAGGCAGGGGTTAAGTACGTGGGTTTTGCTGGGCAGTGTGGCTTGTTGGGCCATTGGTTGCACATTGCACATTTAGATGAAGATGTAACGTAAAGATTTTTACTCCTCATATATGTGAAGGGTGTAAGAAATAAAGTCAATTAAATTCATTTCAAGGGCCTGTTGTGTGCTGTATCTCTAAATAAATAAATAATAGAAATAACTAAATTCAGCAAATCAATATTTAATATGAAAATGAAACTACCACCTTACTCACCAAAGTCCAAATTCAGATGCTGCAGTGAGAAGCCATTACTAGTTCTTTTTAAGAATTGTTAAGTGATGTTGTCGTAGAAGCTGAGAAGTGATTAGGTGAATGAGTGGAGGGCATGCAGGACAGATTAATCTCCAAGACGAGGGTGGAAAAAGTAGCACTGTAAGCAGATTATATCCATCAAGAGTGGTCAGAGAACAATTCTATGATATAAACCAGTAAGGAACCTGAGGTACATTAAATATAAAATAAATCAGGTAGTCAAAGTTTCTTCCCTGGATAAAGCTATCAAATACCAGAATGGTGAGAAGGTTTGGGGTGAGAAGGGAATATTTGAAAGACATTTATGAGGCAAGGACTTTACACAGAGAGTGGAGAGTGCCTAGAATGTGCTACTAAGGGAGCTAGTAGTAGCAGATATGATAGTAATAGTTAAGAGATGTTTAGACAGATATGAGACTAGAGGGTTATGGATTATGTGCAGACAGATGGGATTGGTTTAGAATGACATCATGGTGGCCAAAGGAACTGTTCTCGTGCTATGTTCCATAAACAGGCCATAAGACTTAGACCATTCAGCCCATTGAGTCTGCTCCACCTTTCAACCATGACTGATTTATTGTTCCTCTCAACCCCTTTTTCCTGCCTTCTCCCCTTACCCTTTAACACCCTGACTAATCAAGAACCTATCAACCCCTGCTTTAAATATACTCAATTACTTGGCCTCTGCAGCTGCCTGTGGCAATGAATTCTACAGATTCACTACCCTCTGGCTAAAGAAACTCCACCTCGCCTATGTTCTAAATGGATATTCTCTATTTTGAGGATGTGGCCTCGGGTCTTAGATTCAACCACTAAAGGAAACATCCTCCCTATATTCACTCTATCCAGATCTTGCAATATTTGATGGTTTTCAATGAGATTCCCAGTGTGTAAAGGCCCAGAGCAATCAAACACACATCATACCTTTTCATTCCTGGAATCATTCTTGTGAAACTCCCCTGGACTTGCTTCAATGCCAGCATATCTCTTCTTAGATAAGAGGTCCAAAACTGCTCACATTATTCCAAGTGTGGGCTAACCAATGCCTTAGAAAGTTTCAACATTTCATCCCTGTTCTTAGATTCTCATCCTCTCAAAATATGTGCTAACATTGCATTTGCCTTCCTTACTACTGACTCAGTCTGCAAGTTAACTTTAAGAGAATACTGCACAAGGACACCCAAATCCTTTACACTTCTGAGTTATGAATTTTCTTTGCATTTAGAAAATAGTTAACACATTTACTCCTTCTACCAAAGTCCATAACCATACCCTATATTCTATCTGCCACTTCTTTGCTCATTCTCCCAATCTGTCTTAAGTCCTTTTGTAGACTTCATTCTTCCTCTACGCTACTTGCCCCTCCACCTATCTTCGCATTGTCTGCAAACATGGCCACAGAGCCATCAATTCTGTCATCCAAATCATTCACATATAATGTGAAAAAAATGGCACCGGCATCAACTCCAACAGTCTTTGGCAACAAAATTCTCCCTTTATCCCCACTCTATGCCTCTTGCCAGTCTGCCAATCTTCTATCCATGCTAGCATCTTTCCTACAATACCATTGGCTCTCATCTTGTTAAGCAGCCTCATGTACAGTACCCTGTCAAAGGTCTTCTGACTGGTCTATAGTTTCCTCTGTTCTGCCTCCCTTCCTTCTTACAGAGTGGAGTTTCAATTTTCCAGTCCTCCAGTACCATTCCAGAATTTAATGATTCTTGAAAGATCATTATTAATGCCTCCACAGTCTCTTCAGCTACTTCTTTAAGAACCCTGAGGTCTGGTCCATATGGTTCAGGTGAGTTATCTACCTTCAGACTTTTCATCTTCCCAAGCACCTTCTCTTTTGTAATAGCAACAACATTCACTTCTGTCCACAACAGTTGAACGTCTTTCACACTGCTAGTGTCTTCCATAGTGAAGATTGACACAAAACACATATTAAGTTCCTCCACAATTTCTCTGGTCCTCCATTACTACCTCTCTAGGGTCAGTTTCCAGTGGTATGATATCCATTCTCACCTCTCGTTTATTGTTTATATACTTGAAAAAACTTTTTGTATCCTGTTTTATATTAATGGCTAGCTTCTCTTCATATTTCATACTTTCTCTCCTTATGACTTTTTAGTTGCCTTTTGTTGGTTTTTATAAGCTTTCCAATTCTCTAATATCCCATTATTTTTTGTTATATTGTATACCCTCCCCTTTACTTTTATGTTGTCATTGACTTCCCTTTGCAGCCATGGTTGCCTCATCCTCCCTTTAGAATACTTCTTCATTTTTGGGATGCATCTATCCTGCACCTTCTGAATTGTCCCCAGAAACACTGCTGTCTTGCCATTATCCTTACCAATGTCCTGTTCCAATCAACTTTGACCAGCTCATCTCTCATGCCTCTGTAATTCTCCTTGCTCCACTGTAATATTGAAACATCTGAATTTATCTTCTCCCTCTCAAAGTGCAGGATGAATTCTATCAAATTATGATCACTGCTTCATAAGGATTCCTTTACCTTAAGCTCCCTAATTAAATTTAGTTCATTTCACAACATCCAATCCAGAAATGCCATTCAGCTGGGCCCAACCACAAGTTGTTCTAAGAAGCTGTTCGTAGGCATTAAGAGCTAAAGGTAACCATGCTTCAGCAAGGAGAATTCAGCTAAAATCAGCTCTTGATTCTAGTCATATCAGAACCCTTAGCATAGAAGGAAGATTAGATTGCAAATCTAATTGCAAATAAACCTTTATGATTGAGATTTCCCCATCCTAGAGATGAAGAAGTGTGTGATATGTCATAGTTTGCCATTCACTGATCTATCAGAGAAATCACTGGTACCCACTGTTTGGAAAAAACAAGCAAGTAACATTTCATTCTCTCTCGCCAGTGAACAGCAGGTGGACTGAGCACCGTTTGACACATTTTTAGGCTTTCACACTGCAGGAAGTTATTGACAGCAGCATATCACTTTTCAAGCATTCCATGTCGATGCAGAGTCCCTTGTAAAATGCTTATTACTTATCCAACCACCCTTGGAACTGGGCATCTTTCCAATGGTTCGATCATTTCATTGCGCAAGCTCTTCAACCAACTTATATCAATTGCTTGTCTTGCAATAAAACTTATTTTGGTGTATCTGCTTTCTGTGTCAGTCTTTCACTGTAACCATTAGCTTCTGTCATCTCACCGAGTGCAGATTCCGCTTTTGACATACTAGAAGATTAGATATCATTATTTGAGCTCATAACTGCAAGTCTAAATTTAAATGATGATAGTTCTCAACTTCATTGTTTCTTTGTTTTTCCATCAGTGACTGAACAAATTCTATTTCTTGCCTATCTGAAAGGAAACAAATTCACAAGCGTAGGGTTAACGAGTGGGAAGCATATGGTTAATGAGTGGGAAGAGAGGAGAGGCAAGAAAGAAGGGGAAGTTAACATTACATCATCTGTAACTGTAAATTAGTAGAAACTTTGAAAAAATTATGTGATTTGTGGAAAAGTGTTAGTCATGAGGATAACTTTGTCCCTCATATTTTCATCTTCTATAGCATTTCCTGATTTAAGGGGAGCCATTTCAGTTTGGGCAAACATCATCTCCTTATGAAACCATTACATTTGTCCCTTTCTGGTTAACTGCTGCCACTTTCAATTTTGTAGGACAAAATACAGCAAGGAAGAGTGTCATGCCAACTGTTTTGGTTCATGTGATTGTCATGGTTGAAGAGCTAGCACAGAGAGTGCAAGCAATGAAATATGTCCGTGAAGCCTGTAATTGTTCTAACTGTGCATGAAAGAACCAATTACATCATATCTTTCAACTTCAGCTGCTCAAACAAGAAGTGTGTGTGTGCACACGTACGTGCGCGTGTTTCAGTATATAGGTGCCAAATAACTTTAGGGATACCTAGTAAGTTGACAATAAAAGAAGAAAGCAAATAAATCTTTATGTTCCCTTTGTGCTTTAAGATAGACTGCTCATCATTCAGGAGTGTAATCCTGTACTCCATTGAACTGCGGATGGTGGGCCACAAAGCTTAAGCCACATGCTTACTCACACTAATGTCGTTGTTCCATGCTTGCAGTTTAAGCTGAGGTTGGACTATGATGATAAGCAGGTGTTTCTCTGAACTCTGAACTGTGTGGGTCATGTGATATCACAATATAAGAAACACCGGGTGCACCAGAAATCCATTAGCTAATATATTTAAATGATAAGTCATCAAAGTATTTGCTGTACATTACTTTTGGTTTTTGTCCTCATTTACTTTATGCCAGAAGTAATATTTTCATATACTTCAGTGGGATGGAACTTTTTATATTGCATACTGTCTGTTATTGTTGCAGCAGCAAAAGAAGATAGTACTTGATATCATTCATAAAATTATGAATACACATAAGTGACCTTACTGTACTTTAAAAGTTATGTTAACTTTTACAGGAAAAGTTTAAAAGGAAGCCGAACAATTTAGTGTTTCCTATAGCTTAAATCTCTTCAACAACATTGCTTTCAACTGTAATTATTTGATATGATCATTTTTCTTTGTTAATGTTCAACAAAATATTGCTGAATGCAGTGTGGAGGAACAGGAAGAAGTGCTGTTCCAAATAAATATTTCAAATACATACTGATTTTGCTTCTCTTTGGTCTGAATTAGATCTAGATTTTGTTAAGCTACTGACATATTCACAGTACAAAGGATGTATTAGCTAAGCAATTATTCAACACTGGCAAGGTCAGAATCCTGTAAGTTGACATTTTATTGCTCTTGAATTGCCAGCATGTTCCATTTGTTTGGCTCGGAGGCACATAAATGGAACTCTGGAATTATAAGCGACATCTTTGACAAACACCTCCCATGAACACAGTTTCTTTCCACAACATGAATACTTAAGCAGTTTTTTTTCTCTTAATTTGAAGCCTCTATATCATTTAGATCCATGGTAAAGACAAACTGCAAATTCAAAACATCTAAATAAAATTGGCTGGTATCTAGTCACTGGGTGATCAAAATTAGAGAATAAGGGAATAAGCAACACTTTTTCCATTACCAATTATACTAGGAAGGATCCTCTGAGGTATAAGAAATTGCAGATGATTGCGATGTGGAGCCAAAAACGAGTTACTGAAGTAACTCAGCAGGTCAGGCAGCATCTGTCGAGGCAAAATGCTGAATCAGTCATTCCAGTAGTTATTTTTTATTTTTTGAGATAATTTAACAAGATGAACCTGAGAGATATGATAGGTTGGACTGGAATCATTCATTTGAAGCTGAGAGTATTATAGTAAAGAGAATGGCTTAAAGTAGACTGAAAAGATAGATCAAAAACCAGGTACACAAAGGTAAGAGCGAAGCAACAACAATTTGGGGAAAATGCCGAATCTGCAAGAGAAAAAGCAAAAGACAAAATAATGGGTCGCTGAATAAGGCGTGCACAGAAAATGCCTCAAACAGAATTTAAGTCCCATCTGTGCTCATCCGAGTCAAAAATTACCGCCAGTGTACATTCATTTATGGGGTTGATTTTTGAACAAATATTAATTGGAACCAGTTTAGGTCAAATAGCTACACACTGCCATTTAATTGCAATTCATTTTTTTGATGGATCAGATCCATTTACCTAAATTACATATGCTCTTTGGCATGGTAGGAGCACATTTGGCACAAGCTGATCCTTCAATAATAACATTCTGTATGCTCTAGGTGACCTACATTTCACTTTAATATTGGCCAATCATCTGAATGGCTTTTAAATCTAAAATGTTAAGATATTAGATGGACATCTTGAAATCATCATTATCCATGCACAAGGTTTGTTTTCAACACCCCCATGCTAATTTTCTCCTTCCCCACACTTTAAAATATTGATTCATGCAGATGCGTGATTCTACTTTGAAGGTAGCTTCCTGATATCTCATAAGTTCTTCATTGAGTTGAGCACAAATTGGCAACCTATTCAGCAATATTGAACCACTAGTAAAATCACAATGAAGCCTGATTATGTTGTTACCAGAAGGGTCAAGGCTGAAACTTTCTTCACTGGTAGCGATCACTAGAAACGAATGAATGAGAGTAGAAGGACAAAGCAGAAAATATAGGAGAGGGTGTCAGAATGATAAGCAGAGGGTGAAGAGTAGAACAGGAAAAGGGAGGAGAAAACTTGGAGAATAGCAGGTGGAGTCAGGATGGAATAAGTAATAGAAATAGAATATCAGAAAGAATTACTTCCCCTCTACTTCCTACTCCATTCATTTCTCTTCATTTTCCTTATTATTAATATCAATCCCCACTTTGTTGTCCTGTTCTTTTCCTTTCTCTTCCTCTATTTCTCCTCTTCTCTTCACATCTCCCACCCAATTCCTCTGATTCATCTGTTTAACAATTTATTCACTGATTTTCCTCAACTAATATTCCTCATGTCCCTGTCCTTCTCCATTTTCTCTACTTGTACTCTCTTTCATGTCAGTCTTCTAATAGCAAGTATAAATAAATTGATCCCACCAATCATCTAAAAGACTGATGAGTAATGAGTAAAAGAATGGTTTTCAGTTGTTAGTGTTATTTTGCTGGGACTCTATTCATCTGTTGTCAAAGTTATGAGTGGAGATTATGAGAAAGCTTACAGAACTAGAACAGCATGATGTTGCAATTAATAGGCCTGCTACCTTACTGCAGGAGTGGTCTCCATTCAGTACTGACCCCCAGCACTGTTAGAGTGGAATTTTGCATGTTCTCACTATGACCAAATGGATTTCCTCTGGGTGCAACACACACAAAATGCTGGAGGAACTCAGCAGATCAGGCAATTTCTATGGAAATGAGTAAATAGTTGACATTTTGGGCTGAGAGTCTTCATCAGGACTGGAAAGGGAGGGGGACGATGCCAGAATAAGAAGGTGGGGGAGGGGAAGGATGACATTGATTTCTTTTACTGGTATCTTTTTTTTCTTCCCCCTTCCTCTTCTTTTCTCCACTCTGGCCTCTTACGTCTTCTCCTCACCTGCTTATCACCTCCCCAGTGCCCCCCTTCCCTTTCTTCCATAGGCTACTCTCCTCTCCTATCAGATTCCTTCTTCTCCAGACCTTTACTTTTTCCACCTATCACCTCCCAGTTTCTTACTTTATCATTGCTTCCCCCACCCACCTGGCTTCACCTATTACTTTCTAGCTTGTCCTCCTTATCTTTCCCCCACATTCTTATTCTTGCTGCTTCCCCTTTACATTCCAGTCCTGAAGAAGAGTCTTTGCTTGAAATGTTAACTATTTATTTATTTCCAATAATGCTGTCTGACCTGCTGAGCTCCTCCAAAACGTTGTGTGTGTTAATTTGGTTTTCCAGCCACTGCAGAATCTCTTGTGTTGCTCACCTGCTTTAAGGATGTGCAGATTTACAAGTTAGTTGGACACTAGAAATTGTCCCAAATGTGCAGGTAAACTGTAGAATCATCCGGTGAATTTGATGGGAATATAGAGAGAATAAAGTGGATGTACTGAAGTAGTAAAAATTGGTACTTGATGATAGGTGCAGATTTGATGGACCAAAGGGCCTGTTTCATGTTGTATATCTTTATGAGAAATTTGGAGTAATTGGCAGAGAAAATGGAATTGATGTACCTGTAGTATGGGTCTTTCGGTTTGACCATACCATCAACAAGTAGAAAGCTGAACTCTTATTCTCCATTATTCTACACTGTTGCTTGCCACTTCAAATTTAAGCTTTATTTTAGGGAAGTGAAATATAAACAGTCCATTCAGTTATTCGCCATTAAGCACAGGGATAAATGCAGCTCGTCATTGGATCTGTCCTTGGATGACTGAATTAACTAAGTGTTAGGAAAATGTTCTGGCAGAAATACAAGCAAAGCTCTTTTATATGCAGCTCATTTACAAATTAATGATTTGGATTTAAAGAAAAATGTAGTTTCATGAGTACTACATTGAGTTTTGCTTCTTTAAAGGACATTTTCCAGCTGCCAGAGAGTTATTGTTACATTTATCCATGATAATGTTGTAAGTCAGTTGAAGCATGCGCTTCTGGTCATTCTGGGCTTTCTGCTGAAGATAGTTCATTTTCAGACCATGCGTCTGTTGTGTTACGTACCCCGTAACTGGGTGTCTGATCAGCAGAGGAAGAAGAATCCGTTGGAGCCTGGTGGTACCAAACTAAAGGTGTTTATTAGTAAACTACATAATACAATATCAAAAATGCAAATATACATATAAAACAAGTCAGCAGTAATAAACCTAAAAGTGTAGGAATAATAATAATCAATAATAAACAAGCTCTATCGATGTCTAGGGGTAAATAAATTGTCATAGGAAAGTATAGAGTTCAGTTCATAAATGCTGAGGTGGTTATGGTTGTTGTATTGAAATTGTTGGAGAGAGAGAGAGAGAGAGCGAGCGAGATGTAACAGCAACAGCTGCGGCAGGCAAACCTTTTGTGGCTTTCTTAATCCATCATATCGTTGTGGCCATTTAGTTATGACCCCTCAGTCATAACCATTCAGTTATGACTGATCTTCTGTGGTGGACTCGTCACTCTGGCGTGAGTGGACACACACACAAGTCCCCACTGGCCCTGCTGTAACACTGTGAGCTTTACTGACCGATCTCCTGGTTTGGTCTCTGAAGCCCCCACCTTTCTGTGGGTTCCCAACACTCGGTCAGTGTCCACTGGTGTGTCTGAAGGGTGTCTCTCCAGACCTGTCTTTTATCCCCAGTCATGGGGTCTCAGCTATCCATCAACTCTGAATGACTGTGTCCATCAAATCAGGCCACTCCTGCTATCTCCTGAGGAATGTTAACGAGCAAAGTAAAGTCCTTGTAGTGGAAAGAATCCAGGAAGAGTCATAATACAGTAAATCAACAGTTTCTCTCCCCCTCTTATCTGTAGCAAATGTTCTTGCCTGGGCTTTATCTCTCTCTCATGGGCAGCATAGCAACAGCAATAGTTCATAGTTCTCAGGAGGGGGGTATGGTTAACTCTGCACCCCATTGTCCAACAGCTCTGTTCATTACTCATAGCAATTGTAACATTGTAATAGATTTAATTGTATTTCATTTTATTAAAAATTAATTCACAACAATTTTATTTATACTAGTATTGAATTGATAGCTTGGTCTGCTGTGTTATTCCATTTGACAACACAAAAATTCAGTATCTCTTGCATTTACCTTCAAGAACAGTAGATTTTATTGTATGCTGTGATAACAAGGATATAGAATATATCAATTTTGTTTTGGACATATTGCTTCCACATCATCTAGGCTGATATCTATAAAGTAATAAACATAATTGATTAGTGGAGTGATTTTAGCCAATCATATCAGTTTGGACAGTTATAATCTTTTTTCATAAAGAGATTCTGCAGATGCTGCAAGTCAAATGCAACAAATACAAAATGCTGGAAGAACTCAGAAGGTCAGGCAGCATCCATAGAAATGAACAACCAGACAACATTTTGGGCTGAGACCCTTCTTTAAGACTGGAAAGGCAGGAGGAAGATGCCAGAATAAAAAGGTGGGGGAAGGGGATGAAGAATAGTTTGAAGGTGATAGTTGAAGCCAGGTGTGTGGGAAAGGTAAAGGGCTAGAGATGAAGGAATCTGATAGGAGAAGAGAATTGACTGTTGGAGAAAGGAAGGAGGAGGGGCACCAGTGGAATTGATAGGCAGGTGAGAGGTTGAGGGGGATTTTTTTTTATTGGATTAGTTAATCCAGTTATCTAAATAATATAATTAAATCTTTTTTTATCTGTTCTCCTCCTTGACAGCATAGATATCTGTTCAAAGCTGGCCGGGCTTACCTTAAGATAAGTATGTTATGCCCCAATGATGGAAAAAGCTTCTCAGCAGAAGAGAACTGAGGACCAGAGGAAACTGGATAGTAAACTGCTATATATTTAATTTTTCTGAGTAGATATATATTTCTTATGTGTTTACAAAATGTGGGCCTGAATTTATTATATGTTTCTTATTGACATTGAAGACTTAATTGTGGGTCTACTTCTCAATCCTGTGGGGCAGATCTTCCCTATATTTTTGGTGGAGTGGGGGTTTTCAAGGATTCAAATCCTGCAACAATGAAGGGACAGTAATAATGTTATTTAAGGGAAACTGAACTTTTAGTTCTGATGCAGAGTTTTGAACTAAAATGCTGACAATTCTTTTGCCCCATAGATGCTGTTTGACTCACCAAGATATTCCAGTAGCTTATTTATTGTTCACATGAGCCTACTGTCCTTGTCCTGCAGATGATAAAGGTTTTGATTTGGGAAGTGTTGTGAAAGAAGTCTTAAGTTGTTGCAAAGAACTTTGTGGGTGATACTCAATGCATCTATAGTAAGGCTTTGTTGAATGCAGTGAGTGCTTAAAGTAATTCGAAGAGTTCCACTCACAGAGCTGCTATGTACTTGCAGTAACAACATGTCAGTTGCCTGCAAGTGAAGAGCATTCCTTTACAATTCTGACATGCGTCTTGTTCATGATGTTAAGATTTTGGGGTTAGTTACTTTCCACAAGATACTTATTATGATGGATATTCACTTACTTGGGTAGTAGGCATCATACTCTTGTTTAGCTACGCTCGCTTTCTAAACACAGCAGCACACTGGTAACATCACAGACAGTGCAAGTAAACTTGCAATAGTATGGTTTGTCTAGCTTTTGGTCATAAATGGGTCAGTGTAAATGGAATGTGGTACTCAGCTTGAATTGAAAACACAGTTTTACAAACAAGCTCCATATATAGCAGACCACTCTGTCTGTAGGAAGCGGATATAGCCCTCTGCACCTGGTTTACTACTGCTCGAGAGAAGCAGAGTAAGACAGCAGGTTATTTAATTCAGTTTGTTTCAGTTCAAAGAAGCTTGCAGACCAGATGGATAATAATGTTTAGAATATCAAATAACTGATAGACAATAGACAATAGGTGCAGAAGTAGACCATTCGGCCCCTCGAGTCTGCACCGCCATTCTGAGATCATGGCTGATCATTCACTATCAATACCCAGTCCCTGCCTTGTCCCCATATCCCTTGATTCCCCTATCCATCAGATATCTATCTAGCTCCTTCTTGAAAGCATCCAGAGAATTGGCCTCCACCGTCTTCTGAGGCAGTGCATTCCACACCTCCACAACTCTCTGGGAGAAGAAGCTCTTCCTCAACTCTGTTTTAAATAACTGACCTCTTATTCTCAATCCATGCCCTCTGGTACTGGACTCTCCCAACATCTGGAACATATTTCTTGCCTCAATCCTATCAAATCCTTTAATTATCTTAAACGTTTCAATCAGATCCCCTCTCAATCTCCTCAATTCCGGCGTGCACAAGACTAATCTCTCCAATCTCTCCAATCTCTCTGCGTAAGACAACCCTGCCATCCCAGGAATCAACCTAGTGAATCTACGCTGCACTTCCTCAATTGCCAGAATGTCCTTCCTTAAACCTGGAGACCAAAACTGTACACAATATTCCAGGTGTGGTCTCACCAGGGCCCTGTACAAATGCAAAAGGACATCCTTGCTCTTGTACTCAATTCCCTTTGTAATAAAGGCCAACATTCCATTTGCCCTCTTCACTGCCTGTTGCACTTGCTCATCCACCTTCATTGACTGATGAACTAGGACTCCTAGGTCTCTTTGCATTTCTCCCTTACCTAACTCTACACCATTCAGACAATACTCTGCCCTCTTGTTCCTGCTTCCAAAGTGGATAACTTCACATTTATTCACATTGAATGACATCTGCCAAGTATCTGCCCACTCCCAGCCTATCCAAGTCTCCCTGTATTCTCCTAACGTCCTCTTCGCATGTCACACTGCCACCCAGTTTAGTATCATCAGCAAACTTGCTGATATAGTTTTCAATGCCCTCATCTAAATCGTTGACATAAATCGTAAAGAGCTGTGGTCCCAATACAGAGCCCTGTGGTACCCCACTAGTCACCTCCAGCCAGTCCGAGAAACACCCATTCACTGCTACCCTTTGCTTTCTATCTGCCAACCAGTTTTCTATCCATGTTGAAACCCAGCCCCCAATGCCATGAGCTCTGATTTTACTCACCAATCTCCTTTGTGGCACCTTATCGAATGCCTTCTGAAAATCTAGGTACACAACATCCACTGGCTTACCCTCATCTAACATCCTTGTTACACCCTCAAAAACTCCAACAGATTAGTCAAGCATGATTTGCCCTTGGTAAATCCATGCTGGCTCGGCCTAATCCCATTACTGCCATCAAGATGTGCCACTATTTCGTCCTTAATAATGGACTCAAGCATCTTCCCCACGACTGACGTTAGGCTAACAGGGCGATAGTTCTCCGTTTTCTTCTTCCCTCCCTTCTTGAAAAGTGAGATAACATTAGCCACTCTCCAACCTTCAGGAACTGATCCTGAATCTAAGGAACATTGGAAAATGATTACCAATGCATCCGCAATTTCCTGAGCCACCTCTTTTAGAACCCTCCGATGCAGACCATCTGGACCCGGGGATTTATTAGCCTTCAGTCCTACCAGTCTACTCATCACAGTTTCTTTCCTAATGTAATTCTGTCTCAATTCCTCTGATATCTTATGACCCTGGCCCATCCATACATCTGGGAGATTGCTTGTGTCCTCCCTGGTGAAGACAGATCTAAAGTACGCATTAAATTCTGTTGCCATTTCCCTGTTTCCCATAACAATTTCTCCCAATTCATTCTTCAAGGGGCCAACATTGTTCTTAACTATCTTCTTTCTCTTCACATAGCTAAAAAAGCTTTTGCTATCCCCTTTTATATTCCTGGCTAGACTGAGCTCATACCTGATTTTTTCTCTCCGTATTGTTTTTTTAGTTAAGATCTGCTGTTCCTTAAAACTTTCCCAATCATCTGTATTCCCACTCATCTTAGCCCTGTCATACTTCTTTTTCTTTAACGCTATACAATCTCTGACTTCCTTTGTCAACCACTGTGGCCCCTTCCCCCTCTTTGAATCCTTCCTTCTCATTGGAATGAGCTGCTTTTGCATCTTTTGTATTATCCCCAAGAATATCTGCCACTGCTGATCCACTGTCTTTCCTGCCAGGGCATCCGCCCATTTAACTTTGGCCAGCTCTTCCCTCATGGCTCCGTAGTCTCCTTTATTTAATTGCAACACTGACACCTCTGATCTGCCCTTATCCCTCTCAAATTGTAAATAAAAACTTATCATGTTATGATCGATACTTCCTAATGGCTCCTTTACTTCAAGATCACTTATCAATTCCTGTTCATTACACATCACCAAGTCCAAAATAGCCTCGTTCCTGGTTGGCTCAAGCACAAGCTGTTCCAAAAATACATCCCTTAGACACTCCACAAACTCCCTATCCTGGGGTCCAGCACCTACCTGATTCTCCCTGTTCACCTGCATGTTGAAATCTCCCATAACGACTGCATTACCTTTAGCACATGCCAATGTTAACTCCCTAATCAACTTGTACCCAATATCCATGCTACTGTTTGGGGGCCTGTACACAACACCCATTAGGGTCTTTTTACTCTTACTGTTCCTCAGCTCAATCCACACAGACTCTACTTCCCCTGTTCCTAAGTCACCCCTTGCTAAGGACTGAATCTCATTCCTCACCAACAGGGCCACCCCACCCCCTCTTCCCATATTTCTGTCTCTACGACAGCATGTATACCCTGGTACACTCAATTCCCAGGGCTGATCCCCTTGCAGCCATGTCTCCATTATCCCAACAATATCGTAGTTCCCCATTTTCATCTGAGCTTCAAGCTCATCTATCTTATTTCTGACACTACGCGCATTCAAGTATAGAATTCTTAGCCCATTCCTCCTCTCTTTGCTTAAAACACTGTCTATTGTACCTAACCCAGCTCCTTGAACTTCCATCGGGCTAATTGCACCTTGAATTTTGATGACCTTCTCAAGATCACCCAAACCTTCTACACATTTAACCCCATGCTCCTTCTGACCAACCCTCTGGATCTGGATCCCTGCCCCCTGCACATCTAGTTTAAACCCCCCCGAGCAGCACTGGCAAACAGTCCTGCAAGAATGTTAGTACCCCTCCGGTTCAGATGTAGACCGTCCCTTCGAAACAGATCCCAATGTCCCTGGAACAAAGACCAATTATCCAAAAACCTGAACCCTTCCTTCCTACACCATGCTCTCAGCCTCGTATTGATCTATTAAAGTTGGGAATTGCATGTATTCAGGGGAAGTTAGCTTCACAGCATTGATAGTGAACTGGGCTCTGTGGCTCCAAAAAGCTTTTAGATCATTTATGTAAAAGGAGTATCAGATGAAATATCATATACATGTGAAGTCACTCAAATGCAAAGAAAAAGAGTATAAGTGTAAACAATAGTTCAGGCTTATTAGGAATGGGGTAAAGAACATCAAGAAGCCAAGTAAAAAAACATGAAGTGAAGTAGAATCCATTCCTCTGCCTTCTACTTTTGTGATGGATGACTTGTTCACTTGCAGCAATGGTATGTCTTTATAGTTTATATGAATTGTACCTGTGTTTTTGAAATCCTCTGTGTTTTGGAGATCCTTTGTGTCTTAGAAATGGTTTGTAATTTTGAAATGTTTAAGATAGAAATCCTCTGCGTTTTAAGAATGTTGTTTGGTTTTAAACGTGTATCACTGAAAATGAATGGATTGTGTTTTAAACAACTTTGTTAGCTGGAAATATCTCCTCTTTGGTAGGGAAAGGGAACCCACTGCTCAGATAGTGGGTAATGGCAACTAAACTCACTATGGAAAATAAATAGGGAAGTAAACTAGTCTTTGAAGATTGTAATCTCACTTCAGTGAGAGTACTCATGGCTATTTATATCCAATAGTGCTTAATGTCTCTGTTTGAGTTTAGAACTTTGCAGTCAGCAAACCCAATGCCATCATAATATCCTTTGTAATCTGCTGGTCAGTTTTTAGTCTGGTCACAGGTGACCTCCAGGATGTTGTTAGTGAGAGATTTGGCAATGATAATAACTTTGAATAAGGACAGATTGTTAGACTCATTCTTGTTTGAGATAGCTATTGCCTGTCTAGAATATGACTTTCTACTTACTAACCTCTCTGTAAAGGTTGCTCTTGTCGTACTCCACATGAGCATGGACTGCTTCTTTATCTTAGAAGTTGTAAATGGAACTGACTATTGTATAATGATTAGCAAATACACCCACTTCCATTCTTATCATGGGATGAATAAAGCAGCTGAAGGTGGTTCTGTACCTGAAATATTCTATGGAAGTCCTCCTGGATTTTTCTGAAAGTACAATGATTGATCTCCAGCAAACATAACCAGTATCTCTTATGTAATGTGTAATTCTAACAAAGGGAATTTTTTTCATTATGGTTTCCAATCACAACTGTTTTATCTGGACTTCCTCTGAGCAGACTCAGTTAATTGCTATCTTGACACAAATGACTGTGCTTTTCACCTCCCCTTTGGAATTAAGCATTTTCACTATATTCAAACCAAGGCTAGAATGAGGTTAACAACTGAGTAATCATGGTGAACCCTAAACAACTTCTTGGTAAGTGGATTATTGACAGATATAGCTTGATAGTTTTGTATCACCTACCAGCTTTTCACTTCATTCATCCTTCTTTCACCCATTTACATTCCTCCTCACCTGGCTTCACCTATCATCTTCCAGCTTATAGTTCTCCGCTCCCTCCACCTTATTCTGACACATTGCCCGCTCGGTCCTCATGAGCATTCTCTACCTGTAACGTTGACTCTTTATTCCCCTCCATAGATGCTGTTGACCTGCTGAGTTCCTCCAGTTTTTTTTTGTGTGTGTTACTCTGGATTTTCAGCATCTGCAGCTTTTCTTAAGTTAATGAAGTTTTTTGTTCACTTTGCTGATGATTAATGTACACTGATTAGGAGGTAATTAACTGGATTGGATTTAACATGCATTTTGTGGAAGGACATTCCTTGGGCATTGAATTCCTGCATCTAGAGTACTTCCTTACTCTTGATGCCCTTAATGCTCCTTCCAACTACATTTCCATTCCACTATCACCCTGCTCGATCTGGCAGAACAGGTCCTCACCCTCAACAATTTTCCTTTGACTTCTCCCATTTTCTCCTGATTTGAGGCGTAGCCATGGGAACTCGCATGTGCACTAGCTATGCCTACCTCTTCATTGGATACGTAGAACAGTCCATGCACCAATCCTTCCCCGGTAATGCTCCCCAACTCTTCCTCTGCTACATTGACAAATGCAATGGTGCCGCTTCTTGCTCCCACACCGAACTCATAAAATTCAACAACTTTGCTTCTAACTTCCACCCTGCCCTTCCTCCACTATTGATGCCACCCTCACCTGCATCTCCTCCACTTCCTGAACATCTGCGCTCACCCCATCTTCCCACCGCTTTAACAGTGATAGAGCTTCTCTTGTCTCTACCGATTCATGAGCTTCCAACATATTATCTTCCACAAATTCCAAAATCTCCAAAGGGATCCTACTATTAAAGATAACTTTACCTCACTCCCTCTCTCCGCTTTCCGTAGGGATCTGTGACTTCATTGTCCATTCATCTCTACCCACAGATCTCCTCCAGGGATAAGTGGACTAAGTGCTACACTTGCCCATTCACCTCCTCCCTTACCTCCATTCAGGTCCTCAAATGGTTCTTCCAGGTGAGTCAACAGTTGTGAATCTGTTGGAATCGCTTGTTGTGTCTACTGCCTCCAATGTGGCTTCTTCTACATCAGTGAGACCTGTTGTAAACTAAGGGACCGCTTTGTTGAGAATCTCCTCCCCATTCACCAAAAGTGGAATTTCCTTGTGGCCAAACATTTTAATTCTGATTCCCTTTCCTTTTCCAACATTTCAGTTCATGGTCTTCCCTTGTGTCAATATGAGGCCACTTTCAGGGTGAAGGAGCAATGCCTTATATTTTGCTGGGTGGTCTCCAACCTGATGGCATAAATACTGATTTCTCCTTCGGGAAAACAAACTTCCTTCCTCCTCCTTTCTTCTATTCCCCATTCTGGCCTCTTGCCTCTTCTTACCTGCCTATCACTGGTCCCAGGTTCAGTCCTCCTTCCTTTTCTTCTATGGTCCTCTCTCCTCTCCTTTCGGATAGCTTCCTCTCTAGCCTTTTATCATTTCCACCCAATTGGCTTCACCGATCATCTTCTAACTATCCTCCTTACTCTCCTTCCACGCTTTTATTCTGGCATCTTCCCCCTTCCTTTTCAGTCCTGAAGAAGCGTCTTGGCCTGAAACATCAACAGTTTTTTTTTCATTTTCAGTAATGCTGCCTGGCCTGCTGAGTTCCTCCAGCATTTTGTGTGTGTTGTCGAAGAGGATTATGATTCCTTGTTTTTGGAAGGAAGCTAACTGATAATCAGTAGGCTGTTTCCTGCTCCTTGAGCCCATGGTTGTGCCCCAAGAGGTTTACAGTTTAGAGAAAATTGGGACACTGCCAGAGGGCATGATTTTTATGAAGCAGTTAAAGCCGAGTGGTTTATTTTTCCTGCCTAGCTGATGATTTTGCAGAATAAATTGCTTGCCAAGGTGTAAACCAAAATAAAGAGCAGAGATTTTTTTTTTAAAAACAGGAGCATGAGCAGGCTAATCATTTTCTCAAGCCTGTTCTGCCATTCAGTGAGTTCATAACTGACTCAGTCTAGACACTAACACCACTTTCTCCCTCTATCTGCCCTGAATCTATTCAATGACTCTGCCTCTGCAGTTCCCTGGAGTAGAGAATTCCAAAAAGTTTATGACCCCATGCAAGATGAAATTCGTCCTCATCATTTTAAATGGGCAATTAACCCTTTATTCCAAAACTATGTAATGTAGTTTGAGAGAGTCCCATCTTAAAAATCTGAAAAAAGAAACTCAGGAAATGCTAAAAGACATGCAACAAATCAGACCATATCTTTGAAAAGAGAAGCATTTCTGGTCACTGCTTTTTCAACTTTCCAGCAGCTGCAGTTTTCTATTTCACTTAAAGATCAGCATTTGCCTCAGATGGTGGTATTCTATGGTCAAGTCTGCAGTATGTTGAAGATAATGTAAGCAGAGATTTTGGTGAAGAAAACTTTAATACAGGAGGCACAGAAATGGAAAAGAAATCTCTGATAAATTGCTGCAGTACTCCAGTTATGATATATGTGAACACACTGAGAGGGCAATGAAGATACGGGGAGAAGATACAACTGGTGCAGTCAGTTGGCTTGATCACAGATTTTCCATCCCAGAGATATCCATATCATAGAAACATTTCTTGTAATTAAATATAGAAACTTTGAGAGGCTCGTCATGAGGCACATCAAAACCCTGCTGCCCCCTCACTGGACCCTCTGCAATTTGCCTACTGTCCCAACTATTCAATAGACATCACCATTGCATTTGCCCTAACCCACCTGGACAAAAAAGACTCATACGTTCGGATGCCGTTCATAGACTTCAGTTCAGCATTCAACACAATCAACCCTCAGAAACTGATTGGAGAGCTGAGCCTACTGGGCCTGAACACCTCCTTCTGCAACTGGATCCTAGACTTCCTGACTGGGAGACCTCAGTCAGTCCGGATCGGAGGCAGCATCTCCAACATCATCACACTGAGCAAAGGGGCTCCTCAGGGCTGTGTGCTCAGTCCACTGCTGTTCACTCTGCTGACCCATGACTGTGCTGCAACACACAGCTCAAACCATATCATCAAGTTCGTCGATGACACGACTGTGGTGGGTCTCATCAGCAAGAACAATGAGTCAGCATACAGAGAGGAGGTGCAGTGGCTAACGGACTGGTGCGGAACCAACAACCTGTCTCTGAATGTGAACAAAACAAAAGAGATGGTTGTTGACTTCAGGAGGGCATGGAGCGATCACTCTCTGCTGAACATCGACGGCACCTCGGTAGAGATTGTTAAGAGCACCAAATTTCTTGGTGTTTACCTGGTGGAGAATCTCACCTGGTCCCTCAACACCAGCTCCATAGCAAAGAAAGCCCAGCAATGTCTCTACTTTCTGCAGAGGCTGAGGAAAGTCCATCTCCCACCCCCCCCCCCACCCTCATCGCATTCTACAGGGGTTGTATTGAGAGCATCTTGAGCAGCTGCAACACTGTCTGGTTTGGAAATTGCATCATCTTGGATTGCAAGACCCTGCAGCGGATAGTGAGGTCAGCTGAGAAGATCATGGGGTCTCTCTTCCCGTCATTACAGACATTTACACTACACGCTGCATCTGCAAAGTAAACAGAATTATGAAGGACCCCACACACCCCTCATACAAACACTTCTCCCTCCTGCCATCTGGGAAAAGGCACCGAAGCATTTGGGCTCTCACGGCCAGACTATGTAACAGTTTCTTCCCCCAAGCCATCAGATTCCTCAATATCCAGAGTCTGGACTGACACCAACTTACTGCTCTCTACTGTGCCTATTGTCTTGTTTATTATTTATTGTAATGTCTGCACTGTTTTGTGCACATTATGCAGACCTGGGTAGGTCTGTAGTCTAGTGTAGTTTTTTTTTCCCCCTGTGTTATTTTTACATAGTTCAGTGTAGTTTTTGTACTGTTTCATGTAGCACCGTGGTCCTGAAAAACATTGTCTCATTTTTACTGTGTACTGTGCAAGCAGTTATGGTAAAAATGACAATAAAAAATGACTTGACTTGACTTGGTATATAGAAAACCTACACACAGTACAGGCCCTTCGGCCCACAAAGTTGTGCTAAACATGTCCATACCTTAGAAATTACAAGGCTTACTTATATCCCTCTGTTTTTCTAAGCTTCATGTACCTATCCAAAAGTCTCTTAAAAGACCCTATCGTATCCGCTTCCAGCACCGTTGCCAGCAGCCCATTCCACGCACTCACGCTCTCTGAGTGAAAATCTTACCCCTGACATCTCCTCTGTACCTATTCCCCAGCACCTTAAACTTGTGTCCTCTTGTGTCAACCATTTCAGCCCTGGGAAAAAGCCTCTGACTATCGACACGATCAATGCCTCTCATTATCTTATACACCTCTATCAGGTCATCTCTCATCCTCCTTTGATCCAAGGAGAAAAGGCCGAGTTCGTTCAACCTATTCTCATAAGGCATGCTCCCCAATCCAGGCATCATCCTTGTAAATCTCCTCTGCACCCTTTCTATGGCTTCCACATCCTTCCTGTAATGAGGCGACCAGAACTGAGCACAGTACTCCAAGTGGGGTCTGCCTGGGGACCTATAGAGCTGCAACATTACCTCTCAGCTCCTAAATTCAATTCCACGATTGATGAAGGTGAATACACCGTACGCCTTCTTAACCACAGAGTCAACCTGCGCAGCTGCTTTGAGCGGCTATGGAGTCGGACCCCAAGAACCCTCTGATCCTCCACACTGCTAAGAGTCTTACCATTAATACCATATTCTGCTATCATATTTGACCTGCCAAAATGAACAACTTCACACTTATCTGGGTTGATCTCCACCTGCCACTTCTCAGCCCAGTTTTGCATCCTATCAGTGTCTCGCTGTAACCTCTGACAGCCCTCCGCACTATTCACAACACCTCCAACCTTTGTGACATCAGCAAACTTACTAACCCATCCCTCCACTTCATCATCCAGGTCATGTATAAAAATCACGAAGAGAAGGGGTCCCAGAACAGATCCCTGAGGCACTCAACTGGTGACCGACCTCCATGTAGAATTTGTAAGCAAATTATATATTCTACATTTGTTACTCATCCGGAGCTGGGTGGTCAGTTGGAAATACCTGCTACATGTTTTAAAGTAATTTGAGACAGTGGTACAGGAATGTTACTGGCAGTTATAGAAGAAAAGAATAAAAGAATTCCTGCTATCAATGATTTGCTATCTCAACATGACAGTAGTATCTCACAATGAAATAAAATTGTAACAAGAATTCACCACATACTTGACTGAAACCAACACTTTATTCTCTCTCTCTCTCTCTCTCTCTCTCTCCTCTCTCTCTCTCTCTCTCTCTCTCTCTCCTCTCTCTCTCTCTCTCTCTCTCCTTCTCTCTCCCTCTCTCTCTCCCCTCTCTCTCTCTCTCTCTCTCTCTCTCTCTCTCTCTCTCTCTCTCCCTCTCTCTCTCCCTCTCTCTCTCCCCTCTCTCTCTCCCTCTCTCTCTCTCTCTCTCTCTCTCTCTCTCTCTCTCTCTCTCTCTCTCTCTCTCTCTCTCTCTCTCTCTCTCTCTCTCTCTCTCTCTCTCTCTCTCTCTCTCTCTCTCTCTCTCTCTCTCTCCCCTCTCCCCTCTCCCCTCTCCCCCCCCATCCCATAGGATGATGTTGGTTCCTTTCAGTCAGTTAGTGGGGTCTGGATACCCCACTCCTCAGAAAGGAACAGCATGTGCGTGAATGGATTTTAGGTGAGTATGGGGTTGCACAGGTCCAGACCCACCCTCTCGACATGCCCTCCCGGATCCAGCGGCACGGTGGGGTCCAAGGCGGTTGGGGGAAGTTCTGTTGCAGTGAATGGCCAGACCAAGCTCCGATGCAAGGGATGCTCTTTCCGCGCTTCATGGCACGTGTTTGCTAGATGGCCTTTGACAGGTCTTGTTTTTCATCCTGAAGGGTGTCTAGCCACCCTCCTCACCAGGCAAGCCTGGTGGGGGGAGCTGGTTTAGTTGTCCACCACCCGACCATGTGACAGGTAGTACTGGGTTACAGGGTACCAGTGGCACTCAGACGAGTGACCTGACAGATTCGAGACAGAGTCATAGAGTCACAGGAAACTATAACACAGAAACAGGCCATTTGGCCCACTTAGTCAATGCTGAACCATTGATCTGCCTGGTACCAACGATTTGCATCTGGACCTTAGCTCTCCATATCCCTTCTATCCCTGCTATCCCTGTACCCCATCCAAATTTTTATTAAATATAGAAATCAAACTCACATTCACCACTTGTGCTGGCAGCTCATTCCACTCTCTCACCACCCTCTGAGTGAATAAGTTCCCCTTATGTTCCCTGTAAATAGTTCACCTTTCACCCTTTACCCATTACCCCTAGTTCTGATCTCACACAACCTCAGTGGAAAAAGCCTGCTTATATTTGTCCTACCTATACCCCTTATAATTTTGTATACCTCTATCAAATCTCCCCTCAATCTTATACATTTTAAGGAATAAATTTCTAACCTTTCAACCTTCCCATATAACTCAGGTACTCAAGTTAAGGCAACATTCTTGTAAATTTTCTCTGCACACTTTCAATCTTATTTTCAACTTTCCTCTAGGTAGGTGTCCAAACCCGGATGCAATACTCCAAATTAGGCCTCACCAACATTTTATACAATTTCAATGTAACATCCCAACTACTGAACTCCGTACGTTAATTTGCAAAAGCCAATGTGCCAAAAGCTTTCTTTACGACTTATCTACCAGTGATGCCACTTTCAAGGGATTATGGTTCTGTATTCCAGACCCCTCTATTCTACTGCTCTCCTTAGAGCCCTATCGTCACCATGTAAGACCAACTTTGGTTGGTTCTCCCAAGGTGCAACACCTCAAACTTCTCTGCATTAAATTCCACCTGCCATTACTCAGCTCATTTTTCCAGCTGATCCAAATGCTGCTGCAAGATTCAATAGCCTTCTTCATTGTCTACTGCATCCCTAATCTTGCTGATCCATTTTACCACATTATCATCCTGATCGTTGATATAGATGACAAATGACAATGGACCCAGTATCAGTGCCTGCAGCATACAACTAGTCACAGGCCTCCAGTCAGAGAGGCAACCATCTACTACCACTCTCTAACTTCTCTTGTGAAGCCAATGTCTAATCCAGTGTACTACCTCTTCTTGAATGCCAAGCAACTGAACCTTTCTGACCAACCTCCCATGCAGGGACCTGCCTTCGCTATATTTCCGCAATTCCTGGAGGGATTGCCAGGATCTTGAAGAAATACCAATTACTACCATCAACAACCCCATAAGGGAGCTCAAATCACAGCTTATGCAAGTCAAAGATTCTGGGACTCAGTGAGTGCAGAGCAGTGTATATCGGCCACATGGGACTCATGATGGAAACCCATATCAAGGAGCACAGGAGGTGTATTTGTTTGGTCACACGGAGAATTCAGCGGTAGCAGAACAAATGCGTTCACAATGACCATAGGGTTGATTTTGATGGCACAAAACTACTGTGTTCCACCAATGGCTTTTGGTACTGCCTGGTAAAGGAAGCAATTGGAATAAAACTAGTCATCATTAGGTCACGTCTGGAATTTCCAGTTGGCAGACGATTTCTCTCCATGCCGCTCTGACATATTGGGAAATCATGTACTTGGCAGGTTACAGCAGTGGTTTGCTTTTGCCTTCTGCTGGGTGAGTTTAAGGAAATCACCACCTCTTGTAGTGGATGACCAGAATGTCTATGTGTCTTGTCGTGCTCTTAGCGCTCCACCAACAGCTGCTGGCCTGCCTTCTTGACCGTTGGACCATTAATCGGTCTCTTCTGCTCAATCTGCCAGGGCCAGACTTCACACGCTGGGACAGGCAAATCCCCTACCTCACCCAGAGTCGAAGGCCCATTGGCTACCCTCACCTGGTTTAGCCCATCTGCTGAGATGGTTTACTGGGGTGTGGCTGGTGCATGCGTTACAGCTACTTGGAGACACAAGTGAGAGCTGAGCGCCAGGTGGGGACCAAAGGTGGATGAGCTGTCCTGAAAATGAGCATGGCAGGCCCCCTACCAGAGGTGCTACCTCTCCCTAGACACCCCATGCACCCCAATAAAACTAGAGGAAAATAATTTTAACAGAGACGAAGATCTCACTCTAAGTAAGAGCTGGAATTCAATTGTAAACAAGGGGGGAGAGCAGAAACCTGATTGGATGAGGACTAACCAATCAGGAGGTACAGTAATCGGGGTATGAATACCTCTGGACTAGACATGTCCAGGCATCATCCCTGATGAAGATGGCAGAGTTTGTCATCGAAACATTGGTTATAGTTGATACCTGTACCTGACTGGAAGCCCGAGAAGAGTTTATTTTTCCCTGAACTCACTTTGCAGGACCTCATCACCCATCCTACCCATGTCATTGCTACCAACATGGACCATGACCTTTGGTTGCTCACCCTTCCTCTTACGAATGCTGTGAACTTGATCTGAGATGTCCCTGACCCTGGCAGCCTTCAGGCTACATACTGTCCAGGAAACTTGTTCTCGTCCACAGAAGCTCCCTTCCATTTCCCATACCCACAAACCCCCTATCATTTCAGCTTGCCTTTTCTTCCCACCCCTTCTAAGCCACAGAGGCAAACTCAATGCCAGTGATCTGTCTGCTGTGACTTCCCTCTGCTAAGTCTACCCTTCCCAACGATAACCAAAGTGGTATATTTGTTTTTGAGGGGAACACCCACAGGGGTACTCTGTACTGGCTTCCTTCCCCTTTCTCCTTCCTGATGGTCACCTAGTTACCTGTGCCCTGCTCCTTGGGTGTAACTACCTCTCTGTATGTTCTGACTATCAATCCCTCAGCCTCCTGAATGATCCGGAGTTCATCCAGTTCCTGCTCCAACTCCTTAGCAGAGTCAGTTAGAAGCTGCAACTGCATGCACTTCTTGCAGATGTAGCTTTTAAGGACACTGGAGCTCTCCTTGCCTTCCCACAGCCCACAAGAGAAATATTCCCTTATCCTGCCTGGCACCCGCACTCTCTAAATGAGCAATAAGATAGAATGAATAAATAATGGACAAAAAAATCTACTATGGTCTATAACTTTCCCCACTGAAATCTCCTTAGGCCAAAGTCTCAAATCCCCACTCTAACACTAGCCCACTCACACAATGGCCACTCCATTTGAACCTAACTTATTTTTAATTATATCTGGCCTAGTTCCTCATTATGCACAATCCAATGTCTTTCGGAAACTGGTGCACAAGATGTATCAACTGCTCATGCTCACTTCTTTTAAACTCTCTCTCCCTCTATTCAATCCAATGTCTCCTCTGGAACTGGAGTGTAATTGTAGGATACTGTAGGGTTCACTTACAAAATGAAATTTTAAGAAAGCATACAGCTCCATAGCACTTTATTGTTTGTTTACTTTAAAGGACCAAAAGTAGATGAGATTCATAACTAAATTTAATTTATCTTCTGTCAAAGAGTGCATTGATTTTCATTATTCTAATAGGCATAGGGCTTCTATAGTGAAATTTGTTTTTCAAAGAGCAATTATCCTTTTAAGCACTTTTTAGTTTTACTTGGGACAAAATTTGATAGCCCCTGAAAATAGATGCAAGAATTGTGACTGAGATTAACCAATGTCCATTGATTGCAAAGCTGGCTGCATACCAACAATTTTGCTGCTTGCTAATTGTAATAATCTCAGCATCAATATCATTAGTGCTGCAGCTAAAGCCAATTAGAACTGCTTAAACCTAATCTGGACTTCTTTAAGGGGAGCTGCAAAAGTTGCTGGCAGACATTTTACAAGTATATCTGACCTGGGAATTAAAGAATGGCTGAATTGGTGAAAATTGGTGAAACTGCCCTACAAATTTTTGGTGATGCTGTTCTGAAGGGCTTCCTGGGAGAGATGCATAGTAAGTGATATGCCATGAATGTGAATGTGATTACAGGCTGCAGATGACAATGAGAGCTGCTTGCTTAGAGTTAATGACATGAGTCAGGACCAAGAGATCTGGATGCAACAGTGTATTATGTTCAAGAACATAACATGTGTAGTCAAGGGCAGCAAATATATCCTAAAAGTCTGCATCCTATCAATCATACTCTTAGCATTCACTACATCTACATTACTCTTTTAAGAACAATCTCATTAATCAAAATTCACTTAAAAGATTTGGTATCTCCTGTCTGATGGCAGCTGTGAAAAGGTGGAATGTGGTGGGTCTGGAAACTTTGATGATGCTGATGGCTTTCCCAAGGTAGTGAGATATGTAGACAGACTCCATGGAGAGAAGGCTGCTTTCTATGATGCACTAAGCCACGGTATGTTCACTCTGCAGTTGCCATGATTTATCCTGATAGGTTGCTTTCTGTGGTACATTGACAAAATTTGTGGGGGTCAACAGAAACGTACCACAGATCTTTAGCCTCTTGATGAAGTAGAGGTGCTGGTGAGCTTTCTTAAATAGCCTTTTTATGATTTTTATTGAAAAAAAATGCTTAAGTGTATTGAATGACCAGCAGTGGAAGTTGTGAATCTCCCCATTTTGGAACTCCTATTTACTTTCAGTAGAATTTGTATTTTCCTTTTTTTAATCTACCTATTAAATTATATTTTAGGCACCACTTTAAGATTCAGGTTGGTATTGTGGCTTGGATACATGATGAGAAATAAAAGCACTACAAAGCAATAAAAATTAGTATGCATCCATGTAAATACTAATATAATGAATCAAGAGCATTGATTATCACGTGGGAGAAATGCCGTTGTAAGCTGAGGAGGTCTAGAAACTTTTTACACAATATTTACCATGATACACAATATACCCCATGGGAGGAGGGAGTGTAAAAGAGGAGGTGGCTTTGCTGTATTAATCAGGGACTCTATTATTGTAGTAAGTAAGAAGATTATTGAAATGATGCCAAGAGTGAAGCTTGGAAACAAACAGAGAGTGTTCACTTTACTTGGGGTGTACTAGAGTCCTCCAAAGAGTCACTTGGAGATAAAAGAGCAGTATATTGGCAAAACACACGTAAGAGAAAAAAATAATAGGTTAACTGTCACAGTGGTCTTCAAATTGTTTTAGTATAAAATGCTTAGAGGGTTTGGGATTTTTAAGGCACTGTATATCCAAGATATTTTCTGAGTTACCATGTAAATAGTTCCAATGGAAAAGGAACACTCAGCATGTCTTGTAATGTAATAAGTTCTCTTCAGCTTTCATGCAGTCATTCCATGCCACATCTAATTTTCTTTTCAGAGGATGAACATCTCCCAAAACTCAGATATCATCACTTTCAAAATGACCACTAGGAAGTGACAAGAAGAACTTGATGCTTTTTTTGCAGATTATTTGAGAAATGGGTCTATTTTAGACATTGTTTTAGCTAAAATATAGCATGCAAAAATATGCCGCCATATCTCCACAGCTAACCATTTGATGATAATTTGTATCAACAGGATATCCTTTACCATTTAGTAATGCCAAATAAATAATGGCCTCTCCAGCAATGTCTGCAGCTTGGATACCACTTCAGTGATGCTCCAATTTACTGGAGTATGTTCCATATTTATTTGGAATTTGAAGCATGATTCTTTTCATTACTTATTAAAGGTCCAGATTGCCAAGCTACCTGTTCTGCATAAATCACAGAAGTATGAAATAGCTTGATACAAAGTTTGTTCTCCATCTGCCTGACGGGGTTGCTGTGATGAAAGAGGAGCAGAGAGTTCTTAAGGCATGAGAGTGAACGACGTTTCCTCAAGCATGTCACCAAAAGGATCTTAAATTCTCTACAGTGCAGTAGGAGTAGGTTTTTCATAAAAATTTAAAAAAAGCCAAAAATGTTAGATTATAACAGAAAAGGCTGGAGAAACTGTGGATGCTTCCTGTCTTGAGTGTTTGCATCATTTTCTGTTCTTATTAGGTATTTAGTAATTTTACTGTAGACGAATTGACTGCTGAATCTGCCTACAAATCAAGTGACTGCACTTTGAAAGTAATATCTGCCATAGAAATACAGTGAGAGGACCTGACAATAGAGAAATAAATTGTATAAATGGAAGTTCTTCCTGATATATATACCCCTACTTTTGGTAAATAGCAAGATACTAATCATCTACATAAATAATTTACAGTTAACAGCAACATTATCCTGGATCTCAAACTGCCTTTCATCTTACTAATTTTTTGTTTGTTTACTAATGGACTCAACCAATAACAACTATATATTCTAGCAACTATATGCATAAATATTGAAGAATAAATTGATCCAGCTCAAATCCTAAACTGAATGATAAAAGAGTCAGAAGGCTTAACTAATGATTTATCACTATAGTAACTTTGTTCTCAAATTGCCAGAGATATTCACCTTTGTCTTTTCCACTCCTCTCCAACTCTCTCTGTAAACTCAAACTAATGTTTTCTCTCTTTCCCAGTTTATTACACCTGAAATATCTTTCTATTCTACAAATGCTATTTGATGTTTCTAGCAAATCCTGTTTTTATTTTACAGTAGAAGTATCTCAGATAATGTGGTCCAATGAAACATTTGACTAAACGAAGTAGTCAAAGTTGTCATGCAGAATGAAGGGTGGTTAAGAAGGCATATGCTATGCTGGACTTTACCAGGTGGAAAATTGAGTTCAAGAGCTGCGTGATAATGATACCGCTCTATGAAACACAGGTTAGACTACACTTAGAGTATTGTGTTCAGTTGTGATCGCCTCGTTATTAGGAAGGATGTGGAAGCTCTAAAAAGGATGCAGAGGAGATTTGCCAGGGTGTTACCTGGACCAGAGAGCATGACTTATGAGGAAAGGCTGAGTAAGCTTTTTTTTCTTTGCGACAAAGCAGGATAAGAGGTGACTTGATAGAAGTGTACAGGATGATGAGGCAAAGATAAGGTGGACAACTAATTGCTTCTCCAGGGTGGCGAAGGCTAATATAAGAGGGGATAATTTACTATGGGTGGATGTCAGAGGTAGGTTTTTTTTTTACAGAGTGCATGGATCACACTGCTGAGGTAGTGGTTGAGGCACATACATTAGGGCCATTCTGCATAAGAGACTTTTAGAAAGGCACCTGGATGAAAGGAAAATGGAGGGCTAAGGGGAGGGTAATATTAGATTGATCTTGGAGTATGTTAAAAGTTGGCAAGTGGTCATGTGCTGAAAGGCCTATTCTGTGTTGTATCTGTTTAATATTCTAGTTGAATGCAGATTTTGACAAAGCAGCAGTCTGTGAAGAAGGAGATCCATAATTCTTTTACAAAACCTACCAAATTATATTGAAATCAACAACATTTAAAATAACATTTGAATGAAGCAGCTAGTTTGTCATAAACTCACATCTTGTCTTATTTAAGATTTTCTGCATTTGATGATAAAGTAATTAGTTTTGTATACTGGTAATGCAATTAATGACTATTGTGTTTTCACTTTAACCTTCCCATTAATCAAAATGAATAAAAGGGCTGAAAACTAACAAAAAAAATAGAAAGCTAGAAATAATTCAATTTCAGTTAAGTATGTTGAATGCTATTTTACATCATGGTTTATGTTTGGAAGTTTGTGAAGATATGTGCATCATGACGACTCCAAAATTAAGAAATTGGACTGAATCTGCAGAAATGCATAATACATCTACCTGACTGCTTTTAATGATCTTGCTTTAGATTTTTAAAAAATCACTTGACTAATGCACAAAGGTATACATGATTTGAGAATTTTAGTGTAGGCTTAAATGGACCCTTTCTAGTTTACAAGATGTAATGAGTGGTCTACTATAAGATTTGCTGTTGTGGCTTCAACTTATAATTTATATAATTAGCTTGACTGAAGCACCAGAGGAATGGAGGCAAAATTTGCTGCTGATACAATGATAAATCAGAAAGTAAGCTGTGTAGAGAAGAAGGAGACAGAGAAGAGAGGTTAATTGAGTTGGTAAAGATCTGGCAAATGGAGTCACGATAATATTGAGTGTATCCATTCAAGATTTCTAAACTTAAGTCAAAACTTCCAGTCTTTTAAGAGTCTAAGTATCCTCATTTGGGGAGGAGTTATATAATTTCAGCCTGCAGTTCAAAGACTAATTTACTTAACTATTTTAGTCTCTTTTCTGAAAGAATTTAGCTGCCAATAATCATTATTTTGAGCAGTGAAGTTCTTCCAACCAAGGAGATGATTCCAGCTAATAAAGTAGATTAAACAGTTATTTTGCTGTAAATGGAACAAGAATGATTCTAACAGATTGTAATTCTACAACAGATTTCCAAACATGAGTATAATTTTAAAACAAGTAAAAACATATGAAGTGTTGCAAATTATCATGCTGTCAATCACAAAAAGAAGGCTATGGGAAAGAGGTCCTTCTTGGGTTGAGGCCAAGTGGACTTTAGGTCTTCATCTTTGTAACTCTTCTCCACTCTTACTGACTTCTAATATTCATGTCTTTTTTTGCCACTCACTTAGTGATGACCTCATTTGCATGCTTTTTTACAACTGCTTTGATCAGGTCAAATGGTAGAGACCTTGGGTTCAAAGTAATTTTTTTTCAATATACATATATACAACCCTGAGATTCATTTTCTTGTGAGTATACTCAGCAAATCTATAGAATAATAACTATAATAGCATCAGTGAAAGATCAACCAGAGTCCAGAAGACAATGAACTGTGCAAATACAAAAATAAATAAACAGCATTAAATGATGAGAAATTGAGGAAATAAGATTGAAAAGTCCTTGAAAGTGAACTCATTGTTTGTGGGACCATTTCAATGCTGGGGCAAGTGAGGTTGAGTGTAGTGTCCCCCTTCAGACCATAAGACCATATGACATGGGAACAGAATGAGGCCATTTGGTCCTTTAAGTCTGCTACACCATTCAACCATGGCTGATCCTTTTTTTTAGATTGAAGAATCTGATGGTTGAAGGATAGTAACCGTTCTTGAACCTCCTGGTGTGAGTCCTGAGGCTCTTGTACCTTCTACCTGATGGCAGTGGTGAGAAGAGAGCATGGTCTGGGCGGTGGGGGTCCCTGATGATAGATGCTTCTTTTCTGTGACAGCGCTCTGTGTAGATGTGCTCAATGGTGAGGTCGGTGTTATCTGTGATGATCTGAGCTGTAGCCATTACTTTCTATAGGATTTTCCATTCAAGGCCACTGTGTTTCCATACCAGGCTGTGATGCAGCCAGTCATTTACTCTCCACTGCACATCTATAGATGTCTGTTAAAGTTTTAGATTTCATGCCGATTCTCTGCAAGCTCCTAAGGGAGTAGAAGTGCAGCTGTGCTTTCTTCACAATTAAACAGGACAGGTCCTTTGAAATAGTAACGGAGGAATTTTAAGGTGCTAACCCTCTCCACCTCTGACTCTCTGATAAGGGTTGGCTCATGGACCTCTGGTTCCCCTTTCCTGAACTCTATAATCAGTTCCTTGGTCTTGCCGACATTGAATGAGATGTTGTTGTTATGACACCACTCAGCCAGATTTTCAATCTCCCTCCTATATACTGATTCACTACCACCTTCGATTCAGCCCACAATAATGTTGTTTCTTCGGAATGGATTGCGGTCTCAGTTAAGTTAATAGGCTTCCTGAGACTGGAAATAACACTAGGTAAAAACCAACAGTAAACATTGATCAGTAAATCTTGATCAGTTTCTTCTGCTGTGCTAAAAAGCTGAGTTTAACAAAAAGATAGGAAATATCAATCATTATGTGGGATTATGTGGGAAATATGTCCTTGGATATTTTGGCAGGAAAAGAGGGGGATAAAAATCTAAATTTTAAGAGATTGCCGTTCTCTGAGGTGTAGGGAGATCACAGATCTGATGCCCAACCTTATGAAGCAACTGGGGGTAAGTCCTGACACTAGGTCTCCCCTAAATACCCCCACTTACTTGCTGAGGCGATCCATTCCAGGACTTTCAGGATTGACCGGACACAACCATTTACCTTGGAAGTATAGTAAAAGAACTGGGTTGCAGATGAAACTGAAGCAGTGTGGGGCCAAGACCATCCTTGCCAGCACACCGCTAGCTAATGTCCAGACCATCAAGAACAAATTGACAGTTCACAGGCAAGACTGACCACCAAAGAGAAATGAGGGACTGTTGTGTGCTGTCTCACTGCGTGTACCTGCTTTACGACTGCACCATAAACTTGAGGGCTACTCAAGTTACTCAGTTTACCAGGTGGATCATAGTCTCCTCAGGTAAAGTTACAGGTGAAAGGGTCTGCTAATCAAACTCCTCATGGCGCTCAGACATGATAGTTTTGACAAGCTCCTCTTACCCAGCTTAGAATATCTAACTGTGAAGTGTTACCCACAGTACCTGCCACAGGAGTTCACATGAGCATGTCTCCTGTACCAATAGTCCCAAACACCCTGACCATTTCTATACACAGCCCTTGTCCACGCATCAGTAAATCAGATCACCAGGCTGTGCTCTTTCTCCTTGTCTACAAAGAAAAGCTGAAATGGGAGGATCCAGTACAGAAAGTCATGCAATGCTGGTGTGAAGAAATAGATGAACTTCTACACGTCTTCCTTGAGTCGGTTGACAGGTTTATGTTCAAAGACATAACTACCAACCTGGAGGAGTATGTCAGCAAGTGTGTATCAAAGAAGGCTGTCTGAATGTTCCCTGATGCAAACCATGGATGAAGGAGGAGATCCACTCTCCACTTAAATCTATGATTGCCACATTCAAATTGGCTGACCCTGACCAATACAAGAAATTAAGCTACAACCTCTGTAAAGCTATAAAAATGTCAAAAGGCAATACAAGCAAAATTAAGTCAAAGACCAATTGAGAGTTATGACAGGGCTGATAGGTTACAAAACAAAATTGGGCAATATCACCAACAACAGCATATCCCTTCCAGATGAGTTTAAAGCATTCTATGGAGGGATTGGTATTTTATTACCCACCTTGACAGTCTCCAGTACAGTTGAACCAGCAATCACAATTGTGGATGGAGATCAGTTATCTGGACAGTGAACCCTGGATCCTTTCCTTGGATCTTGTGCAGATCAGAGGTAGGAGGTATTTGTGCACATTTCTAACCTCTCCCTGTTTCATTCTGAGGTTCCCACCTACTTCAAGAAGACCACTATGATTCCAGTTCCTAAGAAAATCAAATAACATGTGTTAATGACTACAGCCCAGCTGCTCTGACATTCACCGTCATGAAGAGCTTTAAGAGGCTGGTTACATATGCATTACCTCTAGACTTCCAGACAAATTCAACCCACTGCACTTCACTTATCAGTAAAACAGACCCATGGCAGTGCCATCTCCTTGGCCCTACACTTACCTCTGAGAAAGGTGGGAGGTAAAAACACCTATGTTAAATTACTGTTCATTGTCTATAATTCTGCCTTAAATACTATAATTCCAATTAAACTCATCACCAAACTCTAAAACTGGGACTGCACACCTCAATTTCTTGATCACAAGACCATTGTCAATAAGGATAGGAAGCAACACCTCCATTATGATTACGCTTAGCACTAGGTTGTGTACTTGGCCCCTACTCATGACAGTATGGGCAGATTCTGCTCTTATGCCACCAACAAGTTTGCTGATGATACCACTGTAGTGGGCCATATCATAAATCATGATAAGTCAAAGAAGGAAATAGCTTAAAAACATGGCACAATGCAAAATCTTTTCCCTCAATGTCAGCAAAACTAATGAGCATGTCATTGAACTCAAAAAGGAGAGTTGTGTACATGCTCTTGTCTACATCAATGGTGCAGAAGTTGAGAGCTTCAATTTCCTAGGAGTGAGTATCACCATTAGCCTTTCCTGATTGAACCACATAGATGCCATGGTCAACAAAGCCTTTACTTCTTCAGGAGGATGAAGGAATTTGACATGTCTCCTTCAACCCAGACCAATTTATATTGATGCACCACAGAAAGCATCCTAACCGGATGCACCATGGATTGGTATGACAACTGCTCCTCTTGGGACACCAAGAAACTGCAGACTTTTGGCACGTTGTGGAAACCAGTCTCCTCCATGGACTCTGTCCATACTTCTCACTGCCTTGGTAAAGCAACCAATATAATGAAAGACATCACCCACCCCAAGCATTCTCTGTTCTTCCTCCTCTCATTGGGCAGAAAATGCATGAGGCTGAAAGCATGTACCAGCAGGCTCAAGGACAGATTCTGTCCCATTTGATGACTAGTGAATAGCTCCCCAGTGTAAGAAGATGGACTCTTGGCCTTGCAAGCTGCTTTGTTATATCTTGCACCCCTGCTGCACTTTCTCTGTAGTTGTTACACTTTATTCTGCATTGTGTTATTTTACCTTGTACTACCTCAATGCACTGTATATGAATTGATATGTATAAATAGTTTGCAAGATTGATTTTCACTGTGACCACAATAATAATAGTAATAATCAATAGCAATAAACCAAATCTCAGTATTCCAGCACTGAGATATGCAGGTACAGTGTATTAGGAAAGTTAAGAGAAGATTATTGTGGGGGAACGTGAATATAAAAGTACTGAGGTTATGCTTCACTTATAAAGGCATCGGTAAGACTTCATCTGGTGTACTGAGTACAATATTGTTAAAGGAAGGATATTAACACATTGAAAGTAGTCCAGAGGTGATTTAGTGACTAGTAGCTGAAATGAGGAGAGTGCCTTTTGCGGAAAGTTTGGACAGTCCAGGCAGGTACCTACAGTACAAGAGTTTAGAAGAATGAGAGAGATCCTGAGGGGTCTTGACCAGATACATTTGGACACAGTGTGGCTGAATCTAGAATTAGGTTTTAAAAGTAAGGGCCAGTTAAGACTAAATTGAGACAGATTATTTTCTTTCAGAGGGTTGTGAGTCTTCGGAAATTTTTTCCTCCATGGAATCAGAATCAGGTTTAATATCACTGGCATATGTCATGAAATTTATTGTTTTGTGGCTGCAGTACATTGCAATACATAAAAATAAAAACTATCAATTATAATGGGGAACATGTATATAAAAATAAAATTATGTAGTGCAGAAAGAGAAGAGGAAAAGTACTGAGGCAGTGTCATGGGTTCATTGTCCATTCAGAAATCTGATGGAGAGGAAGAAGTTGTTCCTGGAATATAGAGTGCGTTCAGGCTCCTGTACCACCTCTTTGATGGTAGTAATGAGAAGAGGGCATGTTCTGGATGATGGGAGTCTCTAATGATGGATACCACCATTTTGAAGCATTGCCTTTTGAAGATATCCTTGATGCTGGGGAGACTAGTGCTGGTGATGGAGCTGACTGAGTTTATAACTTCCAGCAGCTTTTACCCCCATCCTAGACAGTGATGCAGCCAGGTAGAATGCTCTCTGTGATACATGTGTGAGAGTCTTTGGTGACATACTAATTCTCCTCTAACTTCAAAAGAACTATAGCGATGTTGTCCCTTATTTGTAATTGCATCAATGTGTTGGGCCCAGGATAGATCCTCCGATGTTGACACCCAGGAATTTGAAACTGCTCATCCATCAGTGCAAAATTTATAGATAGCATTTGAGCTGTGCCCAGCCTCACAATAGTGGATAAAGAGAGTAGAGCAGTGGGCAAAGCACGCATCTTTGAGGAGAGCCAGTGTTGATTGCCTGCAAGGAAACAATGTTATTTTTGATGGGCACAGACTATGGTCTCCCAGTGAGGAAGTCAAGGATCCAGTTTCAGAGAGAAGTACAGAGGCCCAGGATTTGGAGCTTGTTGATTAGAATTGAGGGTATGGTTATGTTGAGTGCTGAGCTGTCATCAATATATGACGGTCTGACATAGAAGGGAAAATCTACAGATGCTGGAAGTCCAAGCAACACACATAATATACTGGAGGTACTCAGCAGGACAGGCAGCATCTATGGAAAAAATGTATTGACCACGTTTTGGGTTGAGACCCTTCAGCAGGACTGGGTCTCAGCGTGAAACATCAACTATACTCTTTTCCGTAGATGCTGACCAGCTTGCTGAGTTCCTCCATCATTTTGTGTGTGTAGCCTGACATAGATATTGCAATCGTCCAGGTGATCCAAGGCCAAGTGGAGAGGCAGTGAGATTGCATCAGCTATAGGCCTGGTGTGGCAATAGGAAAATTGCAGTGGGTACAGGTCCTTAGGCTGGAGTTGATTCTGACCATGACCAATTTCACAAAGCATTTAATTGCAGGAGATGTGAGTGCCACTGTGCGAAAGTTGATGAGGCACCTCTCCCAGCTCTTCTTGCGCTCCAGCATGATAGTCATCTTTTTGAAACAGTGAGAAATTGAGGTGTCCTTGAACAATCCCGCCAGATGGTTGGCACAGATTTTCAGAGACCTACCAGGCACACCATCAGGGCCTGATGCCTTGAAAGATGTTCTGACGTCGGTCTCCGAGATGGCGATCACAGCATCACCAAATGCTGCAGGGATTCACACAGTTGTAGTTTTATTCTCCCTTTCAAAGCTTGCCTAAAATAAGTTCAGCACATCTAAAAGTGAATCATCACAGCCATTCATGATGTTGGGTTTCGCTTTGTTGGAAGTAATGGCCTGTAAACCCTGCCAGACCTGACATGCAACTCATTCTGTCTATAATCTCAAATGGAATTGTTTTTAACTCTTAAACTAACCTCCGGAGGTTGTGCTTGGACTTCTTAACTAGTTCTGGATCAATGGTCTTGACACCACAGATCTAACCCTTGGCAGAAGATGAATCTTATGGTTCATCCACCGCTTTAGGTTTGGGTACATTCAGTCTGTTTTCAAAGACACAGTCATCAACGCAGGTCTTGGAAGATGAAAGCAGGCTATTCAAATGTTCAAATATGTTTAAGGCAGATGAAAATAAATCCTTGATAAACAATAGTATGAAATATTACCAGGGATAGACAGAGATAGAGATTTAAGGTCCTATTAAATGATAGAACAGGCTTACTGCACTGAGTGACCTCATGGTGGTTCTCATTCATTAATACATCTGTCTGCATGTGAACTGCAACTATGTATTCCTGACATGACTAAGATTTTTAGGAAAATTCAAGGGCATTGACTTTAAGGATTGATCACTTAAACCTCAGTTTTCATGGGGTAAACAATTTCCATTCAAACCCTTAAAACTACTTTTACTATTGCTTGCCTCTACTGAGTATTTAAGTTCATTGTTTCAGTTTCCCAACAATGATATAGCATTTGACATGGACGTGTTTTAAAGACAGGATTAAGGCAGTATTTCAAAATATCTCACACAAAATGCTGGAGGAACTCGGCAGGATTTATTGGAAAGAGCAGAGTCAATGTTTCGGGCTGAGACCCTTCACCAGGCCTTGTACTCTTTTCCATAGATGTTGCCTGGCCTGCTGACTTCCTCCTCCATTTTGTGTGTTTTGCTTGGATTTCCAGTATCTGCAGATTTTCTCTTGCTTCTAAATATCTCTAAAGTTTCCATGAAAAGATACTGTATGAAACCACTATTCTGTTGTTACTGCTAATGTTCTCCATCAGATGATTTGTGAAATAGTTGTCAATCCCATTTCAATAGCTACAATGAATCTTTTGCATTGACTTATTTTACAATTTTGTCTTTACCTTCCTCTATAAATTAATTAGAATTTATGTTCTATATGTTGTCTGAATCGACATGTCTGTGACACTGCTGCAACCACATTCTTCATTCCTCAGTGTTAATTGTGCATGTGACGAAAACTCAACTTGAGTTGATTTGACATGGTGGGGGTTGCAAGTGATGGCAAGAAATTTAAAAATTCTCAAACCAAGCCAAATCTATCTCCAGCCCCACTATTCTCAGTTTTTTTTTCAAAACAGGATCGGAGTAAGTCAACTGATCCACTCCCAGGAGATGGCTTCATTTACTAAAACCATTCACAGAATCCACGTGCTTTCATTGCAATAACATTTTTAGTTTTAACACATTTACTAGGATATCTGACTACTGAATTCTTCTCTGCTGTTAATTTTCTAATTGATGAGCAGTCTGTTTGACAACTTGGACCTAAATAATTATAGAAAGAGAAACCAGCCCAGGTAGTTAATACAGAAAAGTAGGATGAAATTGGAGGTTCTTACTCTGACCTCTGCCCCACCATAAATGATGTAACTTATAGTATCACTGCCCCAGAGACACAACCTTGACCTTGCCTCAGGGATCGTCATGACATCGTCTTTAGGGCCGGGGGTGGGGGTAGACAGAAGTGGAATTTGCACTGCAGGGAGTCTCATCCACCAGATTCAAGGCTTGGCTTGTAGCTTAATGTATGGATACATTATATTAGAACATTGAAGATAGAATGATGCAGCACAGAAACAAGATCTTTAGTCCACAATGTCTGTGCTGACCACAATGCCAAATGAAACTAATCCCATCTTTATGCATATGATCCAAATCCATCAATTTCCTTCATGTTCCAGTGTCTATTTAAATGTCATTTAAATGCTGCTGAAGGAAGCTGCAATGGAATTTATTCTCTCCTTTAATGAGGAATCGCTCAGATCTTTAATTCATTACCACAAGAAATAAATGAGGAAAATAACATTAAGTACCTTTAGAATCAGCTTGTGTATTTTTAAAGAAGCAGTATGAGAACATTTGAAAGAGTAAGTTTGTGCATTAATTTGAATACATTTTAAAGTATGAATATAATTTAGACAACTTCACAATTATACAGTGCAATCAACATCACCAATGCTGCTGCCTTCATTACTGCTGGTTTGCACTTTCAATTACTTGTACATGCAACTAGCTGTTTTATCATGTGAAACCATAGTAATTAATTTATTTAAAGCAATTAAAAGCAATTATCTCTAATGGCCTTATGTAGTGATAATTTTTTATTTAGTGATACAGTTCAGAGTAGGCCCTTCTGGCCTTCGAGCCATGCTGCTCCAGCAACCCCACAATCCCAATTAATGGGAAAATCACGGGACAATTTATAATGACCAATTAACCTACCCAAGTGAATGAATCCAGATGATGAAAGGCATGGACTTTTTGAATAAATTTCAACCTTTCCTCTTGTCAAGAGTGAATAATGATCTTCAGAAATAAAGAATAAAGAGGTGGCAAAGGAGAGTTATGTGAAGCCAGAAGAGAAAATCTGGCAGATCTGAGATTTTTGAGAAAGTGACTTCAATTTTGTGAAAGTAATGTAACAGTAAACTCAGCGGAGAAATATCGAGTATTGTGGAATAAAAAGGTTAATAAAGAAATAGTTAAAAGAAACAGGTTAATGAATAACTAATTTCCAATTATATTAAATACTAAAATGTAAATATAATGTTATCTAAGTTGATAAAGTAAACTAAATAGAGTTGGTTTCTGTACAAAAAATGTATTTGGCTTATGTATGTAAAGATATAATTGAAAAGGTGGCATCAAGGTAAATCATAGGAGAGGTATATAGAGTCCAGGTAGAATAGAAGGCCAGCTGAAGCCTATTGCCTATAGCACCTGCTCTAGTGCTTATTTATCCATGTGTTCAGGCAGTGCTTCAAACTACATAAATGAGTTGGATATAATAGCCCAAAGCAAGCTTGCTGCTGAAATTGCCCACCAAGATCATCTGCTATTACTTGAAAACTTCTACACAAATCGCAGAGAGCATTCTGACTGGGGTCTACTGCACTAGATCGGAATAAAAAACTACAGAAATTTCTGAAGTTAGCCAACTCCATCATGGGCGTCATGGGCACTAGCCTCCCTAGCATCTTCAAGGAGTGATGCCTCTGAAAGGTGGTGTCCATTATGAAGGTGTCCCCCCCTCCCCCCCCCCCCGCCATCAGCCAGGATATGCCCTCTCCTCATTGTTACTGGCAGTAAGGAGGTACAGAAGCCTGAAGGTACACAATCAGTGATTCAGGAACAGCTTCTTTTCCTCAGCCATCTAATTTCAAAATGCACATTGGAACCCATGAACACTACATCACTTTCCTATTTTTGTTTTTGCATGACTATTCTTAATTTAACTATTCAATATATATATTTCCTGTAATTGGCTTTTTTTCCTATATTATCATGTATTGCATTGCACTGCTGTTGCTGTTAACAAATTGCCTGACATATGCTGATGCCATTAAACCTGATTCTGATTGAACTGGCCTCCATGCTTCCATATTTCACTCTTCCTCCTCTGAAAAAATATTTTGCAGGAAACATTAAATTAGGCAAATACTTGCAAAAGATATGCTCTATGGAAATGAAGTTGTTTAGTATATGTAACATGTAATGAATAAAGTTATAAAACTGAATTAGGATTTTTTTGGGGTACTTATTTAGCTGTTGTTAGTTGTAAATGATGTGCTGGTCAGTCATAGAGGAATGAGAATTTGTTGGTCAGTATTATGAAGATAGTATGTATTGTGGCACTGTTGGTCAAAGTGGAACTCTATTAAAGTTACTACTGACACATCATGGAGTATTTATTGATGGAGAGTCCAGGCTGAATGTATGGCATCTGAAATAAAATGCAGGAAACACGCAGCAGATTAAATAGTGTATCTGGAAAAGGAAGCAATTAGTGCTTCAGAGCTGAGATCCTAAATAGTTTTCAGAGGGAGGGAATAGGTAAATCAAAGGGAATATCTCTGATAGGATTTGGATTAAGTGGGTTAATAGGAATTGCAAACGCAATATTCTTATTTGTGCAATGTGTTGTGAGACATGCTTAGCATGCCAGACTAAGCCAAGTTGAAATTGTTAGTACTGTATATCTACACACCAAAAAAAAAAATTATAAGGCATATAAAGTTAATGAAATTGATATTGAATCTGGAGGCTGGATAATGCAGTTTGTTCCTCGCACTTGCATAGGTCTGAGCAGGAGGCCACAGTGAGAATGATGGAGCGTGAATTGGATAGGAACTAAAGTGATAGGCAATCAAATGCTCAGATTCACTCATGGGTGCTTAATGCAAATGTTCACAAACTGATTACCCAATTTGTATTTGTTTACGCCCATGGCAAAGGAGTCTATGTTGAGAACACTGAACATTGAATGCAGCACACTGGATTGGATGAAGTACAAGTTGTTAGATCTGGATAATGTCATCTCCAAAACGTTCTTTAGAAGTCAAGAATAAGGCACAAATCTTATGACTACAGCCAATTTATTGGATGTTCATCACAGTACATGAAAGACAAGGTCAGACTGTACCACCAAGCAAGGCAAACAAGACGTAACATAATAAAACAATTTGAGCACATGCTTTCCTTCAATGCTGGCTCAGATATAAACCTCTTTTGCAGGGACTGAGCAAATCACAGTTCACCTTGCAGAAAAAGGAACGGTAAAGGTATAAACCCAAATATTCTACATGTTACCAATTTTGCTGACAAACAGGTGATTATACAAATACTTAAGCAAGTGTAAAGAATCAGATTAAATATCAAAGGTTCATTTATTATCAAAGTATGTACCCATATACAACACTGAAAATTGTCTTCTCCAGATAGCCACAAAACAAAGAAAGACCATGGAAGTCGTTCATAGAGAAATGTCAAACCCAATCCCCTGCACAAAAAGAGATGGCATCCAAATTAGCAAGCCCTTCCAAACCATTCCCTTCACATAAAATGGAACAAGAACATTGACCCCCAAATGACACTTCCCCCACACAAAAAATACCTAACAGAATATCACCCCACCCCCAACCTCCTCCCCTCTCAAAACAAAACAGAAAAGGGAAGGGAGATAAAAAAAACAGATTATAAAAACCATAGGTCTGGAAAAATCCGCAGTCCAGAAGACAATCGTCCAATCCATACACGCAGAACCACACTACCATCCTCTGATATCACTGACGTTCATCGAAAGTGAGATGCCACATGAGGCAGAGAGGCTTACCACCTGCCTCAGCGAGCCACACAGCAGTAGACCACTCCCAGAATTATTCTTGGCAGCATTCAAAAGGAAGGCAGTTGGAGCTAAACTCTCACTCACCTTTCACATTTGCCTCAATGTCTCAATCTTCCTTGACACTTCCATCGGAAATTAGTGGACACTATAATCAGCAAAATGGCGCTAGTCTCGAAATTTCTTCACTTCGAGGTAGTCTGATTATATGCCACTTTCCAGAGCACCATTTTTCTAATTTATAGTGTCCATTAATTGTCGATGAAAGCGTCAAGGAAGATTGAGGCAAAGTGCTGGATCACTCGAATGAACCCAAGACTGTAAACCCCAGGATCTAACAGTCACAGAAACACAATTGAGGTGAAAAACAGTAGTAAGAGAAATAAAATATCATGACATTTGTTATTTTGTAGCAGCAGTACACTGCAATACATAGTAATAAAAAGTATAAATTACAGTAAGTATATCTAAAAAAAAATAAATTAAATACGTAGTGCAAAATGAGAAGGCAGAAAAAATACTGAGGAAATGTTCATGAGTTCATTCAGAAATCTGATGATGCGGGGAAGAAGCTGTTCCTGAAATATTGAGCATGTGTCTTCAGGCTCCTGTAACTCATCCTTGGCAAAGAGAAGAGGGCATATCATGGGTGATGGGGTCCCTAATGACGAATGCTGCCTTTTTGAAACATTACCTTGTAAAAGACATCCTGGATGCTGGAGAGGGTAGTGCCCATGATGGAGTTGGTAGAAATTGCAACATTTTGCAGCTTTTTCCGATCCTGTGCTCCCTCTATACCAAGTGGTGATGCAACCAGTTTCCAATACTCTGTTTAGATTGACTGTGCAGCTTTGATCAGTTCAAGAAATGAAAATATTGATGTTGGGGCACAGCTCTCATGGTGGACTTTCTGTGCAGGTGTTTCTGAAACAAAGCTGTGGACCATATTGAGAGTGCATTACCACCACCTTCAATGGTCGCCCTTTGTCTAGCTGTTGAGGGTGAGTACACGTTACACTGAAGGCAGAGAATGAAGTAATTTTGTTGTTGCCTGGATAACATACATTTGGCTGAATTATGTGGCAGAGCCTTTTTCAAGTATGTTAAAAATGAGACATGAGAGTGGATATAGGACCACTAGAAAATGAAGCAGAATAAATAATAGGCACAAGGAGATGGCTGATGAATTAAATGAGTATTTTGCATCAGTCTTTACTGTGAAAGACACTAGCCGTATGCCTGATGTTGTAGTGTGTGAAGGAAGAGAAGTGGGTGCAGTTACTATTACAAGAGAGAAGGTGCTCAAAAAGCTGAAAGACCTAAAGTTACATAAGTCAGCTGGAACAGATGAACTGCACCCTGGGGTTCGGAAAGAGGAAACGTTAAAGATTTTGGTGGCTTTAGAAACGATCTTTCAAAAATCATTGGACTCTGGTAGTTAGCCTGACCACAGTGGTTGGGAAGATGTTAGTTAATTGTTAAGGATGAGGTGCTGGAGTACTTGGTAACACAGGAGAAGATAGTACAAAGTACATGATTTCCTTCAGGGAAAATCCTGCCTGATGAACCTGTTGGAATTCTTTGAGGAAATTACAAGTGCAATAGGTAAGGGGGACGCAGTGGATGTTATATATTTGGCCTTTGACAAGGTGCCACACATGAGGCTGCTTACCAAGTTAAGAGCCCATGGTATTACAGGAAAGTTACTAACATGGTCAGAGCATTGGCTGCTTGGTAGGATGCAGCAAATGGAAATAAAAAGATCCTTTTCTGGTTGGCACACAATGACTAGTGGTGTTCCGCAGGGGTCGGTTTTGGGACCACTTCTTTTTATGCTGTATATAAATTATTTAGATGATGGAATAGATGGCTTTTGTTGCCAAGTCTGCAAATGATTTGAAGATTGTTGGAGGGGCAGGTGGTGTTGAGGAAACAGGTAGGATGCAGAAGGACTTGGATCAGAAGAATGGGCAAGATATTGGCAAATGAAATACAATGTTGGAAGATGCACGTTCATGCACTGTAATAGCAGAAAAAAATGTGCGGACTATTTTCGAAATGGGGAGAAAATCCACCAATCTGAGATGCAAGGGGACTTGGGAGTCAGGTATAGAACATTCTAAAGGTTAACTTGCAGGTTGAGTCAGTGGTGAGGAAGGTAAATGCCAGGTTAGCATTCATTTCAAGAGGTCTAGAATACAAGAGCAAGGATGTGATACCGAGGCTTTATAAGGCACTGGTGAGGCTTCACCTTGAGTATTGTGAACAGTTTTGGGCCCCTCATCTTAGAAAAGATGTGCTGGCATTGGAGAGGGTCCAGAGGAAGTTCGCAAGAGGATGATTCCAGGAATGAAAGTGTTATCATACAAGGAAAGTTGTTTTGGTTCTGGGTCTGTACTCTTTGAAATTCTTAAGGATGAGGGGGACCTTATTGAAACTTTTTAAATGTTGAAAGGCATCAACAGAGTAGATGGTGGGAGAGTCTACGACAAGAGGGCACAGTCTCAGGAAGAGGAGCGCCCTTTCAAAACAAAGATGCGGAGAAATTTCTTTAGCCAAAAGGTGGTGAATTTGTGGGATTTGTTGCCACATGCAGCTGTGGAGCCCAGGTCATTGGGTGTGTTTAACACAGAGGTTGATAGGTTCTTAATTGAACATGGCACCAAAGATTACGGGGAGAAGAATGTGAACTGGGGTTGAGGAGAAGAAAAAAGGATAAGGCATGATTGAATGGTAGAGTAGACTCGATAGGCCAGATGGCACAATTCTGCTCCTATGTCTTATGGTCTTATTCTGCTCTATAATTATAAGAGAATATAATAATTTTTGGTTGTGGAAATGACTGAGTTCACCAAGGCATATTCAGGACAATAAGTTTCTCTGTAGCCTACTGCACCTACGCTATGGAAAAGCAGCAATCTGTGCAAAATCCTTTAAACATGCCACCTGCTGGTCTTGAACAGGAGTCCAGAAAGAGAAAGATAAGAGAACTTAAGTGCTCGTCATGCACAGTTTAGTTCTTACTGTGCTTTAAAGTTGCTGAAATAGCAACATTTTGACACATTTCAACCACAATCACTGTTTTCATGAGAAACAAGTTCCTTGGATTCACCTTACTGATGTTAAGTTAGGAGTGTTGCTTCGTAATGTTGCCTGCAGAAAAGTTATAAACACAAGAGATTCTACTGATGCTGGTCCTGATGAAGGGTCTCTACCTGAAAGGTTCACTCTTTAGACCTCTTCATAGATGCTACCTGACCTACTGAGTTCTTCCATCATTTTGTGTGCAGATAAGTTATGAAACTTTCCTTCACACTTTACACTTTTAAATCAGTTTATCTTCATTCACATGGCATCCCTTCATTTTCCTGATGATGGTGTTTTCCAAAAACACCTCTCCAGGCCACCCACAACCGAGAGTAACTTGATTCAAGTAGTCTAAAGGGAGGAATCTGATCAATCTCCAGCAGCTAGCTAACTATCTTTGGGCTATTCAAACATTAACCAGGTAAAACTAAAATCCACAAAAGGTAGAATTGCACTTGCAGAAAGAGGAACTAATCCAGTACCAAACCTTGCAGGATCTTTATAAATATCATGGCGTTCAGTCTTTCTGTTTAATGTTGAACTCAGCTCTGTCCAAACCCACCAGGATCTTAACCACATCTCTCAAATGTCTTTGTGTCTGCTGCAGGAAATGCAACTTTACCTTCTTCAATCTAACACTAAATAATGTCTGTTGCCTCTGTACGTATTGTGTGAAATTCCTGCAGAACCTTCACATCCTTCCTCAGGAAAACCAAAATTGATTTTGATTGTGGTCAAAGCAATATTTTAGAAATATTGAGTGTAACCTCCCTGCAGAAGATTTTAAAAATAAACTATTAAAGAATAACATGGGATGCAAAATACAGTGCAGTATCTGAAGAGAGAGCCATTTTATTGGGCCTGTTTAAATTTCATAACTTGTGATTACCATTCTGTGGGAAAACTTCTGGAATAAAAATGCTGTATAGTGTTGATCACAACATTCTCACTGGCATGCTAACTAAATTATTTACAACTGTTTCATGCTCAGAAATTCACTGCATGCTATCCCTCTGTGACACTGATGCAGCAGAGGTAGTGTCATGTTTCTGATATTAGGACATCATGCTTTCTCTTGCTGGAATTGGATTTAGTGCATCATTAAGCATTGCATATGACATCGATGAGCAAACAAGGGTTTCCTAGGGAATGAAAAGGCTATGTTAACATCAAATAGAATACAAGTCTATATTGCCAGGTCCTCCAAGTAAAGAATACATTATATCTCCCATCGAAAATACAGCTAACCATGTGATGCATTGAGTTAATTAATTGATGTGTACGTATAGTTCCTGTGTTTTGCAGTGGTGCTTATGTAATATCCAACCTTGTGCTTCATGCAGGTAGCATGGGCGTGGAAGAAATAAGAATGGTAGTATTCTGGAGGGTTTCATTATTAGCATGCTGTCAGACAAGTATCTCTAGACTTCCTTGCAATATTCATGGTGATGCCAGGATACCCATGTCAGCTGTGTCCAATGCTGTCAAAATGCCTTGTTGGCTTCATAGTGGTAAAGATGAGAGGAAGTAATTGACAGTGGAGCAGTGAAACTTGATGATTTAGACTTGGTAATATATCCTTTTGTTAATCATTTGAGGGGGTCGCCAAATGAACTAGCAAAATGTTCAGCCAATTTTTTTTTAATCCTGTTTTCTTACCATAACAAAAATTACTTTTGCAGCAAGTAAAATAAAATTCAATTTCATAATAGTCATATAAAGTTATAAATATTGCACTTGTTTTACAATATGAAGAACACATCTATTTTACTAAAAACTTGCCTAAAAATGGTAAAAGGGAATAAGGCATTATTTCACTGAAAATGCAAAGGGACATCCCGTTACACACAGACAGAGTCTCATTATTAGTACCTTAGGCATAACTTCTTTGCCTTGTAGTGTTTGCTTTATGCAGACTGCCTGAGTTTCTATGGTTATAGCCCTTCTGCATTAGAAAAGTCAGATTAAAGAGATGAGATTTGTAGACTGACCGCTATTTATTCTAATTGTAGCCAAAAGGGAGATTCTGTGCAGGCTTTCTCTCCAAATGTTTGCAGTAAATGCTTGGTGCTGTTGCACAGGAGCAGTTGCTGAAATGTCAGATGCTTCCTAATACCATCTTCCGTATCACCATCCTTCCTTTAGAGCTGCAGTATATATACTCAGAATAATATCTTGTAAAACAAACCTGTCAGGTTGTGAACACAAAGTGAAACAACTATTATTCTGACAATATTTTCAGGTGTCAGAGTCAATAAAACCTATCTCTGACACTGCTCTATACTTTCCTCCAATCATCTTAAAAGTATGTCCTCTCATATTAGTCATTGCCACCCTGGGGAAAAAAAGGTGCTTGCTGTCCACTTTCTCTATGCCTCTCAAAATCATACACACCTCTATCATCTTCTCTCATCCTGCTTTGCTCCAAAGTGATAACCTTTCCTCATTAACCATGCTCCCTAATCCAGGCAGCATACTGGTAATTCTCCTCTGCCTTCTTTCTAAAGCCTTCCTAAAATGAATGTTTGGTCTTTGTTGTGCTGACAGACTTAAGTTTATTGATTTCTTTTTGACCATGCAGAGCTGTGGAGATTTTGCATGGTGTAAACCATTATTGAGAGAAGAGGTAGGTGAGGTTGATCTCTTGAAAAGCAACCATGTGATCTTTGTTCTGCCTCAGAATGTTTGCATAGGTTCAATTATATGCAGTGTAGGAGTTCTAATTTGTTTGTCAACAGAATGTATACAATGATGCAAATGCCAGGATTTATTGTAAATCCCTATTTGTCCTTGAATTCAGAAATCAGTTAAAAGTAAGCCACATTGCTGAGTCCAGTCACATATTGGCCAGCCTCTTCTTGTTGTGGCCATTAGACAGAAGGTGCAGGAGCCTGAAAGTTCAACAACCACTTCTTCCCACTGCCATCTGAACTGAAACTTTAACACCATCTTGGACTCTGCCTCTGTCTCTTTTTGCTCTAGTGTCATTTGTTGGCCACTTTATTAAATACACCTGCTCCCTAATGCAAATATTAATCAACTAATCATGTGGCAACAAATCAACACACAAAAGCATGCAGATATGATCAAGAGGTAAAGCTGTTGTTCAGCATAATTATCGCAATGGGGAAGACATGATCTAAATGACTTTGACTGTAGAATGATCGTTGGTGCAAGACAGGGTGGTTTGAGTATTTCAGAAACTGCTGATCTCCTGGGATTTTTATGCACACCAATCTCTTGAGGTTAGAGAGAATGGTCTGAAGAACAAAAAAAAAATCCAGTCACTAGCAGTTCTATGGGCAAAAAACCACTTTATTAATGTGAAAGGTTGGAGGATAATGGCATATGGGTTGAATAGCAATATCAGAATTTATTTTTGATCTCAATTTATCTGTAAGCCACTAAATCTAAAGGGATTAATACAGTTTGATAGATTTTGAGTTAACATACTAGACCAGATCATATGAGCAACTGAGGAGGTGTTACAAGGAGGTAGTCACTCCTAAGTTGCAGGAGGCAGGTACCTAGGAGACTGTCAGGAGATGGAAAGGAAATAGGCAGATGATGCAGAATGTCCCTGTGGCCGTTTCCCTCAATAATAAATATACTGTTTGGATACTATTGGGGGGATGACCTACTGGGGGAAACTGCACCAGTCAGGTCTCTGGCACAGAGTCTGTTGCTGTGACTCAGAAGGAAAGGGGAGAGAAGAGGACTGCAGTGGTGATAGGGGATTCCATAGTAGGAGGAATAGAGATGAAATTCTGTGGACACAATAGAGACACCCGGATGGTATGTTACCTCCCAGGTGCCAGGGTCAGGGATCTCTCAGATTAGGTCCACAGCATTCCAAAGGGGGAGGAATGAGCAGCCAGAGGACTCAGTACCAATTTCAGCACCAATGATGTCGGTAGGAAAAGGAAGGAGATCCTGAAGAGAGAATTTAGAGAGCTAGGTAGAATGCTGAAAAGCAGGAGCTCCAAGGCTATAATCTGTAGATTACTGCCCATGCCATGTGCCAGTGAGGGTAAGAGTAGGATGATTTAACATAGGAATGTGTGGTTGAAGAACTAGTGCAGGGGGCAGGGACTCAGATTTCTGGATCATTGGGATCTCTTCTGGGGAAGGTATGACCTGTACAAAAAGAACTGGTTACACCTGAACGCAAGGGGGGCCAATATCTATTCGGGAAAATTTAACCTAATTGGCAGGGAGATGGGAAACTGAGTGATAGGGCTGAGGATGGGGCAGCTGGTAAACAAACAAAGTCAGTGCATACTGTCATGAATGACCAGATGGGGCAAAATCGCAGTCAGTGGAATGAGTTGTAATGTAACATGGGACAAAATCAAAAAGGGTGATGGATACAGCATTGAAGGTGTTATATTTAAAAGAACATCATATACAAAATAAGGTAGATGACCTTCTGGTGGAGTTAGAGATTGGCAGGTACGAAGTGTGTATCACTGAATCATGGCTGAAAGAAGATCATAGTTGGGAGCTTAACATTCAAGGATACACATTGTATCGAAAGGACAGGCAGGTAGATGGGGGAGTGGACAGCATGGTTCTATTGGTAACAAATGAAATCAAATCCTTAGGAAGAGGTGACATAAGATCAGAAGATGTAGAATAGTTGCGGGTAGAGTTAAGGAACTATAAAGGTAAAAGACCCTGATGGTCTCCGAACAGTAGCCAGGATGTGGGCTACAATTCCAAGATGAGATGATAAATGCATGACAAAAGGGCTATGTTATGATAGTCATAAAGGATTTAAATATGCAAGTAGATTGGGAAAATCAGGTTGGTACTGATTCTGGATCCTAAGAGTGAGAATTTTTAGAATGCCTATGAGCTGGCTTTTTAGAGTAGCTTGTGGTTGAGCCCACTAGGGGATCAGCTACTCTGGATTGAGTGCTGTGGAGTGAACCAGATTGGGTTAGGGAGCTTAGGGTAAAGAAACTCTTATGAGGCAGTGATCATAATATGATAGAAGTCACCATGCAAGTTGAAAGAGAGAGAGAAGCTACAGTCAGATGGATCAGTATTACGGAGGAGTAAAGGGAATTACAGAGGCATGCATTACAGAGCTGGCCAAAGGTGATTGGAAGGGGACACTAGTAAGGATGATGGCAGAGCAGCAATGGCTGGAATTTCTGGGAGTTCAGCAGGAGATAAATATTCTAAAGGCAGAATGACACAACCGTGGCTGATAAAGGGAAGAGAAAGCCATCACAAAAGTAAAAAAGTGGGTATATCATAGAGTAAAAATTAGTGGGAAATTAGGGGATTGAGAGAGCAACTAAAAAGCAATTGTGTGTGAAAAGATGAAATATGAAGGTAAACTAGCCAATAACATCAAGGAGAATACCAAAAGTTCTTTTCAAATATATAAAGTGCAAAAGAGAGGTGAGAGCAAATATTGGACTGCTGGAAAATGATGCTGGAGAGGAGGTAATGAGGGACAAGGAAATGGAGGACAAGGTGAACAGGTATTTTGCATCAGTCTTTACTGTGGTGAGCACTATCAGTATGCCTGATGCTCAGGGATGTCAGGGGATAGAAGTGAGTGCAGTTGCTATTACCAGGAAGAAGGTGCTTGAGAAGTCTGAAGGTAGATCAGTCCCCTGGGCCAGATGGACTACAACCCAGGGCTTTGAAGGAGGTAGCTGAAGAGATTGTGTTGGTATTAGTAGAGGTCTTTCAAGAATACCTAGAATCTGGCATGTATCCAAAGAAATGGAAAATTGCAAATGTTACTCCTCTCTTCAAGAAGGGAGGGAGGTTGAAGACCTCAGTCAGTCTGACCTCAGTGGCTGGGAAGAAGTTGGAGTCAATTGTTAAGGATGAGTTTTTCATTGTACTTGGAAGCATATGATAAAATGGGCCAAAACCAGCATGGTTCCCTAGAAGGAAAATCTTGCCTGACATCTTTTGGAATTCTTTGAGGAAATATCAAGCAGGATAGATATAGGAGAATCGGTGAATGTTTTAAACTTAGATTTTCAAAAGACCTTTGACAGAGTGTCACACATGAGGCTGCTTCGAAAGATAGGAGCCCGTGATGTTACAGGAAAGATACTAGCAGGCATGAAGCAATGGCTAATTGGCAGGAGGCAAAGAGTGAGAATAAAGGGAGACTTTTCTGATTGGCTGTCAGTGACCAGTGATGTTCTGCAAGTGTCAGTGTAGGAATTGCTTCTTTCTAGGTTGTATGTCAAGCCAAGTCACTTTTATTGTCATTTCAACCATTACTGCTGGTACAATACACAATAAAAACGAAACAACGTTCCTCCAGGACTATGGTGTTACATGAAAAAACACAAAACTACGTTAGACTTCAGACCTACACGGGACTATATAAAGTACACAAAACAGTGCAAGACAGTATGAAAGTTAATAAGCAAGACAATAGACAGTAAAGGGCAAATTACAATATAATAATAAATTATGTAAATGTTTTAGCAGGAATTGAGAAAGAAATGAGCAAAAAATTGCAAAGGGTGTTGAGGTGTGTGTGTGTGTGTGTGAACTCTGGGTATTGAGGAGTCTGATGGCTTGGGGGAAGAAACTGTTACACAGTCTGGTCATGAGAGCCCCAATGCTTCAGTACCTTTTGCCAGATGGCAGGAGGGAGAAGGGTTTGTAAGAGGGGTGAGTGGGGTCCTTCACAATGCTGTTAGGTTTGCGGATGCAGCGTGTGGTGTAAATGTCTGTAATGACGGGAAGAGAGACCCCAATGATCTTCTCAGCTGACCTCACTATCCACTGCAGGGCCTTTCGATTTGGAGAATGGAATTGATGCCTTTGTGGCCAAGTTTGCGGACAATATGAAGATAGACAAGGTGCAAGTATTGCCGAGGGGGGCTGTAGAAGGACTCAGAGTAGGAGAATAGACAAAGAAGTTGCAGATGGAATACAATATGGTTATGCACTTGAGTAGAAGGAATAAAAATGTCGGCTATTTTCTAATCAGCGAGAAAATAATAAAATCTGAGGTGCAAAGGGACTTGAGAATGCTCATGCAGTATTCCCGAAAGGTTAACTTGCAGGCTGTCAGTGATGGAGAAGACAAATGCAATGTTTGCATTCATTTCACGAGGACAAGAACATAAAAACAAGGGTATATTGCTGAGGCTTTATAAGGCATTGGTGAGCCCACATTTGGAGTATTGTGAGCAGTTTTGCGACCCTTAGAACAGGTTTGCTGACATTAGAGAGGGTTCAAAGGAGGTTCAGATAAATGAATCGGGAGTGAGAGGCTTACCATATGAAAAGCATTTGATAGTGCTCTGTCTGTACTAGCAAGAATTTAGAAGGATGAGGGGGGATCTCTTTAAGATCTATGTAATGTTGAAAGGTGTAGAAAGATTGGATGTGGAAAGGATGTTTCCTATCATGAGACAGTCTAGGACCAGAGGGCACAACCTCAGAATGGAGACAGCAAGGAAGTTCATTAGCCAGAGAATGAATCTGTGGAATTCATTGCCACAGATAGCTGTGGAGGGCAAGTCACTGAGTGTATTTAAAGTGCAAGTTGATTTGTTTTGATAAGTCAGGGGTGAAAGGTAATAGGAAAATGGGATTGAGAAAGAAATGGGTAAATCATGGTGAAGTGGCAAAGCAGACTCAATAGGCCGAAAGGCCTAGTTCTGCTCCAATATCGTATGATAAGTTAGAGTTGCAGATTTGCTTCCTGAAAGCATGAACAAACCAGAACTTTTCATGACACATACAAAACACTGGTAGAACTCAGCAGGTCAGGCAACAGCTATGGAAAGGAATAAGGATCTGATGTTTTGGACCAAGACTCTATATTTGGGCTGGAAGGAAATGGGGAAGAAGCCAGAATAAGAAGGTGGGGGAAGCTGGCTTTTGCCCCCTTCCTTTCCAGTCCAGATGAATGATCTTGGCCCAAAATGTTGACTCTTTAATCCTTTTCATAGAAGCTGCTGACCTGCTATGTTCCTCCAGAGCTATGGGTGTCTATACTCCAGAGTTTAGAATTTTTGATAATCCAGGAGTTTCTGTTCCCAGATTATTTAGTTCATTACTTTAAAATGTCCAGCTGCCGTTGTGAAACTTGAGGTTATCTTCACTAGACCATGAGTTTGAACTTCTTGGTACAAGTCTGATTACTTCTCCATGACGTTATAGTGACCGTCCTGCATTATGTCTGATACTCTGTCAAAATTTCAGTGGACAGATTCCCCAATAGATTCCTGAACTTTCTGAAAGCTGTGATTAAACCCAAGAACAGTGCTATTAAAGCATGATTGAAACAATATGACCATATATGGGCATTCCATGGAGCAATGTAGGCTCACTTGCTGGGCAATGCTCCAAAATCTATTTCTGGACCTGGGGTGAATTGCTAGTAACTGCCGATAAGTTCTGACTCAGTATCATATACTGCATGTGCTTGTTGCAAAAGCAGGATGTGTGATAACACTTCCAATTACCAATATAAAAGATTTTCTCTGAGCAATGAAAATGTAATGAATGAGAAATTTGTACAAGTGATACTGCTTTTTCAGCAATACTTGCCTGAAAATTCATTCTTCCTGTGTGGTACGCAGTGATAACATTGCTGAATCAGTGGAAAACTGTTTCCGGATTAAGCTGTGCCACACCAGGAACAAAACAGAACACTCCCAGGTACACATCTGATGTGATTTCCACATCTCAGATCCCATAAATATTATTTTCCATGCAAAGCCCCCTTTTCAGCATTGCTTAAGAAATAAATGCCAGGGTGCACATTTATCCATTGGAATATATAAAGTGGCATGCAAAAGTTTGGGCAGCCCTGGTTAAAATTTCTGTTACTGTGAATAGTGAAGTGAGTAGAAGATGAACTGATCTCCAAAAGTCATAAAGTTAAAGATGAAACATTCTTTCCAACATTTTAAGCAAGGTTAGTTTATTATTTTTGTTTTGTACAATTTTAGAATGAAAAAAGTAAAGGAGCGCCATGCAAATATTAGGGCACCCCAAGAGATTTGAACTCTCAGATATCTTTTACTAAGGTCTCAGACCTTAATTAGTTTGTTAGGTCTATGCCTGTTCATAGTCATCGTTAGGAAAGGCCAGGTGATGCATATTTCAAAGCTTTATAAATACCCTGACTCCTCAAACCTTGACCCAACAATCAGCAGCTGCCTAGCACTCTGAAAATTAAAATAAATGATGCCCACAAAGCAGGAAAAGGCTATAAGAAGATAGCAAAGCATTTTCAGGAAGCCGTTTCCTTAGTTCGTAATGTAATTAAGAAATAGCAGTTAACAGGAACGGTGGAGGTCAAGTTAAGGTCTGGAAGACCAAGAAAACTTTCCGAGAGAATTACTCGTAGGATTGCTAGAAAGGCAAATCAAAACCCCCGTTTGACTGCAAGAGACTTTCAGGAAGATTTAGCAGACTCTGGAGTGGTGGTGCACTGTTCTACTGTGCAGCAACATCTGCACAAATATGACCTTCATGGAAGAATCATCAGAAGAAAACCTTTCCTGTGTCCTCACCAGAAAATTCAGCATCAAAAGTTTGCAAAGGAAAATCTAAGCAAGCCAAAAAGGGCACAGAATTTCATGAAAAGAACACCTCTCCTGCTGTTAAACATGGGGGTAGATCGATCATGCTTTGGGCTTGTGTTGCAGCCAGTGGCACGGGGAACATTTCACTGGCAGAGAGAAGTATTAATTTAATTATAGGGTGTCCCCTTTTTTTTTTTGAACGTTCGCTTTACAACACCTCGCTGTTACGAAAGACCTACGTTAGTTACTTGCTTTTGCTAACAGAAGGTCTTTTCACTGTTACGAAAAAAGTCAGCGTGTGAAAAAAGGCAGCATCAAAAGTTTGCAAAGGAACATCTAAGCAAGCCTGATGCATTTTGGAAACAAGTCCTGTGGACTGATGAAGTTAAAATAGAACTTTTTGGCCGCAGCTAAGCTCCTCCCCCGGAAATGCATTCTAGCTGCCATTGCTTAAACATGTGCCTGTGAGCATCTGTGCTTTATGTCGATTTACTTTGTGCACCCGTTAGCAAGATGAGTTCTAAGGTATCAGAAAAACCTAAAAGATCACATAAGGGTGTCACACTTAACTTAAAACTAGACATAATTTAGCGTTTTGATCATGGTGAACGAAGTAAGAACGTAGTGAGTTTGGTTAAAGAGGCTGGGTTTGTGGAAGTTGACAAAGATGATGTTGAAGAGGTTTTGGCATCCCATGGCCAAGAACTGACAGATGAAGAGGAAAGGATAACAATTGAAACCGAATGCAGTAGTGAACGATCCAAAAGTGAAGTCGTCCAGGAACTGAACGTGAAGCAATTGCGTGAGATTTTCATTGCGATTGACAACACTGCAATGATTGCAGAAAAGTATGACTTTACTTTTGAAAGGGTATGTTGTTTTAGGGCATATTTGCAGGATGGTTTGAGTGCTTACAAAGAACTGTATGATAGAAAAATGCACGAGGCTTAGCAGTCAAGCATATTGTTGTTTATCCTGCCTTCCACAGTAGATGATGAACCTTGAGCAGACATAGAAGAAGGTGACCTGCCTGCCCTGATGGAAACAGACAATGATGAAATGACACCTCAATGTCCCACCATCCCAACCTCCGACGACTCAGCCTAACACACCAGCATCAGTGTGCTCACTGTCTTCCCGATTCCGGTAAGTGAAACTACACTGTACATACATTATTTCTAATTTATATAGGCTGTGTATTTTTATGTGTTATTTGGTATGATTTGGCAGCTTCATAGCTTAAAGGTTACTGGAAAGAGTGCTTCTGCCAAGAGTGCTTGCGCCATGTGTTTCTGCCAAGAGCGATTGCGTGAGATTTTCGCTACGGTGGACAGTGCTGCAATGATTCCAGAAAAGTGTTCCTACTTTATATAGGCTGTGTATTTAACAGATCATTCCTGCTTTTACTATATATTACTATTATTTTAGGTTTTATGTGTTATTTGGCAAGATTTAGTAGGTTACTTTTTGGGTCTGCGAACACTCTCAAAATTTTCCCATATAAATAAATGATAATTGCTTCTCCACTTTATGACATTCCGGCTTATGAACCATTTCATAGGAACGCTCTACCTTCAGATAGCCAAGGAATCTCTGTAAATACCAACAAATTCTGGAAGCAAACATCGCACCGTCTGTTTAAAAAAAAAAGCCGAAGATGAAAAGAGGATGGCTTCCACAACAGGATAATAATCCTAAACACACCTCAAAATCCACAATGGATTACCTCAAGAGGCGCAAGCTGAAGGTTTTGCCATGGCCCTCACAGTCCCCCGACCTAAACATCATCAAAAATCTGTGGATAGACCTCAAAAGAGCAGTGCGTGCAAGACGGCCCAAGAATCATCCAGAACTAGAAGCTTTTTGCAAGGAAGAATGGGCAAAAATCCCCCAAACAAGAATTGAAGGACTCTTAGCTGGCTACAAAAAGTATTTACAAGCTGTAATACTTTCCAAAGGGGGTGTTTCTAAGTACTGACCATGCAGGGTACCCAAACTTTTGCTTCGGGCCCTTCTCCTTTTTTTGTTATTTTGAAACTGTAAAAGATGGAAATAGAAGAAGTAATCTTGCTTGAAATATTAAAGAAATGTGTCATCTTTAACTTTATGCCTTTTGGAAATCAGGTCATCTTTTACTTGCTTCGCTATTCCCAGTAACAGAAATTTTGACCAGGTGTGCCAAACTTTTGCATGCCACTGTAGATAGGAAGGAAAATGAGGGATGTGGGCAAGTAGGATTAGCATCTTGGTTGGTGTGGACTTTATGGGCTGAAAGGCCTGCCTCTGTGCTATACAAATCTGACTCTATGATAGACGGCGGTACAGGTCTCATCCAACTTCTGACTCAGGAATTGTATTGCATCAGTCTCTTGGTGACTGGGCTATGGGCAGAGTTCTCTCACTGTATAAAGCTGATGGACACAATTCTCTATGAAAGTATAGTACAAGTTTGCAATCATAAGAATAAAAGAACCAAAATCATTCAGTCCCTTGAGTCTAATAAATAGTGCTATATGATCATGGCCAATCCAGTGTTGGCCTCAGGATCACTTTCCAACTTTCTCCCTGAACTTCATCAGCCCCTTGTAATTCAAAGGCTTTGTCAATCTCAGTCTCAGTCCCAGTCCGATCATGAATTTAGTGTCATGTGCACAAGTATAGAGAAGTGCAAGTATTGTGAAAAACTTGCTTGCAGCAGCCTTGCAAGCATGTAGATTCAGACAACACAAAGAACACAAAAAATATTGTACCAGGCATTAGTACAGAAGAAAATATAATCAGAGCAAAGTCCATGATAATGCAAGAGGTAGTCTGTAGTGTTCTATTGCTGAGGTAGAATTAGGATTGTGCTGGTTGGTTTCAGAATCTGCTGGTTTTAGGAAAGTTGCTGTTCCTGAACCTGGTTGTGCAGGCATCTGTTCCCGAAGTCCTATCTTAAGACAGAAGTGGGAAAAGAGCATGACCTGGATGGTAGGAATCGTTGGTGGTGGCTTCTTAAAGCAGCACCACTTAGATGTGTTCAGCAGTGAGAAGGACTCCATCCACTACTCTCCATACCCTTTTGAGTTCCTGTGTGTTGGAATTGCTGTGCCAAGCCTTGATGCATTTGGTCAGGATAGTTTCAAATGTGCAACTTTCGACGTGTATTAGAATATTTAGTGACATACCAAATCTCCTTAAACTTCTAATAAGGTAGAACTGCTGGTGCATCTTTTCTTTTAATGCATCTGTGTGCTGAGAGCAGGACAGGTCACCTGAGATGTTAAGAAATATTAAGTAAATAAGCAATAAATATTGAGAACCTGGGATGAAGAGTCCTTGAAACTGAGTCCATGGATTGTGGGAATAATTCAGTTTTGGGGCAAGTGAAATTGAGCGAAGTTATCCTTTCTGGTTTAAGAGCCTGATGGTTCAGGGATAATAACTGTTCCTGGACCTGGTGGTGTGAATCCTGAGGCTCCTGTACATTCTTGCTGATGGCAGGAGTGAGAAGAGAGCATGGCTTGGATGGTCAGAGTCTTTGATGACGGATGCTGCTCCATACAGGTGTGCTCAATGGTGGGGAAGTCTTTACCTGTGATGGACTGGGCTGCACCCAATATTTTGTAGGTTTTTTCTGTACAAAAACATTGATGTTTCCATACCAGACTGCAATACAACCAGTCGATATACTCTCCACCACACATCTATAGACATTTGTCGAAGTTTCAGATGACATACCAAATCCTCACGTACTTCTAAGAAAGTAGAGGTGCTGCTGTGGTTTCTTCATAATGACACTTATGTGTTGGCCATAGGACAAATTCTCTGAAATAACACTGACAAATTTCAGAATCTATCCTGTCAATCTCTCTCAAAATCTTACATACTTCAATAATGTCACTGCTCAATTTTCTAAACTCTAATGAATATATGCTAAACCTCTTCTTAATATGACACTCTTAATCAAACAGGACCTCAAGGAGCACCAGGCTGTTGTCTCCCACACATCACTGACCTTATTAACTCTGGGGATCTCCCATCCACTGCCACCATTCATATAGTTCCCTCATCCCCTACCTTCCTTTTCTACTTCCTACCCAAGATCCACAAACCCGTTCGTCCAGGTAGAACCATTATTTCTGCTTGTTACTGCCACACTGAATGTATATCTGCATACCTCGACTCAGTTTTATACCCCACTCCCCTGGTTCAGTCCATTCCTACCTGTATCCGTGACACTTCGTATACTCACGATCTTCCCAATGACTTCAAGTTCTCAGGCCCCGATCATTTCACTTTCACTATGGATATCCAATCCCTATACACCAGCATTCCCTCAAAGCTCTCCATTTTTTCCTCGGCACGAGACCCAACCAGTTCTACTCGACCACCACTATCCTCCATCTGGTGGAATTAGACCTCACTCTTAATAGTTTCTCCTTTGGCTCCTCACTTCCTCCAAACAAAAGGTGTAGGCATGGGCACTGGCGTAGGTCCCAGCTATTCCTGCCTTTTTGTTGGCTATGTATTCTATGTTCCAAGTCTACACTGGTATCACTTCCCAACTTTTCCTATGCTACATTGACAACTGCATTGGTGTTGTTTCCTGCACCCATGCAGATCTTGTCAACTTCAACAAATTTGCCTTCAATTTCCACCCAGCTCTCAAATTTACCTGGTCCATTTCTGACACCTCCCTTTCCTTTTTTGATCTCTCTGTCTCTATCTGTGGAGACAGCTTATGTATTGATGTTTATTATAAACCCACTGACTCTCACAGCTACCTCTTCCCACCCTGTTACTTTTATAAATGCCATCCCCTTCTCTCAATTCCTCTGTCTCTGCTGCATCTGCTTTCAGAACCAAGGAGATGTCCTCTTCTTCAAAGAAAGGGACTTCTGTTCCCCCACCATCAACGCTGCCCTCAAACTGTATCTCTTCCATTTTGCACACATCTGCCCTCATCCCATTCTCCCACCACCCCACCAGGGATAGAGTTCCTCTTGTCCTCACCTACCACCCTACCAGCCTCTGCATCCAACACATAATTATCGATAACTTCCACCATCTCCAATGGGATCCCACCACCAAGCTCATCTTTTTCCCCTCCTCCAATTTCTGCTTTCTGTAGGGATCACTTCGTATGCGACTCCCTTGTCCATTTGTTTTCCCCACTGATCTCCCTCCTAGCATTTATACTAGCAAATGGAACAAGTGCTACAGCTACCCCTGCACCTCCTCCCTCAATACCATTCAGGGCACCAAACAGTCCTTCCAGTTGATGTGACAATTCACCTGTGATTCTGTAGGGTCATCTGTTCTATCTGGTGCTCCTGGTATGGCTTCCTGTATATCCATGAGACCCAACATGGAATGGGAGACTACTTCGCTGAGCACCTATGCCCCATCTGCCAGAAAAAGTGGGATCTCCCAATTGCCACTCATTTTAATTCCACTTCCAATTCCCGTTCCACAAAAGGTGTAGGCATGGGCACTGGCGTAGGTCCCAGCTATTCCTGCCTTTTTGTTGGCTATGTATTCTATGTTGGCTATGTACTCTACTGCTGTGATGAGGGCACACTTGGGTTGGAGGAGCAATTCCTTATATTCTGTCTGTGTAGCCCCCAATCTGATGATATGAACTTCAATTTCTCAAACTTCTGGTATAGTAATGGCTGCACCCCCTCTCCATCACCATTCTCCATTCCCTGTTCCTATATTCCCTCTTTCACCTTATCTCCTTATCTGTTCATCACCTCCCTCTAGAGCTCCTCCTTCCCTTTCTTCCATGGCCTTCTGTCTTCCTATCAGATACCCCTTTATCCAACTCTGTATCTCTTTCACCAATCAACTTGCAGCTCTTTATTTCACCTCTCTCTACTCCCACTCACCTATCACCAATTACTTGGTATTTCTTTTACTCCTTCCCACCCACCTTCTTACTCTGACTTCTGAGTTTATCCCAGTCCTGATGAAGGATCTCAGCCCAAAATATTGATAGCTTACTCTTTTCCGTAGATGCTGTCTAGCTGCAGAATTCCTCCAGCATTTTGTGTGTGTTGCAAGTATCTTGCATCAGTCTTCACTGTGGAAGACACTAGCAGTATGGTGGAAGTTCCAGGAATCAGGGAGCATGAAGCCAGTGAAGTTACCATAACTAGAGAGAAGGTCTTGGGAAACTGAAAGGTCTTAAGATAGATAGGTCACCTGGACCAGATGGTGCGCACCAGAGTTCAGAAGGAGGTGGCTGAAGAGATCGTGGAGGCTTTGGTAACAATCTTTCAAGAATCACTAGATTCTGGAATAGTTCTGGAAGACTGAAAAATTGCAAATGTCACTCCACTCCTCAAGAAGGGAAAGAGGCAGAAGAAAGGAAATTTGTAGGCCTCTGACCTCAGTGGTTGGGAAGATGTTGGAGTTGATTATTAAGGATGAGGTCTCACTGTGAGGCACATGATAAAATAGGCTGTAGTCAGCATGCTTTCCTCAGCTAATATCTTGCCTGACAAAACTGATTGAATTCTTCGAAGAAATAGCAAGCAGGACAGACAAGGGAGACTGGATTGATGTTGAGTACTTTGATTTTCAGAAGACAAGGTGCCACACATGAGGCTGCTTAACATGCTACGAGCCCATGGTACTACAGGAAAGATTCTAGCATGGATAAAACAGTGGCTGATTGGCAGAAGGCAAAGAGTAATAAAGGGAGTCTTTTCTGACTGGTTGTCGGTGACTAGTGGTGTTTCATAAGGGTCACTGTTGGGACTAATTCGCTTTACGATATGCAGTGTATATAAAAAGTATTCACCCGCCACACCCACTGAAGTTTTCATGTTTTATTCTTTTACAACATGAAACACAATGAATTTGATTTGGCTTTTTTGACACTGATCAGCAGAGAAAGACTTTGTGTCAAGGTGAAAACAAATCTCTAAAAGTGATCTAATTGATTGCAAATATAAAACACAAAATAATTGATTGTGTAAGTATTCACCCCTTTTAATATGACACACTAAATCATCACTGGTGCAGCCAATTGGTTTTAAAAGTCACATAATTAGTTAAGTAGAGATCTGTTTTGGAGGCCAGTGTGCAGTCAAGGTGTTTCAATTGATTGTAGTAAAAATACACCTGTATCTGGAAAGTCCAACTGCTGGTGAGTCAGAATCCTGGCAAAGTCTACACCATGAAGACAAAAGAACACTCCAAGCAACTCTACAAAAGAGTTATTGAAAAGTAGGAGTCAGGAGAGGGATGCAACAACATTTCCAAGTCACTGAATATCCCTTGGAGTACAGTTAAGTCAATCATCAAGAAATGGGAAGAATATGGCACAGCTGTAAATCTGTCTAGGGCGGGCTATCTTCAAAAACTGAGTAACTGTGCAAGGATGGGACTAATGATGGAAGTCACTGAGAGACTTATGACAGCTCTGGAGGAGTTGCAAGCTTCAATGGCTGAGATGGGAGAGACTGCACATACTGTAGAACCACTGTTATCCAGGTACTTCACCAGTTGCAGCTTTATGAGAGAGCGGCAAAAAGAAAGTCATTGTTGGAAAAAACATGTGAAATTTCAGCTAGAATCTGCCAGAAAGGCATATGGGAGATCTTGAAGTCAGCTGGAAAAAGGTCCTACAGTTTGACGAAACCAAAATTGAGCTTTTTGGCCATCAGACTAAACACTATGTTTGGAGTAAGCCAAACACTGCACAACATCAAAAGCACATCATCGCTACCATGAAACATGGTGGTGGCTGCATTATGCCGTGGGGTTGCTCACTGCAGCAGGTCCTGGAATGTTGTAAAGGTAGAGGGTAAACTGAATGCAGCAAAATACAGGGAAATCCTGAAGGAAAACCTGATGCAGTCTGCAAGAGAACTGCGATGTGGGGGAAGATTTCTGTTCCACAAGACAATGACCCCAAGCATAAAGCCAAAGCTACACACGAATGGCTTAAAAACAATGAAGTTAATCTCCTGAAGTGGGTGGCCAAGTCAGAGTCCAGACCTCAATCCAATTGATAATTTTGGCTGGACTTGCAGAGAGCTGTTCACTCATAATCCCCATACAATCTGACAGAGCCTGAACAGTTTTGTAAAGAAAAATTGGGAAAATTACAGTGTTCAGATGTACAAATAGAGACCTATCCACACAGACTCAAGGCTGTATTTGCTGTCAAAAGTGCATCTACTAAATACTGACTTGAAGGGGGTGAATACTTAATGCAATCAATTATCTTGTGTTCTATGTTTATAATTAATTTTGATCAGTTCTTAGGGGTCTGTTTTTACTTTGACACAAAAGAGTCGTTTTCTGGTGAACAGTGTCAAAAAAGCCAAATTAAGTTCACTGTGATTCGATGTTGTAAAACAATAAAACATGAAATTTTCCGGGGCGGGGGTGGGTGAATACCTTTTAAAAGCACTGTATGTCATTGATTTGGATGATGGAATTAATGGCCTTGTTGCAAAGTTTGCAGACAGTATGAGGATAGATGAAGGGGTAGGTAGGTTTGAGGAAGTAGAGTGGCTACAGAAGGAGTTGACAGATTAGGAGAATGGATGAAGAAATAGCAGATGGACCACAGTATTGGAATTGTATGGCCACACACTTTGCTAGAAGAAATGAAAGAGCTGACTACTTTCCAAATGGAGAAATAAATACAAAAAAAACTGAGGTGCAAAGAAATTTGAGAGTCCTTCTGCAGGATTCCCTAGAAGTTAATTTGTAGGCTGACTCTCTGATGAGGAAGCCAATGCAATGTTAGCATTAATTTCAAGGGGACTAAAATATAAAAGCAAGGATGTAATGTTGTGTCTTTATAAAGCATTGGTAATGCTTCATCTGGAATATAGTGAGCAGGTTTGGGCCCTTTATCTTAGAAAAGATGTGCTGAAACAATTTTGGAGTCATCTGCAAATTTGCTAATCCAGTTTATCACCTTATTGTGCTAATCATTAATATAGATGACAAACCATGGACCCAGCACTGACCTCTGCAGTAACCACATCACAGGCCTTCAGTCAGAGAGGAACAATCTACTTTCACTAAACCATTGTCAAATTGCCTTTACCACTTCATCCTGAATGAAAAGCAACAGAACCTTTTGGACTAACGACCCATGTGTGGGATTTTGTCAAAAGCATGGCTAAATTCCATGTAGACAACACGCCCACTGTTTTTCCTTCATCAACCTTTTTGCTGACCTCCTTGGAAAAACTCTATAATATTGTTAGACATGACATAGTACACATAAAGCCATGTTATCTATACCTGATCAAGCCTTGTCTATCCAGGTAGTAATATATTCTATCTCTTAGAGTAGTTTACCCACTACTGATGTCAGGCTCACTGGCCTATAATTTCCCAGTTTATTCTTTTCAAGAACAATGGAACAACATTAGCCATTTGAGCAACATACACTAAACGCCAAAGGAACTCAGCAGGCTGGGTAGCATCCAAGAAAATAGCACAGTCGATGTTTTGGACTAAAACCCTTCAGGACTGGAGAAAAAAGTTGAGTAGATTTAAAAGGTGGGGGGATGGGCAGGAAAGAAAGGAGGAAGGGATGAAGTAAAGAGCTGGGCAGTAAACTAGTAAAAGAGACAGAAGACCATGGAAGAAAGAAAAGGGGGGAGGAGCACCAGAGGAAGGCGATGGGCAGATAAGGAGATGAGGTGAGAGAGAGAAATGGGGATGGGAAATGATGAAAGGGAGAGGGTGGGGTGGGAGGCATTACTGGAAGTTTGAGGGATCGATGTTCATGCTATCAAGTTGGAGGCTACCCACGTGGAATAAAGATGTTGTTCCTCCAACCTAGATGTGGCCTCATCACGACAGTGGAGGAGGCCATGGATAGCCGTTCCGGAATGGGAAGTGGAATTAATATGGATGGGCACTGGGAGATCCTGCTTTTTCAGGTGGAGCTGAGCGTAGGTGCTCAGCAAAGTGGTCTCCCAATCTACGTTGGGTCTCATCGATATACAAGAGGCCATACTGGGAGCACCAGCCATAGTACATGACCCCAAGAGACTCACAGGTAAAGCGTTGCGTCATCTGGAAGGACTGTTTAGGGTGGCATATGGTAGTGAGGGAGGAGGTGTAGGGGCAGCTACAGCACTTGTTCTACTTCCAAGGATCAGTGCCAGGTGAGAGATCAGTGGGGAGGGGGCGAATGGACAAGGGAGTCGCGTAGGGAGCGATTCCTGTGGAAAACGGAGAGTGGTGGGGAGGGAAAGATGTGCTAGGTAGTGGGATCAGGCTGGAGATGACATTAGCTATCCTTCAATTCTCTAGCACCTCACCCACGGCAAAGGACATTTTTTAAAAACCTCTGCCAGGGCCCTTGTAATTTCTGCATGAACCTCTTGCAAGGTCTGAGGGGTCACCTTGCCTAGCCCTGGGATCTTCTCTATCCTAATTCATCTCAAGACTGCAAGCACCTTCTCTTCTGTAATTCTGATGTGGTCCAAGACCTTTTTGCAATTCACTAAACTCTATATCCATCTCCTGACAAAATCTCAGAGGTAAAAACAAAGAAAGAGTAAAGGTCTGGGAAAACCCAGGAAAATTTGTTCAGAATTTATTCCCAGATATTTATAAATATTACATTCTTGAAGACCTTTAATCTTTGAATATATGATGGCTTCCATGTACATTGGCATTAATGTAATTGTGATGCATGAGACATCATGTTTATTTGGGAGAGGCTGAATGGTGATAGGTTTTGTGCTGTCAATCATTTCTCATACTTTCGTAAAATGATTAATTTGTGAAGTTTAATGGGAACATAGGCTTTGTTAGGCTGGGGAACATGCAGCCAAAAGAACAGATTGAAGAGGATATTTTTACATGACCTTTTATGAATGTTAAGTATGTGGTTGTAGGAAAAGTGGTTAAAAGATGAGGGGTCAGGACATCTTGTGCTAAGTTCATCATTTGGTGCGAAGTCCAAATACAAACATAGATTGGAGTGAAATGGATTTTAATTTCCATATCATCATGCTAAAATATTAATTCCCCTTTAAACTGGCAGTTCACAATCTTGCAGCCACTGATGGCCAGTAAACAAGAACATCTGGGATTGTCTTTGAATTCATTTATTGCACTAATAGAACAATGTGACCATCAGCCAGTACTCTTTACCTGTACTGCTGCTATAAATGTCAGCACACATTACTTATGCACATTCCAAATATCACAGAGGTTACCAGAAGGGCATACAGCTATAGGAAGTATCAACATACCTTTTGTAGTCGCATTAGAGGATTATAGTTCTTGTATTAATGTGAAAGCATACAGCATTCAAACCAGATGATTCTTCTTAAGTAATGAGGGATAATTTGAACCAATGCTGTAGTTATTTTAAAAGGATACTTGTATCCATATACAGAGGCTTGGGGTCTGTTTACCAAATTATAGGCTTTTCTGGTGCTACCATACTTCAGATGTTGGTAAGAAAAATATGACACAATTATTGAATGAATTATTTTCACTATCACTCAATTAATAGTTCTACAAGTCCTGTGTGTTGTATCACATCCAATTACTGTGCTTATTATTAAGTCAATGTTTTCTAGTCACACTTCAACGAAATGCTCAAAATACAACTGCCACATATCAGAGTGGAAAAGAAATGTGATTGAAAAATAAAGGCAAGGAAAGCAGTTGGAAATTTTCATTAAACAATGAAGGCTTATAGATATGACCAATCCCCAAATAACAATTGTACAAAACACCAGTAAAATAAATTGTAAAAGAATGAATCAATCAAATCACAGCAGATGGTGTGTGAGCTCTGTGACAAAAATGTATGGCAAGGGGATGAAAGATTGCAAAAATAGCACACAAGAAGAGGCCACAGATTCTTTAGTCGGCGACCAGAAGATGGCTACGAAATTATATCTCATGGCATTGCATGAATGTAAATAAATTGTGAATGAAGTGAAATGGACTTCTGATTATTTCTGGGTTGCTTCACGTCACTCAGAAAACTCACCCAGACAGCTTCATGTACTAGTCACGTTTGCACATCTGACATCCTGGAACGTGCATCCCATGACTTGACAACATCTTCAGCGACATTGATGGCCACAATAAAAGCCGTTCAGCAAAGGCTCCTCAATCCCTTCAATAAGCTGACAAACAGTTTCACAGGAACGTGGGAACTCGCCTGCCAATTCTTCACCCTCCTCTCAGCTCGAGCTTTTGATACTGGCTATGTCCTTTCTTTCGTTCAGTCTAGTTGAAGGAGATCAACCCAAGGCATTGACTGCCAGTTTCCCTCCAGTTGTGTTCGTCCTGCATTTAGTGTTACTCCAGATTCCCAGCATCGGTAATCTGTTGTGTCTTCCCAAAAATACACATTTTTTTCAGCTTATCAAGGAATGTTAAGGAATTTGGAAAACATGATCTTGGTACAAGTTCTACCATTGCTCATTTTAGGAACATAGCAAAATATTTTGTACATCTTAGCACATAGAATGTTGTTTGTGGATATTGAACCCATGGCCTATTTTGATTATATCCTGATACCTCAAGCATAACCAAATCTTTTGCAGTGAGATTTGAAACCAGCATTATTTTGGCAAACTTTTTAAAAGCAGATCTACTTTTGCTGATGATGTTAAATCTGTTAAACTTTTTTTTAAATGGAAGAAGATGATCCTGTATTACATCCAAACACTACCACATAGTGTATGTAGAACAATTTTACTGGCACTGCAGATTTAAAATTCCTGAAATGTATTACTGCATTATGTATTATATTTAAACATTGATTCCCTCCTTTTATACCCATCTCTCAGTCAATTTGCCATCATCACTTGAATTATGGCTTTCATCTCCCCTTGTGCAAAGCACCACAACAGTTATGTCCTTAATCTTAAGTGATTGTTTGCTACCTCATTTCCTTCAACTCCAGCATGGGTAGAGACTCATAAGAACTGGATACACAAGCCTAGACCCTGCAACCTCAACAGATGTTGCCCAATTTTAAGAAGAATGCTGGACCTACTGTTTGAAATAGTTGTTTTAATAGATGTCAAAATCAAGAATGAATCTGAGCATAGAAATACATAATGAGGTAGACTTCTTCAACCCATTCCAAGTCTAAAATTATAGCAACCATCTCAAACGTGAATACTGCTGCTTTGCTGATCTTTTCTTAATTGTCACCTGAAATTCTGGAACAGAAACAGAAACCCCTGAACGACCTGTCACTGCGTCTTCTGACCATCTGTATCGATATGTAAGAAAGCATAAAATCTGCCTTGCGTATATTGCTGAACCGCCTATGCCTCTAATATAAAATCATTCTTCCCATGCTCATTCTCATCCCCATAATAACCAAAATAATTCTTCTCCTGTAAGGTATGCCGCAATTAACATTAAGATAATATTACCTGGAGAACAGGTGTAGACATTTTATTGTTCTTGTGCTTGCAATGTTGAACTTTCTCGGAAGGTACCTTTAACCATTTAACCATCCTATCCAATTTTATCTTCCTTCAATGGACCGATGTGCAGATAACAAACCTTAGTGACTTTAATTCACATGTCTTTCTATTGACTACACCTGCTACAATTGCAAAGCACCCTTTACCAAAGTTGTGTTTGAATTAAGTCCATAAAGTGCAACAATGCCGGAAAATTTCTTTTGCCCATTGTCACAAACAAGTTGCTCCTCCCTCAGAACGAGCATTTATATATTTATTGAGGCCCCATGCACACTTTATCTGGGGAAATTTAATATCAAATTCTTGACTTGAGCAGCTATTAGGTTATGGAATTTGGAAGAATGTAGCAGGTTTCTTTTTATAGTTGGTTTCATTTTATTTTTCTAGATGTGACATTTATTGTTGGATTAAGAGGTTGTGAAATAAGTTTTCCTGCTGCACCTCACCTATCCTGCTAACTACAGTGAAGGTTACAGAGCAACAGTATTATATGGCAGGAATTATTGCCAGTCTCTAGCCTTAAGGAGATAAACAAACCATAGTGTAAGGATTTAGCAGTGGAAGCTGTGGGTCAGATTGGGCCTAGATGTAAAAAAGATCTTGGTTAACATAATTGGCTTGATCTTGGTTAACATCTTAATTGTTCTTGATTTGGACAATCACCATTGCGCAAACACAGGTAGGATATTTGGGAAAATGACATTCATTTTACTTATTCTTGCCTTCCTATTTGTCTTTGATATGTGTAGTACCTTGAGGCAATGTTATTTTTGTCATCATAAACTTCCAACAAATATATAGTAAGTTTACCAAAACAGTAAATATATTTTTTCTTAAGCCCATCTGGCTCCCAAAATAGCTCATACATAAACACATATCCACAACCCGCTCCTCACATGCTAACTCTTTCATATTGTTCTAAAATGTAACGAGTTCAAAAGTACGGCTTTGAACTACCATCATTCATTGTTAATTACACAGTATATTTGCTTATATATAAATAGACCAGGGCCACTATGAGTATACAAAAGGCTTGGTGGAGACAACAAAATGTACAAGAGAGAAAAATGGGGAAGATCAAAAATATTTTATTTAGAGAATGTTTACAATATCTCTATTAAAATAGTACTTCTGGAATTTGTAACTTCATTCATGTAGATATTATTGTAACAAAACAAAACATACAAGAGCATGAGATCATTTTACTCTTATTACCTCAGTAATAGGTTGTAGGATAGAATGGTTGTGCATTATTGAATCCACTTCTGATTTCAGATACTAATTTGAATAAATTAATTTTCTGCTATTTTCATATCCAAGTTATATTTTAAGATATTTTAAGCAAAGGTTTCTGTCCAATATTTGAGAATTTAAGGAGATAGAATACTGCAGTATTAAATGCCAGCATGATCTAGGTAAGCCCTTTCCATTGTCAACAAATAATAGGGTGAGGCTGGCTGGATTTATGCAGCCTCATTTAAAATTGTGTTGACCAAATTCCTCGCTCAGAATGGATTATTTGCTTACTCCCATCCCACCCATATCTGACAGAAATACAGGTTTTCAGACTCTCTCTTTTCTTTATTTTTAACTGGTCTCTGCTTCATCAGCATTTGAATTTAAACTTGTACCTACTGTGGAGCATTGTTCTCAGAGATGAATTTCAATAAAACAAATCATGCAAAGTTAGTGAAACAAATAGCAGAACAATTTCAAGCTTTAAAGGCTCATTAACAACTTTGCATAGTGAGTGCCAGGATTGCAATTAAGAAATTGATAATATGGTTAAACTGCATGCTCTGTCAATTATACTCACTTTAAGCTTGACATCAAGATTTTGTATAATCTATAATAAGTACAAATGGAACAAAATTGGCAATGGAATAGTCATAGTTCTATTCAAAAACCTCTCACACTTCAATAAGTTGAGCTCTCTGTGGTGGAACATTGCCTAGTCCACAGCTGGAAATCTGGTAAATGGGTCTGGAAATGTTTATGTGGATTGGATAAGAAGACTGCTCTGTAATTGCCTTAAGCAGCAATGATGAATTGTGGGAAGGCAACTGAATTACCAAAATAGAAGTTTGTCCCTGTAGATAAGCATCTACACGTGGTTACATCCATTAACCAGTTTAACTGCACAACGAAGATATTAATGCCTACATAACCAAACTTAATGATGCCTTCAAGGAAGATTTTAGATTTAGAATTAAATATGTAAGAAGGTTATTACATGTAATTTTGTTCAAAAGTTTCATTTTGTGGTTCTTTATACGAAAAATTGCCACAGTAAAAGCGTCTTCAGAACATTCATGGTTTTGTTAAATCCTGTAATAAATGAAGGTGGAGGAAAACAGTTTTGGTGATTGAATCCTTTAATTTATAGCTAGTCCTTTAAATCCAGTTTCACTCTGTGATTTGTGGTCTTGTGTTACCCTAAATAAATTCATGTTGTTAAACTTGGAAGTCTATGCTCTGGCCCATATACAGGCTGATTCAGCTGCCAAGATTGGTACTTCAGTGTAGAGGAAATAATATTACTAGAGAGAGTATAACTACATTTTTGAGTTAAATGGTGATATGTCTAGTTTTTAAAGGTCTGTGAAGCCACCTACATAGCCTGCACTACCTGCATCTATCCAAGGTAAGAAACTGAGACACAAGGCAGCTTTCGAACTGATTGGAATAAAGGTAATTTCTTTGCTGACTACTTAATATTGCTGAAATAACACTTAATATTGCTCGAAGATTGCATTTTGCTAATTTCCAATAAAGGATTGAAATAAGGAATTCAACCCTTTGAAACAATCGTTTCACTGGAGCTGGAGGGTACATCATGCAAGTATAACAACTCCGTGGCTGTCACAGGCTAGCAGCAACAGTTTTAATTTTGTATTAGTTTTGCTGCTACATAGCTGTTTGTATGTGACAGCAGCCACATCCTGGTACAGTGCTTCAAGAGGCAGGCTAAACTAGGGGAGGGTAGCCGGCAGCCTCTTACTCTGGCGAGATAGGGACATACCTGGCCTAACATGCAAAGTCATCTCTGGTGGACTGGGTGAATGAGAACTGCAATGAGATCCAGCAGCCAGGAAGCTGATACTGTAACACTCTGTGGAAAGCAAAGGGCATGACAAGGAAAAGAAGACATCATGGTCATCCACTGCAACCCAGGAAGACCCCAATTTGTTATGCTTATTCGTACCACTGGACCTGGTCTCCTGCGTTCAAGAAAGTGGAACTACCTCAGTGCAATGGCTTTTCCACTTTTAAGAACTCTCTTGCACAGATTTCCTGTCATTGTTGGACTCGATGGTCAACCATCAGTTTGATCCTCCCATGATTTCCCCCTTCTCCCAAAAAATCACACACTGTTCTGCTTCCAATCAGTGCACACTCAACAATGTATTCTGTACATAGTTCACGCAAAGTGCATTCACAGTGTGGAATAATTCAGTAACATGTTTTTATTCTGGCTATAAGACCATAAGACATAGGTATAGAATTAGGCAAGTCAGCCCATCGAGTATGCTCCACCCTTCCATCATGGCTGATTTATTATCCCTCTCAGCCTTGTTTTCCTGCCTTCTCCAAATAACCTTTGACACCCTTAATAATTAAGAACCTATCAACTTCTGCTTTAAATATCTGCAGTCATGTGGTCTTCACAGATTCAGCATCCTCTGGCTAAAGAAATTCCTTCTCATCTCTTTTCCAAAGAAGTGTCCTTCTATTTTGAGGCTGTGCCATCTGGTTATTTCCCACTGTAGGAAATCTCCTCTCCATGTCCATTCTACATAGCTTTTTCAATATTCAGTAAGTTTCAATGAGATCCCCCTCATTCTTTTAAACTCCAACAAGTACAGGCCCAGAGCCATCAAACAGTCCTCATACGTTAACCCTGTCATTCCCGGGATCATTCTCATAGCCTCCTCTGCTCTCTCTCAATGCCAGCACATCCTTTCTTGGATAAGGAGCCCAAAGCTGTTGACAATACTCCAAGTGCTGTCTGATCAATGCGTGATAAAACCTCAACATTACATCCTTACATCCTCTCGAAGTGAGACCTACTAAGAACTTCCCTTGAGAACGTTGTGATCTTCCACCTTCTTGAACTCTTGTAGTGCTTGCAATATACTGTAGATCCTGCCTCAATGTTATTGGAGAAGGAGATCCAGGTTGAGAAACCAGCAATGTACAGTACTCCCGGATTGTGATGGTGTGGGACCCAGGGGAGCATTTGTCATTCCATGACTTTCACACTTCTGGTGGTCACTCCTGAGGCTGTTTCCAACTATAGTTCCATCTTGTCACTGGGGAGACTTAACTATATTCTGAGGAATAGAATATTCCAAAGGCCATTATTATGAATCCAGCCAGGCGTTACTGAAAGCTTGTTCAGCTTTGCTCAGTTGTTGTTACATTTTTGCTTCTCTTGTTTGTGTGAATATCTCCAATATTCAACAAATGGCGGGCTTGTAGAATGCTTTTAAATAGTGGAGGTGAAGTTACCTGGTTGGTTAGAAAGCACCCGGGTACTCTACCAATGCTGAAGCTGAGCTAAAGCTGCTCCAACAAATGTGCTTCTCACTGGGCCACCACTAGGACGTCACATAGATGATTGTCTCTATATAGTGGAGCATTACAGGAACATTCAAGCAAAGCACACAAAATGCTGGTGGAACACAGCAGGCCAGGCAGCATCGAAAGGGAGAAGCACTGTTGACGTTTCGGGCCGAGACCCTTCGTCAGGACTAACTGAAAGGAACGATAGTAAGAGATTTGAAAGTAGGAGGGGAGGGGAGGGGAAAATGTGAAATGATAGGAGAAGACCGGAGAGAGTGGGGTGAAGCTGAGAGCCAGACAGGTGATTGGCAAAAGGGATACAGAGCTAGAGAAGGGAAAGGATCATGGGACGGGAGGCCAACGGAGAAATAAAGGGGGAGGGGACCACCAGAGGGAGATGGAGAACGGGCAGAGTGAAAAACCAAGTATATCAGGGATGGGGTAAGAAGGGGAAGGGCATTAACAGAAGTTAGAGAAGTCAATGTTCATGCCATCAGGTTGGAGGCTACCCAGCCGGTATAGGAAATCTGCAGATGCTGGAAATTCAAGCAACACACACAAAATGCTGGTGGAACACAGCAAGCCAGGTGGAATTCTGCTTTCCTCGTGATTTCCTTGTGACAGAAAGATTCATGTGTTTATCCTATCACTGTACTATATATGGTTCACAATGGATAGCAATGAATATTTTTTATTATACACAGTGCATAATTGACTCAGATTTAAAAATTCTTTAAAGTTAATGTATTTGAATGTACAGACTTGTCAAAGGACTGTATAAAATTATCAAGTTAATCATAATGTTTTTAATATTGGCAATATTAAATATATATTTTGTCAGTTCACAATAACATACTGTAGATTATAATATCTGTTAGACTTAAAATTTAATTATATTAGTGACAGCATTTATAGTGAAGTACACTCCAGTTTTTAAATCAGTTTACTATTCTGTCTGTTTCATCCTTTTAGAGCTCTCTTTGTAGCAGTAACCACGTATTAATTAACCAAGCAGTGATTTGGCATTATAGGTGATTTATGATATTAAAAGTACACAAATGTATTGCCTTTGCTCAGCTCAGCCAATTCAAAGTGGTTTTCTTTAATCTCCATTTACAGGAATTTCAGTTGAGTAGAGGCTAATATTTATGGCTTTCTGCCTACTGTGGTTGTCCTGTATCGGTCTACTTGGAGTTGGCATGAAACGGTCTTTCTTTTATTGATTATTTAAGCAAAGCTGTCAACTCCAACTACAAAAAGCAACGTGGCAGCTATACTTTACAGATATCCATCTGCACACAGGTACTCTGCCAGCTCACACAGACAGTGTACAAAGACAATGCATGTCCTTCAGAATATTCACTGTTATCATTTGATTTCCCAGAAATTTTATTGTAATCAGAATCCCAAAATGATTATCCTTGAATGCAAAACACTTTCATTGAAGGGCAGTACTCTTTATAAGAAACTACACCTCCTTGCTGAATCAATTCTGCATAGAAATTAGACCATCGTTTCCATCCAGACTCAAAAATGGGCATAGGGAGCAAAATGCATCATTAACCCTCACTAGTTCAACATATTGCATGTGGTGCATCAACTTCATGTGGCCTTATGCCTTTAGCAAACATTAGTGGAACTGTTCATTGGCTGATGTTTCAGCTAGGGACCCAATATAACTACTTGTCAACTTTCCTTAAAGCTGACTTGCACTATAAGGCTTAATTGAACCTCATCAAAGGAAGTTGTGAATGTTGACAGCGCTGAGCTCATTGGAAACAGTGTATTGCAAAAATTAACAAAGGCTTTTTAATGGAAAGAGTGAGAAATAGCAGATTCCAAAGCTCCAGCGGAAGTCATAAGATATACCATAAGGTATAGGAGTAGAAATAGGCCATTTGGCCCACAGAGTCTGCTCCACCATTTCATGATGGCTGATTTGATTTGTCTCTCAGCCCCCATCTCCTGCCTTCTCCCCATATCCCTTCATGCCCTTACCAATCAAGAATCTATTGGTGTTATGGAAACACCAATGAAAAGTTGAATAGATAGTATAGGAAGGATTGAGCAGAGTCAGCAAAATTTATGAAAAAGAAATCACATTTGACTAACTTATTGAATTTCTTTGAGTGGTGCCACAACAGTTACCTCTCACTCAATGTCAGCAAGACCAAGGAGATGATTATTGATGACAGGACATGAAATCTGGAAGTCTTTTAGCTAGTCCTCATTGGGGGGATCAAAGGTGGGCGATATCAGCAACTTTAAATTCTTCTCTGTTATCAATTCAGAGGACCTGTTCTGAGTCCAGCATGCAAGTTCCCTTATGAACAGCCTCTGGACCCTCTCCAATGCCAACACATCTTTTCTTAGATAAGACCAAAACTGATCACTATACTCCAAGCGCGCGCGCGTGTGTGTATCTGTGCAGAGCCTCAGCATTACATCTTTGCTTTTATATTCTATTGTTGTTGAGTGCCATTGAGGCATCATCGACTCATGGCAACCCTATCGATAGTGCAGTTATCCATAGTTTTTGTTGCAAAATACGGAAGTAGATTGCCAGGCCTTTCTTCCATGCAGATTTTGCTCCTGCCCAGGTTGGAGCTTGGCCGAATTCAAACCCAAGAGAAATCTTCTCAAAATGAATACATTTGCCTTACTTACTGCTGACTTAACCTACAAGTTAGCCTTTAAGAAATTCTGCACAAGGACTCTCAAGTCCCTTTGCACTTCTGAGTTTTGAATTTTCTCCCTAACTAGAAAGTAGTTTAAGCCTTTATCCCTTCTACCAAAGTGCACAACCATACACTTCCCTACACTATGTTCCATTTGCAACTTCTTTGCCTTGTCTCCTAATCTGTCCACGTCCTTCTGCAGACTCCCTGCTTCCTCAAAACTATCATTCCCGCACCTATATCCATATCATCTGCAACCTGGACACAAAACCATCAATTCCGTCATCCAGGTAAGATTTTCCCTTCTGAAAATCATGCTGACTTTGGCATATTTTATTATTGTCTATGCTTCCAAGAATCCCAAAACATTATCCTTAATAGTGGGCTCCAAAGTCTTGCCAATCACTGAAGTCAGGTTAACTAGCCTATAATTTTCTGTCTTCTTCCTCCATCCCTTCTTAAAGAGTGGTGTGACATTTGGAATTTTCTAGTCCTCTGGAATATTCCAGAATCTACAGATTCTTGAAAGATAACTAATAAATCCTCCATAATCTCTTTAGCTACCTTTTTCACAACCTTTGAATTTAGTCTATCAGGTCCAGGTGACTTTTCTACCGTCAGCCCTTTCAGCTTCCTAAGCATCTTTCCCTAAGTGACCACTCTCACTTCTGCTTCCTGACACTTAAATTCTGGCATATTGCAGGTGTCTTCCACAGTGAAAACTGATGCAAAATACTTAAGTTCATCTGCCATTTCTTTGTCCCCGATTGCTACCTCTCCAGCATCATTTTCCAGTGGTCCAATATCCACTCTTGCCTCTCTTTTACTCTTTATATACCTTAGTAAATAAATTTTCCAACTATAAACACATTAGTTGCTTGATATACTAAATGATATTATCTATCTGATCTCGAAGCTTCCTTGAACTAAGCAACCTCGCCAGCTTGTCTGTTTTGAAAAAAGCCAAATTAAAAATATATAGTCATCCCTATATACCACAGTTTCTGGAAAATCGCCAGGATCTTGATGAAATACTGAATTAATATCATACACAAACCTGTAAGGAAGCTCAAATTCCTGCTTATGCAGGTCAGAAGTGACCTGGGACTCAGGACAGCTGGCATTTACAGGATTCCCTATGAATGTGGAGCAGCTTATATCAGCCAGATGGGGTGCGCCTTGGAAACCCACATCAAGGAGCATAGGAGGTGTATCTGTTTGGGTTACCCAGAGAAATTGACGGTTGCAGAGCATTGCATTCCCAATGACAGTAGGATTGACTTCAAATGCTCAAAATTACTGTCCATATCAATGTCTTTTGGGACCATCTGGTGAAGGAAGCCATTGGAATAAGACTAGAGAATCAGAATTTTAACATAGATGAAGGTGTCAGTCTAAGTAAGAACTTGAATTTAATTGTAAACAAAGTGGGACAGAGGAAGCCTGATTGGTTGAGGACTAACCATTCAGGAGGGATGGGTGACAGGGTTTATATACCACTGGACTAGATGTGCCTGTGGATAATTCCTGAATTTGTCATTAAAATGTTGGTTAAAATTGATACCTGTACCCAGCTGGAAGCCCAAGAAGGGTTTATATGAAATAAGCCAAATTAAGTAACCTGTTGTTTTATACTGCACCATTTGAGAAACAATAAACCAGGTGTAGTGACCAACAGCTTACTTTCTACAGATAGAGCTTGTTTGCAAAGCTGTGTTTTTAACTTTAAGCTGATTACTGCTTTCCATTTACTTTTTAAGAACTGAAGATTGACTCCTGTTTATGACCAAAACCTAAACAAAACATATAATTGGGTTTAATTTACACTGTTTGATCTTACACGTGACAGCTGAGTTTGGCAAAATCATAAGAGGCCCATTAACCAAGGAAACAAATATCCAAACAAGAAAAAATCTGCAGATGCTGGAAATTCAACCAACACACACACAATCCTGGAGGAACTCAACAGGCCAGGCAGCGATTATGGATGAGAAAGTCCTGCTGAAAGGTCTGGGCCCCAAATGTTGACCGTAATCTTTTCCGTAGATGCTGCCTATGAGTACATATGAGTCTGCTCTTTATTTGGAGGGTCTGCGCTATAAGGAGAAATTAATAAAATTAGGCTTGTATTTTCTGGACTTTGCATGTGAGGAGATTTCATTGAAACTGCCAAAACATTGTGATTTATTACATCAGTACAGTTATAGAAACATCATATTCCAGACTTAAGTACAAAAAACATCAGCAGCACCCAGTAACGAAGTGTTGAATTGGAAATAATTTATTATTGTCACCTGAACCAACCTATCATGAAAAACTTTGTTTTGAGAGCCACCATAGAGATATTTTCCAAGCGCCAACACGATTGGGTAGTAAAGGGAAAATCAACAACAGACTGCAGGAGGTAGTGTTAGAGTTACCAGAGAAAGTGCCCTTCATGTAGAGAATAAGCTGCAAAGCTATACAAGGTCGATTGTGAGGCCAATTTATAAGGCATACATTCAATTGCCTTATAACAGCATAATAGAAGCTGTCCTTGAGTCTGGCGTTGCATTTTCCAAGACTTTGTATCTTCTGCTCAATAGGAAGGGGGAGAATAGTGAATTCTTAGGATGGGAGGGGTTTTTGACTGGACTGGATGAGGCAGTGAGATGTGAGCTGAGTCTGTGGATGGGTATGTCTTTTTGAGATGGAGTGACGTGTTTAATCCTGAAATTTCTTGTGATCTGTGGGCGGAGCAGTTGCCATCCCAAAATACGATGCATGCGGACAGAATGCTTTCAATGATGCATCCACAAAAAATAGTGTGGGTCAAGAGGGGCATGTCAAATTTCCTTTGCCTAGATAGGAGAGGCATTAGTGCGCCTTCTTTGCCAAGGTGTCTACATGGTTGGAACAGGACAAGCTATCGGTGATGTTTGCTTGTAGGAACTTGTGTGTCTCTACCATCTCCAGCTCAGTACCATTAATACAGATGGGGGGATGTACTCAGTCTGCTTCTGAAGTCAATAAATAGTTATTCTGCTTTGCTAAGGGAATTGGTTGTTGTTTTGCTGAGAAAATGGTTGCCTTGACACATGGCACTTTGTTCCATCTCCTTCCTGTGCTTACCTCATCTTGTTTGAAATCCGACACCACCTTAGTGCAGTGGATCTCAAATAATGATGAGATGTGTACAGGAAAGAGACTGAACTTGTAGATGAGCAATTAGATGGCTTTCACCACTTTAGATAACAATTGCAAAGGGGCTTGCAGTATATCAGTTCCTCCATTACAAATACTAGAAATGCTAGGGGGCTGCACTGCTGGAATGGTACTGCCCGTGAAGCATAAACCTGTGTAGTCTCTCAGGGTGTCATATTCAGAGCTTCCATTGTTGCCATGTTACCTTGCTGATGACTGCTAGTGAAACGTCCTATTACTGCTGCTGTCCATGCTGAGTTGGTACAGTCAAAAGCAGGACATTCCAGGATCAGAGTTGATTGACTGCAGACAATCTGTAGGTTTCCTCATTGAAAGTTAGTAATCCTCCACTAGCCATGCTTCTGCTGTTGGCCTAGTACATTTATGTGAATACTAGGGCTGACAAACAGGAGGCAAACAGTAAGGATACTCTAAGATTTTCATCAAGTACTAACATATATCTACACTCTATTTCTAGAGATAACAGCACCCTACCAAATTGGACATTTTGCATTTCTGCATTGGAGAATGAGAATCAAGAGCTTTCTGATGGTAAGAAAGTTATGACAAATAGCCACTTTCTATTTGTAATCAGAACTGAGAATCAGTGATGGACTTGGACAGCATTAGTGATACCAATAAGAACAGGCCCTCTGCTTTGCACCTGGTTAAGTCGTGCTGGGTTCTGAAAACATTCATATAAACCAATTACAGAGTTGATGAAAGGATCAACACTGGAATCAATTTGTTAAAAATTTTTCCAACTTTGCCCCATCAGTAAAATAAAAACTATAGAACATCAGTTAAAAATATAGGAAATATGACAAAGCATGATGATTTTTCTCTGGAGCATCATCCTTACTTCCATAAGGGTAATAATTTTTGGGTAAAGAGAAGATACATGCTCTTTGCTAACTCTGAGTTTGACTTCCCTACTCAATTTCCTGATAAATTGTTTAATATGCAACACAGCTCATTCCTTTAATTACCAACATCAACATAATGTATTTAGCGTTTAGTTGTGAAAGCTGCACCATTTGATTGCAAGCCTCATTGGCCTGTTGTAACTATACGATCTGAAAAACAGCTACAAAACCTATAAAACATATTAATTTGTTTCATGAAAAATAGCAGCACAAATACAGTTTAAATACATTTATAATGGAAAATGAACAGACTCCAAATATAATAATATTTATTTCTAATGGAATTGTAGACTAGAATGTTTATACTATCTTGCATGGCACAAGCAGCTGAATGCAAAGGGTGATGAGAGCTTAAATTGTTGGTATTACAATGATGGATTATCCAAGGAAGTTTTATATCTAAATATGGCTATGATGTTTCCTATGTGTGCAATCACAACTTGTCACAGCAGAAAAGGTATTGCTGACAAAAGTGTACATGCAAGGAAAGTAATCATGCAATTGAATTTTGCCGTCTTTTTATTTTTGTATCATTTAATCATGTGAGAAATTCATTTGTGATGGAGTTATCTTATAGGTGACTGCTGGACTTTGGAACTTAGAAAACAACACATAAATCATTCAGTCTATTACAGATGAACTCAGTAAACAAACTTAGTCTGAATGATTGATTCTGTCCAATATGAACTGAACTGAGCTTGTGACACAGATAAAAATGAGCAAAAACAGTAAATATATGCAGCCAGTCAGAGAGGATCTGTGAAGAAAAATATGGTCGGCTCAAGTCAAACGTTCTACCTCAAAACCCCGAGCTGTCTTTCTGTGTAATCTGTGACAGATGCTAGTGCACAGTATCATTTACTTTGCTGGCTCTCATTAGATATGCTGTTCAAAGCTGACAAATAATCGATGCATCAATATGGGAATTCCACTTTTATTAAGAAACAAGTCTGCAGAAAGTGTGCATGATACTTGCCAATTGAATTTTATGATCAAAACTAGAGGACACGGGTGGTCAAAGTATACAACTATGTGTAAGCAGAAGAAGTTTTTTTTACATAATAATAGAAAATAAACATGCTGAATTGTAATTTCTTGCTATAAGACATTCAAAGCTTTCACTTTACAATATATGAATTAGTAAATTCTCCGAGTGCAGAGCAAAGCTGCTCCTGCATTGAAGATAAGCATTGGTGATGAATAGTTCAGTGAAGGCTCAATCAACATGCAGTCTTACACTGGACCTTATTTTCAGAGACTAGGTAAACAACTCAAGTGAAGGTATTATGAAGTTTTCTTTACATAAATTATTATGGGCTGCAGATGTAGCTGGCAATGCTGATATTTTATGATGGCCTCATTTGCTCCTAGTCGTGTGAGATGGTAAAGAAATAACCATGGGTAAACTTGGAGTCATATGAAATATTTTTTTCTTTGAAAGATGCAATTGAGCCTGATGAATTGTAATTATAATTTGATAACTGCATATAATGAGATTTTTTTCACAATATTCCAGAGATTTTATTTTTAAAACATGTATCTCCCATTTGTTACTCAGTGAGATTACACTGTCTGAGTGTAAATCCAATTATTTAATCACTATACCAACTTTGCAGACATTTATCCTTGGAGTCAGAAAGCTTGAAAACCACTATTTGTTTTGCAACTTTGAATATATCAGGAAAGAGCAAAAAGTTTCACAGCCAGTTAAGGGCTCATTGAAGTGTTGGTTCCGTCGTAATGTTGCAAAGACAGAGGTTTATACTTGGACCATTTAGATTTGCCTGGAATTGTAGGAGATTTGTAAGAATGTGATGAGGAAGTAGCTTTACCCGAGCAAGGGACTGTACTATAATCCAATCCACCTTTCTACCTCTTGTCTTTCTTCACTTATGAAGTTTGAAGGCTCAATACATGACCACAAGATACAAAAACAACATCAACCACTATCTGACTTGATTTTTATATGACAGCAAATCCTTGTATTCAGATGTCATGCTTTTCCCAGTAATTCCTCTGGTATCAATAGTTCCTTGGTAGGTACAGGAGGTAAGTTTTTCACACAGAGACAGACAGACAGACATACTTTATTGATCCCGAGGGAAATTGGGTCTCATTACAATCGCACCAACCAAGAATAGTGCAGAAATGTAGCAATATAAAACTATAAATAATTAAATAATAATAAGTAAATCATGCCAAGTGGAAGTTAGTCCAGGACCAGCCTATTGGTATTTCAGCATATTGACTGAATCGAAGAGATTGACTAAGCATTGTCAGTTCAGT